>NC_140439.1:33620327-34357827 GCF_963576455.1 Neolamprologus multifasciatus | reverse complement strand
TTTTCTTTTTGTGTGTGTGGTGGTGGTTGCAGTGCAGGACCAAATACCTCTTTAGGATTACTTTGGTCACTAGCAGATTGGAAAACACTGGCTTGTCTGCAAACACTAACCATGTATTGGGCGAGTTGCAGTGAAATTTCAAAATGTGAAAAATGTGCGACACAAACCGGAAACAGAACACACTCTGTCAAAGTAAAAGTTGTGCCTTACTACTGCAATAGTCACATTTGAGTTGAAAGTTCCCGTTTGGAATTGTGACACTTCTCACAGTTATTTAGTGAGTAGTTTGTAATTGCTGCAGACAAGTTGGCATTTTCCATATTAACTAGTTGTATTGCTAATATTATATACTAGCAACCAAAGCAATCAGAAGGAGTTTTTTTTTTTTTTTAGTGCAGCGCAATATACCACTTTGCAACCAATTTTACACTAGTGACAGCCCGCAACCACTCACTGACCAGTCTCAGGCTCCGTCCACACGTAGCCGGGTATTTTTGAAAACGCAGATTTTTCTATGCGTTTGCACCTTTCGTCCACACGTAAACGGCGTTTTCGGTCACTGAAAACGGAGATTTTTAAAAACTCCAGGGTGGATATTTTCAAAAACTCAGGTTTTGCATTTACGTGTGGACGAGAAAAACGGAGAAAACGCAGCGTCAATGGTGTGCGCCTTTTTTGACGTCACACTGTGCGCCACGTTATTGTTTCGGTGAAATGAATTTCTACAATACTGTTACTGTTAATTGTACTCTCTGCAGTTTTTAAACTCTTACATATACACACACAGTTACTGTCCCTCCACACATACGACTCGGTTCTGCTTCTATGCCCCATCCTTGTTTACGAGGCTTCTAGACTTCTGATTGGCCAACATTTCTGCACGGTTAGGAATATATCGCCACCTGTTGCTTTGGCATGTTCCTAGCAGCGTTTTTCTTCATTTCTGCGTTTACGTGTGGACGGGATTATTTTTTAAAACGAAAACGGAAAATCTCAGTTTTCAAAAATACCCGTGTACGTGTGGACGTAGCCTCAGAAAACACTTTACCCTAGGGATGGGTACCAGGGGTGACAGTTAGCAATCAGTGCACAGTGACTACCAATAACCATTCACAACTGACTGTTGCCAGCCGTCCTCTAGGGCTGTGTGAGTGGGACCTAACCGTGGTTGTGTCGAGGGCTCTTCAGTGATGTCTGGTGTCTTGCGTAGATTGCTTTAAATGCCCTTTAAGCACATATGGCTACTCATCGCATGTAGGTGGATGAAGAAATAAACAGAAAAAAGCCTGAAACAAAGCAGCCAGTAACATCCACTACTTGTATTGCCTCTCACCAGTGGAAAGCCCTTTACAAAACACGTTAACTTTGGCATCAGCACAGGCTGCTGGTGTTCGAGTTGTTTTTGTGTTCTGTCTGTCTACTCTTCCGCCCGTTTGTTGTCTAACTGAAAGGTATGATGAATGCTGTAGACGAGTGGAGCTCGTGGCTGTTTCTACTCCTCTCGTCTCCCATCCATCAAACCTCCTCTATCTTTCATTTCACTCTCCCACTCCTCTTCTTTTTAGTCACACCTCTCTTCTGCTGTCTTTCTTTCTTTCAGCCCACTAGTCTGCTCCTTATTGCACTCTTTCCTTTTTCTTTTTTTTTTATACCTCATTTCTATTCCTCTCTCACCCAACTGCTGAGTGTCACAGCATAAAGGCCCAAGTCTCCCTTGCAGCGTGTATGTGTGTATAACAGGCTCATGATTAGTTGATGTAAAGCGAAGGATGGCGCGACAGATCTCTTCATTAGTTGTCATCCCTTCATAATGAAGAGATAATATGAGAGATGAGTATCCACCCACACAGGCACGTAAACATGCAACCGTCACACTCATTTATGCTCAGTCAAATCAGCTCGGTCCGACCTTTGCGTGTTACCTACTAGTGGAAATAAAACTGAAGAATGACTCAAGGTCACTTGTGCCTGTATCACTTCCACCGCACCCTGATTGTTTCTCTCGGTCCTCTTTTTCACCTTCACTGACAGATAACTGAAGTGAAAACAGATTGAAAAATATTAGCTGTTGTTCGATGTCTTATTTATGTGTCTACATGTGTTTTTTTGTCAGCCTTTTGGTGTGAACCAGCCAGGTCCCTATGTCATGTACACCACAGTGGATTCTAATGGTTACCTGAAAAATGCATCAGGTAAGACCTTTTTTATTTTTTGTGTGGGGTGGGCTGATCTTTTCCTGATCATTCTAAATAACTCTGTAATGATGTAGAATAGCCAAAATAAGCGTTAATTTCTTTGATATGTTACCACCTCAGCTTTAGCACACCAGCAACAATTATACCTGATACCTATTAATAACTTAACCTTCTGACAGTGACGGCTGTCCTTTGTCTGGCTGAACTCCACAGGTGTGTTTTGGAGGATATTGGAGAAAGTAGAGACTTTGAAGAAGAGGGGCATATTGATTTTTATTTTCTTGCTTTCTCCGTTTATAAGTGAAAATAGCCTTTAAGCTTTTTAGTCTCAAAGATTAAAAAGGCTGAAATAGAAAGGGCAGCTGAAATAATGGAAAATATAGTGCTTCACAAAGGTGCTGTAAAGGAAAAGAAAACAAATGAGTTTGATGTGTCAGATCTGTCTCATCTGACCTGTCGTAATGCAGTTTTAAAGTGTTAGTCCATGTTTACTGGTATTATGACTTAAATATGAAACCTGGAGTTACTGCATTGGGTCTGTCTGTGGGATACAGATTTCTTATATTTTGTGGAAGACTATCGTAGAAAAATACTGTGAAAGCTTGCAAAACACTCGGGGCCCTGTTTCTCCTCTGAAGTGCTTTCCTTGCTGAAGCAACACTCAGAAAGCTGTAGCTTCCTCTGTTTTTTTTCCTTTTTTTGATACTTTTTTTTACTTTGGATTTAAGTCCAAGTTACTTGTCTTTCTAGAAAGTGCCAGCATCACACAACAGCTGTTTTCTTGTTGCTGTTTATTTTGTCATGCTGCATCACCTGTCACCCTCCTTATAATTCTTGAAGACGTTCATGATCGTATGAGGCCATAGTGACTGTTTGTTATGGATGGAACTGGTTAGGAGAACTGAACTGAAAATATGTCGCCTACTGACAAACAGCTCCGCTTCATGTAAGCTCGAAGGACTGTTCCTTGCACATTTCACTCTATTATATAAATTCCTCTTGAAAGTCATGTCCATAATTACTTGGACAGTGACACAGTTTTTGTAATTTTGCCTCTGTCCACCACCCCGTGGATTATAATTCAAGGGGTTTTACAAAATATTCTGTTAACTGTAGTTTGAGCTGTTAATGCTTAACAGCAATTGAACAAATTAAGAAAAATGTAAATATTGGGATGACGTTTACTTGGAAGAAAATCATTTGTAGTCAGTGACTGCCAAATGCTGTTTCAGTAGCTGCTTAAGTTTCTGCTTGTTCGTGGGTCTCTCTGCATTCAGTTTTGTATTTATTCACTGAAAAGCTGCTCTACTGGTTTGAGATCAGGTGACTGGCTTTGCCATTGAAAAATATCCGTTATTTTGGCTTTGTTAGGAGAGCTGAATTAAATTTCTGTTTCCTGTTGAAAAACAGCTCTTCTTGTATGTTCAAAGGACTATTCTTTCCTTAGTACGGCTACAGATGCTTTTGCACTATGCTTTGTTTTTGTCAACCGCTGTCAGTTTTGAACCCATTCTCACTCCCGAGGCATAATATACCAACGATTTGTCACGTCCTGTGGCAGGAGGAACGCGAAAGGTGACCTTTTGCATTCTTCTGCTACACGCCAGGTTATGGATTAAATCCAGTAGAATGACGCTCCAGTGGTAATACACGTTCCAGCCCCAACCATAACCTCATCCCTAACCTTAACCACGACTTCAATGACGTTAGATAGTGTTTTCCAAAGCGATTTAAGTAAAATTAACGATTCTCATGTTTCCTAATTTTTCTTATCTCGTAATATAGGGACGTGGTGGGTGCCCGGCACCGCAGTATACCAACGATTTGTCACCTAGCGTAAAATGTTACTCTTTGAGAGTGAGAGCGTGTTGCAGTTTTGCAGCAGTTGGTTTAATCAACGCAGATAGTTTACACTTAAAAACTTGTACTTCTACCAGCACTCACATTATCAACAAACACTAGTGACCCAGTCCACCTGGCAGCCATACAAACCCATGGAATAACACTGCCTTCATCATGTTTGACAAGTGATACAGTATGCTTCAATCATGAGCTGTTTGTCTGCTTCTTCATGCTTTTCTCTTCCCATCATTCTTGAACACATTGGTTTGTTCTTCCCACAGTGTTTTCAGTACTGTGCCAGATCTTTCAGATGTTTTCTAGCAAAGTGTAGTCTAGCTTTCTTGTTCTTGAGTGTAAATAGTAGTTTAAAATTTGTTGTTAAGCCTGTATTTCCGTTTATGAAGGTATCTCTTGATTATAGACTTTGACATTGAGTGTCTTGACATTCAAGACCACATCAGACAGTCTTCAGTCACTCACGTTTTACTGTTTCTCTTATAGGTTTATTTTGTTTTTTCAGCCTAATGTTGGCCTCATTATGCAAACAAATTACTCTTTAAACAGTTAATGCAATTCTTTTGAATTAAAGCTGAATGTCTGCACGTCAATCATATCTTGATTGTTTGCTGTAAAATCCACTGCGGTGTTGCAAAGAGGAAAGAAAATTACAAAAATTCTGTCCTTATCCAAATCTTACATATCTTAGGGTGTGTGGTATTTTATTAATGTCAGTTGAAAACTTTTGACTCCAGCTTTGTTGATTATATTGCTAAAGCCAGTAGGATCACTGGGTCATTTTATATTTAGCAGCCCATGAGGTAACGAACTCTACGCTACTCTACTGCTTAAGACTAATAAGGGTAGAAGTGAGGAAAAAGAGAGTGATGCATAGAAAGATAAGGGGAGACACTGAGGACAGCAATGTTGTGCTGTATTAGCTACAGTTAACATAGTTGATGTTACATTGTGGGAAGGACAGAGAAGTGGAAGAGGACATGACGCACTGACAGCCTGGGGTCAGGGATATATATAGTCTGTGTGGATTCCTCTGTGCAACATAATTCAATTTTGTCAGGTTTCATTGTTTCATTTGTCTGTTGGCACAGTTGGAGAATATACATATTTAAAGAATGAGTGGTCATTTCACAGTCTCACATCATCATTATTTCACCACTATTAGACAGCTATAAGCTCCTGTCTATGAAACTGTGCTCAAACAAATCTTCTAATAGCTGCAGAGTTTTTAGTTTGGTGCTCTCTGTCCCAGCCCCAAAACACAGAGTGGACAAAATATCACATGAACTCTGCTGTATTTAGCTGTTTCGTTCCCTCTCCACACATCCCACTGCTTTAAAATATGCAGTTAAATGGGCGTAGAGAGCAACAGTGAAGAGGGAGCAGTGTGGGGGAGAGAGGAGCACCACCTGCTCTCATACCCACTGCAGAGAAGATACAGAGAAGAGCGTGATACAGACTCCCACTTAATGTGGATCCACACTAAGCTTAGATTGTGCAAAGGTTTTAGAAATGTATACGTGGTTACGTTTTTATATTATGTTTAGCAAACAGCATTAAAACACTCTGTGCAACCGCTTAACATGAATATGACCAAGAATACAGACAGCAGGAAAATGGTGAAACTGATGTAATAAAGCAATGTGGCTTTTACTTACTGCTTCTGATTCTTTCTCATATACAAGCTGTGAAGTGTGGTGACTCTTAAACATTACATTTATCTCTGCTCCAATTGAAAATCTTTGAGTATTAATATAAAGCTCCAAGGTTTTGATCCCTAAGGTTTTAAATGCGGTCCGGGTCAAGGCTCTATGTTCTTCCCACCAAACCTAGAAATCCAGCATGCCTTTTTTCTTTTTCTTCATAAACCTTAGCTTGCATTTAGGTACTTTGTCGTGTTTCACGTAATGTGAAAACCGTGTTGTGAAGTGACTAGTTGGCCAGGGAGAATATCAAAGAGCTTCATAGCCTAAGCCAGCGGTCCCCAACCCCCGGGCCTCGGACCGGTACCGGTCCGTGAGTCGTTTGTTGTTGTTTTCAGGGTTTTTATCGGTTTTCAGCGTTATTTTGTTAGCATTTTTATCGTTAACTCGGTTTTCCTGGGTCTTTTCACGTGTGTTATGAATAACTCTTCTATTTTTCAGTAGCGGTACTAGTTTTATTTTGTTGTATTTTTCCGCGACACCTTAAAAAATATTGTCTGTGAAAATATTGTCGGGCATAAACCGGTCCGTGGCACAAAAAAGGTTGGGGACCGCTGGCCTAAGCTCACTGCAACAACTGTCCTGTTTTGATTTCTTCACACCACTGTCAGTAAGTCATTTTCAGCTGCAGCAGGCAGCTGGGGCAAGCCCACTTGAGTTCTTTTCAGCATAAATCACTAGACACAAACAGTTAGACACTAGATGGACATAGTGCAACATTTAGCAATCAAAGAGCCAGATATCTTCCTCAGGAATTGTTTGTGACAAAAACAAATGCTTTGTAACTCCTCGAGGTCTGAAGAAGTAACATTCACATCATTAATTTAAAAGATCAAAGATCATGCATCAATAATGATACGTAGGGAGGGTACACATGATTTAATCTGGACTTCAGTGTGAGAGAACAAAGACTATCAAGTGTTTACCGCTTCGAATTTAAGATTAAGCTATTTTTAAATACTGTTGAGTCTTTATAGATTCTTATTCTAGTGCAAGGGATGATGCATACAGTAAGTGTACCATAGTTGATCATAATTCATGCTACAGATATGGTAATAAACCCAAACTCTTTCATGGCTTATGTGGAACTAGGGAAGGAAATCAAAGCAATTTTCGTCAGATAAATGTGAAAATGGTTCTCAGCACTTATACAAAGAGAAACGCAGCAGTGAGTGCTAATACCATGTAACTGTGAATCTCCTGTGACCCCCCATCCCCACCCCTCAGGGAGTTTTGCTGCAAGTCATCTGTATTTCTTGTTTTTTAAAGCCAAAAATTCAAAATAAGACACATACAGAACAGAATAAAATAATCATAATGAATAGCTCCTTGCTTTCATGTTGGTCCATGTGGTCCTTCTCGTTCTTAAGAACATGGTGACATTTTGTTCACTCAGCCAGTACATCTTTGTCAGTAAGAAGTCTCTGGATCCCCAGACAGTGCTCCTGGTTTGGGATGTTCATAAAACAGACTCCCATGTATTTAGAATATCCTGGCAGTATTATAGCCTGTCCATCATAACTCCAGCTTATTCTTTCAGTGTGTGTTAGCTTGGAGTGTACAGAGAGAGAAGAGGAGGAGAGCACAAGTAGCCAAAGGCTTTGCCGGCACAACTCCCCAGACCCCTCATTTAACAGCAGCAAAGTGCTGCCAGGGAGCAGGCGTGTGTGCGTGTGTGAGTGAGTGTGTGTGTGTGTGTGGTGATTTAAAGTGTATTTATTCTGTAGCTTGTAGCTCGGGGAACAGCCAGCGAGGCTGCCAGAGATGAGCAATGATGGGGTGCACACAAACACACACGCATACACACACCCACGATGTCTGGGGCTCTCCACCGGGGCCCAACGATCTTCACTTACCCTTCACCCTCCTGAAAGGGAAAGAGAGCAGAGAGGAAAGGAGAGATTATAAAATGCTAAGAGATGGAGAGAGGACTGAGGAGGCTTAATAGAGGATTGAAATTCCAGTAGAAAATAGGAAAAGGGAATAATAGGACAGAAAGAGGCGAAGTAGTTACTTATAGGAAAGAAATACTAAGATCTAATCAGAAAAGGAGGCAGTTTGGATGAAGATTGGGGAAGAAGAAAAGCAGGTATGGTAGATGTCTATGGCAAGTTCAATCAAGCACATGGGACTGCTTTGTGTGATATGAAAATGGCACAGAAGGAAATAATTATTTTTGGACTTTTCATAGTATTTTGCATCACAGAGCATTGTTTTGCAAGTAGCTTTGAATGGACCACATCAGTAGATGTGATTTTCAAACTGTTAATTTCTTCCACGACAGAGGTCTAAATCATCAGTTTTAACACAATGAAGAAAGATGTCATGTGGATTTGTTCTTGTAAGTTACAGATATAGTTCCTCTTTCCAATAACAATAAACTGACTGAATTTGGAAAAGCAGTTTTTAAGTGCAGTTGTTGAAATTGCACTTATTTTTCCAAAGAGATTCAGGGCTCGCAAAATCGCTAGCCCGACATCCCGGGGCTAGTGATTCTTCCAATCGGGCTACCAAAATCTAACTCAGCCCTGCCCGTCGGCCTATCATAGGAAGGAAAATATATGTCTATGCTTTTGCATTCTTTCGCCAATGTAGCTGAGTAATTATGTCATTGGCATCGATGAGCCACTGTCAATATGTGACATATTGAAATCGCGTTTGAATTTGCGCTTGCTTTTTGCTTTCACTTTCATTTTGCGATCGCGCGAACGGCGTGTAGAGCGCAGCAGCACTGATTGGTGAGTGACGATTAATTGTGCACCAATTCCTCTGACATCGTCTTATCACTCATTAGCTTACTATTCAAACGCGGCAAGTGAAATCTCTCGCGGCAAGCTTAAACATGTGAGAGGTTGAGTGCGCAAAGAATCGCTGAGCGTTATGTAAGTACGTGTGTAAAAGCAGCAGGATTTACGCTGGTATTTTAGTTCTGCTCAGCCAAATAAGACAGGTCAGGGTGAAGAAGGGGCAGCCAAAGAAAAGCTTACCACAAAACAGAAAAGTTATGACAAATCAGACTATGAGGCAAAAAGAAAGTGCAGCTTTATGGTTTCATGGACAAAAGAATTTCTGTGGCTGGAATATGACGAGCTAAATAACATGATGTTCTGCCAGGTGTGTTGTGAGTTTCAGGGTGTCACGTTGATTCATTTAATGTGAACATTTTCAAAAATGTAATCATATAGTTTTTTTTTCTTTATCGATTATTTAATGGTCACTGGATTAATTGGTCCAGCCCACTTGAAATCAAACTGGGCTATACTGTATGTGAACTGTGACTTAAAATGAGTTTAACTTCCCTGTACCACAACTGAGGGGAACATCGTATATACTCAAAAACGATATAATGATCATATCACCCTCTAATCTGATTAGATTGCACTGCAGTATAATAAGTATGTGTTCATGTATTTATCTTTTCTACATTCTGCAGTGTGTGCATACTGTATTTCTATATGTGTTCTGTCTGGGTAGCAGCATGTGCATGCGTGCATACCCTAACATCTGTCTCATTGTGACCTTGTATGTATATCGTACCAGACAGTGCTGCGCCATGCCCCTTACTAAGCAGGTTGGATAGATGAGCATGGGCTGTGATTCTGACAACACCACACCTCATTATCAACTAACTCCTGCTGAGACACAGAGGGAGTGAGGGGGTGGAGATGAATAGTTGAAGTTATTCATTAACAACCTTTTTAATCCTTTTTCTCCTCCACTCTGGACACTGCGTTGTGTTCCTCTCAGGGTCCCAACTTTAGACAATCAGGGGACAGAGTTTGAATATAATGTGCCTCTATTAGCATGATCAAAACTGCAGTGTCAGGAAAAACATGTTTAGAACACATGTAAACATTTTTATTGTGAGCTCCAGTAAATTTGTTGTCTTTACATGCAACCTGGGGTCAGTTCACCTGCTCCTGGTGCTGCTACTCTGAGGTTTACTGCTTTTTTTTGTGGATTTCATTGACTGCAACAACAGAAGCAGACTGATCAGTTTAAATTTATGTCTGGAACTCTTGATGTGACCTAACAGTGAGCATGAACACCACAGCCTGCTCTGCACCAGTGCAGCATAGTGCACCACTGTCAACTTCTGTCAACACTACAGTAGACTAACCAATTTAGTCTTCAATGAACTATACTAAACTGCGTAGTATTTTCATACAATCTTGAACAATTTAAAATTACTATGCTTGAATTGTTTTATGAAAAATCTTCGGGACAACACCATGTATAGATCCTATAACTGATTAAAAAACCTAGCATAATTTGGAACCGTACCCAAGCTTTAAATAGTTGATAGTTGACTGAATTTCATTGAGCAGTCCTTACCTTTACTTCGGCATCTCTGATGAATCTATTGAAAATGAACATTTTTTTCTCTCTAAGAAAGTACAGCCCATCTGCCTTTATCTCACAGATGTAGGGTGGCTGTGGCTTAGGTGGTAGAGCAGATCAGCTACTGATCGGAAGGTTGGTGGTTGGATCCTAGGCTTCCCCAGTCTGCATGTCAAGTGTCCTTGGGCAAGGTACTAACCCCAAATTGCTTGTGAATGAGGCATGTTATATACAGCGCTTTGAGTACTCCGGGAGAGTAGAAAAGCGCTATATAAGAATGGTAAATGGCCTGTATTTACCATTAGACTAGTAAAAGCGCTATTTGTATAGCGCTTTTACTAGTCCCCCCTAGGGACCCCAAAGCGCTTTACACACCCAGTCATCCACCCATTCACACACACATTCACACACTGGTGGAGGCAGCTACAGTTGTAGCCACAGCTGCCCTGGGGCAGACTGACAGAAGCGAGGCTGCCATATCGCGCCATCGGCCCCTCTGATCATCACCAGTAGGCGGTAGATGAAGTGTCTTGCCCAAGGACACAACGACCGAGACTGTCCGAGCTGGGGCTCGAACCAGCAACCTTCCGATTACAAGGTGAACGCCTAACTCTTGAGCCACGATCAGTCCATTTACCATTTACAATCCATGTACTGTGATCCAAACTGCCAAGTTTGTGTCTGGTGATTTGTTAAGCTGTTTAAAACATTTTAAGTTACCTGCCAATTATAAAAATCACTTTGCTCGTCTTCTGTAGCGCTAGCCAGAACCCTCAGCTTGATGCTGAGGTTCCACAACAACAACGTTATTGACAACTTCAGCAGGAATGCATCCCAGCAATGAGAAGAGGGAAAAAATCTGTGGGTGCAGGTGTAAACGGGCCTTGGGATAACATCTTTTACTTAATACTGATCTCCACGCCATTAGCTGCAAGCAATTCCAGGCTACTATTCTTTTTTTTGTTTTTTTGTTTATTTTGCCACTCTTATACTTCAAAATTGAATTTGGTATGTACTGTGTGTTTTCGGTAAACGGGCGCATCAGCTGCTTCGATGGTCGTAAACCACTCTGCAAGTATAATTTCTTTTGTGTCTTCTGTGGTCAAGCAAATTTCTTAGTTTATCATTTAAATTAAGGGTTTAATGGCCTTAGTATCACAACAGCAATCAGGAGTCCGCACTTTCTCTGGAACGTGGTGGAGGACGGTTATTTTTAAACAGCTTGTCAATGTCTTGAAAGCCACTCGTGAATTTCTCAGCTGATTACAGTGAGATAAAACAGTGCTTACACTCTAATCCAAATGATCTTGGGAGCTTGAAAGATTTTTCTTATTTTGGGAAATAAACTAAGACAATACCATCACTCTCATAAATAAATTTGATGGAAAACTAGCTATTGTCCATGCCCATAACTCTTCATTACATTAGGTTGTTTCTGCCAGATATATTTTGGCCTTTAGTCCCACCAAGCTGGAAATTGAAGTAGAAAGAATAATGTTATTATGCTAACAGGGAATAAGGAAAGCTCAAGAGTTCTTCACATTGTCCAGACAGTGCAGTTATGTCTATAGTGTCAAAGACTATTTCCTTTATGTTCACCACGGACAAAGAAAGAAAGGGACATTTGAGAGCAAAGTAACAGGAAAGGCAAAGAAAGCGTAAGGAAGGAGTGCTCATAGGGAGAAGAATCGTAGCACGCCCACATCAATGTGGAGCTCTCGGTAGACTGTCCAATTAGGTTAATGAGTCCACAGGATTAGCAATTACACACACACACACACACGCTTACATACTTAACCTTTAAAAACACATGTTCACCTGCAGCAACTCATCCAAAAACATATTGATCTTGACCTTTTAAATGTTAGTTAAAAAAAAAATCCAAAAAAATTAAGCAGAGACCTCAGAGAGGAAATTATGTGAGTGCTGACCTGTCCACTTGGAACCGGTTATGTTGCTTTTTGCTGCATCACTCTGATTCCTCAAGCAGAATCCTAAAAGCCAGTTCACTTGACGTCATACTGATCTATGGGCAAGTGTACCCCTGTTCTCAGAGACCTCGTCAGGTCAATAGTGAGCGCAACCCTTTTCTCCGAAAATTTATTGCATGGTATATTGAGGATAGTCTTTAAACACACAGTGAGAATTCATAATACTGGGAGAAAGATAGGGGAGTAGGTGGATGGGAGAAATGAAAAGGGTTAAAAAGAGAGAAGATGAGAGGGTGCAGAGGACAGAGCCGCAGAGAGAAAAGGATAGGAGTGAAAATGAGGGTGGAACAAAAGACAAAGATAAGAGATGCAAGTGGAGAGAGATCAGAACCGAAGATGAGAGAGGAGAAGGAAATAATGGTGTGAAAAGAAGAAAAGAAGAGAGATAGCCCAACACCGAGATGTGGTGAATTACTATTGATCAGGCTTAGCATGTTTTTTCTCGTCTATGTTTTTCACTCCTTCACCTATCTCCCTTTGCCTCTTTTCTCTTCTCACCCATTAATCTCTCCTTTCTGCAGCTAGTTTATGGGTACCATATATTGTCAAGACTGTTTAACTTATAATATGCTTCTATTGCCTACCTGTCTGTTGTCCTGTGTGTTGCTAAACATCCTTTGGTTTCCGCGAAGCAAGTGCTCATACAGTATGCATCGAAATGGATCACAAACTTTTTCACAGAGAGTAAAACTAATCTCAGGAAGCTACAGCGTGTCCTTCAGTGTTTTTGTTCTGAGAGTTTCTCAGTTTGTTTGTTGGCTGAAGAAAGTTAACTTGCCTAAAGCAATGATATGGTTCAAGCAATATGACTGTAATGATTGTAAACGTGTCCTCATTGGATCAAAAATGTAACTCCCTGCTGAGATAAATGCCTGGACAGTTAATAAAACCATCATATTCTTTGTGTTTAGTGGGAGTTAATAAATATTAGTAGACTAAACTGAGATGGGTGGGAACACGATAAACATTTTACCTGCCATACTAGCCTTATCATTTACAACAAAGCTGCACTTAGGTACTCCATCATAGAGGCTCTGGTGTCAGTTGTTTTTGCCAATATCATGTGTCAGCAAAGATTTGTGCAGTGGTACAGAAAATTGCAAAGACTTATGTTTTCTGTCATAATAGCAAAGGCAGTGGCTAAATATAAATGGATTTGGAAATGATCAGCTTAAGAACTTATCCACGGAGACAAGTGCACATTTAATTCAATTCAGATTTGTTATTAAGAGTCCACTGTGTCTTGCATCCTCAGCAATAATATCTATAAACAGACCTACAGCGCTGCACCAAGCAGCATGCGTGTGAACTGCTGGCAGAATATTATTCTGCAAACAGAGCAGTATTTTAATCTGTTGTAGTGTAAAAACTCTTCCAAACAGTAACCTGGTACAGGAAGAATTTCATATTATAGACATGTATTTCATGCTGTAGGAAATGTTCTTAAAATGTCTTATGTAAGGCAAGGCAAGGCAAGTTTATTTGTAAAGCACAATTCAACAACAAGGTGATTCAAAGTGCTTTACAGAGACATTAGAAACAAAAACAAATAAAAAACATGATTTAAAATTGATTAAAACAAGCAAACTAACTAACTAATTAACAAACAAACAAACAAAACAGTATATAAAATCAAAACAGATAAAATCAGAACAGTAGATAAAATCAGTAGTTAAAATGTAAGTTTTGAAATTTAAGCTTAAGTGCGGATTTGGTGCTTTATTCAAATGCAGCTGAGAACAGGTGAGTCTTCAACCTGGATTTAAATAAACTGAGTGTTTCAGCTGATCTGAGGCTTTCTGGGAGTTTGTTCCAGATATAAGGAGCATAAAAGCTGAATGCAGCTTCTCCGTGTCTGGTTCTGACTCTGGGAACTGATAAAAGACCGGATCCAGATGACCTGAGGGATCTGGAAGGTTCATACTAGGTCATTAATGTATATTAATGTGAAGAAATCACCTCTGTTATCCAAACTATACACTGTTGTTAGGTCAAATGTAAAAGTCTGTATCTCATTTCTTTTCTGTGTGCCAAGAACTTAAAATCCCTCAACCCCAAAACACAACTGTTTTTCGGACTCTGCCTACAGCCCCGTGATATCCCAAATGGTGCATTTCTAGAAGATCTGTGTAAAGTTGAGGTTTTGGCTGCTGTCTTCAAATCAAGGGTGTCCAGTGCAATAGGGCTGTTCGATATAACGATATAAAAACGTCTATCGTTTCATTTTACGCTATCGTTTGTTTCGTGGTGTCGCAAAATAAACTGTTTACGGCAATATCTTTTCATCGTTTTGATGGTCACTGTAGTGGCTATATTAATTTCTTAAAGTTCTCTCTTTCTCTTATATTTAATATAACCACACTACGGACGGACAAGCGCCTGTTTTTATGCGTTGTGGTTAGCAACAACGACGGTAACAGCATCGCGTGTCCGCTTGTTTATGTTCCACATAAACCTTTCACAATAAAGCTCAAGATCCTGTTGAGACTTTTCAAAATAAACTGAATCACATGAAAAAGAGCAGATTATTTACGGATGAGAAGTAAAAAGGAGCTGCCAGGTGCTAAAAAATAAACCTTAGACTCAAACGTTAGAACTTATGTCTAAAAATGTATAGTTTCATGCATCAGTTAAAACACTCGACTCCAGCTACATGACCCGCAGCTGGAAACACTTCACGCAAGTCGAGCTGCCCGAGATTCACAGAATTTACAGAAAATGTTGCATTTTTGTGATTTATATCGTTATCGAACGATAGAATTCTTATATCGGGATATGAGATTTTGGTCATATCGCACAGCCCTACAGTGCAATGTGAGAAATGTTGACATTGATCTAAGTCGAGACTTATTCACAACTGCGTGCTTTATTTCTCTATTCTAATGATTTCAAAATCAGATCTCACTGGATCATTTTCATAATATCAGAAAAAGCAAGCCACTATGCAAGCAGTTAAATTGTTTGTCTTAAGTGTGCAGTTGAGGGGGATTGCTGTAATTTGAACACACCTGCCAATCATCTGCATTGATTATTACAAAACTCCACTTAAGTATTTAATGTTGACATGTACCATAACTTAATGACGACGTTAAACTTTTTCCCCACATGATGGAAGGTTGTCAATCCTAAGAAGCAGACCTGTATTTTTAAATGCACTCAGCACTGGCTGAGAAAACTTTTTGCCAACTCTCAGGCTTCTCCTCCTTCTGCCAGTCTTGAAGTGCACATTTATCATTCCAGACATAGCACACTGACTACTCACTTGTTTTGCTGGGTAGTACTATTGACTTAATTCATCTTGGTCTGGTTTCCAAAGTTTCTCTTAATAAGAGTATTGATGAATGCTTCCGTTTTGAGAGAATCTATAATAATGAGGTCATCCATCCAAGAACATTATTCATAACTGTATGCTCTTTTGGTTCATCAGTAAAACTCCCAACTCTTAAATGTTTTCAGGCTTCTTGACTTAAAAAAAATTGAGTTTATTTTTGATTCAGGCTGAATATTTTTCTTCTCATTTGAATCACATTTTCTTCAGGTGTTTTGTAGCTTTATTTCATTTCTTTCTACAGCTGACATGGCTGGGAAAACTGAAGTGAATACATAAAATTTAAGAAATTGTACATGTCGTGGAGCTACACTGTATTTTTTAGTAAAGGCGAGCAAGCAAGAGGGATGCACACTGTCTTTAGGTCTGTTGCTTCACACATGCAGCCATGCTTCTATTTCATTCATCATCTGGATGCAGATGTCAACATGTTTTATTGCTGTATCATTTGAGAGAGAGAGCGCAAATCTAGATGGCGATAAAGACAGAACAACTATAGAGCCCATTGCTTTTTTTTCAGTGTCTCACCACACACACACACACACACACACACACACACACATACACACGTGTGGTAAAACGCAAATCAATGTTCAGATCTTGACACCATTGTAGGGCTCTGAAGGGGGCTCTTCAGGCCAGGTGTACTGTGTGTGTGTGTGTGTGTGCGTGCGTGTGTATACGCTTCTGTCCCTTATGGCTCCACCCTACATCTCGGCAATTTGCTCCTTTTATCGCCATCAGGGGAGCAAATGGTTTCTATAGCGACGGGCACCAGGAAGTTCTCAAAAAAATGTTTCGTTTTTGAAACCCCAGGGAGTGAGAGAGAGAGTGTGTGTGTGTGTAAGTGTGTCGGCACTGCAAGCCAATTATGTTTATGACCGTATTTCTTTCCTGTATGAATTTACTGGGATCATGATATTGGTGCATTTTTCATTTTCCTGTGGAAGGATTTGCAGATGGTGTGCTGTTGCTTTTAACAGTTGTGTTTTACACGTCTGATTTTCAGATTCCTTATTTATTCTTGATTTTTTTTGCATCACTTATTGCCATCTTGTGCCCGTACACAAATTTGACTCGGTTTCAGACTGATAAACATGACATTGTTATTCTGCATGTGCCTGGCCAGAGGTGATAGAGCCCAGAGACAGGATGTGTCATAAGATCTCGGCAGATGGACACACACAAACGTGTTGAAGCTCCCTCAGAGGCATCCATGTCCTCTCTCTGTCCGACTTTCTCTCTCATCTTTGTCTCACTCTTTTTCTTTTTTTTTGCTTTCTCATGCCCACAAGGAGTTAAAATGTGTCAGCTTAAATATCATGGGGGTGGGCTTGTATCCCAAAAGCCTTATCAAGGTCCTAGCTTGCATTCTGTTGTGAGGAAAACAAGGTATGATGGTGTGAGAGGAAGTGAAATACATTTTATAAACTAAGAAAAGCACTTGCTCTTCAACCCACATAGAGTAAAATGCAATTAACATAAAGTAAAATGAGATTCCACTCAGGTACATCGAAGTCATTTAATTTGCTGTGTTCTGAATTCGTTTCAGCCTAAAGTGTTATCTCAGGAACTGTGACTAGCATACAGGTGTCAAAGAATACACTCAGTTGTGTATCATATGCCAAAACTGGCAGTGAGTCAAAACAGAATGAAAGACTATCAGAGTTACCACAGTTAGACTTTGCACAGGAGGGTGCTCATTCAAGAATGAATACATAAAATAACACAAAAGTGCTGCACTAATAATGATGATTTAGAGTGAAAAATAATAATTTCCATAATTTGTTAGACAAAGACTATTTTTATACACCGCTACAGTGGATTTTAAATCTTTCAGCTTTAATTCAACGGGTTTTATAAAACTTGTGCATTTTCAGAGGTTTAAAATGAATCGACAAGCGGTTTTATAGCCAGGCGAGGCCTGTCAAGCTCTATAATCGGGAGAGGTCTTCATGAAAGAAAGTACAGAAGATTTAGGTGCAAACCTTATACTCAAGAACAGGAAGCCAGGATAAGACTTTCAGAAAATATTTTTTAAAGTCTGCATAGTTTAGAAAGAAGAAACCAAGATTAGAGAGATAAAAGGAAAGGAACGGCTCATGATCCAAAACATGCCATATCACTGCCAGTGGTACATGGGCCAGTAGTGTTTACTGATGATGAGACTGTTGGTAGAGGTAGCAGGATGAGTTTTGAAGTGTTTAGCACTATACTCTCTGCTCAGATTCAGCCGAATCCTGCATAACTGATCAAACAGCACTTTAGTGACCATGTCAGTCACCTGATTTGAACCCGATATAGCATGTTTTTTAGTTATTAAATACAATACTGAATGTAGAAACAAGCTAAATGTGATGATGGCTGTAGTAAAGCCCTGGATGGGCATCTCAAGGGAGGAAACAAAGAATTTGCTGATGTCCATTGGTTCTTCACGTCAGTCATTGACTACAAAGGAGTTTAATGCAAGTATTGTGTTCTTGCAATATGTTCTGCAAACATTTGATTCAGTTCAGCTTTACTTGTATAGCATCAAATCACAGCAGCAACCACCTCAAGGCGCTTTATATTGTAAGGTAAAGACCCTATAATAATACAGGGAAAACGCCAACAATCGAACAACTTGCTTTGAACAAACATTTAGTAACAGTGGCAAGAAATATCTCCTCTTTAACTGGAAGAAACTGTGACAGAAGCTGGCTCAGGGAGGGGCAGCCATCTGCCTTAACCATTGGTGTCAGTTTTAAATTACCACGTCTCATGTGGTATTATATATACATAGTGAATCTATGGTAATTTGGACTTGAAACCTGTTATCTCCTCAATTATTGTTTTGAAAAGTCTTATTTATATATTATCTATTTAAAAACATTTCAGTTCAGCACTCATCTCAGTTTACTTTAGTAGGCGTACAGTCGGTGGCATTTCCAAATCTTTTATTTTACTTTCCTTTGTCTCAAAATAATATAAACACAAAATAATAAAAAAGACATTAACGTGTTTTGTATTCTACCAATCCATGTTTGGAGTAACAAGGTGGATGATCAAGTTCAGTTGTCAAAGGAGCTTGCAAAGAAAAGCATCTGGACTTCTTTAAGTTACTTGAAGACGTTTCACCTCTCATCCGAGAAGCTTCTTCAGTTCTAAGGTCAAATGGTGGAGAGTCCCAGATATAAACCTAGTGGGAGTATCCCCCCACAGAGGGACAAAAGGACCCCCTGATGATCCTCTAATCGCCTGAGCCAAGGTGTGAAACTGGGTGTGGGTCCCAATCTTCTCTGTCCGAAATGTGAACATTGGCATCCTCAAAAGAGTGTCCTTTATCCTTAAGATGCAAGGTAAGGAGACAAGGATAAAGGACACTCTTTCGAGGATGCCAATGTTCACATTTTGGACAGAGAAGACAGATGGTTTGAAAGAGGAGTGAAAGACGCCATCTATGTCCACTATGAGCGACCATCTTTGAACAGAGGCGGTGGTTTACGACACCAACTGTCTGCCATCTATAATCCAGTTTTGAGATCCCTTCCCAGACGCCTTAACGCCCACTCACATCCTGGGCCATCTGACCGCAGGAATTCGCATGATAAGGTGGGGCCAGGTTTCACAATGAACTCACCCGAAACTCTGGCTGATTGGGACCCACACCCAGTTTCACACCTTGGCTCAGGCGATTAGAGGATCATCAGGGGGTCCTTTTGTCCCTCTGTGGGGGGGACACTCCCACTAGGTTTATATCTGGGACTCTCCACCATTTGACCTTAGAACTGAAGAAGCTTCTCGGATGAGAGGTGAAACGTCTTCAAGTAACTTAAAGAAGTCCAGACACTTTTCTTTGCAAGCTCCTTTGACTACAATGACCTGGATGACTGAGAACCTTCACAGACATATCAAGTTCAGTTCTAAGCACTTAAGCAAGATTTCGAAGACCTTTTTATATTATACTGTGTTTTATATAGTCGTAAAATGAAATGTAATACTTCAATGAAGAGCAACTTTTTCTTTTCATTCTATTATATTTTTCTTTCCTCTTTCTTTTGGCACAAATTGGGTTGGACCCTGTGGCTATCTGTGTACTTTCTTTCGTGGGCGTGTGGTCTTGAGTGCTTGCTTGTCGATGTGTTTGGCTTTGGAGCAGTAACTTGTTGAATCGAAGCACATCATGCTGCCCACAAGTGTGTCTGTGTTTAAAACTTGAGAAAATGAGAAGTCCGCACAGATGTACACACACCAAGGGTGACTGCTTGTGCTACTTCGAATCCGCTTTGTCTTCTTAGAGATGGATTGTAGGCTGTCAGTCATGTGTGCAGGGTGCAATCTCCTGCCAAGACCTCCGCTGGCTCTGCTATTGGAAGATAGGACAGAAATGCGCTTGCTCGCATATGCACAAGCGCACACAAAATGCAGACACTCCGATACACTGCTCTGCATAATACCCTTTGCCAGCCTCCCCGTGTTGTGAAATGGCTTTGCTCCAGCCGTGGCCGTGTTTGTTAGCCAGTCTATTCAGACACGCACTCGCACAGTACTCAGCAGACGTTAAGCCAGGCTCCCTGCCTGCAATATAACCCTGCTTGATCCTCCATCACACACACGCGCACACACACACACTCTCTCACCCACTCTACCCTGCTGAGTGGCGGGCTGCAAGCTATCCACCTCTTGCCCACAAACGAGGAGAAGCCTTCTGTCAAAACCATCAAACCAAACCTGGCCTAAAGGTTCAATCCCCTCAAAAATCCCCTTTTGTTCAGCACCATGGCTCTGAGGTTCTGTGTGAAGCAATCAAGTGGGTTTTTTTTCACAACTGCAGGATAGAGAACAGAGAAAAATTCATCTGCCAATAAATTATTGATTGTCAACTATAACAAAAATAACCCTAAAGGCTATTTAATTGTTTAGATTAAAGACAGAAGTGGTTAACAAGAGTTCCGACTTGTCAAGTTAAGCAGCAAAAACTCTATTAAGTTTACTTGGTTAATCCGCCCACTGTGTTATCCTCACACACTTCTCCGACATTCACCAGTTTTGTTCCCACACATTTATGTGCGTGTACAAAAGTAGCAATTGACAAGAATTTTTATTTAGTTTTTTTAATTCAAATCATTCTGATTCTTACTCAAAGATGCCGTTTCTGTTGTTGTTGAGGTTTTTGTCGCCCCAGTTTCTGTAGATATCAACAAAGGTGCCATCATTCTGATTTTCTTTCTTTTTTTTAAGAAAAAAAAAAGAAAGAAAATCCATCAGGACTTGGGGTCGCTATAAGCGTCGCTGCTATTTAATTCTCCTTTTACATCCTCAACTGTCCTAAATTATTTTTCTTTGTAGTTGCCAGAAAAACTACTTTTGGTAAACTTGGATTTTGTGTTTGTCCACATGTTTTAAATGTAATGCACATGTAAATTTAACCAGCTGGGGTAGGATGAAAAGTCTCAGAATCGCCAACATAGTCAGGATCCATTGTCTTACAGTATGTAGTAAATTATAGTCAATTTTTGCCAGTCTGTTTGATGGTTTTTGAGCTATTTCAGGCTGGATCAAGTGGTCAACTGAATGACCCATTGAAAAACATTGTTATCCCTGGTATGATAATGATGCTATGTGTAAAAAGCATTTATAAATCTAATTTTATTGCAGAAGTACACAGCTTTCCAGTCTACTGATCTGGTGAATTCCTCTAACACACACACAAATGCACGCACATGCGCGCACACCTCAGTAAATGTCAGACACCCCAGGATTCAGCTTCAATGTCTCATGAAAGCTGCGTCTTTGTACTTCAGGTAAGTGTCCAGCTCCTCCTGGAAACAGCCAATATTTTTCATCATCCATCATCTGTCTCTCTCCATGTGCAGTGTGTGATTAAGGCAATTATGCTGCCTCTTCTGAAAACCGCATCCCGGTGCTAAAAAGCTGTGAAAATAAAATACATAGACCAATAACAAGCGAGAGAAATTTAGGCATAAATAGACACGGCTGAAAAGCTTTCTTTGGTTGAAGATGGCAAAAGTCAATGGTGTTCATTGAGCTTCCATACTAACTGGAGCCACAGAGTGGACATTAGAGCATCAAGGACAGGCTTTCATTGCACTAACACCATATAGTAGCTACTAGATCCTTTCACCCGCTGGCTGGTCAATTTGTACCCCTGCAGTGTTCCTGAGGTAAAAAGCCAGCTTTATTTGTGCAGCGAGGAACAGCTTTTAAGAAGAGAAATATTTAGCTGCAGTCAGGTGGGCTGACAGGACCTTACTGCAGGTGGCCAAAATGAACCGGACAAACTGAGGTTGGGCATAGATTAAAGAAAATAAAGAGAGAAGCATAGCTGTTGTGCTTCTCTTGGCCTGCAATACGCAGTCCATCCACATTAGTTCTGATCACTGGCTGCCTCAAGGCTTTCTCTCTCTCTTCTTCCATCTTTCTCTCTCTCCCCTTCCCTCTCTTTGTTTACCACATAGAGGTTGATTTATGTCGGCTGCACTTGGCAGAGTTGGGTGGCGTGGGCGAGATACAGCAGCTGAAGGGGAGAGAGAGAGAGAGAGAGAGAGAGAAAAAAAGGGGAAGCAAAAGGCCAAATCAGAGTGATGTATCAAGAGAGAGGAATGGAGAGATGAGCAGAAAGGAGGAAACACAATAGTGAGGATTGGATGAGAATATTAAGTGAGTGGGGAGAGATTACAGGAGGGAGGCTGGGTGAAGAGACAGAGAGAGGTGTTGCACTGGCCTCAGGTGTCTCTCTCTGATTTGTATCTTTTATGACGCTGCTTCATGTCAGAACACAAGGTCTCATGCTGCAGTCCCTCTGGCTCAGTCGCTCTGGTTGTGTATTTCCTTCTCATTCCTCTTATTATGGTTACTCGTACGTATTAATGTTGTCATCAACAGTCGTGCTCAGGATAGGTTTGGTTGGAGCACATGGTTTTACATTATATGAGCCCAGTGATGAAGTCTAAGTTGTTGATTTAATGTTCTTTACATGGTTCTTGGAATCTACAGCACTTTGTTGTTTCTAAATGTACGAAAAACAAATTTGACTTGACTTCAGATGTTACACTTCCTTCTGTGTCTCATTCCCACCCATCCCAGACCAACACCTTGTAATGATCCTGGATACAGAATCGTTTTGAGGTTTCCTACTTTGTCAGGCACCAAAATGTTGGCGGCAATGGAACCTTTTGGTGTCGCGAGTCGATCGGGCTCGTTCTGGTACTTGTACGCTTAAATTTGGGGAGTTCGGAGGCCGAGTCAACACCTTTGTCTTGCCTCTTGTCATTCCTGCACAGTTTTTGTGATGTTTTAAGGTGCAGTGTCCTTCTTAGGGATGCTGCTAACATTGGGCAGTGTCACTGGAAGGGAGGGGCTTGTGGTCTGGCAATATTAAGATGGATGGCGTGTTTGAAATAAACTTCTAAAGTACATGAATTCCAAAGCCTAAGACTTAAAAAGCCCAACAGAAGATTCATTTGTATCAAGAATGTTCACTAATTTCTGGTTATATTTTCTGCACTGCTTATAGTTGCTTATAATAATGCTCTTTAAAGACATTTTGCTGCACTCTTTTTGCACATTGTCGACTCTCATAGATTACTGAATTATGATATAGCTTTTTCCCCCACATATTTTCATGATAAATTTCAAACTTGAGCAGCCAGAAGTACAAAGTTGTACTGGCAAGTGTACCAAATTTCATCCTCTGGAGTGCTTTCCAGTGAATTAATTAATGCAAAAATGTTAACTGTGGTGGCAGTAGAGTCATAATGATTCAGCATCTGGAGACCGCACATGCTTGTTTGTGCATTCAAAGGCAATACATGCATATTTTTAATGTATATTCTGACTTGGTTTTAGTGTTTGCTGAAAAGAATACCTCATTGATGGCAAACGTGTCTTTTCTGTGTCTTCCCTCCTGTAGCTGGTCAGCTAAGCCAGTCAGCTTATTTCTCCCTCCAGCTGCCCTACACTGTACTGGGGCTCGGACGCAGCGCCAATTTCCTGGATCACCTTTTCGTCGGCATCCCCCGGCAGCCTGGAGAGACGGTGAGGAAATTTTACCGAGATAACTGCCAGTACTTGTGCTGCAGGGTTCATGGTCTCACAGAATGTCTGAGGAAGATTCCTTTACAGAGCTTATGTCACAGCAAATAGCAAAAGGAAGGAAAGTTGTGCAAAAAAATGAGCCTTTTACAACCCCAGGTGCAAAGTGATTTAAAATACAACATTTGTAGTCAAATGCCAGATTAAGTCATTTCTGAGCAGCTTAACGTGTCCTGAATTTAACAGTGTGCGGCATGCCTGACTAAGACATTGAATGTCTCTGTAATGAGCCTCGGGATCGTGGTTTTAAAAACAAGAAAATCTTTCAAGAAAATATCAAATGATGGATGAATTAATGGAGGGAGCAATTGAAGCACTTTTTGTAAGTCATAAGCGGAGAGCAAAAAAAAGTTGTTTTTCTCCAACTGCTCCAGATGGGCTTGATGTAGCACATTTCTTCCAGGGATTGTGAGATTAGTTTGAAAGGTGTTTTGTGAAGGTTCAGTAGAGGGATTTCCCTCCACATACTTTCTTATCAAATTAAAAAGTGAGGTAAACAGAGACTACAGTATCTCCCTAATCTTGCAAAGGCATTTAATGCTTGGTTGAGATTTTTCCTTAATTAAAGCAGTAGTTTATGCAAGGAAATCTTTTATACCTTGTGTTTATGTCATTTGGCAAACAACTGTTTGCTTGCTGTTGACGTTAGTTCATAAATATAGAAAGGGAGACGTTAGTCTGTACATTTTATAGCTTTTATGCTTGAAATATTAATAAAAATGAATTATCATGCATCTTAGCTTTAAAAAAAAAAAACAATGACATCTTCACAATCTTCACAGTTACTACTTTTTTTTTCTCTCCAAGTTTTACTGGAAGTCTTTGGTTTGATTTATGTATATTTCACCAGTTTTATTTTTGTAGGGATTTTCACGTTTTATTTACCTCTGCTTCTCCTGCTTAATGAGGACAATATTTTCTCCGGTGTCATAAACAATGATTTGACTTGAAAAAGCATATTTTGCCACCCACATCTCACTAGAGGCGTGATGGCGCAGTAGAATCTAGGTGAAAGAAAATCAGATTTCCCTGCCCATTTAATGACTAAAAAATAAATAAAGCTTGAGAGAATTATGTGACACAGATTAATGCTTTACGGAAGCTAGATTACACAGCTCCTCTTTAATGTATGGGATGATTGATGACATCAACAGAGGAATTAATAAAGGTGTAGCGAGCTTCCCACTGAAGGAGAAATACTGATGGCTTCCTTTTTTACTGCTTCTACACATCTTTGCTGAACAACCAGCTAAATGACTGTTTAGGAATGACTCTGAATCAACCGCATATGTGATTCCTGTCATACGGCAACAGATCAGTATAGTAATAATAAATAATTGGTTTTATTTTATGGTTTTTATCTATTCTTTGTCTCTCTTCACTACCTCTAATCTCATCTCTCTTCAGTTCAGCTCTCTCCGCCTTCATCTCCGTCTCTCTTTTTCTCTCTCTAACGTAGCACTGCCACTCTGAACATTAGGCACGACAGGGCCCCTTTTCCCTCCTGTGTGGTACCAAGGTCTTCGTTGAGCAGCTGATTAGAATTGCAGATGGCTCAGTCCGCTAGTCAGACAGCGTAGGGCACCGGGAACACTCATCACAAACAAACTGCGTTATTGTCCTCTTTCCACACCCTCCTTTTTCCCATGCAAAGGAATGCACTCCTTTTCCCCTCATTTTTCCTCCTCTCTTGTCCCTTTTGCAGTGTGAATTAATTAATGCCTAAAGATGTGCGCTATTATGCAAAGTAGTTTTTTCTTTGGTGCCCAGAGGGACTGGGGAGTGGAGTACCTCCATCGAATCTACCTGTAATGAGAAAAGAGGCGAAGGTTTAGAAATCTGACTGTTACGTCACCCTGCACAGTCGGCTTATTTAGCTCGTTCTTTTTGCCAGCTCTCTTGATCTGCTCGTCTCTCATTTTTGTTTTGTTTCAATCTTTATTTCTGTCCTGTTTTCTTACTGTCTCCCCTGCTGCGCCCTTTACACTTTCTCCAGCACAAAGAGAGTTTCTGCCCGCTGTTTCGCAGAAGGCGATGTTTTGTAGAATCTTAGTGGATATCTTCTTCCCTCTGTCCAATAAGTCCTCTCATTTATTCACCCCTCCTCGTCTTTCTGTGAGTTTCAGTCCTCCTGTTCACTTATCTTCCACCCAGGGGATTCCCTTTGCTGTTCAAAGTGGTTTACTTCACTAATCAGTCCCCTACTTGTCACTCTCACTCTCTCTCTGTCTTCCTCATCCTCTAACTCTGTATCTGTCTCTCTCACTCTCCATAGTGTGCCAGTTTTCCTGGCTTTGAACCAGAGTATCTCTCGTTCTCTCTGAAGACTTAGGAACACTTTTCTCTTCCAAACAGCCAGATCGGATCTGCTCCCAGGCAGCGGTAGTGGAGGCTGACTCGTCTCCAGCTCTGCTCCCCCGCCAGTTGCCGCACCAACGGCAGTGCTTTCCAAGAGCTAAGCGACAATGGCTGGCGGCTAGAATGTGCTTGTTATGTAAAAAGCAATGCCGTTGCTGTACGCTTATTCAAAATAGCTGCAAGATGTAGTTCCTTCCAATTGATGAAGAAAGGAGAGTCACTATTAAAGAGCAGTGGCACTTACAGATTCTGCCAAACGTAGAACTGGAATTCTTTCCTCTGAACTGCGAGTATAGTTACAGCCTTTAAATCATTAATATATTGCCCCCTTCTCCTATTTATACCACTGCGCTCTTAACCCATTATGAGGCAGAGAACGACCCCAGTTGCCTGAGCAGGCTCTTAAAGCAGAATAATATGGATAAGAACGCTAGCAGACACAGACGATTACACTGGGCTTTTCCAGAAACCTAAGCCCTGTTTTATAAAGATGCTAAATACGGCCTGTGTCAGTCTCATGTCAGATGTCACCACTAGTTGCTGAGCCCTAAGGCAGCAAACAACTAAAAATGAAACTGAAACTTATGCAGAGACAAGCTGCTGTCAAACAGTTCTCCAAGCAAATGTTTGTAAACTCTGCAGTTATGTTCAGTCTGTCTTAACCGTCTCAGCACTTTAGATATTCCCCAATATAAAAGAAGTACTTTTTTTCCTCTTGCAAAGTAGCCTCATTTATTCACTTTGCAAGGCAGAATTAACTCGTGTGGTAAACAGGTTGCCCCTTCTCGTGCCAAAGTATTCATGTGCAAGACACTGAACTTGTTCTGGCAAGGACACAGTGGAAAGTGGTTTGCAGAAAGTTAAAAGGCGCTCTGTAATTGCAGATCTTTTAGAGAAGCAATTTCCTCGTCAAATCCAAGTCATAGCCTGATGTTTCTAGGCTTTCTCCTACTCTTTGAGCTAACAAAGTAAAAATGATTGCAGTATTTAGTAATTAGGGATGTTTGTGGTGTGATGAGGTTTTGCCACCTTTTAGTATACAATCAAATATACAATATGGTTTCTTGCTGTAAAAGCAAAATCATTTTTATTTGTAAATTTGTTGGGTTTTTTCTTGTACATATGTCTCATTACCTTTGTCTTAATTAAAAAAAGCAATCTAATCTGCTTTCATGCATAACTATGAGGTTCAATATATCCATTATGCTGTTTTAACTTTTGCTTATTTTCATGATACCTGCATGTAACGGCCCTGTTTAACCTTTCAGGCTTTCATTTTTGCATTTAAATTTTGAATCAGGCAATGTGGCTAAATGCTTTAAATCAGAGTAAAGTGTAAGTTATCTGCTCCAGTCTACAAATGTAGGCAGAAAAAAGGCTAAAAAAAAAAAAAAGAATTGGACAGTATGTCCCATTTGTCCTCATTATCGCCACTGTGGTGTCCTTTTGTAAGACCCGTACCCCTACCTGTACAGGGAAGCTGTTTGGTGACCAGCAGGTCAGATCGTGGTTGCACTGAGCAGCTTCTAAACGAGAAAAGTACTTTAGTATATTCACAGTGTTCCTGCAAACAAGAGCTTTTGACACTAAAACATCTCAAACTAAAATAAGCTTTAAGATGAGCCTGAGGGATCTGTCTGTCAAACACTGTCTCTCCCTCGCCTACACAGAAATGAGTCGCGATCTAATCAGGAAATATAAAGGAAAACTCTTATTTGGGTAAACTATGAGTGTATCATAATTTAAAAGCAGTATCTCTGCCACTGTGGACACTCAGTGTTAATATAATCACTGTTGATATAATACCAAACAAAGAAACCAGTAAACATGAGCATTCAAGTTGTAAACGAAACACAGGAGACAAGACATCATTAACATAAAATACTTTTGTTTTTCCAGAATTTGCTAAATTGAAATGCTAATATTCAAAAACACTACTTATCTTACTTAATAGTCATTCTGAATCTCGAACTTGTAAGTTTTCGAGCTGCAGTCTTCAGATGTGATGTAGTGAGTCATTACTGGACTGGAGATTTTTGTCGAAATAATTGACTTCAGTTAGAATTTTGTATGTACTTTTAATGTGTGTTCTAACTTTCAGCTCCCATAAACTCAGTCTTCAAAGCAGACCTTTCTGCTGCTGCGATGTGATGCGTTACATGATGAAAAGACCATGTGCATTTCATCAAGACGGAGACTGACTTCTGCAGATGGCTGCGCTCGCACACAAACTGCCACGGAAATCCTTTATCATACATGCAAATACACCCGGCCATATGTACCACACTCACAATAAAGAGAAAAAAAGGTTTTATTCACCATAGCCTGAGTCATTTATTTCAAGTAGTAGGTTATCTATGTCTGAAACACACGGCTTAAAATAGCAAGTCCACAGTAGCTAAGAATGGGACCCATTACTCTGCCTCGGAGGGCTTAACATACATATTGTGTCGGCGTGTGTATATCTTAAAGCAGTCTGCTTGTATCGCATGTATGGTTGCTATAATGTATTACTGTGAATAAAGATAATCAGTTAATGTGTTTTTCTTCTCTTTTCAGGAGATAAGGAACAAGGAGTGGACGGCCATTATTCCCAACTCTCAACTTATTGTCATGCCTTTCCCACACGATACACCCCGCAGGTACATAAACGCTTACACCTCTAGATATAATACAATATAGACAGGTCACAAATGGCTGCGTTCCTTGTTCACAGCCATATAATTTGCTCAGAGAACCTGTTAACATTTGTTACTATGGACACTATTCAACACTTTTAACCGCCTCGTCTCATGTCATTTGCTGGCACATTCGAGTTAATGTTACCTTCAGCTCGCTCCAGACAGCGTCTCTGTGGTATATCTTCACAAAACAATACCCAGAAGTGAGAAAACATGCTCACGCGCACACACTATTACCTCGCAGCATGTGTCCTCATGTTATCATGACGCTATTCACATGTAGCTGCAAACCCAGGAGGAGCTCCAGATGGCTAGTCATCTCAGACAAACAATGACACACATGTACTTTCCTCGATAGGCTCATAACACTTGCATGTTTGCCAACGCACACGTACCCACATATACACCGTGAGTGAAATCAGACTGACTGTTTATATGAAAACAGGCGCCTTGGTAGTCTTTTCACACAAAGTACAAGCTAACAGATTGCAAGATGTATCATGATGAAGATTAAGTTAATACATCAAAGTGGTTGGATTTCTGGAAATACATAAAAGTTCTTGGAAACTAGAGAGAGCGCAGTCTTTCATTTTATTCAGCTGTATGACCAGAAAGTGAAAGAGTTGTTCGTTTATTTATTTTAACACAACACAGTCTCTGCTAATGTCCACCATTTTTGGTAATTGCATTGTTTTTCTGTCAGATAAAACTATTGCAAAACATAAAACAGCATATGGCAATCTTTCTTTCTTTGTCTCTCTTCCTCCCTTCCTTCTTAGTTGGAGCGCTAAATTGTACCTTACTCCCAGCAACAGCGTGTTGCTGACGGCCATCGCACTGATCGGCGTGTGTGTCTTCATCCTTGTTATTATTGGGATCCTTCATTGGCAAGAGAAGGTCAGAACACACACACACAGACACAGAGTAGCGTGTTGTAGTTAATGTTGGCCTCTTCCTGGTGATTTACTGCTTCAGAGTGTGAGTGTGTGTATGTGTGTGTGAGACTGAGAGAGAGAGAGCAGATTGGTCACAACCAGCAGCAGATGGGTCTCACTGTCCCTGTCCTGTAGTCCTCTCGCCTCCCACCAAGACACACATACACTCTTTCTCTCGCTCTACCTCTCTCTCTCTCGTGTTCTCGGGGTCACAACCTGGAAGGACGTTCAGCTGTAATTGCCTTCTTCTGTCCTTTCAGCACAGCAGATCTGCTGTTCATTACCGCCATAAATGTGCTCTCCAGGGAGTCGATGCATGTTTTCGTGTTTTTGGTTTTGTTTTTTTTTCTTCACGTCCTCCGGTGAAGAAAAAAAACACACATCACAGTCTCAGCAAAATGTATCCCATCATAGCAGGGTTGATGACACTCAGACACAAACACAAATTATCGCAAATGTTCTCTTTTTTTCTGGATTGTTTCCTTTTTCATCCACACACACACACACACACACACACAGTCTGCTGGGCTGAGCAGTGCAGTAAGTTGCTGGCATCTTCTCCAAACCATCTGCCGTGAGACCATGTGCACTTAATGTGTTCCTGTGTGTGTGTTTGTGTGTGTGCGCACGTCTTCACTCAGGTTGACATGCAGCATGGTTACACACACAGAAGGGCTCTAATTGCCCTCTTTTTTAGAAACGTGGGTGTGTGCATCAGCTTCATCTGAGCTGATGCGAAATTCAAAAAGATAAAAATAAATAAGCATGGCTGGTGGCCAAACTAAGTACACAAGATACATCTAGCAGGCTCAGGTGGATGGGAGGAGTGATGAGTGTGTGGATGAAAGCTATGTTGCAAGAGCAGGAAATGGGGAATGCAATTAAGAAAACGGTTATTTCACTCTTAAAGGTTATTTACGATTCTGTTTATACGCAAGCTACTTAAATGTGCTTGGGTGCAGCCCTTCAAAAAAAAACAAAACAGAAATGCTTAGCTCAACATGAATCGTACTGTACATACGTCAAATGCTGATTGGTTGAAAGTTGGACAGTATAGTAGTGACATTAGTTTTTGGAACAACAGGTTGGGGTTTGAGTCCCAGTTAGCACATACACCAGGGCTGCACGATTTTGCATAAAATGAGAATCACGATTTTTTGGCTTAGAATTGAGATCACGATTCTCTCACGATTTTCTTTTCCAGTATAAATATTTATTGCACTTATTAACTGCACATCAACTTCGTAACAGTTGAGACTGAACATAAAAACAGTAAATAAACATAAAAACAACAAATGTCTCACGTTTTGTGGTTGCCGCAAAATGTTGTACTGCTTGAAATTCCGTCTCCAGCGTTGCTCGACACTGCGTGTATAGAGCAGGTAGTGCAACAATAGAAAAATAGTTGCGGGACGGCACTGTGTAGCGTTTGTCTAGGGTGTTGATCATTTTCCTGAATCCCTCGTTTTGCACAGTGTTGATGGGAGCCATATCTTTGGTCAGGTGATAAATAATAGCCTCCGTAATTTCTTTGTGCCTGCGGGAGTTCGACGGGTAAAGGGAAGCGCTGTATAAGGTTCCCGTTATTGATGTTTGGGTGGTTGACCGGGACGGATTTTCTCCTGTCACTTTCTCGTCATCCCTGACGTGCTCTCCGTTGTTTTTTCCTGCTAATTTTAGCATCACACGACACAGCTTCTGTATCACGTGGTATAAGGCTCCGCCCTTGTCATTTGTTGAGCAGAAAGAGTGAGCGCTTGTTTTCATGCAGATTACGTCCCGGATCAAAATGCGGTACAATCGTCGTCGTCTTTTTTTTTTTTTTTTTTTTTTTTTTTTTTTTTTAATCGTTGTCATTTGGAAATGAGATCGCACATAAGTATGAATCGAGATCGCGATTTTCTAACGATTAATCGTGCAGCCCTAACATACACCCAGTAAAGCTAGATGTTAACCATGTCTACATCTGGTACCAATCGAACTCCTTCAGTTCACATGCTGAAGTATCCTTGGACACGGTACTGAACTTCAAGTTGCCCTTGATGCATCCATCAGACTGTGTCAATGCCAGGAAGCACTTAGGCGTAGATAAAAGCATATGAATGTTTGTGTGGATGAGACTCGTAGTAAGAAACCGCTTTGAGTGCTCAACTGAGTAGAAAGGCTATATGAGTACCCGTCCATTTACCAAACATCAAAGATAAAAGAACAGCATGAAAAGCTCAGACAGTGGCTACATTGGACACTTTTACACACATTTCACTTCAGTTCTGTTATGTTCAGTCCCAGTGTGTACTGTTGTTGAGTAGCCCACAGATTCAACTCAGCTCTGTCTTGTTCTCACAGAAAGAAGGAAGAGGTTGTCAGTCATAAACCAACAATATATTTGGCTTTGAACACTGTGGTGTTCATAGGCTGACTAGTCACAGTAATCAAAAATGTCTCACTACCCCCCACTGTACCCCTAATAAGAGTAATAGTTACTAGTTCTAGAAAGGTTTTTGGCCTTTTTGACTACTCGTTTCAGAGTTCTCATTTCCGCAGCATGCAGTTCAGTGACATCTTCTTAATGGTTTAATAATATGGTGGTATATCATATAGTACTTGCAAACTCACAATAGGCTTTGATTAGATAGATTAGAAGCAGCACAGGAATATATTATTCAAATGCACTGAAATATGTAACATCGCACTCATCGTCATTTCACTTCAGAACAAAACACTGCACCACAGTTGGCGAGGCATCCAACATTCACAATGCATACAAAAACTCATTTGATTCAGATTACTAAGTGCATTATCAGGTTTCCACTGTGCATAATCCTGAGCTTCCACTGTGCATGCAGCAGAACTTCAAGTTCAGTGATTGAAGTTCTTATTGGAATGCTCCTTGGGAGTCACAGTTGAATTAAGCCGTGTTTGCACTTGACTAGTACTACCTGGGGAACTCTGTGCAGTTGGAATATTTGCAGAGGTAGTCTGTGATGTTTATCCCATGCAAATCTGCCAAGGCTGCAATTTCAAAAGTAGAAATTCCAATTATCTACCATGTTACACCAAATACAAAAGTGCTGTGAAAAAATTATCCTTTGCAGTTGTTTGTTTTCTTTTTACTGTCCTGTTGCCTCTGTCCTGCCTAAGAATTATGAAGGTTGTGTTTAGAAACATTTTGGCTGCAAATTCAGGAGGCTAGAGTGTCTGTACAGCTTAGAGACAAATTCACAGAAAGGGCAACTTAAATCTAAAGAGCAAAATCCCAAAGTATAATGAATTGGTTGACATGCAGGGCGGCATGCTTAAGGAACATTTCACCATCTTTCTTTAAAACGTAGCAGGCTGTTAGTAGTAAGCTAACATTAGGTCTGTAGCAAGCAGCCAGATGCCTTCTAATCAATATTTTCCATTATATGAGAGTAATATCAGTGGATTCCAATAAAACTCAGATCTACCCAGTTCGAATGTGCCACTCTAAACACAGACATGAGTGGGTAATTTTTAACTTGCACAAGATTTTTAATATGACTTATCTTTGTTTAGCTACACTTTTACTGTTGTCATTTATACCATTGAAAATATGGATTTGTTTTTTTACTTCTAGAAAGGTGAAATAACACTTTTCACTTTGCAACACTATACACTGCATCATTTATTTTTACATACATCTGCACATAACAGTTTCCTACCATAAATCAAACTTCAGCTATTTCTAATTTAACTGGTGAACAGTGTTTTAAACCCACAGCGTTCTTCTGTCCCTAAAGCTAAACAGCATTGACTCTATCTCAGGACGATCTCCAGTGTCTGGTCAGTATATACCCTTCAGGTTGTTCAGGTTGACACAGTTTAAAGATAAATTTGATTTGAATTGGACTATATGTCTGGCTTTCATAACTTGAAGACACACAGCTGAACTGACAGGCTAATGTGGTGTAACCTCCTTCACCACCCAGAGAATTAACACTGAAGGTAAATCACATATAAAAGCTGCTAACATTCTTTCTTATATCTCATCTTCTCCCATCTCCTTTATACGGGGCACCTGGTAAGGTCAAGGCGAGACGGCTGATTGACATTTGGCATTTCTGTGTGTTTGCACCGCCGCCTCTGGTATTTGCTCTTCTAATAACAATGTCAGGCAGAGGGCAGACGCGTGAGGGCAAAGACATGTTGCCCAGCCTAACCAGCTAACAGGGCTTTTACACAAATTCTGTGAACTTCTGTTCACTGCAATATTAGCTAAGGATATGAAGAAGTCCATATGACTATATTCCAGAAAGAAGAAGAAACAAGTATTTAAAGGCACCTGTTAAACCATTTTGAACCCCATATTTTTATTCTTGGACTTTATTCGAGTAGATCTGCATGATTCACAGCTCGTGTGGCTCAAATATGGGAGGTATGTCTTATCTTACATATATGGTATCTCACTATGGTTCAGCCTATTAGTTTGTCTGAAATAGGGGTCCTCTTCCTTTAAAGCCAATTTTATTGCAATTGGCTGCCCGTAGCAAGCAGAAGATTTTCTGACCAGATCGGTAAGGCTTTCGTGCACAAAGCCAGAGAGCTATGTGTTTGAGATTACCATATTAGTGATATCCTATCTCACGCACAGAGCTAAGAGTAGAGCAACTGCCTGAAACAGAGCTTCGTCTCCCAGGGATTAGGTTCACGTACACTGACCTCATTATTTGAAGCTTCAGCCATGTTTAATGCAAGAATCAACCTTTGCAACAGTATATAAATGACACAAGTTGAGGAAAGGTCCCCTTTAAACAAATTGTGGGAAAGAAAAAAACCAATGAAGCAGAATTTAATCAATCTCATCATCATGCAGTCCAGACTTAATTAGCTGACATTAAAGCCCTGTGAGACTTTAGTATGCATCACTGTAGTTTTCCACCTGGTTTGGGACACAGACCAGCCCACTGTGTCAGAAAACCCTTTAGATGGACACAAATCAATGCTCTGCTGCTTAATGATGATTCAAGCCTCAGGATGACTATTGGTAGTATCCCCAAGACAGTCAATTAAACCAGGCCTGGACAGCAGCACAGCCCAGTGGATTGGTTATCCAAAGGAAAGAACATCAAATCAATCTGCTCCCTAAAAACATGTTTCTTCTTTTTTTTTTTTAAAGAGTAAAAAAACCCAGCATCAATCAATATGAGATGCTGCTGTCTTTGAAGATAGATGAAGGCTTTATTACAAACCAAAACTGACAGGATTAAAAAAAAAAAGATTGAATAAATGTGTTTCTGCTCGTCTTTTGGATGAAGCAAATTAGTCAACATCAGGGACGCATTGGCTTACCCACAAAAGAGGACATGCGTCTCAAAAAATCTTTCTAATGTAGTGACTGGGTTTAGTCATTTTGTTATACTACAACATGAACGGCTCTACCGTAACATTTAAGCAACATGTTTGGAAGGGAAAAAAAGATCTGATAGCATTTTAACTTGTTGCCTGTTCACCCACAACAAAGTCATTGACTGACTACACAATCAGCAGTCCACATAACATAGAATTGTTGTTATTCATTTGTCTTCAACTGAGCCAAATCACAAACTTTAAAGATGTACATTTCACCCCTTTAATCCTGTGCCTCATCACGTCTTGATTAGGGCTGCCACAAACGATTATTTTGATAGTCGACTAGTCACCGATTATTTTTGCGATTAGTCGACTAATCAGATCATGCATCCATTGGACGTACAGCTTATTGCACCAGCATGCATCTGCTCTTATATAACTATCATTAGCTTACAGCTTTAAGTGTTTAAGGTATGTGCTAACTAAAAATGAAGACAAGATGATAGTTTTTGCAGATTGTTTTGGTGAAGTTTAATAAACTCCTTGCTATCTAAAATATAACAGGACATCGGAGTATATTCTCGAGCATCTCACACTTCTGATAATCAGCTGTCTGCTTGACGTTTATTCAGCTGTGTAAAAACTATAACTTTAATATCAGCCAAACCTATTTACTCAGGAACAAATGTAAAATACTAAAATAAAGCCAAACAATAACATTTTTAAGTTATCTAAGTGACTTATATATGTTTAACCTGAGTAGCGAAAGACGGCGATGGGTTTGAAAACGATTTGCCGGGAGTCCGGTGTTCTCACGGGCTCTAGTGAGCCTTGCCCCCGGCTAGCTATTGAGCTAGTGGGTAACAGACGTCTCCGAAAACGTCGGCGCGCTTTTGAAAATATGTGGTGTCTTGATAAACTGAGCAGATATTTGAGGTTTACACAGCTACATTCTCGCCTGAAAATATGCTAAACGTTTATTTTGTGACCTCGAAAGAATAATAAGAGTAATATTAAAACTAACTAGCTGCTGCCATTGTTGGAAACTGAGCTGGGCTGCGCTATGAATTCTGGGACACAGCTTCTTCTTCTTCGGGGTTTAACGGCAGCTGGCATCCTTGTACATACAGTGCTGCCATCTTCTGTTTCAGTCCGTTATTACACTCTTAAATCCTACTACTTATTCCTGCGTCTTTTGGGATCTTCAAACGACACGTCGACTATTAAATCAGTCGTCGACGATTTTGATAGTCGAAGTAATCGTGGCAGCCCTAGTCTTGATTATAAAAACAGACCAAAACCTTTACTCTTAAAGTGATAAATGAGATAATAATATGGACACTACCAGAGTAGCTTTGTATGATTCAAAATAATCCTTGTGTATTTTACAGTGGTGTTTCCCTCCTTCCTAGTTTCCTATTTTTTGTATGTTTGTTACACTTAAATGTTTCAGATCATCCAACAAATTCAAATATTAGATAAAGATAACACAAGTAATCAGTTTCTAAATTTAGCTGTTTAATATTAAGTGGAAAAAAAATCCAAACCTACATGGTAATGTGTGAAAAAGTGATTTCCCCCCTAAACCTAATAACTGGTTGGGCCACCCTTAGCAGCAGTAGCAACTGCAATCAAGCATTTTCAATAACTGACAACGAGTCTTTACAGCACTGTGGAGGAGTTTTATCCCATTCATCTTTGCAAAATTGTTTTTCAACCACATTGAAAGGTTTTCAAGCATGAACTGCCTTTTTAAAGTCATGCCACAGCATCTCAATCGGATTCAGGTCAGTTCTTTGACTAGGCCACTCCAAATCCTTCTTTTTTTTTTTGTTAAACCATTCAAAGGTGGACTTGCTGGTGTCTTTAGGATCATTGTCCTGCTGCGCAGCCCAAGTGCGCGTCAGCTTAAGCTCACATTGTCCTTCAGGATATTTTGGTGGACAGCAGATTTCAGGGTTCCGTTTACCACAGCAAGTCTTTCTGATCCTGAGGCAGCACAACAGCCCCAGACAATCACACTACTACCACCATATTTTACAGATGGGATGATGTTCCTTTTCTAAAAATGCTGCGTTACTTTTACACCAGATGTAATGGGACAAAGTTTGTCAGTCAGATTATACTTAAGTGATTTCTTGATTGAGAACAGGTGTGGCAGTAATTAGACTTGGGTGTGGCTAGAGAAATTGAACTCTAGCCACATTGAGCTTTCCAAAGATGTGATAACAAACAATCACTTTTTCACACAGGGCCATGTAGGTTTGCATTTTTCCCCCTTGATAATAAATAATTTAGAAACTGCATTTGGTTTTTACTTGCGTTATCTTTGTCTAATATTTAAATTTTGATGATCTGAAACATTCAGTGTGACAAAAGTACAAAAAATAGGAAATCAGGAGGGGGCAAACGCTTTTTTACACCACTGTATATCTTGTTGGTTCTACCCATTAGTTTACCATCTCTGACACCAGCTGTTTTGGCTCCTCTTCCTTAAGGCCACCCCCAATTTTCTTCAGTTTGAATGATGTCACTGACATCATACAGACAAAAATAGAAAAGAATTCCTGAAACTGGGTGATTAGATCCGTCTGTCACCTCAGCTGTTGACTCACAGGGTTTACGTGTACAAGCACTGACCTCATTATTTAAAACTTTGACCTTGTCCCCTCCAGATTCAACTAACAAGCATAGAGTAGGTATAATTAGGTCCACTTGGGCCAACACGACATTTAAAGAACTGGATCACGGATTTATGACACGTTTACAAGTGTGGCTTAAAGCAGATAAGACATATATGTAAGCTGTTTGTCGCAGCAGTTATTTCTCTTGGTAATCAAAAGACCCCGTACTGTTGAGATTCCAGAGATGTAAGGGAAATGCTCATTCTGTGCATAAATACATAGTTGAGCCAAAGCTTACACGAGGCTTCAGCAGTGTGAGGTTGTCCACATCGATGAGGATCTTCTGCATATTTTTAGCACAAAATTTCCTCCCTTTGTGCGACTGTCCCTTCACTGCAGCTCAGCTAGGAAATGCCCGCAGAAATGAAAATCTTGTACTTAAAAAATATCCACTTGATCAGGTTTTTTATTCCTGATTACTTACACTGGCTTTGTGTTGGGAGTAACATGACCAGTAGGAATGGCAGGAATGATTACACCAACAATTACACCGATATAAAACACCTAAACAAAAGTATACTTTGATTTCAAATGGCTCCCAAAGTGACATAAATGGTTCATTTATAGATTTGACTGTTCTGTACAGAGACTAGTTTTACATAAGGAGGGTTGAGGACTGATGCTGGGAATTAGTCTGCAAATTTTAAACAAGGAGATTAGGGTTGTGTCCTGGGTATAGCTTTCTTTACTTTAATATTATTTTATTTGTAGGTGCTTGGTTTGATTATAGGGACCAAAAATGTATGTTTAGGTGATTGAACAAATCACTGATTTTGTTCAAATAAATCCCAGAATATTAGACACTTGTTATTGTTACAGCCTTGATCCAATAGAATAATGGATTCTAACTCATCTGTGGCCATTTTCACATGTGAATAATCATTTTACAGTAGTTTCACACACATTTGCACTACTGGAAATACTCTGTGTGGTTTTAGTCTGGGTAGAGCTTGCAGAAGACCACGCTGTCTGACATCATACAGACTTTTTAATGAGGGAGCTAAATGTTTTAAAGACCAGCTAATGTCCAATCTGACTTTGTCTCACATCTGCGTTCACACCTGCACTTCTTCCAGGTGATGTCTCAAAAATTTAAAAGCTGTTATCTACGTGTGAAAACAGCTTAAACGGCAGGGTCGACCCCAGATCCGTTCTGTTAAGCTCAGACATTTTGCATGTCATTTTTCACACGGCTGCAAGAGCTCACTCTGCATAATGGTTGTTTTAACCTGCAACGTCCACCTGGTGAGGAAAGCATCGACTTGGTGTATTCTAGAAGGTGCAGCTTATAAATAATTTAGTTAATACCCTCACAGTCCTTTTTAAGAAAGATAGAATTGCATGTATTACAAGTACGCAGGAACTACTTCTTCATTAAACTTAGCATTTGAGAAGAAATCGCGGTTCTTTCCGGTTGTTGGTAGTGAACAGTCATTAAGTTGGGATAAGGTGGTTCTGACACACTTACAAATTCAACAGTAAGGGTGGAAAAAGTGTCTTTAGTTTTATTTTGGCGAAAAACTTTTTACACTTTCCTTTGAAGTCTACAGGGGGTTGAGTTTGACACCTGAAAGAGAGATATAGGGTGGAGTATCACTTCAGCTGTGACTTTTGATACCACAGCTGCAAATGTTCACACATCCCCATACCCTCCTCCTTCTTGTCTTCAAAAAGAATTGTACATTATCCCTACTCCTGCACTGCGGGGATGAACACAGTCTGGACATGTTGAAATTACAAAATTGCTTTCATGGGCTCTCGCATCATAACATGTTCTTGTTCTGTTTGAGATGACGTTAGCTGCCGGTTCAAAGAAGTAAACAGAAAACATGAGAAATTGCTGCTGTTGGCTGAAATTTTGTTGTTGTTTTTTTTCATCAGCACACCAGGAGTATTAGAGTAGAAGCAGGTGACTTGAGCGGGGCCCTCGGGGAGGAGGTGTTGTTGGGAGAGGGTGGCGGACTTTGCTGCTGCACGTCTGTCAACTTGTTCACAGCTTAGCTCGTACACCACTGCCTGCAGCCATCACACCTGCCTCTCTGTCCCACTGCCCAGATGATGATAATAGACTGTTGGCTATGAATGCACACATATTATCCTTAAAAGCCTTTTCACATTGACGGGAGGACAGAAACTCTGCGTGTTTGTGTGATGTTTGAATTTGATTAATCGTTGGAGCAAACATTTCATTTTTACCTGTTGTGATGTAATTGAATAGTAACCTCCTCACCAAAAGTCTAATTTGTGCATCACTTACTAACAGATTTGAACATTAGACCAGAATGTTAACCAGAATGTTTTAGTTTGATCATTTTTTCCAAACACATTTTAACTAATCAACTGGTAAATGTAAATAAAGTACAAATTTTCCAGTTAAGCAATGTGTCCAAGAATAAATGGCAGTAGGTTCGTGCTTTCAAATCTGAGTGCGTTCAGTTTGGCTTGGTTCAGGTTCTCTGCACTGCAGATTGCAAATCAAGATTTTAGCTGTTTCTGGTTTAGAAGTAATACAATGTCCTCACATTCAACAAGCACACAGATGCACAGAGCTTTTGGCTTTTAAGAAAATGTACTTACGTTTTAGTCACACATTAGTCATCTCACTGCCATCAGTTTTAGTTTGGCTAACGAACAGCATGCTCAGGCTGCAGCTGTCAAGCTTTGATATGTACAGCTTCTGTGATTGCACATGTTGTTCGTGTTTATTGTGAGGTTAGGGGAACAGGCACCTGTTTGTAGTGGAGTATTCAGTGGTTCCCACATACTGTGCCCGTGTAACTTGGCTTTGCAGAAATAATAGCAGGTGATGTTTAAATTATTCTCCATGGCAAATCCAGTAGTTCTTCAGAAAACTCTGTTTTCCTGTTGTTCTGTTTTTCCTTGGTTATTATAGATGTTATAAAGCACAATTTAAGGCAGGGGTCTTATATTTATTTGGCTCATGGGCCACCCTCCTTTAGCCAAATCAGTAAAAACATTGCATAGTAAACATTGCATTAAAAAAGCCTCCAGAAATATTTGTTTCTCTGGAAAGGTTGAAGTACAGTACTATGCAAAAGTCTTGAGCTACCCTCCATTCCTTCATATTTTACTAAAAATGGGCACCGAGATTTAATGTACATATTAGAAATATATAAGGAAGAAGAAGAGTTTTACAATTGTAACGAAAGTTAGAATTGTAGTGGTATGACCACTTTTATTCTTCGCAAGCTTTCTTGTAATTTTTTCAAATGTCAACTAAAGGTCCAATTCAGCTCTCAGGTGTCAGGTCTTTTGTGAATTTTTTTCCTATTTCTTAAGGACATGACTTTCAGGTACTGTTCATTTGCTATAGAAGGTTTTCTTAAGCCTGCCACTTCTGTCCTTCACTTGTCCAGTTTCTTCAGATGTTTTAAGGACCCCCTGCACATCATTCTGAGGTTTTCAATATTAGCTCAGTGGGAAAAATCATGTGGTTGCAAAACTACTGTTATATGTCTGTCAAACTGTTATTTTTGTCACTTTGCAAAATTTCCAATAAATTATGTGACTGCTGGTAACAAAATACCTAAAAACACAATTTAAAAATTTCATCTTAACCGAGTTGTCTTTTGTGTGTGGAGACAACACTGGTTTGTAAGTTGGTGCCAAAATGATTTGTAGATCAGCGTTAAAGTGTCTTAACAAAAAAAAAAAAAGCAAATTCCTCTGAAAATGGTCAGGTACAGGGACTGGACTCAGAATGATTGAAAAAGCAGCCAGTTGCCTAAAAAAAAAAACTCTTAAGAAACCCTAGAGAAATATTGCTCAAGACCATTTTAAAAATTACTAAAAGGTCTGGCTCTCTGGAAGCACTCAGTGCTCACTGGTGGAGTTATTTATTTACTTAATTATTATTAATCCTTTCTTTATTCAGGTAAAAATCTCATTGAGATTAAAAATCTTGTTTCTAAGAAAGATGTTGAGGAACATAGTGAGTAAAAATCGCCGAAGCTCTGCTAACAACAGTTCCAAACCTCCACTGGTATTAACATCGGCACAAAACCTGCAGTGATTTCCATTGCTGAGCAGCTCCTGTGTTATGTGTAGGTGGAAGCACTTACATGGTGTACAGTAGTATAGGTCATATGACATTATGCGAACTCTGTTAGAGCATACAAATCCAAACATTTGATTCAAGAGCAAACAGGGGTTTAAAATAAAAGCGAGGAGTAATACAAAACAAAACCCTGAATACTGAAACCAAAAAGCTGTAACACAGTTATGAGGTTGTTAAACTACAACTCTCACTCATTTTCCTGCATGATATTAATAAACTCAATCCATCCTTTACAGCTTTCATCAGATCTGTCCCTCTGAAGTCTTAAATCAATAAAATCCTGCGTCACATTAGAACTGTCAACTAACATCGGTGTTTTCTCACTCAACCATGTGATGAGTGTTTTTAACTTTCAAATAGCATTATTCTAAATGCCTTTAAGTTCTGATGGCACATTCCCCAAGATTTGAAATAATCAAGCCAATTTTCTTTTTTTTTCTTTTTTTAAATTTTCCCTACCATCTCTGATTGTTAGCCAGTAATTGAAAACCCTACGGGCATTCCCAAAATACACAGTAGTGATTTGCCTTTCTGGTCCCTCTTCCCCTCCAGCACAAGCTCTGTCCCTCCTTAGAAATTAATTTTTGTACATGACAGTGAAAAATCCATTTCAACAGATGATGGAGAACCTAAACTTTCTTTAGAGGAATAAGTGAAGGTCGTCATTGTTTGTTTTGTATACGCTACAAAATCTGATGATGTGTCCTCTTGTATTTATGACTCCAGTACAAGATAAATGACTGTTTTCCTTTGACCTTAAAAACCTGGCTTTGTGTGTTTCTCCGTGTGTGTCTGTTGTGCAGAAAGCAGATGACCGAGAGAAGCGCCAGGAAGCCCACCGTTTCCATTTTGATGCCATGTGAAGAAACAAAGCTGCATCATGGGAGACCATCCTCTCCCATCCTCCCGCGCATGCCGCTCACCTGACCACCCTTTCCTCTTCACACGTTTTCACTCAGACTCATTTCAAGGGCCAATAAATGGATTCTCGTATACCCCAAAACGTTTCTTTTTGATATTTTTCAGTCCTTGAGTCAGATGTTAAATATTTATGCTCCATTTCATTTATTCATTCCAGTTTTAGAAGTACCGGAGCTGCAACAAGGCCATAGAGACAGAGAACGAAATCCTAATGGGGATCACTCTCAAGTTTAAAGCAGTGATTTCTTTGGACCGACTGTCGTTAGGAGTGTGATCGTCAGTGGTGTTATTAGTGTATTTGGATCCTTTTGAAATGCCCAACAAGTAGCTCCAATGATAAAAGCAGTTTCTTTTCGTTTGTTCACTGGGAAGGAAGCACCTTTAACATTGTGTGTATATAAATGTGCATCATTACGTCAAAGCCACACACGTGTTTCTGTCCATTGTCTTTGCACAGCTGATGAACCTCTTGGGTTTTTTCCTGTGAAATTAAACTGAACTGATTGTATTATATTGATTCAGCCTCACAGCTACAGACAGCAATTGGTGAAAAGTGCACATAATGTGATATAATGATGCTGCAGAACATTTTTATGCTTCCGATCCCACTAAAAATAATAAATGGCCTTCATGTGTGCTGAGTGCAAGTTTGTCTCTTTTGAGTCTATCCTAAAACGCTGCATCATGGGAGTGCCAAAATAAAGAGCCTGGAGTCTGTAAATGTCTAATTCTGCTGCATCAAAGTCCTGCAAATCATCCGACGCCTGGTTGTCCTGCTGAATAAAGCACAGTTCGCTAGTTTCATGTTTTAATTTCTGTTGTCTTTTAAAGCTTAAGAGCTGGGTGCTCCGGTGTGTTTTATTTATATTCCAAGAATGAGCTCATGGTTTTTCATGTGGTTTGCACTTTTTTTAACAAATGATTAACTGTGGGTGTGTGTAATTTATTTGGCTTGCAAATGAATGTTCAACCTACTAAATGTGTTTACTTACTAAACTTGAGAATAAAGGTTTCTTCTGCTTAACTCACGTATTTCTTTCCCTGTTCCACTCCTCTTAAAGCTGTTCATAAAATCATACTTGATCACTTTTAGGAATTTCCCACTGGAGCTCCTTTCCAAGAACTTTTTTTTTTTTGTTGTTTATTTTCTTGCTGGGAAGCTAGTGGCAAGTTTCCACTCAAAATAATCCTCTTTTTATGCTCTCATTATCTGAATTTGTTGCACGGTTAAATTAAACAGCCTTTAATTTTACATGAGATCCCTGGAGGTCCCTTGGAGCACCCCTCTGGACCTGCACCCCTCTACAGGGCCGCCCTACTAAATAATGCATGAAGAGGGTAAACCTCCCCTGCATGGAAAATGAGAGTAACAATGTAGCCTTCAAGCAGATTGCAACTGATTAAAAACACTACAGTATTGATAGACAATTGCCAGCCGTCGGTGTGTGTGTGTGTGAGAGAGAGACAATGTTTGACGGAGAGATACAGTGAGGAAGACAAGGGGACTCAAAGCAATAGGTGGTGAGCTGCACGCTGTGTTAGACTAGGCAGCAAATAAAGCGTTACAGAACCGGAAATATGATATTTCCTTAAAAATAAAAGCATCCAGTGAAACAAGCAAAAGTTGAACGTGGGGAAAACGTGTCATTCCCTTTCTTAATGAGAGCAGTGTCCACATGTGCAATATTTAGCACATTAGTTATCCATGACTGTATTATTCGGGATAGCTGAATCAGTGTTATCCCCATAGATAGATAAACAGATATTTTTTACGCTATTTTCTCTTTAAAAATCGCAACAAGTTCACGAGTGAAACTTTATTTTTGAAATACCTCACCGGAAAAGCTCCGTGTGCGTTGTCTGTAACTTGACCGTGTTTCTGACAAGCCTCTCATTGATGTAAGCAGCGCCCACGGCTTAAATGAGCCTCGTTCAGGAGCGTTTCTTAGTTCAGACACGGGCGGAGAGCTGGCAGAGACGGACTCTTCTTCTTCTCCACCTCCTGCTGTCCTCCTCCGTACTCTTCCCCAGTCTCCATCTCTCTGTCACTCTCCATCCATCATCCATCCGTCTGCGTCTTTTGGATACCTACCTTCCTCTCCTTACAGCGCGTCAGCCCAGCTGGATCAGTCCATCCTCCACATGTCTTCTCCACCGTGGTCCAACTGCAGGCTGCTTTTGCTGTAATGATGCCTGGCTGAAAGGCTCGCAGTGGGGTTTTTCTTGCAGCAAAGGGAACGCCGAAGAAGAGCTTGGTGGAGCGCGGCTCTGCGTAATGGATTTACTTTTGTCCAAGCAAAGTTGGATTTTGTGAAGAGCCTCGTGGACCCCTACGATGGTCAGAAAAGGAGGGCGTTTTTAGAAACGGTGCTTTTGGGTTAGGAATCACATCGTCAGAGGAAATGCACAGAGGTGAGTTGTACAGAAGCCCCTCGGTCATCCGAGGTGCGCGTCAAGGTCTGATTCCTTGGCCACGACACGGACGACAGAATATTTCAGGCTTGGATATAATGTTTAACCTTTAATCCTCTCTTTTTAGCGCAGCTGACAGTTTAACTGCAGGTTGTGGGGTTCGATCCCATCAGAATGAAGGTGCCATGAAATTCAAATAGCCTATTAACCATAGATGCGCTTTAGAAGATTAAAATGCGCCTCGTTAATTTTATGTTTTTCGCTTAATCTGATGCAATTTACAGACAGTTTTCAACGGTTTTTTTCCTGCTTTCTGTCACACCTATTTCCATTCTTCCTTTATTTGCATCTACTTGCCCTCTTGTGACAGATCTGTGTTCAAGCTTCTGCTGCTCAAACCACGCAGGTCCTCCAGGGTTTGGTTAGGTCTGATTGGCTTTAGTCAACCGGAGCACATTCGCTGCTAATTAGAAAGACTTAATAAATAAATAAAAGCGAACATCATTAATCATCTGGTATTTTGAGCATTTAATCGATAAAAATAGTTTTGTGCTTTTATTATATTGTAATGGTCCAGTGGTGCAAGAAAAAAAAACAGAATCTGTGCGGCACTCAGTTTACAATCAGTAAACAGTGCGAGCAGATTTATGATCATAGTGGACAGCAAAGGTCAGATACAATTTTTTTAAAAAACGCACAGCAACGATACGAGCCGTCAGCGCGCATTGACTGCTTCCAAAAAGGCGTAATAAAAACAACTCGTCACAAACAGTGTAGCCTGGCGTAAATCTGTCCAGAAAAGGAAACTTAAAGCTATTATATGTTTTAATATATGTTATCAATAACCTAAAAAATATATACTCTCATATTACTTTGTAATGCACGGGTTACAGCTAGGGGTGTCAATGGGTGCTACCATGGCCAGTTCCTTCTCTGCTGCGGAGGAAACGACGAAGTTTAAGAGACGTCCCGCACACGCGCGTGCTGCCGCCGGAGCGACTCCCGCTGCAGCCACAGGATCGTGCCGCTGGCACAGGAGGCACGCGCCGGAGCACAAGGCTGCAACGCCGATTAAGTGCATCGAACCTGTCAAAGGGTCTGCATGTGTGGGCAGTTCACCGCACCGCTGAGGTTTAGGCCATGAAAACGATTTAACAGCAAAGCGAACCACCGATAGCAAAGGTGAGGAGAGCGTCACTGCCAGAAAGTAGCTTGGCCGCAAGAGGTTAGCTTGTAACTCTATCCTGACCACGTATTAATAATACGTGACCAGAAGATACGTAGTGTTTTAAGTTCAGTTTTACAAAGAAACCTTAAAGAAAAATCTTTTTAAGTAATAAAAACTACTGAACAGGCTAGAGTTCCTTGCACTTCAAAATAAAAGCTGCTTCAAGCATTACTGTCCATATTAAGTCACTAACCTGCTGTTTCTATGGAATAGCCTTTGCTGACTTTGAGGTGTGTTTGTAAATGCTCAGATTAATACATGAAAACCAATCCTGCTTGCGGTGAGTCTAATAGCCAGCATAGTGGCGCTGTCCAGTGTGTTCCAATGCTGTTGATTTTCTGATGCTTTCAGCACCCTCTCTGGGTGAACGTACCTCACTATTTCACTACACAGGTTACAATGTGAGTAAAACTGAAGCCTTTTTAGAGACTTTCATATCTTATCAACTGTTTGGCAACAGCCATGATGAACTGCAGGATATTTCTGCCTGGTGTGGTCAGTAAACAAAGAATTCTGTATCTCATGCCCCCCCTAATATAAAGACAGTTTAGTTTCTATGTCCCTTTGCTTTGTACTTGTAGCCACAAGGGAATTATCTCATTCCCAGGCACTTCTAACTCGTGCCCATAAGTTATTCATCTTGAAGCCACATTAAATCATTGGCAGGCAATAGTATCTCATGGGCCTGCAATGATATTTCTCCCACCCGTGTAACAGGGGTGTCTCCGTAGGGTACAGCAGTGCTGCTGATTCTGTTTCAGTTCAGAAAGCTGCGGTGACCTCAGTTTGTGCCCAGCTTCTGCTTGGTTTGGACGCCAGAGTGAGAAGTGATGTAAAGATGAAGTGACATGACCTAGAATAGCAGGGTTGAAACCGGCGGTAACGTTTCCTCTTGTGCTTTAAAATGACCAGAGGTCAATGGGATGAGATGACCCAACCTACATTTTTAAAAGACTGCTTAATTTCATAAGATGTTAGCCAATTAACTCATTTTTGTTCAAGTTGTGTCTATGTTCATAATCTCCACACTCCACCCGTTTTTATACACATTTGCAAGTTGTTCTCTTGATGTTGAAGCGACAAAGACTGAAATCCTGTTTAGCTGCTGATTTAAATATATTGTTTCAAAATATGTTACAACTACCAGAATAAATTATGCAACCTTTGCCATTTAAGTGAGTTTACATTTTTATAGACTTGAAACACATGTAAGCCACTGCAGCCCTCTGTCTTTACAGATAAAAGCACTCTTCTTACAAAGTCTGTGTTTTAAAACTTCTGACAAAAGGCCTTCGGAGTGTGGTGAGATTCCCACTGTGCACACTTTAGCTTTGTGGAGGGCAGCAGTGTTTCAGATATCTTCAGAATTTAGATTCTGGCTTACACAGTGAAAAAGCCTCAGTGTGAGCTTGCAGCATCTCTCTGTTATTTGGGTGGTCTGCTCTCCAAAATTGCCTGTGGTAGTTCGTACTCCCACCTACTTCACTGCAAGATAATGGAGACAGAGGTAATGAGATCTTGAAGCTGGGAGGGAGGGTTTCTGTATGTGTGCATTTCAAAATGAGTCTAAGCATCTAGGCTCACTGGTTTGTGTTCATTGCTCATGTTAAATGTGGATTGTTCTTCATTAGATACCCGCTTCTTTTCTTTCTCTCTCTCTTTCTGTCAGTCTTCCATCTGTCCTCCCTGGGTACCATTATGCAACGTGCCACGTTCACACTTGCTCTCCTATTCGATGTGTGCGGGCCAACCTATTATGAACTCAGTGGGGATCAGGTCTACAGCGGCTTATCAGAGCAAGACAGTGTCAGAAGCTGTAACATGCGTGCTCTCAGCGCAGATATCATTGTACTACAATATATTCCGTTTATTGGCCGTGTCCATGCGCTGCCCAGATGCCTGTCTTCTCATCAACGCTGTGAGCCCAGAGGCCCGGTATCCATTTTTTTGTGCGAATGCTTTATCTTTCTGGTGCCCAGAGGCTGCAGATTAGTAGGTGGAGTTGGTAGATTCAAATTACCTTTAAATAACTCTACAAGTATCATTGCAAGTCTGTTCACACTGTGTAGGTACATTTAAAGCTGTGACTAATTCAGGTATTCCCACCATTCATATCTATATATAATCTTAGCTGTATTATTTCTTCATGTTTGCCTTTATCTCACACTGAACTTTATCTCAATTAAGTGTTGTCATTAGCAACATATTTCTGAAGCCAAAATACCAACTAGCACTGCACTTTAGTGTTGCAGATAAAACTATCATTGCTATTGATATTCTTCTGCTTCCACGTTTCGTGTTTCGCTAAGCATCAGTGGAATTCCTGAACAACTGAAACCATTTCGATGGTCGTATGTGAAAATATACTTATAGGACAAGGAAAACAATCTTTTAGATTAATATTTATTTGACATTTTATAGACCAACAATTCATCAGTTAACATGGAAATAATATGCAGTGTAATTAGAGAAAAGAATCACAGTAGCCCTTGTTTATTGTGCCGCGGAATGACAAGTGCTGTCATAATAGTGTGTAGTAGAGTGTCACTATTGTGGCCAAACAGACTCATAATAAATGTAATACTGCTATTTATGGAAAATCTGATGAAAACAAATCTCCTGCTCCAATTAATTTTTGTACAGCTTCCTTAATTGTGTGTTTTTGCTTCTGTTTTCGGTAAATAAAGGACACTGAAAATGGGGGTTGGAGAAAAAGTCTGTAACCATGACTGTATGAATCTTTAAAAACATGATATCAGTATTTCTTATTGAGACAATATGGCTATCATTAACACAGATATATCACAACACCCAGTCACTGAAAAGCAATGAATGAAATGGTGACCTCATGTCTCACTTTCCATCTTAGACTTGTGTTATTTACAAGATGCCTGTGCACTATTCGTCCTTCCATGAATAATTTGTATTGATAATAGACTGTTTTTCCCCCCTCATTCTTCCTCATTCCTCATTCTTGATATACCTTTATTGCATTAACTTTTCTCTCTCAGCTCTCCTCTTCCTTTTCCAGCCATACCTTTTTAAAAAAATTATACTAATTCAATCACAGACGTACTTAAAAATGATATTGATCTATATTTCACTTTCATCAGACACAGGGGAAATCAATACCACAGCCGATCACATTCGGTGTCTGTTCAGTGGCTTTACTGCTGATGAACTCGAGGATATGGATACAGAATTTAAGTCACCTGTGACTAATGTGTAATATCTCTGTTTCACAGCGTGGGTACTCTTCTTTCTAATAGAAGAGGGTTTCGCTCTGGCACAGAGAACTAAAGGTAAGCTCAGGTGCTCCTATTTTCTCTTAATGTTGTTTCATCCATATCGAACCAGCGTGAAATGAGGAGGCATTATCTCTACTTTTATCACGGGACAAAAGGGTTCTTTTCTTAATTCCATCAGGCCTCTCGTCCCTTTATATCCCCTGCCTGCTTGTTCCTTTTCTTGCACCAATCCTCCGTATACCCTCCTTGCCTTCCAATCATCCCCCCATTGATCCCTTGACTCAATACCCCATCTGTCTGTCGCTCTCTCTTTTCCCGCTGCCTTTCTGATTTCAGAATCCCCGAGCGATTATGGCGGCCAGAGGCCCAACCAGAACGACTGTGGCACGTGGATCCGCAACATCAACGGCGGGAGTTTCACCTCCCCAAACTACCCAAACCCCTATCCACCCAATAAGGAGTGTGTTTACATCCTGGAAGGTAAAGCCAGATCACTGATGTTTCATCTTCTGCTCCATAGCGCCAGAACAGCTGACACAGTTTCCCGCCTTTCAGCGTGTTGCCTCCTTCAGTGAATGTCATTAGCCTGACTGGCATTGTTTTATATAACCTCGCTCCTATCTGATTTTCTGTTCTTTTGCTAGCGGGCAATCAGCCTGACATTTTTCCAAATGAGCCATCCGGAGTTTGTTTCAGCACACAGATTCCCTTTGAGAATGATGGAGAGTGGCGCATTGTGGGTAGCGCCTGACTTCTGGTCTCATCAGAGCAGTGCTACAGTGTGCTCATCTTTATTGGCAAAAGATTCGGTTATTGAAGTAAAATATGAAAGAGATGAACATCTGCTACACAACTGAGCTCTGATGGCGTATCACTGAATTGTAGGCATTCTTGTCAGCTTTAGTGTTCACCAGAAATATCACACCCATCAGTAATTTGGTTTCCTGCCGCACGGGAAACATAATGGAAAGCATCATTAGTAGCTATAGGAGATGCGGTCTGGGATGCTGCTTGATGTGTTTTCTAGACTGATGAACTGTTTATCCATGAAGTTAAAGTACAGGCTCTCATGCTGATGAGATGCGTGCCTTTACCTTCTGTGGTGGAGAATAGATTTTTCATATGGCTCAAGTGCTCCCCCTGTGGACAAAGCAAGCTCAGACCTATTGTTGGTGAATAAGCCTACTGATGTGTGCAGTAGTACCTCGCAGCAGGCCTGGGACACCACAGATGGAACCTATCATTTACTATTATTTAGTCCTGAATGGTTTTAGTCATATTCATATTCAGGCTCCAGTGTTCAGCCTTTCATTCTGAATCGCAGCGAGATGGATGCTCACGTTTGGTAGAAGAGCTAATCAAATCGCTTTGTAATCATAAACTGCGGTTAGTGAGCCTCATTGATTGTCATGTCCCAGAGTTCATCAGCTCAGTGATTATACATTCTGCTCTTTACGTATCAAGCTGTGTCATTTGCATGTGTGTGTGTGTGTGTGTGTGAGAGAGAGAGAGAAGGAGATAGAAATTTATAGAGAAAATGAGACTCAACACATCAGGGAGTGAATGCACTCATAGCAGGAAGTGGAGGCATACAGGCTGCTCATTCAAGCAGAAAGGTTCAAATTCAAAGGCAAGAACAGAAGCAAAAACTCACACAGGGAAAAGAGAATCACTTTGGTTATTTTAGTTCACTTGTTCTCTGTGCCATACACATGTACCACCCTTGACCTTGCTCTTTTTTCTCTTTTCCTGGGTGCATTTGGCTTCTGCAAGCTTGGCATGATTGAGAGCCTCACGCCCTCACCCTCAACATCTCTTTTTAGTATGATTCATCTCTGAAGGCATGAATTGCCCTTGCAACCGACTGTGTGAGTGTGTGTGTGTGTGTGTATGCGGGGAGGGAAGGCATGGTTTTAAAGTGCCACAAACATTCAGTACATTCATCTGGATCTGCATGGCAGATGAACTTGTGAACTAGAGTTCATGCTGTGACTGCAGTGTTGTGTATTCACAAAATCAGTGACAGCAGTGCTGACATATCCCACAGTGGCTCCATTTGTGGATGCTGTGGTCATATGTGTCCACATACGCATGGGTGACACATTAAAGGAAAAGTGCAGAATAGAATATTTTAGTGTTGGGCCATTGCACACCTGTCAGAAAATGACATTGATCATACAAGTTTCTGTAATCCACTGGAAGGATGAACAACTTTGTCACAAGATATATTCTCTCATTTGGTGCTTTGATGACGGTTGGAGAGCACTGCCTGACATCTCCGTCCGAAGTCTCTCGTAGGCGTTCAGCTGGGTTAAGATTGGGTAATGCAAAGGCAATCAAATGTGACTTACATAATTTTTATACTCATTCAGTGCACACTTATACCTTATGGATAGAGCATTTTCGTCCTTGAAGAAACCACTCCAGTCCAGACAGAAATGTGTCATCATACACTGAAGAGTCAGAAATGCTCAGAGCAACTTTGTACTGATTTGAAGTGAACCTCTTCTGAGGCGAGAAGTGGGCTAAACTATACATGCCAAATATTTCCCAAACAAAATCGCCTTCTGTATTGTGAAGCACTTTGTGATTTTTATCTGTGAAAAGATATAAATAAATTTGACTTATTTACTTACTTTCTCATTGTAGGTGTCAAGAGTTTATGGTTTTCCTTTAATTTGTCACCTGTCTGTATATGTATTCTTCTGAGTGATATATGCACACAGGGAATGCACTGTAAAGGGACTGAGTAGCATAACTTGAAAGTATAAAATCTAAGCTAAAACCTAACTGCGATGGATGGATGGATGGATTTTGAGTTATACCATCATATTCAGGGGTGAACACCACCTGTGCTAATATTGGTCATTATTCATAGTTTGAATAGCAGAAATTACTCTGAAAGTCCTCAGTAATGCAGCTTGTACAGAGACAGGAAACATTTTCGTTTGGTTTGATCATTTCTAATTCAGTGCTACTTTTCAGTAGTCAAACCACTTTCTTGTGGGCCACTTGTCACATTTTTCTTGATCATTTTGGTTCTCTCTAGAAATATAATATCATGCCTGAATTAGGGCTGGGCAATATGGCCTAAAATTCATATAATTTCAAGCATGTGCGGTAACAATATATATCACGATATATTATTTTCTTCTGTATAAGGTATTTTCCACACTATAAGGAACACTTAAAATCCTTTAATTTTCTCAAAAATCGAGAGTGTGCCTTATGTATGAATTCTGGTTGTGCTTACTGACCTCGAACCGATTTGGGCGTGCAGAAATCTGTTAAAAAATGTTTTAGTACAACTTTGGTAAGCCGCACTGCTTGATGGATTGTCAGAGCATTACGGCTGCCGTAGAGAGGAGCTTCGCGGAGTAATCTGGGTCCAAAACTCCGTCACCTTCAGGTCCCAAAGTCAAACGAACACTGAGAGTAAAAAACGGTCTAAATTCTTTAACCTTTAATAAAATCATCAGCGTTGCTGCTTTACCAGGTGTAACAATTAAGTTTAACATCCAGGCATCCATGAAAATAGAAGTTATTAAATTTAACAGAGTTAGAAGTTAGCAGGAAGTTAGCTCGCTAGTTTCCACCTAAACATGACATACCATGTTCTGACTGAGAGATTTTTGAAACTAATTAAAACGTACAGCTCTGCTATCACTTCCAACATAAATGAAGAGAGAAAACTAAACAGCAGTGGCGTTTGCAGGGTTACTGAAGTTGGACTACCTGGTATATAATGTTGTGCTACGTGATTGCTAGCGACACAGCTATGTTAGCATAACATTACCACAGTGAAGCTGGAGGATGAACGCCAACTTTTTCCACTCGATAAAAGTCATTAATGAATCAATGTTACGGAAGTGGAGGAAGCGCAGTTTTTGGCTTTCCCCATATTTCAAAAGTGCTTCATATCTTTGCTATGACTGTCGGCATATTTTGCAGATGATAATGGTTGTAGCCGCTGCGATGCTTTCGACCAAAACAGGCGCAGCTTGATGACATCGTCAACATGTGCTGTCGCGATAGAGCGGTATAGTCAAAATCTCTATCGTTGGCCAAATTTATATCGTTTATATCGCCCACCCCTAGCCTGAATACAACCTTAAGAAACATTTACATACAGTAAACATTTAGCATGGCTAAGTATCAGAAATTAACAGTCAGCAATGTGGAACAGGATTTACAAGACTTTATAATCTGCACCTTGCTCTGAGCCAACTTCTAAAAAGTTCATGTCACCACCCAGATTATCTGTGTCCTCTAAAGGAAAGACTTAATTGTATTCTTTTCACAGATTTTCTCCCTTTGTTTCTTTTCTCTCTCTACTCCCTTGTTTGCCAAAGCCCTTCCTAGACAAAGGATTCAGCTGTCTTTTGATAAGAACTACTACATAGAGCCATCGTTTGAGTGTCGCTTCGATCACATCGAAATACGTGATGGGCCATTTGGTTTCTCTCCGCTTATTGATCGCTTCTGTGGGGGAAAGAATCCAGAGATTGTCACATCCACAGGACGTTTTATGTGGGTTAAGTTCACCAGCGACGAGGAGCTGGAAGGCCTTGGATTCCGAATCGAGTACACCTTTATTGCAGGTACAAGCAACCGAATGGCACATTTGCACTGAATGTAATGGCACAGAGTGTGAAAACACGTTTTTGTACACATCAAAGGTTTTGAGCAAGATGTGTGAAGAACAGGATCTGATTAGTTTGCTTTTATCCCAAAACATAAAGGAGAATCTGATCTCAGTATAACAAAAGGAATACTTATCTTCCCCCCTTTCCCATCTTGTTTGTGTTCATTACCAGTGAAAGATGATGGAAAAAAGACAGAATGGACATCCACAGTTCTCTCATACGATCTACAATTTTCTTCAATCATAGATTTTTTTCCCCACCTGTTTTCTTGCCGTTCAATAGAGACAAGTCCAACATCAGAGCCTTCTAAATCTAAACCCAGTATGCCCAGAAATCAGTGCCTCCCATCAGGTGACAGATATTAGCTCCAAACAGACCTCCTTTCTGCTTTATCTAGGATGCGTTAATGTGATCTTATCTTGTGTTCTCTTCTTACCTGTTTCTGCTATGTGGATTGAGAGTAATGTGCCATCCAAATCTTATCATTTCAGACCCTGATTTTCATCTGCACGTGGGTGGACTGCTAAACCCCATCCCAGGTAAGCTCTTCAGTATTTTGCAGGTTTGCGTTCGATCCTTTTTGAAGAGCTCCTCTGTGCTCAGAAGCTTACCGGAGGCTATCTCAGGCACCGGCGTTAATGCTGAATGCACAAATGTACCTCGACAGGCACACGACTGTATATGAATTGAAAGGACGTACATGAGCACACATGTACAAATTAAAGAACACGAAAGAAGGAACACACACCTCTTTTATCTTGCTCTTCCCTCCCTGCCTTTCTCTCTTTGTTCCTCTGTCTTCCTATTTTCCTTTTTCCTAATCCGCTATGCTGACTTCAGTTCAGCCTTAAATCCTTTTCTTTCCTCAATAAAATCCATTATCTGTCCCTCTGTTTGTCATGTGTTTCTTTTCATAATAACCATTTTTCTTGTTATCCTCTGCTCTTTTTTTCTATTTGGTTCTTTTATGTATATCCATGTGACCCCATTCTTGACTTCTTTATTTTACACCCTTCTCTCCTTTCATTTTGTTTTCTTTTTTTAATGTTTCTCCTCCACATTTCTTTTGTCTCTCTACAGAATGCCAGTTTAATGTTGGTGGATGGGACGGGATTATCCGCTCCAGTCAGGTGGAGGAAGAAAAACGAGTGAAGCCTGGTGATGCCCTGGACTGTATCTGGACAATCAAGGCTCCTTCTCAGTCCAAGGTCAGTACAGTACTGACTAATTTTAGTCAGTAACCAGTAGCGGTGCAACGATACACAAAATTCGCGGTTCGGTTCGGTTCGATATTTTTTCGATACAAAAAAAAAAGTTCATGCCTTTTTAATTTGTCATTTATTACAATTATAAATATATATTTTAACTCAAAAGTACAGTTTTTAAATTTAATGTTGTTGAAACAACAAAGTAATAAAAAAAATAAATCTATCTGATCAAGAAATCACTCATCTTTGGAAAAGAGAGTTTATTACAGAGAAATGGCTCTTTCCAAAATAAAAGCTATACTATACGCTTCTTCTGGGCTATATTCTCAGCAGCATATTAAACATATCAGGTCCCCATAAGGAGAATCATGTGCTAACGGCTGTCTAAATGACTCGGGTAAAGTTTGTAGCATGCGTGCTTGTTGTTTTTGTCTGCTTCCACTTGTCTTTGCACGAGGATGATGTCAGAGTAAATGTGCAGTCATATTCGTTGTGTTCCCACTAGTGCTGTCAGCGTTAATCTCGTTGAAATGACATTAACGCCACAACACGGCAAATCTCCGTTAACGAGCTACCGCGGATCGCCCCGTGCGTGGGGCAGGACGGCCAACACGTTAACAAGCTAACTGCGCTAACGCAGTAGTTCCCACCAATGTAATTGAGCATTGCGTGGCACATCCAACATACTGTTTTACTTTAGTCCATGACGCGCTTACCTTCAGGGTCATACGTCACATGAAAACCAAAATAGTTCCAAACGCCAGATCTGAATGAGGGTGGGGGAGGTTCAATTTGCCATGTTGCAAGGAGAGCTTAACTTCTGTCTCGCTAGCTTGCCCTGCGCTCAGTGAATCTGCGTTCGACTGCTCCGCCTAGGCTGCACTGTCGAGCGCAGATCCACTGAGCGCTCAACACAGACAGCATCGTCAGAAGGAAAGTTGATAAAATAAATTAAAAATTTTGTATTGTTCATACATATGCGTACTGAACCAAAAGCACTGTATCGAACGGTTCAATATCGATACGAGTATCGTTGCACGCCTAGTAACCAGGTACAATCCTTAACACATTTTTTCTATCCTGCTCGAGCTCCATTGTGGTGCTTTCTAAACCCTAAAATCTAGCCGGTGTCTATCTTTCTGCTTGAATGAGTCATGTTCAAAGCCATTTCATTATGCCAGACAAATGCACACCTTGAATAAATAAAAGTCTCTAAACATCCTTCATTCTCACTACAAAATAAAGTGGAATAACATTCAAGGGTTTTTATTAATCTCTCTTGGGGATATTTGTTACACTGGCAACATACTGAGTTAGCGCCACAGAAAGACAGAAATTTTACATCTAAAGCATCAGTAATGTTTCTTTCAGTTGTGTTCAATCATTTCACGCCTCTCAGCGTCACTGAAAATTGAGGTTACACATCTTTCTCAGCGAATTGTAAGAGCACAGGGGCTCTGTTCACACCCCAGCTCAGAATATTTATTTTGGCTGCTAATGGAACTGTGGAAATGACGAAAGCCTGCATGAATCCTGTCCAAGATCGCATGAAAATGATACAAAAATCTCATTGCAACAAATGCAGTTAATCCCAGAATAGATATGAATAGTCATCCATGAAAAGAAATCTGAGGAGAAGTAATTTTGAATTTTACCATGAGGACTTGAAAGGAGTTGAAGCGAGTGTGTGTGTGTGTGTGTGGGGGGGGGGGGGGGGGGGGAATCCTTGGAGTACAAACAAGAATAGGAACGACTCAGAATATCTAAACAGTCATGAAGTAAACTCTGAAATCATCTTGTATACTGCCAGTCTGTTCAGCGTGCCCCACTTTCCATTGCTTCACCTTCCTACTGTTCTCTGTCTTTGCACCATTAATTTGCACATTCACCTATTACTATTGTGATGCTATTACACATTTCTCTTATCTATTTTTGTGTCACTGGGAAACTATTGTTGATATTCTCTGTTACAAGGCAAGTAAATAGGTAAACATGTAGCCAAGAAGATGTAAAACCACAACCCGACAAACCACCTGTTTACTGTTTACCACTGAAGGGGGACGCCTAGGAGGTGGTTTGTGGGGTCTCGGTAGATCAGGTCTGTGCCAATTCATGCAGAGTCAACTAAATACTTTGTTTTTTTTCTATTTTAATCATGTTCCTTGAGCTGTAGCCGAGCAGTTTTTACAACTAGAGTGTTATTTCCTTGGAGTGTACTCAGTCTGTTACAGCTATGGCACCCCTCACCTATTTAAATAAACCTCTTGTATAGATGTGTTTTTTGCCACATTTGAATGGCTAGCATGTAAAAAAGTAACATCCACATGAATGCCTAGGCAGGTTGCATTGTAGCACAAAGACCACTGATTCACTTTACCTTCCAGGGGTTTTAGTGTTGTGGCTGATCGGTGGATATAAATCTGAGTGAGTCTATAAATTACTTACATTTAAATATGTAACGGGAATGCACACAGTAGCATTGTGCACTCCTTTCATTGAGAACAACACTTCTGGCAGTCTTGTCTGTACTGTGGCTGTAATTTAAAACATAATAGGTGCGAGCAGTGCAAATACACAGATAGGCAGCATGGGAAAAGCAGAGCAGGCGAATTTTATTTAGTGTGGCCCTGGAGATTCACGAGTAGGCAATATTTTCAGGCCAAGAGTGAAAACCCAGTGATAAGTTCTGATATTTATGACTGGATATCAAAAATCTCATTGGAATTACAACCGCAACCTGGCTAGCCTTAATTCATTGCTGCTCTGCTTCTCCTTCGTGACTAAATGAGTCATCCACACACTCCTGGGCTGCTCACTGGGCTCAGTACACTAATGCACACAAATTCATGCACATCCTATTAAGTATAAAGTGGCAGATGCATTCAGTCACAAATTACACAGGATCCATTCACACAGTACAAGTAATTACCTATGCACATTAAATACTGATATGTATATAGGAAAGTAATATTTTATTCATACACGATTCGCACGGACACGCATTCTTTTCTTACTTGCATAGAAAGTAGCCTCCACAATCGCTTCACTGATTCATCATGTGCAGTGTGAAGCAGAAGTGAAGATGATCTGAATTTAGTAGAAGGACAGAGTTTAGTGGCCAGACATTAGCTCAATGACGCAAAAGGAAAAGAGCAGCAGGCTCAGCAGCTACTTAACTGCTGCCTGCTCACCGGTGTCTGCGAGCTAAATGTGCTGAAATTTAATCTGAGCCATGGTCGTGATTTTATCATGTCATTATTCCTGACGTGACTTGTGCGCAGAAGAATTTGTTGACTCGTGCTATGCAGTTACTCACAGTGTGAGCTGAAATGAAACACAGTTATATACTTGGGCTTAATAATAAGCAAACTATGCTGTGCTGGCTACATAGACTGTAAAGATAAGATGGACATTGCTACTGTGACAAAACACACTGGTTTGTGAAATTAATTTTGAAGCCTGGCTGGCATTTTAACCGTCACCAATTTTTTGGAAACACACATTGGGAGCAAGAGGTGGCTCTGACTGAGAAATGGAAAGTGTTGCACCCTCATATAGTGTCAAGGTAGCCACATCCTAAAGCATAACCTGCTTTATTGCTTATTTTACTCAGCATGGGTCCATGTTAGCAAAATGAAAATTACTTTGTCTTAACGGATGTAAAACTACTGATTGAGGTCATTAATTTGTTTGCAATAGCTATGTATTTTCTCATAGGCTGCTTTATAATAGGGAGTCAACCCCTGGTGGTAAATAGAAAAAATGCAGGTTGACATGTCATCACCTTCCTTTATGTCCAGTTTGTAAGAAAGACATTCATAAACAGGGCACAGGCTCAAAGTGAAGTTGTATCTCAGTAGTAGTGTTATTGTAGAAAAAGCACAGGTGTAGTAACAAAATTATACGAATAAAGAAACTGTATTGAGGAAGCTTTCTACTGGCTGCATAGTCTAGCATTTTTACACGTTTCTCTAACAAGTCAAAGGTCCTGTTTCAGTCCAGTAAGGAGACACACATATCTCAATGGGGTTGTGTCAGCAAGAGTCTTGGTCTCTTGTCTGGTGTTCAAATGTGGCAGATCAAACATGTAGAACTACCTTCTAGCGTGACCCCCTGTGACTAAGGGAGCAGCTGAAAGTAGCTTTTATTAAATCTGTTTTGTGACTGGCTTATTCTTTATGACTTGCTTCTTTGTGCTTCCTGCTATAACCAGGTGAAACTGTTATAGGCTGAGAATCGATACGATGTTCAAAGGACAAACTAGTGCATTTCAGTCAGGTTTTTTAAAAATCCCATTAAATTTTGAGTCAGTACAACATGATAAATACAAGGTGTTTTGATACTTGTGTTTGACTGCAATTTCTGGAAAGCTGAAATGTTCTGACTTTCTGACCAGGTGAACACACCATTAGTATTTCATTCTGAGGCCAGACTTTCAATGCCAGGAGGGCTGCAGCTTCAGCTCACTAGTCTTTCCTCCCTGCTGTATTCTCTGAAGAGAACCATGAAAAAAACAGTGTGTGAGGAACACAGAGCACGCTGCTCCATATTCTCAGATTTACTTTTATACTTTGCTATACATTGCTATATACTGCTATATGTATCACAACCTGGATGTATTAGATTTACTTTGTTAAAGTAAACCTATGTTCTTTCCTTCATACCTACATGCTTTAAGGAAGGGCTTTATAACAACTCACAGGTTCACGGGGTTCTTCTCTTATCTGTGTTTTGCTTATTACGAGTGTCTGAACATTTTCTGTGTCTGCTATATTGGGTTTTCTGATTTAATGAATATTTTTCACACTTTGCTGGCATAAAAAGTAAAGTTAGTCTGCTGTCATGGTTAGACAGCAGTGAAGCGAAGTGATGTATCGCTGTGAATTTCATTTTTATTTTGCATCTCCTGTGCATCCCCAGATCTACCTGCGCTTCATAGACTACCAGATGGAGCATTCCAATGAGTGTAAGAAGAACTTCGTGGCTGTGTACGATGGCAGCAGTGCCATTGAAAACCTCAAGGCCAAGTTCTGCAGCACTGTGGCTAACGATGTGATGCTTAACAACGACATGGGCGTCGTACGAATGTGGGCCGACGAGAAGAGCCGACTCAGTCGCTTCCGCATGCTGTTCACATCATTTATTGATCGTGAGTGCCAGTCTTTTGACAATACTAATTCAGCCTGGACCCAGCATTTTAACATCTTGTTTCCTCGTGTGAACTTCCACATGGTTGAGTATTTGGCCTAGAGCCATTTGTTATGCTGTTAAACAAAACAAAACAAGCCTAAGACATCAGTTTCTGGATGCCATCTGGAATACACAGAATGGGCTCAGTCTGACCACACGTATAAAAACTGTGAGCTAGACAATTTTTACGGCATCAAACCCGGCATTCTGCTGCGGGTTTAACGCTGCTGTTGAACAGCACTTTATGCCTCTCTGTAGATATTGACTAATTAAAGGGATTTAACCATCTCTAGCTTTTTTTAAGATGACAAATAAGATAAAATATAACAGTTTTGTGTTATTATTTGTTTATTAGGAGTATGATTTGTAGTTTTCTTTGCCCTCTTTGGCTGAATAATTCTCTGTTAATTTATATAGATAAGATTTCGTTGCCATCATCAATTCTGCTTGTTGGTTTGGTGAGTCATTAACACTTCAACACTTCCCTAATGAGTCTTCGTCATTTTCCTGTTTAGGAAAAAAGAAAAAAAGCCTTCACAGGTTTTCAGCATTAGCATGGCTGATTTACTATTTGAGTCCAAACACATTCAATAAACAGAAGAAATAGGTTTACATGTGACTCGGGCATGCAAAAAGTTCTGCTGCCTTATGTTTTAGATTGAGCAAGTTTCATAAAAATGTGTTCATACTAATAAAAGAAACTGAAACTTTGGAGAATCTGGTGCCTCTTCTCAACTGGAACCAGTTCTCAATTCCCATCCGTAAGGAGGTAATACATGTTGATACTTTCAGGATCTTCCAGGCTCTACATTATCAACCCCACACACACGAGCAGTCGTAAAAACAGTTGATTTATGAGTCCTGTGTTCTATTTGCATCAGCAGTCAGCAGCAGACACTGAAGTGCCATTTCAGCAAGGAAAGCTAATTACGCTGCGCCATGTTTAGACCGCAGATATGAGAAAACCAATTATTAACTCCAGCATTTTTAAATAACTGAAAGTATCAAATAGTTTCTTGATATGCATGTCACAGCATCATACTGTGTTTATTATAGGTCACTTACAAAAGGAAACGAGGAATTTATTTCTCTGTTTTGGTGAAAGGAAATGCTGAATGGGGTTAATGGAAGTAATTTCAGTTTGGGCTTCATCACTTTTGAAGTACAAGAGATTTTCAGACAAATGCTGCCAAGGGTTGCGTATAAAGTAGAAAGAAATTGCCTGGCAGAAAACAGTTTTCTGTTAGCACACTGTAACATTTTTCATTAAATGCCTGAATGGACTGAAATATTAATTGCTACATTCTCCTGCACACTTCCCAAGCCCTGTGTGAATGCTAATGTTGTTTTCATCAGCAAACCCATAGCGATTGCAGTCGCAACTTGAAGGCTTTTAGATTCAGCAAGGGTGTTTTTCTTTTTCTTTTTTTTAGTTGAAGAGTCCTTAAGATCATTTGGATCCTCATTAATTCTGACTTTGACTAACACACAGTTCATCTCAGAGTAGTCTGAAGACTCCTGAAGAACTCCTAAACTTTATTTGGTCAGAGTCAGCGACTGGCTTAAAGTTTGCTTGGAGGTCAGAGGGAACAATTAATCTTTGTCACTTAGTAGAAGATGAGTTGTGCCTTTTGCACTCCGTCATGTGCTCTAATCTTCCAGCAGAATCCCCTATGAAATGTAAACCAGGCACACGAAAGCCTTATTAAATAAACACACGGCCACACAATGCACACACTCAGATGAGTTATGTCCTTGTGTGAGGAGAGAGGCTGTGAGGGTGAAGCGCTGTTGACACCTTCCTAGAAACTACATTTTGAAGGCGAGAGACACATAATCGGTTTGGAAGTGATGGCGGTGTCAGGGGAGCGACCCTGTCTACTTTCTCACTGGGAAATAGAAGGAGAGCACACTCCAGCGCACACATACTCTTTCATGCACAACCTCACATACATGCCCATATGCATGTCCTGCTGTCAAAGTTATTTAACCCTAAGGCAGAGGAAGCAAGAGGAGGCACAAAGCCCTCATCACAATGGACCTTGGAAGAGGGTTGAAACTAGTAGAGCAAACTAGAGTCTGTTTCAGCTGTGATAAAGACTCAGAGAGTGTGTGTGCACACAGCCGCTAAGCTTGTGTGTTTAAAAAAAGGAGAGAGGAAAAAAGGGTGGAATGATTTACTCAGGGGAGCTTGGAAGGGACAGTTTGGAGAAGCGAACAAGCCATAAGAGACAGATTTTGCTTTGTGCTGCATGAGAAGAGGAACAATATTTATCTTTGTAAACACCATTTTAACAGCATGCTCATCCTTTGTGCTCAACAAAGAAGTATAAATATGAGTCATACATTAATCATGATTGTTTTTGTTTTTTTATGTTATCATTACTTTATTCCGATCTATTCTCTGTTGCATCCTTTACTCAACTGAACAGGACAAATCTGATTGGGTCATATTTTGCACAAGTTATGAGCTTTAGGATTGGACAGTGTGCTTAGCACTGTTCTGGCTTTGAATCTCTCAGTGTGGACTTGGCATGTTTTCCCTCTCTGAACCCCCTATTGTTTCTCAGTGTTTGTTGTGTATGTGAGCGTGAATGGCTTTTTCTGTGCCTGCGCCATCCTGTCCAGGATATACGACACGTCTTATACAAATAATTGGATACTAATGGATTTAGTGTAAAACCGACTTGATATTAGATGAAGAAAATATCCTGTAGACATCATTTTCTGTTATTGTTGGCAACTGAAATGGGAACAAATTAAATGAAAGCATACTACTCATCAGCTGTTTTAACCCTGTAAAGCTTGAACCATGAAATAATTACCATAAAATTCAAATTTTTAGAAACAAGAGTGTTTATTGAACCTTCTGACAAATTAAAGAAAAATAAAATATCAATTTGCATATATTACTTTTAGTATGTATGGTTTTTGCATATGGAATGTGTCCGATGATTCATGTGATCAGATTTTTTGGGAAAAAACACACTGAACCACACATGTATTAAATATGACACACTTGGCGTTAAATGTGTTTATAATATAGGGCTGCTCTCACAAAGATCAGGTTTTCTAATTTCCCTTATTTTGTATTGGACTCAATAAGAAGTTTTAGTTGCACACTCCTGTTTCTTTACAACCCGACGTGAATTTTCCATTTGTTATATAGAGGACTTTGTGAAATATTAACCAACTATTAGTGTTAAAATATTCTGTCTGCTAAACAATTCCTCTGGACTAATAAACAAAATACTCTATAAATATCCTTAAGTACCCTAAACCAGCGGTCCCCAACCCCCGGGCCTCGGACCGGTACCGGTCCGTGAGTCGTTTGGTACCGGGCCGCGAGAGTTGAAGCTCAGGTGTGAAATGTATAGTTTTCAAGGTTTTTATCAGTTTTCAGCGTTATTTTGTTATCGTTTTTATCGTTAACTCGGTTTTCCTTGGTCTTTTCACGTGTGTTATGAATAAATTTTCTTTTTTTCGGTACCGGTACTAGTTTTATTTTGTTGTATTTATCCGCGACACCTTAAAGGCCGGTCCATGAAAATATTGTCGGGCATAAACCGATCCGTGGCGCAAAAAAGGTTGAGGACCGCTGCCCTAAACCCAGTTTCCACATCACCCATCTCTAGTTCCACTTGGCAGATAAGAATTGGCTTTTGCTGCAGCTCCAAACTTGTCTATATGAGTATGCAGTCATCTGCATCTTCTTTCAGCCTTGCATGTCTTCCTGCTGACTGGCAGTGCATCGGTCTCCTGAGCCCAGCAGCCAGCCTCAATTACCAGCCATCTCTGTCTCTGCCATCACAGTCTTCATACGCTGAAAGTTGCTTTAATGTGCTGTGTCTCGCGGCACCTGCCTAACCACCTGCACCCCCATGATGAACCGAAGCCATTTCTGCCACCACATCCCCACCGCTGCCTTTCTTTTCATCTTTTCCCTATTCCCCCTCTCCACCCGCTCTCTGTCTCCCCTCTGTTAGAGTCTCTTGACGTGATGGCTGCAGTTTAGTGAAGCCGTCATCTCCTCCCCTCGTCACTCCGATGTTATGTGTGCAGGAAATGATGATGCATGGCCTTATGTGTACTGCGTCTCCATTAGACCTCCAGTGTTTCAGAAAATAATAGAACATTTCATCTTTTATTACGGGCCTCTACAGATTTCCACAGCCAAATGATTGTTCCTTTATTGTTATTGTTTTATTGTTATCATCAAAATAGCTTCTGGTCCTTTTCACAGTGTAGTCATCTTTTACTCTGCACTGTTAGACAGATGTTTTCTTTTTTTCTAAATTCCATTATCTCGGTGTATTGTCTTTTGCCTGCAGCTCCTTGCAACGACAATACTTTCTTCTGTCACAGCAACATGTGTATTAACAACTCCCTGGTCTGCAATGGCGTTCAGAACTGTGTGTACCCATGGGATGAAAACCACTGCAAAGGTGATTATCTTCTTTCTTCCAGCTAGCTGATTAAGATTTACATGGCATGTTTGGAGAGTTTGGATTTGCTTTTAAATTTCCCAGTTTTCATTGCTGTTGTTCCTCTCATTAACCTTTTTGCTACAGAGAAGCGATCTAAGGGGCTTTTTCATCAGATCACTAAGACCCATGGCACCGTTATCGGCGTCTCATCGGGCATAGTTCTTGTTCTTCTTATCATCTCCATCCTGGTCCAGATGAAGCAGCCAAGAAAAAAGGTAAAACAGTCTTTGTTTTGCCATTGGTTGTGGTTGGACTTTCTTTTTTTTTTTTTTTTTTTGACTTTTCTTTTTTTTTCCCCAAGCTTTATTTTCATTTTTAAATTGGAAAACAAATAAAAACAAACAAACAAACAAAGCAAAAAAACAAACAGAAAACTCACAACTTGTATCTATGCCTTTCAAGGTTAACCTCAGACATCCGAAAACCAAACACAGAAAATACAAGCATAATAATAATAATAATAATAATAATAATAATAATAATAATAATAATAATAACAGCATAGCAACATTAATAATTACAGAATTTTTTTTAAAAGCAAACAAAAAAACAAAACAAAACAAAAAAACCCCAAAGAACTCAAAAAAAAGAAGGAAAAAAAAGAAAAAAGTGAGCAAGACAGAAAACACATCATGTGATCCCCTCCCACCATCCCGCCACCCCTTTACCCCTGTATGGCTCTCAACCTCATCACATTCGTGTATCCAGACAGCCCATATTTACACCTATCTATAGAAACTCTCATGCACAGGAAATCAACATCTCCCACGATAAAACTGCAGCATTCAGGAAATCGAGTCAGAAGGGCCTAACCGGGGATCAACTCAAGGCAGACCCAGGGGGATTTGCATCATCTCTATGATCTATTAGGCCCAAAGACGGTAGTTGGACTTTCATGACTTTCATTCAACTAAGAGATGTCGGAGCCTAAAAAGATGATACATTATTAAAAGCAATGGAATTACTTACAAGTTGGAAACGAATGTAGCTCTAAAGACAGAAAACAAAAAAAGCTTATGCTTAGATTTCACCACATGTCACAAACAATCCAGTACATGAGATAGGAAATGTATAGTCGCATTGTAATATTTTCTTATGTTACACCATTTTCTCTTAAGCTTCCTTTTCCATCTATTTTTACATCACTCTACGATGCCTCATAATTCCCAGAACCCATTACTTACTCAGTAAGCATTACTTTATGGCTGTCTTGAGGTGGCCAGAAATACTGGAGTCTGACTTTCCCATAATGGATTTCTCCCTGAGTGAGTGCTGAACATTTTTCAAAGTGGAGACCCTAAAAAGGAGTACTCTCCTTTTGACTCATGCTTTAAATGGATATAAAATATATATATTAAAAAGCAAGCAAATAATGTGCATTCAGTTAAATTATTCATTCATGTTTATGGCACAAAAGGTACTTACTAAAACAAGTGCTTAGGTACTTGTTTTACCATTTTAGAAACATGACTGTTTAAGTGGAGAAAGTTAGAGAAGATTTAGAGTTAGGTGTTTCGGATTTAACATTTAACTGGCATTTCCGAGCAGACACCCATCCAGTTAATCAGCACAAAAAAGAAAACATACATAAATGTCTCATGTGATAAATTTATTTATTTATTTAAATAAATCATGTGTTAAATTTATTTATATAGAACATTTAAAACTGTCGACCAAGGTGCTGTACATTTCAGATAATCAAAAGAGATAAAAACATAGGAAGACATGATAAAATTAAAGAAAAAGAAGCATAACATGAGAAGATTTGAGTAAGAAATGAGACACATAAAAGTAGTACAAATTCATTCTGATTTAAAACTCAAGGTTTTGAAGTGTCTAATGTTGGAGAGGTCCTGATGAAAAGGGGAAAATAATTAAATCTATGTCCACGTTGGACCAAATCACTCATATAGGAAAAGGAGAGATTTAGTTTTCAGAGTGCTTCAAGCAGCACATTTATTACATTTTTTTGACAGTTTTAAGACTTAAAATGGTTATTCCTTCTATTGTCTTGATATATGCTCATGCTCCATCACAGTGGACAACCAGTGGCCTGGTAATCACTTAAGTGTATAGTCTGAATGGATCTTTTTCTTTTCAAGGTTGTAGCTCGACGTCCTGGTGTTTTCAATAAGGCTGGCTTCCAGGAGGTCTTCGACCCTCCCCACTACGAGCTCTTCTCTTTGCGTGACAAAGAGATGTCCTCTGACTTAGCTGACCTTTCTGAGGAGCTGGACAGCTTCCACAAGATGCGGCGCTCCTCCACTATGTCTCGCTGCGTCCACGAGCACCACTGTGGTTCACAAGGCTCTGTGGCTACTGGCGGTGGCAGCATGAAACACAGCCGCACCACTCTGAGCTCGATGGAGCTGTCCTACCACAACGACTTCTCCAAGCCGCCACCCATGAAGACTTTCAACTCCACAGCCAGCTATAAGAAGAGCTGCTATGGCTACAAGCAGCACTCACAGACTCACGACTGCGACCAGCAGGTCATTGAGGACCGAGTCACAGAGGAGACCACATGTGAGATTTATGGGCGCGGTGCAACAGGAGTGGGCGGAGGAGCCGCAGGTGGAGGAGCAATGGGAGGAGGAGGAGCATCAGGGATTGCAGGAGGAGCGATTGGTGGAGCGGTGGGTATAACGGGAGGAGTGGCAATGGGTGGTGGGATGGGTGGTGGAATGAGTATGGCAGGAGCCATGAGCATGGCAGGGCCTAGTGGCATCGCTGGAGGTATTGGTGGGATGGGAGGAGCCTGTGGAACCCTCAGTGTTCGTGGCAACAGTGCTCGTAACAGTACCACCATAGTTGATCCACAACAGCGCTCGATGTCCATGGACTTTTAGATGGAAGAAAAGAAATGGAAACAGATCTTGCAGGTCGATCATCTAAAGAATGCAAGACAGGAGGACTATAATTCCAAACTGATTACTCCTGCGTGCTCTTCTGCCATTGGTCTTCAAGCACTGGTATTGTGGGTTAACTCTCGAGGACTCCTCTCATTGTCATGGGAAGAATGGATCAAAAGAACTAAAAGGAAATGGGGAAAAAAGCTGACATAACTACTGGTTCTGTTCTTCAGGATAGTGAAAGATTTGGAGTGCACAAAGTGTGGAGACATCTGGTCTCTGCAGTCTTATACTCAATAAACATCTCCTTCCATCAGAGACTTCTAGGAGAATGTTCTCGCATGTAGACCCAGACTTCTCTCTGTTGGGTTACCACTCAAACACAGAAAGAGAGAAACCTGGAGAGATGTTGTAGACTGACTTTTTGCATTTATTCACCTGCCATGCACAGATATATGATATATGATCGATAGTGTGTCTTCTAATAATTTATTTGAGTCTTTCTTTTTGTCAGTGTACTGTACCGTTAAGACCAGTATGTATCCAGCCTCACGATGATGCTTGGCTTTTAACTCTTTGATCTTTTTCATTTGTTGCTCAGACGATTTTATGAAGGTGACTCATCCATGACTTGTTGTGTTGATGATGAGGTGGAAGATGAAGAAGTTGTTGTTATCAATAATGATCAACTAAATATGAAGATGGCGATGATAATTATGTGATATTACTATAATAATTATGTATTTTTCATGGTTACCTCACATATACAGAAGGTACGTTTCATTCAGTCTCTCCTCAGGAAGAGCACATGAAGAGACTGTCTTATTTTGCTAAAAAATACAGAAAAAGACTATTTCTGCTCTGTGAGTTTTATAGCATACGAGGATTCAGACTTTGAGTGATCATTTATCGGATATAAATATTTGGATGTGAGCCCTGGCTTGAATCAAGATAGCCTCTCTCTGCCATTCCTCTCCAAACCCCTACCCTTAAAAGGAGAAAATGTAATTCCTCTGTGTCCCCATGAATCGAGTGTGTAAAACAAGCACAACCTGTTTCCTTACAGTGACAGACATGTAGCCTACTTGGGACTCAATTATGATTTTAACCACTAGTTGTATAATTTCATTTTGTTGAATTAAACGAGAGCTTATTCACCTCACCGTGTGAGTGTTTCTGTTCGCTGTAACCAAAAAAAACAAACATAAAAGTAACTCTGCTCAGGCTGGAGATGTCAGGACAAGATTCACTTCGTGACATGCAGGCAGAACAGACACAGCCTATGCAAAGTGTTTTGGTTTGCTTTGATGCAAAAGGGGCTGTGGGGATACTTTATTCCCTGAGTTGTGGTTTAAGTTGAACACAAATAATCAAAAGCTGACAAATTCCACTTCCATCATCTGTTGTGCTTAAAAGACTTTTTGAGCGGAATGCATAATGCATTGCTTCCTGACCACCAAAGACCAATTAAGCTTAATTAATATTTACAGAGTATTATTTTCTCTTTGCCTCCCACTCTGTCTCTCACTTGCTCTCTTATTTCCTTTGCTGTCATGATGTGTTTGCCTTGTTAAAAGCTTATGACACAGTCTTAAAGTATTTGGCCTTTATTGATGCTAATTCCTTTATGCATTGGGCTGGTCACCTACACAGTGACACCTACACGTGCTGTCTGGGGATTCAATCTAATGATATTAATCAATACATTATGCTGAAATCACTCGTGAACAATTCAATTAAATTGTATTTATATAGCGCCAAACCACAACAACAGTCACCTCAATGCGCTTTATATTGTAAGGCAGGCCCTACAATAGAGATACAATAGAGCAGATTTCACAAAGTCTCACAGCTCACTACAAGTAACAGTCAGCCAAAGTATGCAGTACTGTGAAAAGCTAAGTACAGCCTGCAGCAAGTAATCATTTTCTAGTCTGTCTAAAATCTTTGTGAAGGAATTTTGTTCCACTGTTCTTTGTTTGAGTTCATTGAGTTCTGCGGGTATTACTTTCTATATGCAGCTTTCTTGCAGTCTTGCCACAGCATTTCAATCAGGTTGAGGTCTGGACTTTGAGCCACTGCAACATGTTGTTTCTTTTCACGTTCAGCCATTCTTTTGCAGGGAACTGCCAAAACCTCTGCTTTTAGGTGGTCACTATTGCTGATGAACATTTAACCAAGTGCATTTAATTAACAGCACATGGCTGTTACTTTTTTCCACAGTACTGCATAGAGTAGTAGAATTTCTATAACACTGCATAACATTGTGGGAAATTCCATAACAAATTGTGTTTCATGTGAAAACAAAATACTATCTGCTTGTATTTTTACAATAATAAGTGCCAAAGGTCACCATTAACATCACTGAGAAACGCGTGCAATAATAAAAAAGCAGCGCCACCTGCAGACACACTGCATTCAGCATGCATTTTTATTAGATTGATAAGATTTGAGCTAAAGACACAAATCTGGACATCAAGAAGTGTTTTATACGCATATAAACTAAGACATATGACGGATTGCGGTGAATTAAATGGCAAATAAAATCCGTTAGAAATCATTGTAACATAAATAAAGTACCAAAAAAGAATTTAATGTGTCTAATTTAAATATCAAAAACATTTATTTTGTTTCTAAATCGGATCAATGTCCACTCGTATGATCTGGAAGAGAAGCAATGAAATGAAATTGAAAAGCTGAGATGTCCTCTCTGGGATTGGAGTAATGCGCTGTGACTGTGGTAACAAACCTGTTTAGACTGTAATTGTTCTAGTTTATCCTTTTGCTACGTAGTACACACAGAAGAGTATACAACACGTGTATAAGTACATGCAATGAATGACGTAATAAGCATTTATAATTAACAGGGTGTGACTGATTGGATGAGTTTGTTGTCGAAGTATTATTGCACTGTTCATGGCCACTCAGAAGAGGAGCGAGACGGGACGAGGAGATCTACTGACACCCAAGACAATTTGCACGGACAAGCTCTCATATCCCCCTCCGGTCCTAACGCTGGATGAGACATCTGAGGTTATAATATGCCACAACAGTAATGGATCTTTGACATGAAAAATGAATACAAGTTAGACGTGGAGAGATCTTAATTATTGAGACACTCGCTATTAGGTTGAATTCATTAACTGACTCCAAAATTGAATTTCTGTGCAGGCATAACAAACTCAATGCCACTCTAAATCGTGACCGACATCTTAAATTAGCATCGGGTTTAAAACGAATTAAAATAAATTGCAAATACCTGCAGTGCTAATGTGGTCAAGTACAAGATTATATTCCCATGTTGTGAGTGTGTGATAATCACATGGTTTGGATTGTACTAAGATGCAACCATTCAAAAACAATGTATTCCATAATAAATAAAAGGGCCCAGTAATAAGTCAACCATAATTTGTCTGCAAGGAGTGGAGGTAGTCAAGGTGGATAAGTTTAAATACCTGGGATCAACCATCCAAAGCAACAGAGAGCTGAAGAAGAGACTGCAGGCAAGGTGGAGTGGGTGGAGATGAGTATGAGGTGTGACAGAAGGATATTAGCAAGAGGGAAATGGAAGGTTTACAAAGTAAAACCTGCTATGATGGATTGCTTGGAGATGGTGGCACTGACAAAAAACAGGAGATCGAGCTGGAAGTGGCAGAATTGAAAGATTCTCCGATTTTTATTGAGATTGACCAGAACGAACAGGATTATAAATGAGTATATCAGAGGGACCTCAAGTCCAATGCTTTCGAGACAAATTAGAGAACCAAGGCTGAGATATTTTGGACATGTGCAGAGGAAGGATAGTGGATATACTGGACAAAGGATGTTAAAGATGGAGCTGCCAGGCGGGATGAAAACAGATAACGTTTATGGATATAGTGGAGGATGACATACGGAAGCCTGATGTGACAGAGGAGGATGCTATGAAGAGGGTGACAGGGGGGCAGATGATCTGCTGTGGTGACCCCTAAAGGGAGCGGCCAAAAGAAGAAGATTCAGTGAGCATAAAGAGAAACAGAAAGTTCGCTTTTCATTAACAGACTGTAAAAATAGGATGGCAGTTTGAGCTCATAAACTGAGTTTAAACTTTTATATGTGAATGTGTAACGATAGGGCCAGTTATAAAATGGCAGGAAATTTTTCAAGCTTTGTCTAAATTAACTTTAATTAAATGGTTAATATTTGGTAAAATAAATAAATAAATGAATAAATAAGAGAAGAAGAAAAATGAAAAGGAAATCGACTGTTTACTCTCGTGTGTCAGTTCATCAGTCATCAAGCACATCCACGCCAGGGGGCACCAGCGGACTCGCGGCGGGTCTGACTTTCCGGAAATGGAGACACGAGGCGAGCCAAACATTTTCCACCGGCTCCTTCTCTCTTTGTCCATCCAGCTCCTGTCGAAGCAACATCAACAGCAACACCATGTCGAATGTTGTCGACACAAAATTGTACGACATCCTCGGAGTGTCTCCGTCTGCAACTGAAAATGAGCTGAAAAAGGTAAATACACGGGAGATAATCTGCGGGATTATATATTGCCTTTAAGCTTCAAAGTCTTAAAAGTGCCTCAATCAGGAAATGCGTTGCTATGCGAAGCTAACTAACATTAGCAGTGAATCAGGCTGACCGGCCTGGATATTCATGTGACAGTCAGGCTGTGTCGTTTATGAGTTCAATAAATTTTTCTTTTTCTTTCACAGTTTAGCTACGATCGACTAGGAAAACGTATGTTTTTCAAGTTGTTAATGTGAAAAAGGTCAACCGAAACCAGGGCTAGCTCGTACGCATCAAACGATTGACCTCACGCTAGCTTTAGCTTAAGTGTTTGTCGCGAAACCAGCCAAACTAGTCCTTGATTTTGTGTTTGACAAACGGTGGAAATAGAGATTCCTAACACGTGATCAAAATGAGCCGTAGAATACAAGTTTTATATTTATTCAGCGGTTTTTGTTTTTTTTTAATTTGGTTGGGTTTTTTTTCTCCCAACCGGCGTGTGATATTTTTCTAAACTGGCCATGCTAGACTAGACTAAATTGATGTTCACTGACCTCTTGTTTATTAGCACATTATCGGATAACTTTATTACGCTGTCATATTTTCATCTTAAACGTTATCGTTACCGCGTCCGTGCTTGGCGAGAAGATATGCTAATTAGCTTAAAAGCGTTAGCACTGAAATTGTCAGACATTTTGAGTTGCCTTTTTTTCACTAAAGGGTAATTCCAGGGGATGGGTGCGTGGAAATGGTGAATAGCAGTCGTCGCTACTAAACCAGTTATGGGTTATTGTTAGGAGAATTTTTTTTTTTTTAAAGCCGAGACAGGAAGAGCGTGGCCGGCCAGGTTTGTTCGGGGAGGGAGGCACGTGTGATTGCGTAAACCGTAGCTAAGCTTCCTTCATGTGTGTTGGAGTCATGTCGACGTAAGTTTCCCGTAAACAACGCATGCCCAATGTAAAACTTGCTCGCTAATGGAGTTACCTCTGTTTTTTGTTATTTTCTAGGCATACCGGAAACTCGCAAAAGAATATCATCCCGACAAGAACCCTAATTCTGGAGATAAGGTAACGCCTCTGTGGCAGCCTCCACTTGGTTTACATTTACAGTGGAGCTGGTCGTCATATGTTCAGATGAGTTATGTGATTTGTAATTAAAAAAACATGATTGGGAAAACAATAAAAAGCTAAAAACAAACAAACCCTTAAACCTGTTTGTAAGGGTTAATGGAAAGAAACACCGCTCCCTGATCACTAAATGATTTGCTTTGGCTCTCAGTATTTTTAAATTAATTTGAGATGACGTCTATTTTCATTTTATGCACCAGATTCTAATGTATGTGTACTTAATTAATGTTTTGTTTATTGATTTGCAGATTTTTTTTCTTGGTTTTTATGTTTATTAAAACTAATCAATTGTTTAAAAGTCCTTTGACTAAAGTGCTATGTGTTGTTATCAGTGTCATGTATAACTAAAGAGGAAAAACAGTTTAAAATGTTTAAGTAAAACGGGCTCTCATAGAGAACAGGTGCCTAGTATTTTGTGTATCTGAAGCTTTAATGTATCTTTCAGTCCTGTTATGACAGGAGTTACTTCCCGTTTTAGTTTTACTTTTGCTTTGTGGTGATTTCACTTTAAGCCTTTACATTCCATTAAGGGTTTAAATTGTTATTGAACATTGAGCTGAAATTCCTGAAGTTGGAAGAGCCCTTTCCACAGCTGTGCTTAACATTCTCATTAGTTTCTAATGTAGATTTTGGAATGTTTATGGAAATGTGCAAAGGAAAAAAAGAAGAAAATTACAAGCCTCTCTTTCATCATCCCCAATATGGCAGTGAGAGATTTTCTCAGCAGGAGATTGTTACCAACAGGAAAATGGCAACTTTAGAGTCTTAAGCCTGGAGGCAGTGTTCATAATAATGAAAGCATTTGAGTTTTGAAAAATAGTGTGTCCTACCGAGCACATCCTTTACACTGGCTGTGAGATTAACTTGTAACTCATGCTGAACGTCACATTTTATCTTCAAAGCAAATGGAAGCTCGATGTTATTCTTTTTAACTATTAGTTTTCTTTCTATTTTTTATTGGAAACCTAAGAGTGTTGGTAAAGTTTGTATAGGACAATTGAAACTTTGAGTTACTGTTTTGGCAGGTAATCAATTTGCTGTGAATTTGCTCTGAAGTCTTGTTTTGGAGAGCTGAAATTGTACCTAAGACTTCTGTCCCCTTGGGTGTTTTAGATGGAGCCAAAGGAAAATCCCAAGTGTTATTTATTTTTCACCAGTTTAGTTGATTGGTGTCTGCTTTCCATAAGCTTAAGACACATTTTTATTTAATGGTTCTAAAAAGAATCCCAGACTGTATGTGGCTGGATCTAAGTGGGTCAGTTAATTGTTTTGTCAAATCCCAAAAGCCATTTTGAAACAGGCCGTTCCCTTCGTCCAGTTAATTTTATTTTATTTTTTGTCTTGTCTCTGTTTCTGGTCTTCTCAAAATGTAGTTCAAAGAAATCAGCTTTGCCTACGAGGTGCTAACTAACCCTGAAAAGAAAGAACTTTATGATCGCTATGGAGAACAAGGCTTGCGGGAAGGTGGCGGGGGTGGCCCAGGGATGGACGATATCTTCTCCCACATCTTTGGAGGTGGACTCTTTGGCTTCATGGGTGGACAGAGCAGTCGATCCAGGAATGGAGGTCGGAGGAGAGGAGAAGACATGGTCCATCCACTCAAGTAAGACCTAGCTTGGAAACTCAGATGTACTACATTAAATTGACTTAATGTTTTTGTGTTTGCAATTAATTAAAATTGCTCTTGATGTGCAGCACAACTATTTTATCTTGCATCAGTTGATATCATCTTATTTTTTTCTGTAGGGTTTCACTGGAGGACCTTTACAATGGAAAAACAACTAAACTACAACTTAGCAAGAATGTACTCTGTAGCACTTGCAATGGGTGAGTAGTATAACCAACATCTTGCTGTTATTTCTGCTTGATAGTTTAGATATTAACAGTTTTAATCCTGTGATATTTGTTGGTGGTTACAACAAATCCATCTGTGGCCTTGTGTGAATACAGGCAGGGAGGCAAGACGGGTGCTGTACAAAAGTGTACGGCGTGTAGGGGGCGTGGCATGCGCATCATGATCAGACAGCTGGCCCCGGGTATGGTCCAACAGATGCAGTCAGTGTGTACTGATTGTAATGGAGAGGGTAAGTGCCACAGTGATGTAAACCGTGACCAAGCACATTTTATTGATCTGCACAGATCTCTGATCCTGTGTTTTATTTAATCTGCCCCAGGTGAGGTGATCAGTGAGAAAGACCGCTGTAAAAAATGCGAGGGCAAGAAAGTCGTGAAGGAGGTGAAGATTCTGGAGGTGCATGTGGACAAAGGCATGAAGCATGGCCAGAAAATTACCTTTGGAGGAGAAGCTGACCAGGCACCTGGCGTTGAACCTGGGGATATAGTTCTTGTCCTGCAAGAAAAAGAGCACGAGGTACGTGGGGGGAGTCTGATTCATGTTATCCTTTCCCTCGTAACCCATGCATACTCTGTAATAGGGGGTGATGGTTTTTAACATCATTTGGAGCAGTCTATTCTCATTTTGTTTTTGTATGTCAGTTGCTAATTACTTCACTCCGATAAAAAGGTGAACTTCTAATCCAGCTCCTCACACCTGACCAAAGCTTCCTGTTGCATTCTTTTGATGTTGTTTGGATTCTGTTTTCACTATAATGGCCAAAATCTCATAGTCTCAGCTGGTTCGTAAAATGTACCATATCATAGTAGATACATGTGTGGGTGTGCAGAGGTGACGAATTTACGCACAACTAAATAAGCATCAAAGAAGTGGAAATAAAATCTTGGAGACGTGTGAGTTAGTCATGCAGAATTTGTATATTTAAATTTTTTTAAATAAGTTTTAATTACATTTTGATTTTTGTTTTGATTTCAGGGTGTTTTTAAAATAAATTTGTTGTTAGTTTTGGCGTGTTTCTAAATGTTTAGTTTTAATTAATTAGAGTTTTAATATTTAATTATTTTAACACAGAGGGTATTTATCTAGGAGCAGATTTTAACATTTTGGAATGAGTGTTATAGCACCAGAGTGTCACGCTGGTGTAGAGGTTAGCATTATCATTCCCTAGGGTATTTCTGCATGGAGTTGGCATGTTCTGCCTGTGGGAACTCAAGCTTCCTCCCACAGTCCAGACAGACACGTAAGGTGAATAAGTCATTCTAACAGGTGAATTATGCTTCTAACCAGGACCCTATTTTTTTTTTTTTTTTTTTTTTTTATCCTACAACATAATATTGTATATAACGTTTCATGATTTCATTTTTAATTATGATGCTTGGGTTTTTATCCCATCCCATCCCACCTGATGTGGTTTAACAATGCACTTTTTGCATACAACCTGGGTACATCTGTGAGCATTGTGGTAACTTTGAGCGTTTCATACAGTTTGGAAGGCATTTGGGGGGAAATCTATAGCATTATCTGTTTGCTCTAGTAAATTCACTTAGTGTAGTAGATGGACGACCTGGTCATTGTTTCTGTCTATGGCATTATGCTTCACCTCACTTTCATACTAACATGCCAACCTCCTGCACCCCTGATGGATAATAATTTTATGGGTCTTAGGTAGGGCTGGGCCATAGCATACCGTTCACGGTAATACCGGTATAATGTCGGGCAACGATAAGAAAATGAAATATCGCGATAGAATATGGGTGAAGCTGATACAGATTATAGTAGTTTTGTGAGCTGTCAGAGCCTAAAATGCAACATTACTAAGGTGGATAATTTTTAATTAATTTTATCTCTCATAAAAGCTGCAATTGTCTTGATCAGATATCATGTCAAATAATTTCTGCTTATGTGTTGAGGCACTGCTCCTTATGCAATACGTGATTTAAATAATTGTTTTAGCACTTTGAGCACTCAAAAGTCTAAGTCATATGTTATGTAGTTTTGGATTGTGGGCTAAATGGTGCACCTGCTGTGGAATATAGATAGATACAGCTGTTGTTCGTGAGTTCATGATTCATGAGTAAGCTACTGATTTAAAACACCCCCTCTGTTTGCAATAATTCAAGAAATAAAGTAAGAAAATCTTAAATTGTATCACAGAAAATTCTAACAGGGAAAAAAGTCTGTATTTCAGTGCATATATGAAGGAAAACATTATACATTATGCAGTTTTTATAATTAAATCGTATTATGCCTTAATGTTGAATTTCTTTGGTAGCAAAACGTCTTGATGCATTCTCAATCATCCAGGAAAGTAAATCTCCAAAAGTTGATTCTGTTCATCTGGACGTAGCGTTTTGTGGGAGAAACGTTTCGTCACTCATCCGAGTGACTTCTTCAGTCTCAGCTGACTGCAGGTTTCCCCAAATCTTATAAACAGTACATTTGCACAATGACTGAAACCAGCCCACTGAAGGAAAAATGGGCTGTGAGGTACAAAGCAGAGCGAACACCATCCCCACTGACACAGCGGCCAGGGAGGCAGAAGAACAGCACATGAAGAAGGCCCTGAGTAAATGTGGTTATCCCAGCTGGACTTTTGTCAAAGCTGGAAAGGCACCTAAAGAAAGCTCCAGCCGATCCAAGAGAGAAGGACAACCGCTGCCCAAGCGAAAACCTGTAGTGATCCCATATGTGTCAGGAGTATCGGAACAGTTGAGACGCATTTTTTTCGAAACACGGCGTCTCTGTGGCTTTTAAACCCCAAAACACGCCCCGCCAAAAATTGGTCCACCCCTAGGATCGGGTCCCCCGACAAAAACAGAGTAACATAGTGTACGCTGTTAAGTGCAGGAGGATTGCCAGATACATCGGGCAAACCAAACAACCTCTGGCGAAGCGGATGGCACAACACAAAAGAGCTACCTCGTCAGGCCAGGACTCTGCAGTCTATTTACACCTACAGGCCAGTGGACACTCTTTCAATGATAAGAATGTCCACATCCTGGACAGGGAGTACCGCTGGTTTGAGCACGGAGTCAAGGAGGCCATTTACGTGAAAAGGGAAAGACCATCTCTAAATCGAGGAGGGGGCCTAAGGGTTCATCTTTCGCCATCTTACCATGCTGTGATTGCAGCCACACAGTGGACCAAAGGAAAAAGGATTTTGTGCAGTAGCTGAACACAGTGTTCCTGGAAATGAAAAGGAGGGTTTCTGTTCACTGAAAAATCAGAGCTTATGATTCTACATGGTTGAAGCGTTGAGTTCCTGGTTTGCATTAACAACGCTTGTAGCTGGATGCCAAAAAGTGATGGGTGTCCTCTCATAAAATAAAGTTATATTGACATCATGAGTGGTGGATTGATAGGTTAATCAGTCTTGTGATGCTGATCTTTTTTCAAGAGCAATTCAACTAAATGTTGTAATTTTAATAAAACAGACAAATCGTAATGAAGCTTATTTGTTGTAATGGTGCCAAATTCAGAAATATGCAAGCCACTTGCCTTACTCAGCTGAGATAAATAAAGACCCTGGTAAATGTTAAAGGAAATGGGTTGTGGATGGTTTTGGCTTAACTAGAACACCACCCAGAGCTTCAGGAGTGCCTCTGGCTCCTTCTCCCACAAGATGTCTATCTTTAATGTCAGAATATGTCATTCATAGACCTCTGTAGCATAATAAGTTGGTACAGCCAGCAGCAACAACTAGATGGACCGATCCGATATTACGTATCGGTATCGGTCCGATACTGACCTAAATTACTGGATCGGATATCGGAGAGAAATAAAAAATGTAATCCGATCCATTAAATATCAAAAAAGAACCATTTTTTTTTTTTTTTTTTTTTTTTACATACAGGTATAACAGAATAGCTTTAGTGTTGTTGTTGTTTTTTAACTTGAGTATGAACTTATACAAAAAGCAGCAAGATATTAAAAAAACAGTTTTACTGATTAAAAAACACACTATATCGGATTCATATCGGTATCGGCAGATATCCAAATTTATGATATCGGTATCAGTATCGGACATAAAGTGGTATCGTGCCATCTCTAGCAACAACACACAAAACACTGATCATGGAACATCAGTACTCTTTATGAAATGGCACTATATCAAAAGGTCTGAAAATCATTTGAATTAGTACAATAAAAAGTATTTAAGAGGCATCTGTGTATACAGGAGAATACATTCTGACAGCATCCTATTGAGTAAATTAGTAACTTTTTTTGTGCTATATTTGTTTGTACTATTGATTTCTAACAAATGCTCTAAGGCAGAGGTGTTTAGTGTTCAGATACGATACAGTTTACAAAAATGTGATGGTGCGAACGTAATTGTTTTCTAATAATTAATAAAAAAAAATAAAATAAAATTGACAAAGCATTACAGTGCCAAAAAAGCTAGCTTGTGGAACAGTGTGAATTTAAAGTACAAGGCCTCTACTGAGTGTTGCATTATGGGTTGATGTTTGTCTTGTTAATTCTAGCCTTTTGATAAGATATTTATTTGCCTGTCAGTTTAGTGTGCAGGAGTTCTTAAAGCTGTTGTGTAACGCATTTTACTGCAACATCAGAAAGAAATGTTACAAAAATCCAAGTTCATAGCCTCCCCCAATGACTGCCAAATTAAACCATGAAGAAGCTTCATTGTCAAACAGTCAATTATAGCTGTCACAGATGACGAGCTCAAAAGACTCTGTCAGAGAAAATGATTCTGACCACTTTAAAAGGCTATCAGTCACAGACAAAAGCAATTTGTTCTCTGACAATTATCTGTTACCATGTTTAATGTGGTTTTTATGAGAGAATAGGCTTCAGCAATGAGAACTCTTTGAATTATTGGAATAAAAAACTTTTTTTTCCCCCCTAAAAATGACTAACCTCCACTTCTGCTTTTGCCCCAGCATTATTCAAAGGTAATCATATACAGTGACATGCTTTCCCACACTGTCATATTTGGTATATCAGGATATGATGCTTTGTTGTTTTTTTTTGGTTTGTTTGTTTGTTTTTAAATCTGTTACAACTGTGACATTACTAACAATCTCTCTCTATTTTCAGACATATAGACGAGATGGCAATGACCTCTTCATGAACCACAAGATTGGGCTGGTGGAGGCGCTGTGTGGTTTCCAGTTTATGTTGAAACATTTAGATGGAAGACAAATTGTTGTTAAGTACCCTGCTGGCAAAGTCATTGAACCAGGTAAACATCCATTTTTAACATTGCTTTTCTTACTGAATTAGTCAGGAACAGACTGCATCATTATTTCAAGCTCTGACGTGGTTGCCAGATAAATGCATGTTCTGACAGCTGAGCAGGTGTCCAGCTTTGGGCTTTATTGGCAGAGAGTTTCTATCATTGTAAAGATGTTCTTCACACTAACACTGGGGGGTGGGTTTACCCTAAATGCTCAGTGCTGGAAATACTGTTTAGAAAAATGTGAATAAGTCTAATTTTAAACAAACGGCACTCTTTTCTAGGCTCTGTCAGGATGGTGCGAGGAGAAGGCATGCCACAGTACCGAAACCCTTTCGAGAAAGGAGATCTTTATATCAAGTTTGATGTCCAGTTTCCTGACAACAATTGGATCAGCCCTGAGAAACTTGGGGTATGACAGATTTGTGCTTTTAATTTACTGTCTTTAATCTTCTGGTTTTTATTTGTCTCATTATAGACAAAGACCAAAGCTCATTCTTTGTACTTAGAAGTAATTACAAAACTGTCATTCATAGGCAGTTTTTTCCCCCTATATAATTAGATTAAGACATTAAAACTATATTCCAAGCTGGCTTAAGTCAGCGAGTCATTTGCAGTTGAGTTCAAATGTATTATTTAAATCAGACTCGCCCATCAGGCCTCTGAGGGGGCATCAGTGATGGCAGCACACGGAGGCAGTGTAAACAGATTTGCTCTTTTATCAGCAGCTTTGAAACAAGCAAGGAAAAAGGGAAATATTGGCAGCAGTGTTGACGGAGAAAGGCCACAGCACACCTTACTTTGAACAACAGCTGCTTTAACTTAAAAATATACATGATTTTCAGACAGCTCAGCAGTGAGTTAGCTGTCTGACCTGTAACATGTTCACATGTAGGACTGCTGTTTTTCTTGGGTGGAAAGTAATTTATATATGTACGGTTAGTGGGGAGAAACCCAAGGTGCATGTTTTCTCAAATGATTTTTTTTTTTTACTATGTCTTCAGAGTCCGTCACATAATCTGGTTTTGGTCTGAAGAGAAAGTATGACCTGTTTGTTTGTTGTCGTTGTTTTAAAGAGGGAGGGAAATATATTTCATTCAGACTTTCATTCAGCGATTTGATTCCTTCTTGTGATGAATGTGAAAGTACTTCTGTCACGCTTGTCTTTCTGGCTGAGAATGGAAGTGAATTTCTTCCTGAGACAGCACCCCTTCTCGCTGCAGTCATGACCCCACAACCTTCTGACACCAGAGAATGGTTAGAAATCTCAATGATGCTGCCTGTTAAAGCTGTATTTTGACAATTGTTTTCCCCGTGAAGGAGCTGGAAGACATGCTGCCCTCACGGTCAGAGCCACCCATCATCAGTGGAGACACGGAGGAGGTTGACCTGCAAGATTATGACGTCAGCCAGAGCTCGTCATCTGGTAACCGCAGGGAGGCTTACAATGACAGCTCGGACGAAGAGGGCAGCCACCACGGCTCGGGAGTACAGTGTGCCCACCAGTAATCTCATGCTCTTTCCCACTCTGACATACACACATACAGACACACACAACCCATGAGCTAGATGGGAGAAAATGTATGAGTTGCAGACTAAACAAAGGCAGGTCAGGCTCAGTAGCTCCTCAGACACAGATCCAATCACACTGGCTCACGCACAAGTTGTTGATTGTTTGAAATATTGTGCCCTTGAATCATTTTGATTTTTGTCTGAGGAACTAACACTGGTGCAGCCAGAGACAGATCTAGACACTTTAAACAGCAACTTTAGGTAAAAATTCATATAAAATATTTAAGATGTAATGAAACAAGTGGTCGCCTCAGTGAACACCATGTTAGGATGATGATCTTCTGTTCAAACAGACTTCACCCACCCACCTTTCTCTTCCTCTGTCATGGCTGATAGTCCAGTGTCCTGCTAATTGGAGCTCAAGATCAGTAAAAAGGAATGTTTCTTTGTGACATGGGTTCTGTTTTCATAGTATTTACATTAATTTAAAAGACTAACCAATGTGCAAAGACAAAGCAGCTGAGCAACGTGACATGCAGATCCTGGGACTTGTGCATTCATGGACTCGTCGACTCGGCGCCATTTGTAGGATTTGTTTTCTGATTTTTACAGCTTTAGTTTCTTTCTAGGTTTTTACGTGTGTTTTATTTTGTTTTGTTTTGTTTTTCCTGTCTTTACTAATTTGAACAGAAAATTCATTAAGTGTGTATATCACTGAAGTGGTTGTTGGTAAGCTTCATCAGCTGCTGTATTTCAAGGCTGTGTGATTTAAAGATAAATAAATAAATAAAAACCTATAGTCTGTACCTGTGCTGAGACCATGTGCATGTACAAAGCTTTGGTTCCCGCACTTGTCAAACATCCAATAAAGCGGCACACTTCTCAAGAAATGTCTATGAAGTTGTTGAATAAACTGTTGAAATATCATTCGTAGTGTGTTGCATTGATTTTTGCAAGGTTTTTCTTTTTGCCACCAGAACTAGTAGGCTAGAAATAAGTTTGAAGCCAGCAGAGTTTCAAAAGTTATCTGTTCTTTCTATAAACAATGTGTCAATGACGAGAACCAATCCAAGGATCCTGCCAATTATTCTCTGGAGGTGCTGTATGACTAAATCAAAACAATATTTCCATCCTCAGTCAGCTGTCATCAGTGAACGGGATCACACACTGTCCTAAAAGCAGTCTGAGTGGAAAGACATGCCAATGAAACTGCAATGCTGTGACCTCTAGTTCTTGAAGAGGCAGCTGATCACTGCTTCTTCCATTAGTATTTGTGTACAGTGTAAACTGTTGAATGGGTTGAGAAGCACACATATATACATACATATACATTTCAACTGGCCATGCTGGTAGCTTTGGTTAGTGGTGCTGATTTAAGTAGTGTTGCCATTTAAGTGTCCTGTGATGTGGTTTATTGACTTCAATGTGAGAAACCCTTAGTGACCTGAACATCAAACATCTATCGGCCTTTTCAGGGTCATTTAAATAGTGAAACAGCTAAGACCAAGTTATTAGTGTGGATCATGTCCTACCTGTGCCAAGTGCCAATGACCCTTGTGTTTAACAAATCTCAGCTACGTCTTCTTTGTAATCATCAAACTTTTATTAGAGTTCAGAAAAACCTGTGTAAATGCTGGTATCTGATAGGTCACTGAGGAATTTCCTTCATCAGTGCTTGTTTTAGAGGGCTCCTGACATTTGTATTCTATTGGAAAATGCAGTAAGTTATGAGCCATCAGACAAATATGGAACAATGCAAAATCGTGATAATATTGAAGAAGTCACTTGTTGACCCATTAGCGGGGGCCCTTAAACCGTTCTTTTTTGGTGGTCATAGTAGTAATGCTAGGGAAGGACGCAAGGGTTTTGTGTTGCAGTGTGGTGCAAATTAACAGAAAACAAAAATCTGTTTTACAGTTTTCCCAAATTTGGGGATAGTGGAGTATGTAGGAAATGTAAGAAAGTTAAAATGACCTTCTAGTAAAAGTAAGTATTATTTTAATTTTAACAAGTACATAAGCAGTGTTGGGGAGTAACGGAATACATGTACCGCCGTTACGTATTTAAAATACAAAATATGAGTAACTGTACTCCGTTACAGTTACCGCTTAAAAAGGTGGTATTTAGAATACAGTTACTTTGTTGAAATAAATGGATTACACGGCGGTACTTCCCTGTTTCATATTGTGGCGGGTCAGGACTGTTTGGGTTTTGTTTGACAGCTACGTTCTGTTGTTCCAGGCGGCAGCGTTACGGTTGCCATGGATACAGGGCGACGCTCTCTCTCTCTCTCTCTGCGACTGTGTGTTTCCTGGGTGAGAGAGCGCCTTTTTGTTGTTGTTGTTGTTGTTGTTGTGCTAAGCTAACAGGTAGAATGCTACAAGCATAGCTCTAAAGAATGTAGCCTCATGGGCAGTGTAGTCCGTGTTGCAGGGAGAATGGGCCGCCATACACGTTATGTGTCTGTGAGCAAGAGGAGGGAGAAAAAGGAGAGTGGAAAAGTATGAGCAGTCATCGAGCAAAAACGGGAGCTGGAAGCATGTAAATATAATAATAACCACTGCAGCCAAGAAGAGTGCATGAGGAGCCCAGTTGTAAGTAAGCTATTAAGACTGGACTGTACGCTTTGTTCGTGTTTTCCTCCGAAAACAATAAGTTCCGTTGGAGCAGCCTTTCAACTCCTCTCTCTGTCTCTCGCAAGAAAAGTTGACCCACACAACAAAGTAAAGCTATTTTTCGGCTACGGACCCAGCCATATTAGCCAGAGGTCCCTTTACTAAGGTTCGGAGCCGCGGACCTTCAGTAACAGTAATAAATCACACAGCAATAGTACATTCACGTAGTTGTAAACAGCATGATAATATATTAAGTAATCCAAAGTATTCAGAATATGTTACTGTCATTGAGTAACGTAACGGAATATGTTACAGAATACATTTTGGGGCATGTATTCTGTAATGGAATACATTTTAAAAGTAACCTTCCCAGCACTGTACATAAGTAATAACAAAATCATTTTATTTCCAATTTTGCTGTGTCAGTGTGAAAAACAATCGTTATTATTTATGGTTATCATGTAAGTAGACAAGCTTAGACAGCATTTTCACATTGACTTTTCATTATGAAAAGGATGGAATTTTCTTTAGTGCTAAGTCAGTTTTAATTTATGGCAAAGATTAAGTTAGCTACTTCACTGTAGAAGCAAACCCTAAAGTGCTTAGTAAAAGGGTGCCCAACATAAGGCCCGGGGGGTGTAAACGGCCCGTCAAAGACTCAAAATGCATCCAGTTGATTGCTTTGGATACGTGCATGATACGTGATACGTTTCATAAATTTGAGCCTACCCCTTTTCCTATTTATAAGGACTGCCCCATGGCCTTTCATACTTATTTACCAATGTATTAGACAGAATCTTTTTTTACTTTATTTCACCATCTACTATACTTTTTTTTAAAAAAAATTAAACAATGGACGCACACTCTTGGTTTTATAATGACAATTTAACCCCCGAAATGTCAGACTGACAGATTTCTTTCTTCATACTGTTGACATTGCACTTGTTTTTGTTATATTATAGCATTAAACGTGTAGTAAACTTCTTTGTACTAGAAAGATCAGTTTCACTGGTCCAGCTAGCTTAAATCAACGTCCATTGACTAGATGGACTTAAACAATGAATAACAAAATACAAGGAAACTTAGACCCAAACTAATAACAGCTACAACAAGAACTTAAGAAAGCTTCAACATACCTAAGAAAAGAAATATAGCAATAAACCCTGACATAATGGTAACTGTTTGAAGTGTTACTGGGCATTCATAACCAGTCACTTTGTGCATACAGTGAGTCAAAGCATTGGGTGGACTGCATCAGGCTAAACTAAATTGATAGAATTGAGTGGACTCGTACTGATAAGAGAGTTAGAACAACAACTAAAAAACTTAGATTATTCTGAAAAGAACTAATATAGGTTAACTAGGAGGAGCGGTGAAAATTAAGGTGGAACAGAGGTGGAGGAAGACGATGTTACATCATGTGAGGAGCAGCAGTGTCCCTCCTCCAGAACAAGTGAAAGTATTTTTTCTTCTTTTTTAGGCACTGTTCCATGAGCACTTTTTTCTCGAGGATAAGGTTTGTCAACTCATGGATTATTTCTGCATTTTCTTTCTCAAGTTTCTTGCATCTTTTCTCCACATCTTCTAATTCTGCTTGTTTTTCTTCAAGCTTGTCTTTCAGTTCTTTAGATGTTGCCTCCTCTATTAGCTTTGCCTTGTGCGTATCTGTATTTCTCTGTTTTACTTTTTTGTGCATGTCTTCCAACTGCTGATTTCTCCTCTGGATTTCTTGAAGGGCTTCATGTGTTTTCTGTTGTTGTTGCTTTTGCACCTGGATTTTAGTGTTCTTGTTCTTCAAGTAGTTCCTCAGGTTCTGTGTTTTTTCTCAGCATTTCATTGATGCTACTCTGCATCTCTGAGCATTGTTTTTCCGGCTTTTTCTTTTCTCCCACCAGTTCAGTTGTTTTGTACTTCCTTTTTGTTTTGTTTTTTTCCTCTGAAGAACAAGTTTTTCTTCTTTCTGTTTCATGCTCCTTCTCTTGAAGTATTTCTTGATTTTTGAGCAGTGTTTCATCAAGAGTTATTTGGAGCACCTTGTATTTTTCCTCCATCTCTTCAAGTTTGCAATCCATTTCTTTCTGTTGTTCTTTTTCTTGAAGAAAATCTTTATTTCTGTGCAGTGTTTTGTCGAGCCTTATTTGAAGCACTCTGGATTTTCCCCCCTTGTCTTCAAGTTTGCAATCCATTCCTTTCTGTTTTATCTCTTGTTGCTTTCTCTCTTGAAGCAGCTGTTGATTTTTGTGCAATGTTTTGTTATACTTTACCTGCAGCACTCTGTATTTTTTCTCCATGCCTTGGAGTTTGGACTGCATGTCTCTCTGCTCGATGTCCTGTTGTTTCTTCTCTTGGTGGATTTCTTTATTTTTTCCAGAGCTTCATCAAGCTTTACTTGCAAGACTTTGTTGTGTTTCTCTGTGTTCTGAAGCTTGCAATCAGTTTCTTTCTGTTTTATGTCCTGTTGCTCCTTCTCTTGAAGCATCTCTTGATTTTTCAGCAGTTTCATCAAGAGTTATTTGGTGCATTTTATATTTTTCCTCTTTCTCTTGAGGTTTGCAATCCATTTCTTTCTGTTGTTAGTCCTGTTGTTCTTTTCTTGAAGAAACTTTATTTCTGTGCAGTGTTTTATTGAGCTTTATTTGGAGCACTCTGGATTTTTCCTTCATGTCTTCAAGCTTGCTGTCCATTTCTTTCTTTGAACTCTCCGTCTTGTTTTTTCTTCTCTTGGAGGATTTCATTATTTTTTTCCAGAGCTTCATTAAGCTTTTCTTGGAGCTCCTGATTCTTTTTGTCTTGCAGAGCCCATTGTTTCTCCTCAATAATACCTTCTTTTTCTTGAAGCTGGTAGGACTGTTTTTTTTTTTTCATTCAGCACTCTTTCTCTCATTTTCTTGCCTCAGGAACATAATTTTCTCTGTTCATGAGATTTTCATTCTGCATTTCTTCGAAGCGCTTCTCCTCTAGTACGTGTTCACCCTGAGGAAGAGAGCTGAGGTAAGGGTCTAGGGGTTCATCCCATGGAAGACAGCTGGGGTCAACTTCTTGTCTTTCTTGATCATTTCTCTGAGACATGTTGGAGTCTGTATCTTTTATATATATATTTTTTCATTATTCGACTTTATTCAACAAAAATTTACAATGTATTTCAATTGGGAGACCCTTCAAATCCTCATTCAACTTATTCGCCTTTCAACTCTAACTACTTGCACATATGTTGACCCACAGACACCATTTAAACTTTAAAATGAAGCCAAGACATTGAGCTATTCAGCTTGTATTTATATTTTCAATATCTTTTATACTTTTTCTTCAGTTCCAGTTTAAGTTTCATGTTTTATTTTCTAATGTACATTTTAAACATGCTTGGCTACTTGCCTTTCAAGTGAATGATTTGGTGTATTTCAGTTCATTCAACATTTTTTCACCAAACACACACACACACACACACACACAGGGAGAGAGAGACAGACAAACACACAGAGACAGAAAGACAAACACACAAGGAAATACAGACACACAGAGACACACACACACACACACACACAGTGCAAATATTCATTTTTTTCCTCATCTACATTTTAAACATCTTCAGCTACTTTCCAACTTTGAAACTTCTTCATCTGTGTGAACTTTAGCTTTCAACAGTTCTACACTTCAGCCTTCAGGTGAATGTTTCGTCCTATTTCAGCTCATTCAACATTTTTAACTTAACATTCAGCAGCCATTTCATCTCAAAACATTCAGCTCAGCATTTACACTGCAGTTTCTTCAGAAAATGCATTTACAAAATGTTTTTTCCTTTCTAAATGTACTAGTTAATAGTAAATACGTGACATTCTATGCAAAACCTTATTAATGGGAATCAAAAGCGTAATATCTTTGCTTAAATTTGAAATAATCTACAGGGAATTGTAATATATACGCACTATCATCTGCTTCGCTTAAGTGTGCTGTGTATTTCAACCCTGTACTCTTACAATACTGAATCCACACCGAAGACACTGCTGCACTGCACTGTTTCTTACACTTTAAAGTTATGCTTTAGTGTAATCTCATATTTACGCTTCCGTTTGACTAAGCCACATTAAGCTCTCCTTTTAGTTGATTGATTTGGATAAATGTAACTTAACGGTGTAATGCTATTTATAACATTTTAGCCCTTCGTATTTTCTAGTAGCTAAAAAAATAAGATAAAAAAAACAAGACGAGACAACTTTATATATCACGCCGCATTCACATGAGAATACATGTAATATACTGAACATAACAATGACGTCATTGGACCCGTGTATGTCACTATTCATAAATGCCCTTTTCGTTAGGCACCGTCAGCGGCGCCGTGGCTTAGTTGGTTAAAGCGCCTGTCTAGTAAACAGGAGATCCTGGGTTCGAATCCCAGCGGTGCCTTTTATGTCTTTCTTTTCAGTTGTTTCTTTTGTTGTTGTTAGGTGTGCACCATTTGTCATAACTTTACATTTACAGAGTACTTTTCTCCCAGCAAAACACTTTTCCAGGTGTATGCGAAACTCAAAATACGTTATTTAATTAGAAGGGACTGTAGAATTTATTTTATAGTCCAACTTACAGTACAAGAGTTTAACCACACGAGGGCGAAAGTGAAAGGGCCTACTCATAAAAGAATCAGAGCACAAGCGGGCGAGTGGGAGAAGATTGTTATGTATCTTTCCTACCAGAAGCCGTCTACGTAATTCTGTATTTCAGTTCAATATATAAAGTTTCATCTGGAGAAAGAGGGGACAAGGCTTAAGAATTATGTGAGCCACTTTCTTTCACTTAAGATGTGGAAAGCTGAGTCGAGTCAGCCACAGTTAGAGCGGAAGTAGTCTTCAAGAAAACAAAATATTTCTAGCTTTGCATCTCAACTGTAATTCTAAACTACAAATCCAAACCCTATATAACCTTGATTTTTATATCTAAGACTATAGTCTATAAGACGTTTAGTTTTGTAATGCTGCAAAACTTAACGTTTGCCACGAAGCCTTTATTTTGAAGGGAGTAACAAGAAGCCGCATAGCTAGTTGGAGCTACCTTGATCGTAGCGTCTTGGCTACCGCTGCAAAAGAAGGACACAATGCATTTTCACGGCAAGGAGGAGCTCTAGCTGTGTCCAAGCTGAACGCAGATGCCGGAGCTAGTGTGGATCGCACAGATGTGGAGCGAACAGCGAAACGCGTGTGGGAGATAATAGCAGAGGTCCCCGCCGGACCATGGGACTGACGGAGCTGCCCCTGCTGCTGCCTCTGCTCGGGCTGCTGTGGCTCCGCTGTGCTCTGCTCTGTGCAGGTGAGAAACAACAATGCGTCTCTACGCCGCTGTGATGTTTTAGACGGAGGCTTGTTCTCATTAGTTTAGAAAGCTCTGCCTGTGATGTTCACAAATACATGATGGCATGCACAAGTGATCCGCATTGCCCGGTGAAATGTAAGTGTCCATGCTTTTCTATTTCTTGATCCGTGTTCGCATCTTTACGGGAGATCCGGTCATTTACAAAGCTCCTACTATGATTACATCAGTGACTATCAGAGCGGAGCGTCTCTGTGTTCACACCCGAGCAGCAGCAGTGGGTGTTATTTTGTCTACTACTGTGCGTACTGTGTGTCTCTGATTAAGTGATCTGATAGATGAAGACGGTTTGTTTTCATTGTTTTGATTGGATGGAGGGAGAGCACAGAGGCTATCGTTGTGCAGAAACCTGCGGGATTATTGATCTGTGGTGGGTAAATGATCACGGTTAGTGTGGAAACATGGACGCGCTTTCGCAAATGTGATACTGCTGCTATCGGCATTACATCACTGCTTCTCTGCAGCCAGTCAACCCCACGGTCCCCTCCTCCCCCCTCCATTGTTATACACTGCACTTAATTGGCATTTAAATAAAGAGGAAGGCTGCTAAAGGGACACAAAGTGAGAGTGTGGAGGTGTGTGTGTGATCCAGGTGTTAACATTGTGTGGGGTCGGGACTGTGTCTTCATTATGGGGACAGAAAGCCAGTCCACATAATTCAGGTTATCAAAAATTAAGATAAAGGGATATGTTCAGGTTAGGCTTTTGGGTTAGACAAGTTGTAGTTAGGGTAAGATCATGAATGTTATGTCAGGGTGATGTGAGACTGAGGAGAGAAGAGATTTGCACGATTAAAGGGGAACACACCATCCCAACTCAGGAACCTTCAAGCTTTGAGGTTGGCTGATGTGTCCAGTGTGCATGTTGTCCTTATGCCTGGTGCTCCAGCCTGTGTTGCTGTCTGTTCCCCTGTGCTGGCAACCTGTCCAGGATGTCCACGAGTCTAGTCGGATAAGCGGTTTAAAAAGCAAAAAGTCAAAAAAAGAATCGATGTTTTCACATTTAAAGTTTTAGGGTGATTGAAGTTGCATGCACAAATACACACACAAGCTGCAACTGCATTCAGTATCTCCACATTTTACCTGAGCTCATGATTATGTGTGGTTTTTGAGAACAATGCAGATTAAAAACTGAAGGGCTTAATGCTGAAGTGCAACCTTAATCCACTTGTTTCTCTCAGGTACGCTTCACTGTAATCAGAGCAGGAAATTAAAAAGGGCCATTTACATGCCTTAAAAGCTATAAATGCAATTTCAAATGTTTTTGTAAAAACAAAAAACAAAACTTAATATCTCTTTATACACATTTCAGTGAAAGTTTGGCATGGTTTACTCCATTACATTTGTTTGAAAGCTATTAAACTACAGGTTTGATATATGTTAAGCTAGAAAACACACACAAATATTATCATCACCACTGAGGTTTACATCACCTAACCCAAGGTAGCTCCTAAAAAAAACTACGGGATCAGTTTTTTCACATCTAATAATTCCAGCGTGATGCTAAGTCTCAGCCACGGGATCGACATAATAATCACCTTTTATGGAGAAAAGGTTTGCTCTCTGAGCAACTATTGTTGGTGAACTGTTCATGTTCTGTAGTTTAAGCATAAAACAGCAGCTAAATCTTATTTTTTACATCTGTTGGTAAACCAGAAATAGTGAGTTAATGTGAATTTTAATGTGATCAGATTTTTCCAGCATCTGAGTTTGAAAGTAGATGAAACACAAACACAACAGTCAAAATGTGCTTCAGTTCTCTTATTCATTGTACCAAACAACAGCATTGTGTAGCAGCTTGGTCCAGCCCAGTATGTATAGGTATTTATGTGTGTGCTAAGTTAGTGTGGATAGTCGATATCTGCACTTAAACGATTCCTCCCTCCGCCACCCTGCTTCACTCTGCTGACTTTACTGATTCATCAAGTAAGCCAGAAACAAACAGCACTAAGCAGCAGACTCCCTGCTGCGTGTCAGTGCTGGATCATAGTTGAGCTAATGTTCTGTCTCTGTGGTTCTGGTTAATTAAGAGGCTTGTTAGACAGTGTTTCCTTGCATGTGTTTCATTCTTTCTGTGGCATTAAGCAGTAATGCGATGATTAATGCGCCTGCTCTACATTATTGCTTTCAGCACAAGAATGAAATGAGATACTTCCCATTCCACATTTATGATGCCGGTAGCTTGATCGCTGCGCCTTTACTTAGAAAAACAACAGGATTCAGTGCCTGCACACCACACAGAGTTTTGCGTGTTAGTCCTGGAGCTTTTCCTGGCCTGCTCACACATTTGTGTCGCTCCCTGGAGTAATGGTGTGATGGCAGCAGGAGATGCTGTTGCCTTGGCTGCCAGTTTGGCTGCTGCTTCTGTTTAAAGCTCCATCTGATCAGCGTGGAGCTTCCCCACAATGGCACTAAGGTCATTTGTCTTGTCAGTGAATCGTTTAGTGTTTTTTGTAGCGGTCACAAATAAAAGAATGTGGATAAAACGGTTTATAGAGTGTGGAAGCCAACATTTTGGTAATGCTCGATGTCTGCCAAGTGTTCGTGTTCTTAGTTCTGATGTGCACAAGGAGCATTCAGACCGACCTCCCTAATATGTATGCTGCCATCTCCCCTGTCTTTTTTGAGACAGGCTGCAGCGAGCAGGTGGAGATCCATACAGAGCGGAGGGGTGTGATCTACAGCCCTTCCTGGCCTTTAAACTACCCAGCTGGGGTCAACTGCAGCTGGCATATTCAGGGAGGTCAAGGAGAAGTTATTACCATCAGGTAGAGTCCCTGAAACATACGCTGCATACATGTGACATTTCTATAACCGAGTCACCTAAACTCATGTTCCATGCTCCAGTTTCCGTAACTTCGACCTAGCGGAGTCAGGAAAATGCATGGGAGACTGGCTCCTGCTGACACCTACATGGAAGAGAGATTCCAGGCTATGTGGCTCGGTGCTGCCGCAGCCCTTCATCTCCACCAGGGGGCGTGTTTGGCTCTTCTTCCACTCTCAAGCCAACAGCTCTGGGCAAGCCCAGGGCTTCCGACTCTCTTACATCAGAGGTAAGCTGGAGAATATTTGCATATTGCTTATCCACTCCATAAACATACCAGAGTGAGTGAAAATATTAGAAATACCTCTACAGTTTAATCCATTAGCAACACCCACTGCAACCTCATTATTAAATAAAATGAAATAAAAGTGGAATTATCATGTTTACATTTACGTCAGGGCCACCTGCAGTATTTTATATTTGAACATAAGCATCTGTTCTGGGACCTCCCCATGCTTCTATGCCCATATGTGGAAAACATGAGGTGGGTAAAGTAGCAGCAGAATCTCTGTGCAGACCAGAGCATGCATCAGTAACAACAGTTATAACAACATAGAGGTCAAGACTAGAGCAGGGCGATATGACCAAAAATATTTATCACAATATACATTTAAAAATTTGCGATAACGATATAACTGACGATATAATTGACACTAGACAAAATACTTTACAACTCCACAACTTTATTAGTGCAAAAAAAACCCCATCAATGTATTTTCACTTAAACAAGCAGCTGTTTTGTATGTGCATTAAAGTTATATAAAAATGTAACAGTGCAAATTCCTTGCTGACAGTTTAAGCAAAAGGCATTTCCAGTGGAAATTGGCCGACATATCCTCAGCATAACCATGTATAATATCCACAAAACTTAAAAAGAGGCACACAATACGGTAATATTATGTTGAAGCACAGTAGTATCACTCCGCGAGGCGCCTGCTTCATATAGCCGTAATGCTCCGACAATCCATCAAGCGGTGCGGCTTCGTAGCTTAGCGAAGTCGTACTAAAACATTTGACAGATTTTCGAGCCCCGTGTACATAAAATCGTTTCGAGGTCAGTAAACACAACCAGAATTCATACATAAGGCACACGGGATTATAAGGGGCACTGTCGATTTTCAGAAAAATCAAAGGATTGATTTTAAGTGTGCCGTATTTTCCAAACAACACGGTAATAACGACGACCCGCTAGCATGCTCTACCAAAAATAGTGCTTTGTTGTGTATCTGACGGACGAAAGCTAAACCAGTAATACACCACTGAAGTTGCAGCATTTTTACAAACCAATTCTGGTTCATCCGTTTCACTTTCGCTCTTCTCATTCTGCGTCGCCGCCATGTGCGTATGTAAACATAGGCAGCGCGCATGCGCGTTTTACCCATATTCTATCGCGATATTTCATTTTCCTATCGTTGCCCAAAATTACACCGGTATTACCGCGAACGGTATGATATAGCCCAGCCCTAGTCAAGACGCAGCATTTTTTTTGTTATGGTTTGTCTTTTTTAAAAAAGCTGAGAAAAGCCTAAAACCTGTGATATTGATTGCAGTTGGACATGGCAGACAGATGAGACTGGCAACTATCTCTTGGGGGGGAAAAGTGATGTTTTAGCAGCTAACCAGACATATTCTTTTTTTAGGTCACCTAGGTCAGAGCAGCTGTCAGTCAGATGAATTCCTCTGTGGGAATGGGAAGTGTCTTCCTCGCTCCTGGAAGTGCAACGGTCAGGATGAATGTGGGGATGCCTCGGATGAACGCAGCTGCTTGCCGACTCCCACTGAGGCGCAGCCGGGCCTCTGCCCCTTTGGCTCTCTGCCGTGCACCGAGGCCCAGTCCACCCGATGCCTGCCCGCGGGCCTGCGCTGCAACGGAGCCCGGGACTGCCACGATGGAAGTGACGAACTGGGTTGCCCTGACACTACTTGTGGCAAACGTCTGGGGAACTTTTATGGCTCGTTTGCCTCTCCCGATTTTTTCCGTGCGAACCGTAGCGGCGACACTGAGCTGAGATGCTCCTGGTTGTTGGACACTCAGGACCCTAAGCCCATTGTTCTGCAGCTGGACCTGCAGCTGGGGCCTGGAGATCTGCTGCATGTCTATGACGGCCTGCTGCAGCGAGCGGAGCATCTGTTACAGGTGTTGTCATATCACAACAACAGGCGGCCCGCCCTGTTGGAGTCGAGCCGGGGACAGATGAGCGTTTTGTACATGGCCCAGCCTCACAGTCCGGGGCATGGTTTCAATGCTACATATCAGGTACTGAGGTTGGCTAATGTTCATTTCATTCATCGTTTATTCTCATCTATCCTTTGAAATTCTTTCAACCTCTTTTTTTAAAAGTTGTTTAAAACTTTTAATTTGTCAAACGTTACAGTGTTTTTCTTTTTGGATCTGTTTTAATCCAAAGTGACTGATTTAGAAACAGTAACTGCTCTTTTTGTTCAGAAAACACAGTCAGTTAAGTATAGTACAAGTTGTCCCTTCTGTGTTTAGACAGTGATGCATTTCTCCTCCATCCTACCAGGTGAAAGGTTACTGTTTTCCTGGCGAGCGTCCCTGCGGCAGTGATCAGGGCTGTTACTCTGAACGCCAGCGCTGTGACGGCTACTGGCACTGCCCATCTGGTCGAGATGAGGAGGGCTGTCCGATGTGTCCAGATGGAGAGTTCCCCTGCGAGGGTGGTACAGGAATGTGTTACCCAGCCTCTGAGCGCTGCAACAACCAGAAGAGGTGTCCAGATGGGTCGGACGAGAAGAACTGCTACGATTGCCAACCTGGAAACTTCCACTGTGGGACTAACCTGTGTATCTTTGAGACGTGGCGCTGTGACGGCCAGGAGGACTGTTTAGATGGAAGCGATGAGAGGGACTGCTTGGCAGCAGTGCCCAGGAAAGTGATCACAGCTGCCCTGATCGGCAGTCTGGTCTGCAGTCTCCTGTTGGTTATTGCTCTTGGCTGTGCTCTTAAACTGCACTCCCTCAGGAACCGAGAGTACAGGTGGGCCCTCATTCTGCCGCTAAGTGAATGTTAAGTCAGAGAAACGCTGGGATGGTGTTTATTGTTGCAGCTGCCAGTAACTGTAGACGTGAAAGTATTTTTGTGGGTTTTCAAATAGTTTTCCTGATTTTTGCTACTCCTGCTCCGTTTTTTCCTTCCTCACTCCTTTACAGAGCTTTTGAGACGCAGATGACTCGCATGGAGGCCGACTTTGTCCAGAGAGAGGCTCCTCCTTCATATGGTCAGTTAATAGCCCAGGGTCTTATCCCGCCAGTGGAAGATTTTCCTGTATACAATCCCACCCAGGTAACAAATTCGCACACATTAACAGACACTGGCGACGCTGCATTTAGACTGCAATGAACTTCAGCGTGTTTCTGTTTTAATCCCCCATCATCCAGGCTTCAGTGTTACAGAATCTTCGGTTGGCAATGCGCAGGCAGATAAGGCGTCACTCAACTCGCCGCTCCACTTCCTCCTCTTCCAGACGACGTCTAGGCCATCTGTGGAATCGCTTGTTCCGTAGTGGAGGACGAGGCAGAGGCCACGCCCCACTCCTGGATCCCCCTGGACCCACGCAGATCACACTAGGGCTTCACAGCTACCGGACTGTCGGGGAGCAGGGACCTCAGAGCAGGGCCGTGCCTGCAGGTGGGTCTGACGTAGTGGGTGTGGACCTGCCGGAGAGCCCTGCATCGCCTCTCTCCTTTCATTCAGTGGACAGTCCAGAGGAGGAAGAGGACCTGTCACCTGTCAGCAGAGATGGCAGCAGGGCTGCAGAGTCTTCACCTCCCACTCCTTGCCAGAGTGACTCCTCAGTACAAAGTGGACTTCCTCTCTCCCCCCAGGAAGCCTCTGTACCCCTGTGCCCACCCCGGGCATCTAGAAAATTGGTTCTGGAGCTTGCGGTTAACCTGAAGGGGGTTTCCTTAAAACGTTACTCCCCCTTAGGACCTTTGTCCCCTATTTCACCCACTGTGTTTCCCAGCAGTTCCCAGACACCATCGACTCAACCTCAACCACAGGGTTCAGAGGTGACTTCACCCACCGAGCTCTTATTTTCCTCTGTGAAACCAGAGGACAGTGACAGCCAGTTTACTGTGAACGTGCCAAGCAGGGATGAGACGAAACCAGAGGCAAGAAGCAGCCTATGCAGGTTCGGCAGAAGCATCAGTGAAGAGGGAGGAGATTTAGGAAGGGAGACGCTGTGCTGAAAAGTTTAGGATGACGCTCTCCTCACTGTCGAGAGCTGGCAATTGCAATATCCGTTCTGATAAAGTGTCCTTGAGATGTGACTCCACCAGAGTCAGAGGTGAGAACCTGTACTTCAGCCTTTCATTTAGAGGGGGTACAATATGAAACTCAATAAATATCACTCCATTTCATTATTTGAATGCATAAAATGTGCAGTTACAAACGATTACGCACATGCAGTCTTTTCCTAAGACGAATAAAACCAGCATTAGTCGTTCTTCCTGTAAATTGCTTTCTAAAGCTCATGCCAGAGCTTAACTACTTCAATTAAATGCAAACAGATAGCCCCAATTAGCCCGTTATGATATTTACCCTGAATTTGTTCCAAAAGATTAAATCCAGTTTTGGCCACAAGTACTAATTCAACCCACTACTGGCAAAATGTATCTGAAATGCCAAAACAGCCTTTATGTCTTTACCCAAAGCCATTATGCACCGCTATATACTGTGAGCCGTAACAGCCTAATGAGTGAACACACAAATTGATCTGATCGATCCTCTATTCTTTCTTGTTCCCTTTTATTGTTTATGTTAGTTGTTTTTGCTGTATGACATCATTAATATGTCACGGCTGAGTGCATCAATTAAGGATGTAGTTGCTGAAATTTTACATTTTTTTTTAAATATTGGCAACAAATCCTGTGATTTGTCCACATCAACCTTCTTAAAGACAAAACAGCAGGAAGAAGATAAATCAGACAAAGCCGTGGACATCGAACAGATTACGAGGTGCACTCGTGGAAGCAGGAGTTTGAAATTCTTATGTATTTATTCATTATTTAACACATTTTTGCAATTTCCTTATAAAATCTTATTTTACACATTGATAAATATGATGATAAATAGCTGGAATATTGAGCTGAATATTGACTCTACATTTCCATGAAGAGTCAATATTCGATATTCAGGGATTGTTCAGGGATTTGTTCTTCATGGTTGCATAATAACAGACCATTACAGATATCACTGGTTGATTTTGGTCTTGTTGTGCGATTTGTCGACAGTAAGAAATGTCTTGAAATACAGCTTTGAACCGTGTCGGAAAAAGGTTTGATATTTTGTTTAATAGGTTTTTATATTTTCCTGTGGAGAGTTTGATGAAAATAGCACACCTGGTAGTCTAGGTTACCCAAGTGCAGGCTAGGATAGTTTCTGGCTGAAGGCAGTCATTAAAGCTAGTTTTCCCCTCTGTTTTATAACCTTGTGCTAAGCTAAGTAGGTGCAAGCTATAGTATATATTTATAATTGAGAATTTGCAAGCTTATCTCCCAGAAAAAATATCAACTTTTCCTTTAACACTTGTGCAGTGTCAGTATTGATTCATCAGACATCATTTTGACCACTTTTAAGAAACATCAAGAACTTGTTTATTCACTTTTATCAATTGTAGCTTTAGTTTTTATCCTCATGAATGATCAGTAAAAAAAAAAAAGCCAAACTTGGATGAAGATTTACAAAGTGAGTCCAAGAATATTGCCTCTAACTCTGTTCAGCCTCTCATCCTTTTCATAATAAACCAAACCTGTCCCGTTAAACAAAGTCGATCCTTTTAAATGAACCCGACTTTATATATATATATATATATATGTATATGAGTGTTTGCATTGACCTCCATTCAGTGCACTGACTGTATGTGAATGCCCAAGAAACTTTGGAAAGAGGAGCTTCACATGGAAATACTGTTTGTTCACTCTTCATCCCAGTCGATGACTGGGTCACCGTGGATGTCTGGACTGCTGGTTTATTCTGGTGGAAATTCAAATCTATGCTGTGGAATTTTCTATTACTGGACGCTTAAGCAAAGACCTCTATTTTCAAGTCTTCAGTGGAGACCTGTACAAAGTTTTGCTTTACGTTTCTCTTTCTGCCTTGAAGTTATTGCCTGTTTCTGGGCTGCTTTTTGACACTGGTAACATTTTGCTAATCACTGTTGGACCTTTAAAGAATGTACCAGTCTTCTTTTGTTATGAATATCAGTGATTCCCCTCCCCCCTCCCACTTGTGCTGCAGGATATTTATACTAGAAGAATAAGAAGCCAATAAGTAGTGTGGGTTTGGAGCAAAAGAGAATTGACCAGAATGCCATTTCGTGTGGAAAAACTAGATCGTTCCTACTGTTTTTTCTTTTCTTTAAAATGAGCTGAATGTGCCATGCTACCCTACAAGTTTTGCCAAGAACAGCTGCTATATGTTATGTGCCATTAGAGATATCTCCATAGTCCTTCCAACTAATTTCTGCCTCATAATCTCCAGTTCTTTCTTTGAAATATCAAAAAATAAGCTAAGTTTATTTATTTATAGTTTTACAGATGTTTTACTTGTGTTCTCTTGTAAGTCTATTTAAAACTCATCCGTCCTCATTTAGCTTAAAGTGAAATAGTTTAGCTGCTGTCTGGAAAAAGAATGCGTATCTTGCTTTGGGATTTAGAGACATGCATTATAAACGCCTTAATGGGTTTTCCCTGTTGTTGCAATGGTCAAAGGAGGGTTTATGAATCAACTCTGTGGTTTACCTGTTTGAAGAGATTAGATTTGTCTTTGTCTTGACAACACTCTTTTATACATGTCATGTGATTATTAAATATGACTGATCTGGAGGTACAGTGCACTAATATGTCAGAAATCTCAGCTCTGGGATTATTACAGCGAAGAGTAAGAGAAAGGGAACCTTTCAGGTCTTCTTCCGTTGTATTTAAATAGTGATTTATTCAGGATGTAGTCATCAGCTTAAGGAGAGTCATGGTAATTTGGTACAATCTTTAGTGAAATTGTGTTACGCTGACTGCTAATGTGGTTAGGTTGATGATTATGATCTGTCAGTTTAGATAAGTGTGTCTTTTCTGTTCCCCGAATTTCAGCGTTTATGCTTTAGCAAAATGTCTTCAGTATGCTTCAGTAATAGCTGTACTTTTGTATAGTTTTGTGCACAGGTAAGCACACTGGATCGTGGCCACTGGAAAGTAAAGTTCTGCTGAAAGCGTCTGTCTGATAATATCATCATTAGAGACTTGAGTTTGAAGCTTTGTTCCCTTCACAGGCTGAAGATGATGTTTGTTTCTCACGTTTTGAGAATTATGTTTGTATGTTTTGTGCTGCAAGAGAAATGCTGCCATGGCATTGTTGGGTTTGCAGATCCAAAATTCTGTTTAATCTTCTGCTTATCATAATTTTCCTGTGCCTGCAATAAATAAACTTCAAAATTTATTTTCTGGGGTTTTTTTCTTCTTTTTTAAATTTTTTCTTTAAACTCGTCGCCAAAAGACCAGTGAGTTAATGTGATGTGTGAGCGTAATGGGAGCGTAATGTGCACACAAATTGTCCTCATTAGATTGTGCAATGAAAACAAAACGTATAATTTGCTTTTCTGTGCTTTAAATGATACAATAACCTGTAAACTGTGGTGGATTATAGCTGGATGAGCTACTACATCACTCACACTCTGGTTTTTCATAGTAAAATGTACTATAGTAAACTGCATCAAACTACTCAAGTGCAACCACCAACGTACTACTGGTACATAGTAGGGCTGCCACAAACGATTATTTTGATAGTCGACTTTTGATAGTCACCGATTAGTCGACTAATCAGATCATGCATCCATTGGATGTAAAACGTACAGCTTATTGCACCAGCATGCATCTGCTCTTATATAACTATCATTAGCTTACAGCTTTAAGTGTTTAAGGTATGTGCTAACTAAAAATAAAGACAAGATGATAGTTTATTAAATGTTAATGAAATTTGCAGATTGTTTTGGTGAAGTTTAATAAACTCCTTGCTATTTAAAATATAACAGGACACCGGAGTAAATTCTCGAGCATCTCACACTTCTGATAATCAGTTGTCTGCTTGACGTTTATTCAGCTGTGTAAAAACGATAACTTTAATCTCAGCCAAACCGATTTACTCAGGAACAAATAAAATACTGAAAAAAGCCAAACAATAACATTTGTAAGTTATCTAAGTGACTTATATATGTTTAACCTGAATAGCGAAAGACAGCGGTGGGTTTGAAAAGGCTCTAGTGAGCCTTGCCCCCGGCTAGCTGTCGAGCTAGTGGGTAACAGACGTCTCCAAAAACGTTGGAGCGCTTTTGAAAATATGTGGCGTCTTGATAAACTGAGCAGATATTTGAAGTTCACACAGCTACATTCTCGCTTGAAAATATCTTAAACGTTTATTTTGTGACCCAGAAAGAATAAGAGTAATATTAAAACTAACTAGCTGTCGCCATTGTTGGAAACTGAGCTGGGCCGCGCTATGAATTCTGGGACAGAGCTTCTTCTTCTTCGGGGTTTAACGGCAGCTGGCATCCTTGTACATGCAGTGCTGCCATCTTCTGTTTCAGTCCGTTATTACACTCTTAAATCCTACTACTTATTCCTGCGTCTTTTGGGATCTTACAAAGCTTCAAATGACGAGTCGACTATTAAATCAGTAATCGTGACTAGCCGACTAATCGTGATAGCCCTAGTACATAGTTTATTTTGCACAGTAGTTACCTTTGGCTGATCTTACTTCAAACTTTGAGCCACTGCAGGTGGGTCATGAACAACCAGAGGAAAAACAAAACCATTAAAATCTGTTAAGAAAAAACAATTGCAGATATTATAGTGCTGAAAATTTGCTAAAACCTATTATAGCAGCTGCCAAGCTTCCGAAGTGGGTCATGCCAGAAAAAGCTTGAAAACCAACGACTTACTTAATTAGCACAGAAATCCCCATTTTAGACCTGACGGTGCTAAAAAGGATCCCACAGAGGAGACAACGCGCCGAGTTTCTTCGAAGTCGCTATATTTAATGATCAATTACATTGTTATTAATTTACAACTTCACTCTTTTACAAAACAAAGGTACACCCATTATACAGTATACAAATGTACCGCAACATGTTTGAGGAATGTCATCTTTGTAGAAGCCCCTGGTGCGTTTTTAAAAGTTTATTTTTGTCACACAGTATTTACAGCTCTCAGAGCTAAAAGCACCGGGACATGGCAGGACAGACACGAGTCTTTTCATGGAGTTCCCAGCAGCTACGGGCTGAGAAAGGGACTGCACGTTCAATGAAGTTCAATGCTGCTGGTTTACTTCTCATTTTAAAAGGCCAAAGGCCCCGACCTTCATTTGTTTGTTATATGTACAACATAAAAGAGATATTAAGAGAATACTCAAATACGATAAGGCAGCAACAACAACAATATCTCCTGGACCACAGTAAATGCAAAGTTACTGAGGTTGCAAGTTTGACCAGGTCTGGGCCATAATACATCAACAATGTTGACTAATACAGGAAGTCCAAGAGGTCATGGAATACAAACAGGATGTTAATCCAACTCTGTGATGTCAGCAGTGTCATGTTAAGCCAGCTGATCAGTGGATAAGCGATATTGAGTTAACGGTCATTGTAGTGGCTTTTGGGGAAGTGAGAGGTCAAGTAAACATCCACTGCCAGCCGTCTGTCAATCAGATTCTGTTAGAGTTATGCAACAACACATTAGTGCTCAAATACTGTATCACAACAGGTCAAGAGTGTAATAACTGTTTTGGCTGGTCGAGCACCTTGAGAGGTTTCACAGTGGGAACCCAGAGATGAAATCACTGCTGAAGCAACAAAATCCTGCAAGAACCAGTCATGGTCTTGCCCGTCTTTTTAAAAATAACTGGGAGAGATGAGTGTCTCTAATAAAAACATTAAGGCAGCAACAGCATCTCTCATGAGGGAAAAGTGATATAATCATAATTCTTTTTAAAAAAAGTCGGTGGAAAGAAAATAGAACAGCCAGATTCTGTAGCCAGGCAGAGATACAGACAGAACAAATTACTCATCCACAACAGATCAACAGTGAGCATCATGTGAGTAATTAGTAAAGCAAAGTGCAAAGTAGCAGCAGTTATAGAGAAGTATTGCTAAGTGCAGAAACTGCTTGCATATTTATCTTATTCCATATAAGACATTACACACTCCAAATACCCGCACAACCAACACACTATACACACGTCTATATTTCATAAGGCACATTAGCACGCTGGAAGCATCCTGGAAGTGAAGCATAACAGACTCGGAACAGAATAGAGATTCTTTGAGTAAGAAGGGAAAGGATAAGGATCTGTATGAAAAATAAAACTTTGCATGCTGGTGATGACAATGGATGGACAGCAAAACCAAAAAGTTAAAAACACATGCACTGGGTAAAATGGGCTCCATGCCAGCCCAATCCAGTCCACACCTGTGCAAAAATATATGACACTTTCTCTTCGTGCTTCACTGACCAAACAAGAACACGTTTAAGACGATAACGGGAAGTATTGACGTTGATGCAAAAGGGGAAGTCCTGGTTTGACTTCACTCCTCAGTCAGTAGCTTTGGCAGTGAGAGGCTCAGTTTCTGAGGGGTCTTCCTGAGGAAACACCACATAACACACCTTCTGGCCCTTGTACGTGAGTTTTTCTGCAATACAAAAGACATCATAAGCAGTCAGACTCAGATGGAATTACTGCTGACATAAATAGTTAATATGTTCTGTACGCTGGCAAAAACCAACTCACCAACTAATCTATAGAGCCATTTGGGTTTCTCCTTCCACTGCACACCCACAAAGTATACAGGGACTCCAGTCAACATGATAACCATACCCAGGCCACAAACCACTGGTTCAGAGTACAGGCTGAAGCCCAGCAGCACAGCCCAGAAGATCAGGTAGCTGATGGGGATCAACAGGTTCACCTACACAGAACAAAAACACATTTGTACAAAAACCCTCGCCACTGTAAATATGTTGATTTATCTGCCATGAACATAATTATCTTTTTTCTTTACCTTTTTATTTCTTTTTACATTTGTAAAACCATACACTCTCTGCATGTAGCATCCAAATATATAAACATGTACATATATTTGTCTGGGATATTATCAAAAACTAATTTTGGACATTTAATTTAATGCTTTAATGTATTGCAATGTAATACTTATTTGTTTGTTTTTACTTTTTATTTTAATTTTCAGCTTTTATTTGACAATAAAAGTAAAAACAGGGAGCGATTGGAGGGAATGGCATACAGGAGAATGAACGTAAACAGAAAAAAGGAAGTAGTGGATGATATTTGTGCACTAACTAATGTCATGTAACTGCCATTTGTGACACCAGGGGGCGCCAAAACAATATGCATGCTAACTTAGTGGTACACAAGTCAGACTGCTGGGAGCTCTCAGTTTCCTATGCTAAATGCACAGATTACTGTGACACATTCATTGCAGACTACTTGTGTTTATGAGTGTAGTACACACAGAAAAGTCAAAGTCAAGTCCAATAAAATATGTCTTTTTTTGACTACAGGCAACAATTAACAGTTGTGTTTATATGTAACCCAACCTACTATATGAAAATTAGCCTGTATGTCTACATCACCAGTCTATACATTACACTGTCTTCTTTGTTTTACATTATTAAATGCATTAAAAATGACACACTGTTCAGAGCCTTTGAATAGAAATTTTTAAAAATTATTGATTTGATGTAATGGGAAGCTTAATTTTATAATTGATTTGCCTTTGTTTAAAAAAATTGAATTATTATAATTTAATTCAAAATTAAATACTTTTATTTGAATCTGTTAGCTTTTTAAACTTATTTCAAATTTCTATTTTTTTCTTTCTGCCTTACATAATTTTCATATTTTCATTTTTTTTAATTCCTCACTATGATCTGCTTTTATTCTGGTTAAGTTATACCTCCAGATAAAACAAGTGCCATACCTTTATAGGTCTAGCCAGGTTGGGCCTTTTCTTGCGGAGGTAGAGAAGGCCGGCAATGGTTACCCCATAGGACAAATAGTTGATAAAGGACACATAGTTGATCAGGTTGTGTGTCTCCCCAATACACAGGATGACAACTGTGGCAAAGCACTGTAGGACAGAACAGGTTGAAACAAGAGAAAATTAAAGCACTGAATCTCTGTTTTGAAGCTACACAGCTGGATAAACCTGTTAGAGTGAAACGTACACAGAGCAGCAGGGCAGGAATTGGTGTGCAGTTTTTTAGGTGGATCATTGCCAGCAGATAAGGAAGGTGACCCTGTCTGGCGCCAGAGAAACACAATCTAACAAGAGACATATTTACACATGTTATACACGTTATTTTGAAGAAACAGCAGTAAAAGTAAGTAAAAATTAGGGTTTGGTGTGTTGTATAATGCAAGACAAAGCATTTGTGCTGTACCTGGAGGAGGTAAACAAATATCCATTAATTCCTCCAAAGGTGGACAAAGCTACAGAGATTGGCATCACCCAGGAAAACATTCCCAGCAGTTTCTCCCCAAATGTCTGAAAAAACACAAAAAGTGATTGTCCAGATGACCGACATGTTGATTAAATGAATTATTTATTAATTCATCAGTCCCCTCGATTAATGCATTAATTGATTGATTCACTGAAAGATTTAATAGCCTTTTTAACAGCCTTCCCGCATACCACTATAAGACTATGGTTATATATGCACGTAGGTACGAGATATAATTTTTTAAAGTATATTTTCAATGTTTTTCAGGTGTGAACTCAAGATCGAGAAAAAATAGTCTCGATCCTTGGTATGTCATTGAAATGCAATGACTTGTAATAACAACCGATGAAAAAACAACAACTTTCAGTTGCTCCCTCACTACAAGGGGCTCCACATGTTTGATTTGGCAGACGTTTATGCTGGATGCAATTCCTGATGCAATCCCAAAGGGGATTAATGTCTCAGGCTGGAATCAAACCAGCAACCTGCTACTTGCCAAACTAAAATAACCATTAATGATGCAAAAGTAAACTGCATGCGTAAGCAGTGACTTAAGTGACCGCTGCTCGACATGTGACAGGATTGTAAATACACAACTGGAGCCTGGAATGTCTGTTGACTTTAGCAGTATATGAGCTGAAACAAGTCTGCATATACAGCCCATTCCAAAAATGTGGACACTGTGTGCACTGTAAACAGAAATAGTTTTATGATTTGCAAATCTAATAAAACTACATTTTAGAACATAGAAAACGACTCAAATGTTCAAACTGAGAAAATGTCCCATTTTAAGAAAAATACTGGCTCATTTTTAATTAAAAAAGTTGACATTGCTATGTTTTCTATGTGCTGCTTTGAATAAAATATGGATTCATGAGTTCAGTTATTGCATTCTTGCATTGCATTGCATTTTCCACAGTGTCTCAGCTTTTTCAGAACTGGGTTTGTAAAATATCCGGTCATGGTGCTGGAGAGCTGCTCACCACTGCCACAGCATTAGAGCTGAGGAGCTCCTCTGGGGTCATGGAGGAGAAGTAGGCAATGTTGGTCATAGTGTAGACAAGGGTCACCAGTGGGATGGAAATGTAGATGGCACGGGGCAGGTTCCTGATGACAGGAAAAATAATAATGATATGGGGCGGAACTTAAGAAAAACTTGTGGTGTGTCTGCTAGCTTTGCTTATGCATATCGTACTTGCGCGGCTCTACGACCTCCTCTGTGACGTAGTTGAGGAAATTCCAGCCGCTGTAGGCAAAGGAGGCCTGGAGGAAGGCCAGCGCTATCTGTCCCACTGAGGGGTCCTGACTGAATTCAAAGGCCACACTGGGCTGCAGGGCATCGTAATGACCTGGATGAAAGATGAGAAATAAAGAACGGACAAATAAAAAACGTAAAATAATTGTTGGTTCATCGCTAATCATTTTAACGCAATAAAACCAGAGATGAAAATGTCCAAAGCACAGAAATTACTGTTACCAATTACTGAAAAACATTTTTTATGCATGTGTGCACATGTGTGTGTGTTTACCTCTAGAAATTTGGACAAGTCCTACTATTATAATGAGAACTAGCGCGAGAAGTTTTCCTATAGTGAAAATGTCCTGGATCCTTGTCGCCCAACGCACACTGGAGCAGTTCACCCAGGTCAGGAATACTGCACATATACACACAAACACACACAGCAGAAAAATCATTAAAGTTTTATGTGAAAAAAGTTAAAAATTTATTCACAGGTATGTGTGTATTTCATGCATAGCATCACGTCAACAACACATTTAAAGTGTTTTTCAGGATTAACAAAGTTAATCCTTTCATGCAAGCACTGGATTCTTGATTGACCTCAATGCAGTGGGTCCCTTTAAGCCAGGGGTGTCAAACTCAAATACACAGTGGGCCAAAATTCAAAACTGGAACAAAGTCGCGGGCTAACATTAATATTTATTGAAAAAAAAAATCTTCCTCCAGATATAAGAATGAATCTTTTCTTATGGACTCAAACAAGTTTTGCTGAAAAACTGAATATGGAACAAGCAAAGCTTAATACTAAACAATATATATATTAGCTGTATACTACCAGTAGGCCAGCTTAACCTAGTAATTTGGTATGGCTTCGCGGGCCAAATGTAATTAGGCTGCGGGCCAAATTTGGCCCACGGGCCAGAGTTTGACACCTATGCTTTAAGCGTTAAGTGCATAGACCTCATATATTATATTCCTCATGAGCTAGGTGTGAAAAGAGACTGTAAATAAAGGATGGATATAGATCACCATAGCTAGGAAAATGAAGATGTGAGTGTCTTAAAATTGTAGGATGCCTCAGAGCCCAAACTCTTCTGCAGTGATGTAAAGTTGCATGGGCATTGACTTGTGATCTGACGGTTATACCAAACTTCTAACATATTGTGTATTCAGTGTATGCTCACCGTACTTTTAAAAGATTTGTGCTTGTAATTATGCCCATACTCAGTACACCCAGGGCAGCTGTGGCTACAATGTAGCTTGCCATTGCCAGTGTGTGAATGTGTGTGTGAATGGGTGAATGACTGAATGTAGTGTAAAGCGCTTTGGGGTCCTTAGGGACTAAGTAAAGCGCTATACAAATGCAGGCCATTTACCATTTACACAATACAAACGTGTTAGGAATGATTGAGAGTAGTTTTTTACTTGAAATGGTGCATGCATTGTAACTGCATGTGCCACTTTCAATACACTACAGCAGAGGTGTCGAACTCCAGGCCTCGAGGGCCGGTGTCCTGCAGGTTTTAGATGTGTCCTTGATCCAACACAGCTGATTTAAATGGCTAAATGACCTCCTCAACATGTCTTGAAGGGCTGTATCCCAATTCGAGGTCTGCAGCCTTAAAGTACGCAGCCTGAAATGAAATGGGACGGTCTAGCCTCCGTTGCGCTGCCCAGGTTGCCTAGCAACCATGATACTAACAGCTGGAAACGTTTCATACAGTTTTGTTTGACAGAAATGAAGGAGAAAATCTTTTGTTCATTTGTTTGTTTGTTTCAACATGAACTTTGATCATTCTCTGATTAAGGTCAGCTATTGAACGGTGTATATTTTAAAGTAAAGGCTTTAAAATCAAGTATCACATAACTTTGCCGACATGTGGCCAACAGTAATGTTTTAATGTTCTTAGTTAGTAAACATTTGCACATAAATAAGTGACATAATATTCAGTACTTAGTTTACTAAGTTACTCTTCGGGCGCCCCTCATCCGCCGTTTTTTTCGGCAAAATTATCCACACCCAGCGCCGCGCTATGCATTCTGGGATATGTTGGGCCACGAAGTCTACACCGCCACGTCCTTAAAATTCAGGGAAATGAAGGACGCATTTGAGGGCCGCATTTCGAGCAGCCTTCGAATTGGGACAGCCTTTGTCGCGTCGCTGTGACGTAATCGGCCTTAAAATGCGGCCTTTAAGGCTGCAGACCCTGAATTGGGATACAGCCAAGTTCTCCAGAAGACTGGTAATGAACTAGTCATTTGATTCAGGTGTGTTGACCCAGAGTGATATCTAAAACGCACAGGACACCGGCCCTCGAGGCCTGGAGTTCGACACCCCTGCACTACAGTATATGTTGCTGACTTTTTTGATACACATGTACAGATCTTAAAATCTAAGCTCTATGTGTGTTTACTTATTTGCACATTACTCTCTCTCAATCCCTACTTTCTATTTCCTGCTTGTGTAAACTGCACGTGTGTGGCCCTGCTCTCCTCTAGGCTGCTGACCTTGACATTATCACGTTTTGAGGGTATTTTTGTGAAAGCCAACATAGTATCGAATGGCCCAATTCCAAGAGAGCCAAATCAGCCAAGCACAAACGTCTCTCTGTTGCGCTTACAAGCAAAGGAAAGAAAACGGAGACCTACAAATACGTCAAACAATACTGTGTATTGTTCCTCTAAACTCCTAGGCTACTCAGGGACTAGGTATTTTCTGTCTTCTTTTTTGTGCTGTTCTGAAAGCACTTCGAGTGCTCTACTGAGAAGAAAGGCGCTATGTAAGTACCAGTCCATTTGTCCTGCGGGTGCAGATCAGATGCACGAGCTACACCTGCACAGTGTCCTCATTCTTTTACTCTGGCATCCTCGTCTTCCAGGCTCTTTCCTTCATTCTTCCAAATACTCTTTAGATTTGTTTTGCTCTCCGAATTCAATCCCAACTCTCCTTACATACTTAACACTACTGGCTCAACAAATTCATTATCTTCCAAATGACAAAGATCCTTGTTTGATTAAATTCCCATTTTCTTAGTTACTTCTTGTGTTGTCTCTAATTTCATATCACACTCTTTGAGCCAGGCTATAACATGCTTATGACTTCAAAGCATTTCTGATACTTTAAAGTCGTTTGCCCAGAGCTCTGCACAACATAAATAATAGTGACATCCAAATAAATCACATAAAAATATTAGTGATGGGTTTATTGGGTGGAAATCAGGATGAGAGTTGTCAGGCAGGAAAAGCTTCCCAGCCAGGGTATGTCCACTTTTTTGTCAACTCCAGTAATGTTATCTTCACAGCGTCTCTATAGTCCACTTATCTGTTGCTTGTGTTTCACATGCCCTCAGAATTGCAGGCGTCTTAAAATGAGAACATGGAGATTAGGGAACGGTTTAGCCCTCGGGGTGTATTAAAGGAAGATAATCTAGTTATTCATGTTTTGTCCCCTCTCTTGTTTCTTTTTTTTTTTTTTGCATCTACTTTTTCTTTGGGTCATATTTCCCCTTCTCTCTTCTGACACTTCTTTCCTCCTCTCTTTTACCCACCAACACCCACTCTAGTGACCCAGCAGTGACCATGTCATCCATCACTAGGGCAAGAGTTTTCCTCCCACCACAGAAATCTGAACAAACTGCTTCCGCTGGCAGAGGCACAGACGTATACACACACGTGTGAATGTTTGGCAAGAGGTTTTGGGGGCACCGGGCAGAGCTTTCTCTCCCCTACAACACTGCTGTGTTTTATAGTCAATTACCCTTGGAGTGTTACATGAATTTCCGTTTCTGTGTTCCTGCATGAACCCCCACTACGACCTCCCCCAACTTTCCTCTATTCTAACCCTGACAGGAAGGAGGTGCCACTGGCTTTGAATGTGACAGTGCAGGTAAATCTGTGTCCTGCTGTCACTGCTTCTATTGAAGGCTGCCTCAGCTCTAGAATACTAACTAATTACCACTTTAAGTCTTAATGGATTCTGATCCCAACTCACTGCAGATTTATCAGCAGGCTTTAACCTCAGGAAGCCTCCTCCTGGTCCAGGATCTGGACTCAGGAGTCACCACACTAGCAAAAACTCCCCAGTCTTGTCTATACATCACAAAATATCTGATAACAAAATCTTCAACGAGGAGACCTAGGAGATCTAAAAAAGGATGCATACATATGTTATATGGAGGAGATTAAATGAGCTTTGAGGAAAAATTCTAAATGAATAATGAATAGGGGTAAAACAATTCTGAAACCAAGAACAAAATGAGTATGCAAGCATACACGATACCGTACCCCAATTCTTGTGCCATGGTGCACTTGTGGAACTGTTGGCTTAGTAGTTTTTCTAGCTATAAAACATTTGTGATTTTGTTTTTAGCTGGAGAATTAGCAACATAATAAAATAAAATCCTAAATTCCTCTAAGGCCATTACAGAGCTCTGTGTAAACATGCTCTGAAGATGAATATAGAGTCAAACGTTTAGGAAAGTGACATTCTTCTTGGCGTTTGATGCCTACCATACACTGGAAGAATCACGTCATTTGTCCAACGTGTGACAGTTTTTTCATCCCCTACAACGATAGTGATATTTTGTTCTTCTGAGCCACCCTGGTTTGTTCTGTCTTTAGGGCAGCCGCTAGTCTGATGATTCACCATGAGCCCTCAATTGAATTTTAAATGAGTTTTGTGCAGCATTCAATAAAACATCCAGTGTGTTCAAGGATTCAGAGGAAGCCTGAACTAAACTCGCTCAGCCACACTGAATAGAATTTGTGCAGGACGTGCTTATTCTGAGCTGGCATACTTGTGTGCTTTCTTAATTTGTGTCTACGTTATGCTCATAGTTGTTCTGACTCTATGGGGGGGCACCATTTTCCAAATAATGAGAAAGAATGAATACACAGTTGATACATGAACGTTTAGAGCAGTAGTTCAGATTGTAGTACACATAGTAAAATGAAATAGAAATGGTATTTCCACTTTAACTGAAAACAATTTTGCAGTCTTCTTTTTTGAAATAAATTAAAGTCAATGATCCGAACCAGTGATGGAGACATAACGTGAAACTTCTCCCTACTGCTTGTGTACCAACACAATAATGGACTAACACAGACTTCTTGCTGGAATGTATTCTCTTGGCCTTTGAAATAAAAACATCACATTTATAGTGACTGTTTTGTGGGATTGAGTATAAAATTAATGATGATGGCTCCATAAGACAAGTTACAGTGTTTTACAATTTAAAGAAATATTTAAAGAATACGGGGCGATCGTGGCTCAAGAGTTGGGAGTTCGTCTTGTAATCGGAAGGTTGCCGGTTCGAGCCCCGGCTCCGACAATCTCGGTCGTTGTGTCCTTGGGCACAACGACACTTCAACGTTGCCTACTGGTGGTGGTCAGAGGGCCCGGTGGCGGCAGTAGGGATGGGTACTGATAAGATTTTCACGATTTCGATTCTGTTTAACGATTCGATTCTCTTATCGATTCTTTTTAAAAAGGAGAACACTAAGGTCTAATAGCTTAGAACTTTGTTTTATATCTTCTCTTTGAACAAGATAGAAATTTAGGAGTAACATGGCCTTACAAACCCAACAGTGACATCTTAAGAGATCCACAGCCTACGGCTCTTCAATGGGGCGTCACAAGGTCCCCAGGAAAAAAAAATTGTAAATGTAAAATAATAAAATAAATATTCTTCTGTAGCAATAACAAAGTATAGCATCAATTATTCTGTAGCAATTACACAAGAATATCCAGTAATGTCCCTGCCTACAATTAAACACATTTACTTACTGAAAATCATCTGCTGTGGCAAATGGGTGCAAACCTTTGACCACAAACTTAGTCACTGCTCGGTGACATTCGTCTATCCTGGCCTGAAAGGAGACGCTAACGGTAGACTGCAGTGAGAACTGCCAGCATCTGAGCCAGACTCTGTCTGTCTCTCTCATCATGGTCACCTAAATGCACAGTAATGGCAGGTTTTGTAATAAGGCAGATCGCGCTAACATAATATGCAGTGTTAGTTGATTATTTACCTGCCGCATTAACGGGAGAGGACGTGCAAACGTTACCGCTGCTGCTGGGTTGAGATTCACGAGTCCGGAGCGGAATTAAAAACACGACATTCATTTAAGGTCATCGTGTGTTTTGTGAGCAAATGCTTTTGTATATTTGTAGTGTTTCCTCCCTTAAATGAAATATCTACTTTGCAAGTATTGCAAGTTGCCCTGTTGTCATCCATTCTCGTAAAGCAAAACCAAACTTTTGAGCGTTTGAGCCGCTTAGGCGCCGTGTTTCCTGCCAGGTAAATGACGCTCCGCAACGTGGTGACGTCATTCGGGGCGACTGGAATCGATAAGGGAATCGTTTGCAAAAATGGCAAACAATTCCAAGGAATTGAAACACTGGGAACCGGTTCTCAACAAGAACCGGTTTTCGATACCCATCCCTAGGCGGCAGTGTCCGGCAGCCTCACCTCTGTCAGTGCGCCCCAGGGCGGCTGTGGCTACCATCACCAGTGTGTGAATGTGTGTGCGAATGGGTGGATGTTTATGTGTAGTGTAAAGCGCTTTGGGGTCCTTAGGACCAAGTAAAGCGCTATGCAAATACAGACCATAAAGAATATAAAACAGTGTTAACTGCTGGAAAATGAATTTTGCTTTCTTTTTAGTGAAACTGATCAGCAGATGACAAACTAAACTGCAGGATAAATGAGCGTGCATGGCTGCGCTGCTGTGGGCTGTCGAGTGTGCCTATTCTTAGAAGAACACAGCCAGCTTACAACTGGACCTGTCTGGTTTTCACCAACACACGCACGCCTGGTTCACCCTGTGACTCTTGAGCAGTATGCTCAGCAGGAGAGCAAGGGGGGGAAACATAACTAGGCTGACTCGCATTCATAAACCCTCAACTAAGAAGAGTTCAGTGAACTTAAGAGCACCCTCACGAAGACTCAGCACAGCAAGAAAATATAACACATTAATTCTGTTGCTGGAAAGTGATGAAATATTTACTTTATCCTTCACAGGTAACTTTTTCTTTTCTTATCCCTTCCTATTGACTACCTGTGTTGCCAATTGCCTGATATGATGCTGCTCATTTACATGCACCTGTCTTTGGTTTTTAAGGTGGATGGAACTACAATGAAAGGGCTTCAACTCTACAGAGATGATTCTTTTAGGGTTCAGAATAATATGTTTTCCATCTGTCATCAGACGTCTGACACTTTCTCTCCTCACAGACTGATTGAGTTTCATGAGATATGAAGCTTGCATAACCGCTGATCACAGACGGGTGACTACGATCTTTCTGTGACTTTAAGTCTCAAGTGTGATGCCATAGACCACATTGGAGGACAGGGGTCGAACCAGCTAGCCAATAGAAACATCAAACATCTGACTCGAATGTCTGGCTGGCCAATGGCGACTTCCATCATTATTGATGTGAAAGGTATTCTGCCCTTTTCCTATTTCCATGGTGCCCCGTGACAGTAACAATGCACAATAGTGTAGACACACCCTCTCATTAGCAGCGTCCACAAAGACTGGCACCATTATGTATTCTGACACTGATACTGAGACACACACACACACACACACTCATACCACACTCTAGAATACAACACAAAAACCCACTCGCACAGTGTCCCTTGCCCAAAGTAGGCAGCAGTTGTAGGATTCTGTTGCCATAAATAGTAGAGGGTACTCAGCAAATGCTAAGCCTGACGTGCGCACACACCCACATACGAAGCCAACCATCCCACTCCCCGTCTTTCCCCTTCTCCATCCGGTTCTGACAGGACCAAACTGGCTGGTTTGTGGATCGGATACATGCAAGGTCTGCTTGGGCCACTGGCTATTTAAATACAGATACCCCAACTGATCAGATTAGAGGCTGGGGATAGAGCATAACATTTCATGTGGAATTATCAAATGACAATGACAGCCCTGAGCACACTGCAGTGTCACAGAATCACATTTCTTTAAGCCACCACAGGAAATGGATTTGATTTGGTTTGATTAGTCTGATTTACTTTGGTAAATGCACAAACTTGCCTAAGATGGAAAAACCTTTTTCCTTGTTATTATTTGTCTTCCAAACAGTCATTTATAGGAACATTGTATATAGGAGCAACAGTATTTTGGAAATATATGTACAAGTGCAAGTTAAAATAGATATTTTTCTTTAAGATCAATTGCTTTTTATGTTGCTTTGGAAACAGATGCTTGGTCTGATGTTTACCTCACTGGGAGTCACTCTGGCTCATTCAGTCAGATGACTTGCATGTAGAACACAACAGCAGGTCTGAAGTGTGATACTGTGAACTAGTTTGTCAGGATGACACAGGCATAGGCCACACACACATGCAGTCACGCAGAAGAGCAACAAATCTGTCAACCACTCATCTGTTTATTCCATGCCACCTGAAAAATCTGGCCAGAAACCAACCAGCTTGCCACTATGGAAATGCTAAGGAACGCATTTATCCATTATTAATCATTAATCATAAATGGAGAGTCAAAATTCAGGCTTATCAGAGTTGAAGTAAATGTTGTGTTCCTGAGGTGGAATGTTAAGCACTCCCAGTTCCCCATGGTGTAATGCAAGCTGTATAAATGTCAAAAGCTATTTTGCTCTCAAAAACCTGAGGGCAACAACTGTATTCTTAAATACATAATTAGCAATTTTACAGCGAGTTGTGACCTGCTGCTGTAGAACAAGATGACTGACTGTATTTCAGAAGCACAACAGGCATGCACTTGCATTTGACATTCTGATGTGAAGAATTCCTCTGTGGCATCTGACTTTATATTTAATGAAAAGCAAAGAGTGTCTCCTTATCTTGTTCTTGAAAAAAAAAAAAGATCTTTCACTGCACTGGATGTTTCAGTTTGTTTGGCATCAAGAACCATGTGCTTAGCATTAGCAACAATGTTTACCCTGGCAGGACAGTTCTAAAAACTGTTCGGTGGAAAATAAAAGAGAGATAAGACGTAAAGGACAACACTAAACTAGAATAAACATTTACTTAAACTATCATGGAATAGATAAATAGAGTTTCTAAGGCTGCTGGTGACTCACAGACACAAATTGTTGCGAGAAGTTTGGTGGCGATGAACGGAGGAAAACAGTCCTGAAAGGCCGGCTGCAAGACGTAATTGGAGAAGGTGAGCGCAATGACGGCCAACGTGGTTGGGTACATGATGAGGACAGCGCTCCATAACAACAGGAATCTAAAGGATGAAGAGACAGAACGGGATTTCAATTTAGAATAAAGTTCAGTGTAATAACTTGAGACTAAGTGGAGAGGGGGGATGGGCTGTCACATGTGGGCAGTTATTTTGACAAGGAAGGGACTTTCACTGCTCTTATAACATTATTCCATCAATAAACTGTATAAAAAATGGAAAAGCTGCCATGATGTCATATTGGTGATGTTTTTTAAACAACTTGAGCTGAGCATTTGCACCCAACTCACTGGTGAACAGCTGGTGATTGATTTGTTACCCAGTGATGGTACCCTGGATAATCCTCCTTGCTGACTGTAAAAAAATAACTTATGGTTTAATTATGACCTGAAACCAGAAACTAAACCCAGAAAGTGATCAGGAAACCGTTTACTCTGGCACAGAACAAGACAGTTGAAGATCATTAAGTCTTTCTGCAACCACAGAGGTTGCAAAAAGGTTGGTGGTTTCACTTTTCAGACCTGGTTGTTAGCTCAGTCTTTTATACTGTCTTTGATTCCTTCCCAGCTTTACAGTCACACCTATACTTAAACTTGTCAGCAAAACAACACCACTGTAGAAGTTGGGTCTTTACTTAACCTCCTAGGATCTGGCGCCCACATATGTGGACATCACATTTTGGGTTGTCTAGACCACAATACTAAATTTTGCTCTAGCACATCAGCAGGAGCTTCAGCGCTCCATCTGTGGCTGCAGAGGATGTGCTCAGGCAAACACTCAGTGTTTGACACTCATTTTTTGACAGCATTTAAAGCAGATTTTACAACCACTGCTGTAACTTAGAAAAAAAAGGATGTACTTGCATGCATAAAGCACTTACTAAATGCAAGCCATACTTGGTTATCATCAAGGAAGCATTGACCTGATGATTTTATTAAATTAAAAACATCAGGGGACCAAAGCCATTAAGCACATACTTTGGACATGTAAGGCTTTGGGCGAGTTTTTTTCAAACTCAAGCAACTCCAGAATTTTACTATTGGTGCGTTGGAAGTTGAAAACATAATGAAAACTTTAATTCCAGCTGAAAGACCTCCAGAGTGAGTGCTTTTTGTTGCTTGTTCCCTTCTTATTCTTTCAACTGTAATTCAAAAACTCCTACACTAGTTCTTACTTTCTGCTGTTTTTAACATTTTTGAGTCGTTTGCTTCTGCTCCTGTGTTTAATCCTTTGTGGTACTTGCTTCATTCATAGTTGCAAAATAACTGAACAGAGAAAGTCAGACTGAACTACTTTCACAGAAATGCTTCTGAAGGCTGGCACAGTATATAACAAGTTTGACCTTCTCAGACTTAGAATGCCGCTCTATGATCAGCTGACACACCACATGACCTCTGAAAGTCATAAGACGCTCACAGATGATTGGTTCAAAGCCAACACGCCCATTGGACTGTTGCAATATAATTCATATGAGCGAAAATAAGTCAGGGGGAAAAACGCGACAAGCTGCTACTGCAGTTTAGGAACATCTGTATTTTAAAAAACGCAACTAGAAAAATAACAACGACAGTACTTACCCTACTAGGCCCCCAAAGATTTCTGTCACATATGAATAGTCACCTCCAGACTTTGGGATGGTGACACCCAATTCAGCGTAGCACATGGACCCAAGGGCGCAGATGCCCCCTCCACAAACCCACACGATGAGTGACAGTCCCACTGAACCCGCATGCTCCAACACTCCTTTAGGTGAGATGAAAATCCCAGAGCCAATGATGTTCCCTTAGGAGAAAATATTACAGTGATTATTTATACATAAATATTCATCAAAGACTTTATTGGTTTGTGCTCCCAAAGCTGTCACACTTCAATTTAAAACTCCAGACATTTAGAACAAATGGCATTTACCATTTATCTGTAGTTTGGTGATAATTTGGTCAGATGTTTATACATTCAGGTAAAAAGAAAAGTAACAGAATAAAGAACATAAAGTTAATATTAAAGAGATTCCAAAAGGAGGCAGCACGGTGGTTAGCACTGTTGCCGCACAGCAAGAAGGTCCTGAGTTCAATTCCAACATCAGGCCGGGGTCTTTCTGTGTGGAGTTTGCATGTTCTCCCCGTGTTTGCGTGGGCTCCCTCCGGGTACTCCAGCTTCCTCCCAACGTCCAAAGACATGCAGCTTGTGGGGATAGGTTAATTGGATAATCCAAAGGTGTGAATGTGCGAATGGATGTGAGTGCAAATGGTTGTCTGTCCCTGTGTGTTGGCCCTGCGACAGACTGGTGACCTGTCCACGGTGTACCCTGCCTCTCGCCCTATGACAGCTGGGATAGGCTCCAGCGCCCCCCGCGACCCTGAAAAGGATAAGTGGAAGCGAATGGATGGATTCCAAAAGGCTTATTAAAACTTTGGCTTGAAGGTCACAATACTCTAACAGTAGCTCTCCAAGCTATTTTTTGCTAAAGTTGGACAACACACATCTGTAGTTAAAGAGAAGGAGAAAGTGAAGAGGAAAGACTAGCACAGCCAAGCCTGATGGAAAGTAAAGAGAAAACTCTTTTCTTTCTGCAGTAAGGCATGTGACTATTGCTTTCACTTAGTGAATAATGTAGCTATATATAGTAATGCTTTGGCATATGACTGCATGGTATGCACAGCCTAATCTCAGTGATTTAAAGCTGCTGTTTGCACAGTGTTCTGCCAAAGTGGCTACAGGCATTCTTCTATTTTTCAGCCATCCATTTTCTTAACTGTTTATCCAGTTCAGGGTTGTGGAGAGGATGGAGCCTATCCTGCACAACTCCCCGGAGGAAGCAGCACTCCTCAAAGGTAGTAGTGTCCTGCAGAAGAGCAATGTACCCCACCACAATGCATAAACTGTTTAGGGATGGCCCAAGGAACAGCCAGGCCTCTAATTTCAAGATCCCACTCAGATGAAAATCTGTAGGATGAACAAAATCTAATTCATGGAACCATGGAACCAAGTGGACCCAACAGATCTGACGCTAACATTTCAGTGTTAAACATCACTGAACATGCATAAAGGTGTTCTGTCTATGCCCTGATTGTTCAGATCTTTCAGCAGAACATGAGAGACCAACACAATATTGGTAGGATATTTTAATACTGGTGATAATACAGGTGTAACCATCCATAAAGCTGCAATTTCATTTATACAATTAACTAGCATATTTAATAAGATAATAAAGTAATTTAGTCCAGGCTCGTTAAAATGTGACTCATTAAAAATCAGGCTCAGCTGACTCCCTAACAAGAACAAATAGAGGTTCTCTGACAGCTTGGTTGGCTCAGGCACATACTAATAAGCAAGTTCAGACTCAGTCTGACATTTACATGCCCTCACCCCTACCAAAAAAAACGACAAAACAAAAACCAGCACACATAACAAAGTAACCAAACAGCAGCTGTCACAGCAAAACATTGTTTGTACTGTCCTTCAAGTCTTTGTCGTCTTTGGAAAAGTTTGAGAAGAATTGAGTCCTCACAATAAAATACGACCCTGTCAACTGTAAATCTTTTAGAAACTATTAAAACCTAATGATGCAGATCCAGCAATGAGATCTGAGGAACGCATTTTTCATTGTCCGATCTGATTGTGGAGGCCACTGTGAGATGCAGAGCTGTTACATAATGCAAGTGTTGTGTTTGTTATGTCATAAAGTTTGGCACTGCAGCTGAAACTGTTAGTCACAGGCCTACTGACCCTCTCTGCATCATATCCCAGCACCATCTCTGAGAAATTTTCTCAAAATGACCTCACATTACTCACCATTTTATACAAGCAAATACTCCAAATCTCCTGTGCAAAAGGGAAAATGAAGAATGTCTCATATTATGTGGTTTTTTTTGTAATGCTGCATGTATAATACCTCCTAACGGAGGGGATCTTGTACTACTACGATAAAGCGGTGAGCGATGATGAAGCTGGTGGCATGAAAATAGTGATTCAGTGACGACTAATAGCAAGTGAGCAATTGCAGAAAAGTATATTCAGCGTGGTTAGAGATTAATAAAACAGGACATTTGATAGTTGTGGAGTATTGTCTAACTGTAAGTGTAACCAGTGGTAATCAGTAGCTACCTGAAGGCTTCCCTGCTGACAGCTTCAGCAGTCTATATTACTAGAACAAGGCATATGAAATGCAATGTGAGTAGGCTGTATCTGGTGGGTAGTAGCATGACTCAAGTTGCCTGTGTGTACTGGCTATACAGGCTTTCCTCCATCTGTGCTTGTGGCAAGAGTTCAGCATTATGCTAAGCTGATCTGAGCATCCATTTTAATCTTAAAATATTAATTTAGAAGAAAAATGAGCCGTCAATCGTCATATTACCTGAAGAAATCCAACACCGGTTTCTTAAATGATTACAGACCTGCCACATTAACATGTAATTATGAAAATCTTTGTGTGTGTGCAGTATGTAAACGCCTTCCCAATGTGATCAGCTTAAATGCTTACCAGCAAACATCCAGGATAAGCAGGGCTGCAGAGTATGCACTGTGTCTCCATCTCTTTTCCAGCCCGGAGCACTTACAGGCTTACCACTTACAATGCATTATCTTTGTGGACCACATTTCTGTGTTTTTCATAGGTTATGACACAACACTTGCTGATCAGCACCAGTCTGTAAAGAGCCTGTGATCAAATTTCAGAGAGATGCAAAAGGCTCTCTCATTACTGATCGTGGTGGAAAGTGGAAGAGTGGTGACTCAAGATTTCCATAGACCAAAAATCCCACACTCTCTGAAATGGGATGACAGGGACGACTGGTGATCTCTTCTTATTTGTGTGAGTGTCCTTGCCTTATATGAGCAACATGAATCCAGAAAGTGTTTCTCAGTACCAGGAGAAACTAGAGCTCTGGGAGAAAGAAGCTCTAGCGGGCAGTTCTATACCCAGGTTTGAACCCAGGACACTCTTACACCCCTCTGTGATGCAGTGGTGATCTGCTGTGCTCACCTGCTAGTTTATTTTGAACTTGGCAAAGGACTTTACTTCATGCCAAATGACCGCTTGAGTTGTTGCCCACCCGATGCACCACTCACTAGGCAGGCAGCGGAGCTCTTTTTCTCACACACTCATTCAGCTGCACTGCCAGATACAGGAAGTCTTTCACACCAAATTGAATCTTTATAATACTTTAATATTACTTCAACTCTGATAACAAAATAATTTCACAAATATGGACTAAATAAAGCATTATACTGAAAGAAAAAAGTGAGTCAAACGCAAAATTTGCAGAAATAACATTAACTGCAATTACATCTCATTTCTATCAGAGCACATTAGATGTGAGCATGGCTATGAAGATGAACTGTTGAACTGAAAATATTATTAAAAGGCAAACTATTAACTGGTTCCTTTGTAGCCTATTGACTGTCGCAGAATTCACCTTTCACTGAACTGCAAAAACCATTTGTCCCAGTGATAACCATTTCCCTTTTTATTTGTTGGTTAGTAATTTTTTAAGGTTTGTGCGGTCCACTCATTATATTTACCACCACAAATGTACAAAAATGAGGAACTGTTATTGAAGCCACCGAATGCCACTGCCAAAACTTTACCCTGCAACATGTGGTTCTGAAATACAACAAAATATTTTCGTGACAGGATTCATTGCAGATTGAATTGAACACTAGAATAGTGTAGAAGTCTATAAAAAGAGTATATGTTAAATTTACCCACCATTTCCTTATGTACACTTACTGTAAGGGTTATGTAAAATGCAACATCACATTTTGGCGGAAACTACAAACAGCACCGCAACTTCCTGTATTTTGACAGTTATCCAATTTTTGCAGATGCACGTGTAAAGTAAACTTCATTGTCTGCAGTATCAGCAGATATGATGTAACTGGTATGATAACGATGATCACTGAAATTAACGATATTAATGCCTTGGTTTAGTCAGTAGACTATCTATGCTACAATGGTAACAGTAAACTCTCCCACTGAAGCACGTGGGAGATGTACCGGTTCTGCGTGTCTGTCAAGTTCTGCTTTAGATCATCCAGCCACGTATGCACGCTCATATTCAGACCACTCAGACTGATGCAACAGTTTCCGCACAAAGCTCAGAACCCTGCATTCATACATCAGAGCGTGCGTGCGTAACCGCGACTTTTCAGCTATTCATTCTTAGAGTCAGACAGTCACGAACCATGTCTAAAAGAAAAGTCACATCTTAGTCTTTATAGTGTCCGTACAGTAACTATAATACATAGAATAAAAGAACAGACTAGAATAAAAGCTCAGACGCACAGTGAGTGACTCACACTGTGTGTAATTATACTCTAACCTTGACAGAGAAAGAGTAACTGTACATCAGCAACGTTATAAGCTTTCCGCTCGGTCTCGTTTCCTCGTCAGTTTTTTCCTTGTCGCAGAATTCATCACTTCGAAACACGAGTTGAGCACGTATAACAAAAGCTGTCACACACTCACCGATGATAATAGCGCAAGCGCTCAGAAGTCCAATTTCTTTTTTCAGGGTGACTCTGTCGCTGGTGGAGGAGTCTTCATTCTTCTTTCTTTTCTTTTTGTCCTCCATCTCCTCCGCCTTGCAAATGGGCTTCCTGGTAGCCTCGGTCCGGTCCAGATGCTTCCGACTGAACCAAGCTCCGCGTTACGGGCTGCCCTTATAACATCCCACAATGAAGCAGGAAATGCGCATGCGCACTCTCAAACTCCAACCTTGTCTCAGGTAAGTGAGTGCTGGCGTAGGCAATAGGGACCCAGTCCACTTTAAATAAAATTGTTCGATGAATGTGTTTGTAGAATACTGTGGTTAGATTTGTGAATCTGGACAAGCACATACTTTACTCTTTTCTTTACATATATTTTGCTTCGAAGGGGTCAAATATTTTAGTCTCGCAATAGTTCTCCAGGCTTTCTGGAAGTCTTTAAAAAAACAAAAAACAAAACAAAAAGTTTTGTTGGACATTTTTTGACTAGTCTTGAGACTGAAGAAGTCGCTTGGATGAGTGAAAACGCTACGTCCAGATGAACAGAATCAACTTTTGGGGATTTCCCTACCTCGATGATTAAGCATGAATCAATCAATCACATATGCAGTAAATGCAGTAAAAAAAAATCTACCTGGATAGAAAAGCATATAGTTGAGCACTATCATTAATGACATTCTCATATGCAATCATCTTGACAGAGAACTGAACAAAAGGCAGCCAACATCCAAGGAAGAGCTCTGGAATGCCCTTCAAGAAGCCTGGAGATCAATTCCTGGAGACTATTGAAAGAAATGACAAGAACACTTCCACAGAGAGCTCAGGCTCTATTGAAAAATAAAGGTGATCATATCAAACATTGACCTTTAAGCTCATTAATATTCCACAAACTATTTTTTCCCAATAAATTTGTTATTATATTATTGTTAGTATTGAAATATATATATATAAAAAAATGGTTTAGCACTTTTGTGCTAGACTGTACTCATGAGGTGAATAGTTTAAATGAAAGCCTGTCCTACTTTGGTAAAAATAGTCCAGTGCAAGCAACCTTATTAGTCCCATCAGAGTCAATTAGGTGAAATCCCTTTCCTTACAGACTATTGTAATTTGATCCTCTGCTCATTCCCTTTGTGTATAGAAAGGTCACCACATATATAATATCACATCAGTCAGTAGGTATTAAACTTCAAAATGTCCCCGATCAAACACTAGTTGTTGAGATTAGATTATTTGACATTTTGCTTTCTTCATGCCCTGTGGTACACCGCTAACTTACACACGTGTTGTGTACTAAAATCAGCAATTAACATTAAAAAATGTAAAGACTTTTACTGGCAAAAGTCCAAACACAGAAAAAAATTTAAGAAAGGGAACACAAAGCAGAAATCCAGAGCAAACAGAATGACAGGACACATGGAAGGCAACAAGAGGAGCTCACAATAGGCAAGAGGATATATGGAAAACAAGGCACAGGCACAATGGAGCAATAGACCACAAGTGAAAAACAATGAAGACAGAGTAGACAATCAAAAAGGAGGGAAGGCAGGCAGGGGAAACAAACAAGGAAGAAAGAAATGCATCAAATTACAAAAGATACGCAATGAAAAGTAATTCCAAAAAAAGAAAAGAAAATTAAAAGGCAATGCTTGTGACAGCAGAAAAATCAAAACTCAGTAACGTCACATCATCATCTGGGTCGTGGGGTTAAGAAATCCATCTTCAGTCAGACTGTGAATTTAGCATTGGTGTAAATCACATTTTTTGGTTAGGATTTCACCCACAACATTTTTTAAGGTTAACTTGAAAGACCATACACGGCTCATTATAGTGGTTCACATCTGCAGAATTAGTGCTTACAGCTGTTATATGCAAAGGAAATAAAAGTCCTTACCCAAACAGATGTTTTTGGTGATTGGGTAACTGGATTCCTTCTTAGATTACTCACTCTCTTCCTAATTACACTAAAAACAAGACTTTCTACTCATGTGACCTCAAGCATTACTGATACCTGCTATAAATGTTATTAATGTACACATATGTACAAGAGCATCCAAATCCAGGGGACAGTGCATGTGCTATACTTACTTTAAAGCACTTTCCCACTTCACAGTGTGTTTCTCATTCACCTGTTCACACACACACACACCCACACACACACACACACACACACACACACACACACAATCGGGGCGAGTGATTAAGCAGCTCTGTCCCTTGAGTGATTCCATCTGAGTTTCTATGTTTCACATTTCTAAGGACTCTTTTCTTGTGTATTGTCCTCTGTTTGTATGTTTGGATCACACCAATAAAGTCATTAACTTGTAAAAACTTGATTTAATCTTTAAAATGAAATAAAATGTAATTTATTTGATACATTTTGTGTCATTGTCACTTTTAGATTATTGGAAACCCATTATTAGGTGTTAATTCTCAGTGACCGCTGATGTCTTGGCAAAGAACATGCCATATCATACTAAGTCTTGTTAAATGTTGAAGTATTATTATTGGCACTTAATATACTTTGATAAAAATGTATTATTTGACACGTTGCTTGGCTTGACCTTTCAGCAGCCAGTCTTTCAGCATATTTTATTGACTTGTTTATATGAGATTGTTTATCGCTGGTAATCAAAGATTCTTTTCTGGTGCAAGCTTGAATTTTCCTCCACCACAAAAACAAAGACCTTTGAGTTATTTTTACAAAGCTGGCAGCTGGAAACTAAGAGACATAAACAGACACATTATTGCTGTATATACATTTTAGGAGTTCAAAACTTGCATAATTTGAGGATTTTTGTCATGTAATTGTCAGACATCAAGTGGAATCATAAGATTCCCTTGCAAAATGCGACATTTTCAATTTGACTTCAGCAAATGATCTAAATGATATAACAGTGGGTTATTTCACAGTGTTCATTAGAGTGACAGCCTGGGGGAAGAAACTGTCTCTGTAGCGGCTGGTTTTTGTAAACACTGGTCTTTAGCGCTTGCTTGAAGGCTGCAGTTTGAACAGTTTATGTCTGGGATGTGAGGGATCTGTAGCGATGTTTTCTGCCTGTTTCCTAACCTTGAACCAGGTTCTGGATGAATACCACCAATGATCCTCTTTACAGACCTGATTGTCCGCTGCAGTCTGGCCCTATCCTGTTTCATCCAGTTCCTCTGCACCTTTCCTCTGGTGTTTAACTACCTAGCAAACTTAACTACAGTTGGTCTTCTCTGCTGCCAGTGTGAGGTTTAGCCATTTAAGTAAAGACCTATGTCCCTAACAGTTTTACAGCTTACGGTCAGAAGCAGGGTTTGTTGTAGATGAAAAATAAAAAACTAAATCTCCTACAAAGCAACTAGATGCTTGCTCGGTTCACTGGGTCTCAGTACATACATTTTGCCACCAAGGTGTGTATACCAGGCTTTCTGTGGATGTCATTGCACCATTTTAAGGGTGCTAACTGCACATGCAAGAGAATCCAAGTAGAAAAGAAAGTTGTATGATGAAAACAATACACCCCAAGTGTCAACAGCAGCTCTTGTGCACATTTTCAAGTGATTATAATCAGTGCCTTGAGATGCAAGAAAAATATGACTCAAGGAATAGTCCACCTCATGGTTCAGACTGAAATCACTCTCTTAGGTATTGGGTGGATTATTATCAGTTACTTTTCTGATCCTTTGTATTTCCATGGAGCCTAGCCAGCAGACTGAAGTCTTTACTTTACAGTTCTTCACTATTTTTTTCTTTTTTACAATTCTAAAACATTATATTTAAGTAATGCAAGTTCACAGCAGCGGCGGAAATGAGCTTCCTCCGAAGGGTGGCTGGCCTCTCCCTTAGAAATAGGGTGAGAGGTTCGGCCATCGGGGAGGGGCTCAGAGTAGAGCCGCTGCTCCTCCACATCGAAAGGAGCCAGCTGAGGTGGTTCAGGCATCTGACAAGGATGCCTCCTGGGCGCCTCCTGGGTGAGGTGTTCCGGGCATGTCCCACCGGGAGGAGGCCCCGGGGTAGACCCAGGACACACTTGAGAGATTATATCTCTCGGCTGGCCTGGGAACGCCTTGGTGTTCCCCTGGATAAGCTGGAGGAGGTGGCTGGGGAGAGGGAGGTCTGGGCTTCTCTGCTTAGGCTGCTGCCCCCGCAACCCAGCCTCGGATAAAGCGGAAGAAGATGGATGGATGGAAGTTCACAACAATAGTCATCTGATATGACTTTATATTGTGCAATATTAGAGAGGGATTTGGCAATCCTCTGTGAACAAGCACTTAATAAGAGTGGGGTGGATAAACTCGCTTTTAACAGTAAGAGACCGCAGGTAAACCTCAGGTCACGGAGGGGCACCCATCTACCACGACTGCTGGAAAGAACCACAAACTGCAGTAAAGAGTAGACGAGAGTCAGTAGTCGCATATACATGCAGGGTAGAGCAGTAGATGAATTATGGTTGGTGACAGCTAACACTTATCACTTGTAAGCATGCAGCTATTTCTGTATGTAAGCATACACCAATAACTACATGCTTACATGCTCAACTTAAACAGTATATATACTAATATGATAAATGATACCAGCTAAGGATTTTAACATTTTAACAAGTCCTTCTTCACTGTTTTGGTCACTTACATTGGCTCTTGTCAACTCATTAAATTAAAGATGAATTAAACAAACTAATAGAAGACGTGTATCATCCATGAAGATCCCTGGTGTATGCAAAATAACTAATTATGTATGTGTGAGTGTAAAATCTATACTAATGTCTATAATATACCTACCAGTCCACTGAAGGACACAGGTGAAAGAAATGGTAATGATGGCTCAACTAGGAGGCAGAGGAATACTCCTACCGACCATATCTATGGGAGCAGTAACAGAGGTATGGATGTTACTGTCCATCTACACCTCCAAGGAGTCACCAGGGTCATAAAAGGGTTAGGGTCTTAAAATTAAGCATTTATCTAACTGTTTTTTGAGCAGGGAAAACCCACGGCATTAATAATATTCTTAACTTTTTTATCTGAAGAAAGGCATATTTACAAATAGATTTATGCTGTTGCATCAGGAATTGAAAAGTTTGATGCAAGAAATCAAACATCTTTAGGCGTTTGAGTTTATTTGTTTTTAATGAAAGTATTGACAATGTTTCAGGTGGATTTACTGATCCAATAAATACACAGCTTACAATAGAGATTCGTACTACTGCCTCAAATAGAAATGGCTAAATAAGCACAAAAAACCCAAATACAAATCACTTCTTCTACAGTTTAAGGAGTTAAGTCATTAAGCTGCAGCAGGCAAGTGCTAACGAATTCAAAATTAATTTGGAGGCCGGCCTCCCTCTCCAAAAGGAGGCCCCAAACAAAGAGAGGAGATGCTTTGTTGGCTACAGGAAGGCAGGCAGAAACACTGGCTGCAGTGTGATGGCAGGAGGGGATGAGGAAGAGGAGATGGAGGGGAAAACAGCCAAAGTACTGCAGGGGCATAAGGGAGGAGCTGTGTTGCAAACAAATACATCACGGCATCCCAGTACAGTGGCAGGGGGAGAAAGCACAGTGCAGGGGGTGAGGAAAGAAAACCAAAAAAGATCTGTGATAGAAGACAGAAGGGAATAACCAAAAAGCATTTGAACATCAGGAAGAGGGTCATTCATAGACAGTGTTGGGGAGTAACGGAATACATGTACCGCCGTTACGTATTTAAAATACAAAATATGAGTAACTGTATTCCGTTACAGTTACCGTTTAAAAAGGTGGTATTTAGAATACAGTTACTTTGTTGAAATAAATGGATTACACGGCGGTACTTCCCTGTTTCATATTGTGGCGGGTCAGGACTGTTTGGGTTTTGTTTGACAGCTACGTTCTGTTGTTCCAGGCGGCAGCGTTACGGTTGCCATGGTTACAGGGTGACGCTCTCTCTGGGTGTTTCCTGGGTGAGAGAGGCCTTTTTGTTGTTGTTGTGCTAAGCTAATAGGCAGAATGCTACAGGTATAGCTCTAAAGAATGTAGCATCATAGGCAGTGTAGTCCGTGCTGCAGGGAGAATGGACTGCCATACCCGTTATGTGTCTGTGAGCGAGGGAGGGAGAAAAAGGAAAAGTACGAGCTGTCATCGAGCAAAAACAGGAGCTGGAAGCATGTAAATATAATAATAACCACTGCAGCCAAGAAGAGAGCCTGACGAGCCCAGTTGTAAGTAAGCTATTAAGACTCAGCTGTACACCGTGTTCGTGTTTTCCTCCAAAAACAATAAGTTCCATTGGAGCAGCCTTTCAACGCCTCTCTCTGTCTCTGGCAAGCAAAGTTGACCCAGACAACAAAGTAAAGCTAGTTTTCGGCTACGAGCCCGACACAGAACCCACCGTATTAGCCAGAGGTCCCTTTACTACGGTTCGGAGCCGTGGACCTTCAGTAACAGTAATAATCACAGCAATAGTACATTCACGTAGTTGTAAACAGCATGATAATATAGTAATCCAAAGTATTCAGAATACGTTACTCTCATTGAGTAACGTAACGGAATACGTTACAGAATACATTTTGGGGCATGTATTCTGTAATCTGTAATGGAATACATTTTAAAAGTAACCTTCCCAACACTGTTCATAGATGGCTATTTGATGATCCACAAAATATAAGAGGGTCTTCACAGTCTAATAAAGACATGAGCCTGCGTTTTTCTTCTTCCAATAAAGAATTGCCAAGACAAAAATAATAAACTTAAAGAATGCAGCACAGATTCAACCACACGGCATAAGTGCAATTAATTAAACCATATCAGAGAACCAGTGTGCATAAGACGATTAATGTACTTTTGGTTCACATATCACAACCCACTGACATATTTGTCTGAAATATTTACGCTATACTTGGCTTACGGTTGAATTAAACAATACAATTTACATCTCATAAAGTTCATTCTGTTCATCTGGATGTAACGTTTTCAGTGTGAGAAATGTTTCATTATTCATCTGAGCCAGTTCTTCAGTCTCAGCTGACTGCAGGCTTCGCCAACCTTAAAAACATTACAGTTGTATAACAACCAGTACCAGCTTCATAACGATGAGTCACAACGTCATATCATTTTGTTTATATGCAAATTGTCATGACAGCTGAGCAGCGTTGGGGAATGGCTGCAGTCACGCCATTATAAAATTGTGACTGATGTAATCTTAGCCCCCTCCTCGGTTGAGCGACAGTTGCTCAGCGATGTGCACTGTAAACAAACCCATATGGATTAATGTTTAAGGTTTGACACAGCAAGTAGAGCCACATACTAAATAATATATATAAAAACATTAGTCATTGTTAGAAATTGAAATATGACCCGATGGCTTCCGATAACACTTTCTAAATTCTTTTGCAGTATATCAATAAGACCCAGTTAAACTTACATTTTACCGGGGTATTGAATTAGCCAAATTGTCTCAGCCTTTACATTTCTGACAGTTCAATAAAACATTTCTGTGGTTTCATCTTCTCCACTACAGTCACATTTCCCTATATGGTGTTTCCTTATTATAAATAATGGATAATGTGCCAGCAAACATGCCCATGTAGGTCCACAGTAGGTAGGTCTGGGTAAAGTAAAGTAAAAGTAAAGTAAAATTTTATTTTTATAGCACCCTTCAACAAAAATATCACACACTGTAAAAAAAATTGTAATATAAAAGTATTTTACTGTGTATTTTACAGTTTGTGCTGTTCTTCTAGAATACCATTAAATTTACATAAATAGACCGATTTTACATTTCAAATGTAAATTAACGTAACGATCAAACATTTCTTTCACTGAAAACGCTACATGCAGATAAAAAGAATCAACTTTTTTGGATTTCCTTAACTGGGTTTTAGAGTATGCATCAAGATATGGTTTAGTTTCCTCAGTAGTGACTAATATGACCTCAGTGTCACATTCCTGCAGGCAGACTAGTACAAGTACTGCGTATAGCATTCCACCTACCACCTACTTTAATCTGTAGTCCCCACTCTGAATGTAAATTATATTTTTCACTTGTTTGTATGAAATATTGTGTTTGTTTTTGATTGCTATGTTGTTATGTGTTGCATGTGTTTTGACTTTAGCTGCCCTGATGTTACCTGGATAAATAAAGGATTCATTTTAAAAAATTGTATTTTTGTCAACTGTCTTCAGTTGGATTACAATGAAATGTTCATTCCAAAAACAAACATTTAGACACACATAGACTTTATTTAATCCAACTCTGGGGAAAATCACTTGTTACAGCAGCACAAGGGACAGGAAGAAAATGGGAATTATATTAGAAAAAGATATATTAGAAAAACTACAGCTAACCCAAAATACTATACAATGTACACATGATTAATATAAACAGTAAAAATGCACCAAGATTTTCCTTTTTATATGTACATAGAGTGCAGTGCATTGGGAGTGAAAATAATACACATGTATTTTCATTTTGCTTTATTTATTTATTGTACTTTTTGTACTTGGTTGTCCTCTGGCTTCATGATCTTTAGCTGATTTGGTGTAACTTTTGAAACTTCACCTTCTTCTAACAAGTCCTGAATCTGTTTTAACCTTCATTCTGAAGCTAAATATTATGTTTTAGGAAGGTTAATTTTACTTACGTTTTGGCATGTCATGTCAGAGCCCTGTGATGGATTGCATGGATGGATGTCAATATTTGTAATGTATTGACTCAACTCTTGTACAAGATTTGAATGTAATAGTAAGGCTAGTAAACTACAAGTAGAGGATAAACCAAGGACAGAGATGCAGAGGGAGGAGACAGGTAGAGAGGGAGGAGAAGTGGAGAGAAACAAAACAAGAGGGATGGAGCAAGAGGGACCAGAGGAGAAAGGGAGGAGAAGAGGCCACAGACCCAACAACACTTTAGCGCTGAGGACAAACTATCACTCTCCCTCATTCTTTCTTTCATCCAAGCCTTGATCTATTCTTACTGTAGAGCTTCTGGAGTGCCTGCTCCAATAGTTCGCCATACTGCCCAAATCACAGATCATTTGTTAACAGGGAACCCAGAGTTCTTGCAGTTGGGGAGCAGGGCTGCATAGCAACCCCTCAGCACTTCCTGTTGGGCCGGGGGTTGAACGCCGGTGCCCGTTGTTCACTGCCGTACCCCCTCTGCCTTTAGAAAAGCAGCCGGGAAGTAGTTGACTTACAATCGGCTTTGTGCTTCTTAGTGAGGAGAAGAGAAATGAGCGGAAAGCCAAAGCACCCTCAGTTCACTGCAAGCTAAATCAAACAAGGGACCCTCTATATGATAATATACATTTCTGAGGGCTGACATTAAGATTTTCAGAGAGATGGTTCTCAGAGCTAAGTAATGTAATGTAATACATTTAGATTGTGTGACAGTGTTGGTGTGGACTGTCCATTTCTAGCAGTAAAAAAATGTGAGTGAAAAATGCAGCTCTGTTTTTTACCACTTTGCAGACTTCTGTGATTACAGCCAAAAGGCTTAAAGAGGTTCAAAAGCAAATACAACTCAGCTGCTTATGTGGGTCAACTCACATAAGCAGCTCAAGCTATTTACTTGAAATACTGATAGAAACTAGTGACATAGTGGACAAATGTGTCAGCAAGACAGCACCAAACACTGTTAACTATGTAACTTAAGAAGACAACATTTCTGACTAGAAATGTAATTACTGCAAATAGCCACATTTTTATGTATTTACTTTGTCTTACTCTCAAAAGTGTCACTTCTTTGCTAATAAGGGTATTTTCTATTAAGCAATATCACTGTAAATAATTATAGCAGTAAAAAAGTGTAATATTTGTAAAATAATTCCAGTTAGTATTATTTATGTAATACATGTAGAATTATCTAGCACAGCAATAGTCTCCTCTACATGCTTCATATTGCAACCCTGCAAACATGTTACTTTGGGGCCCGTATGAGGCCACTGTGGACAAACCCACACACTCTCAAATGGGGCAGCCCATAGTGTGTGCTGACTGTGGGCAGCCCACACTAAGCAGAAACCCAAAGTGAGACCCATGAACCTGCAGCACAGTATGGTGACACTCTAGCTGTGGGCTGTCTTGCTGGGGCCCCAGCAAGACAGCCCACAGCTAGATGGGGCTCCACCCAGGTTGCACAAATGGGCCCCACATTTCACATCAGTATTGCCCATAAGAAAAAAACTCCTACAGGGGCCCCAAAGAGCTGCCCACAAAGACCACGCCCCAATAAGTGCCCACATGTGCTCCAAATTTGATGTTGGTATTTAGCCTGTAAAATCATGGATTGACATCTACAAACCCATAACTCTGCACCCCCTTAGAGATAATTTAGAAACAAAACAGAGCTCGCTTATTAAAAAAAGAAATTTTCTGGTGGTCAAAATCCCCTTTACGTAGTTTAAAAATATAAAAATATTTTAGCTACATTTTCCCTGCCTTTTTCATTTCACTTTGTAACAAGAGACACTTGACAGTTAATGATAACCTTTGGATATGTGTTTAGTGAAATATGATCGTTACAGGTCCTTGTTGTTAGTCACACCTGCCACACCTGTTTTTGCATAGTTGTTTGAAATGAAGCAGTGCTCCTTCAGAGTCATAGTAACAGCCTGAAAACAACAACAACAACAACAACAAACAAATGAAAAACAAAACATAAAGAAAAATGAGACAGAAAATATAAAAATAGATTTTAAAAAAATGAATAACTAAATAAAAAGATCTTTGGAAAAGCACCTTAAAGTCATTTTGCGACTCAAAGTTTTTCTAATGTATGTATTGATAATATAGTAAACTGAGATAACCTCATGACTCAGAACAAACACCATGGCGTATAAACAAATACTACAGAAAACTATAAGATTAAAAAAACATATTGCATAAAATAGACATAGTTGTTGATGAAATAAAAACAATATCTCCATCTAGTGGACTGTATTCTTAGGTACAAGACCCATCCACCCTTTAATTCCCTCCATCCATCCATCCATCCACCCATTCTCTTTCTCTTATCCAGGTCAGGGCCACAGTTGGACTGGAGGCTATCACACTTATCATAGGTACTCCGGACAGATCTATCACAGGGCTGTAAAGTACAACAATCACCACTAACAACAATTACAGAACAAGGAATTGTTACATATGAACAAAGCTGGAAACAACAAATGTTTACAACATAAGAAACTGTGGGGTGCTGGTTTCTTTCAGAGCATTTAGAGAAAGTAAACTACACAAAAACAAACAATAACAAATACACAGTAACAACAGCTTGGAGTCAATACAAATGTCTGGTTTGTCATTCATACAAATCCATTAACTATAAAATCTGTCTGCAGTTAAAAAGGTATAAATAGAAAGTTCCTGTTCAAGCTGTTGGCTGGGTTTCAGATGCAGAACTGGCAAAACAAGCCCCTGGCGTCTGTTAGTATTGCATACATGTGCCATCTGACAGCTACTGACAGCAACACTACAACAAATCCTGCTGAGGTAACTTTAAACAAGACACAGGCAAAAATTAAAGTTAACACAGGGACTGAGTTTTAGGACACACACATACTCACACACTACTCATTGTAACGTCTGTTTTTGTATTTCACATCATCTTTTTTCCCTGAGTACCCCCTTTCTGCCAGCCTACATGTCAGTAAAGGAAACTGCATTTACTATTTTATTTTAGCATTTAAAAAACAGATAAACTTCAAGTAATATACTTTTGAAAGCTGTTATATAATATGGCGCTATATTGCATATTCAAATTCATACAGTTCGGGAATTCTAAAACAGAAAAGCCCAAGGGTAACATTTTTCTCTTTCAAAGGAAGAATCTTAAAGAAAGAGACACAACTGTGGCAATCATTCATGTGATAATAGTGATGTAAAGAAATATGTGTCAGACACTGATTTCTTCCAAGTATTACATCTTAGACTTAAAGACATACAGCCTGTATCAGCATGTGGAAAAATAAAATGAAACAACACCACCAGGTGGCCTAGTAGGCTGTTAGCCACATCATCTCATGTTCCGTTAAAAAAAGAAAGTTTTATTCTAGAATAAAGCTCATGAATGACAGCAGCTTTGTAATTTTTAGTAATCATTCCCTCTATGAGGATAAATAACTCATATGGCTCAACAAAACATAACATAACCATGGGCTGTCCTCACTGTAGTACGCAGGGGTTCAGCTTTGTTAGTTTTTTGTTTACGTGTTTTCGCACACATTATTATATCCTTGTCTGGTGTTGGTGTGTAGGACATTTTGAACAACAGATCTGTTGCCAAAGTCACATTTCCGTATTGGAAGGAACTATTTTGCATAGTTTTACATAGATAACTGTCACTCTGCATACCATTTGCTTAGAATAAAAATAGAAACTGAAAAACGAACGAGTGTTATGTTGAACTACTACTGCTAGTATTTTACAGTGTTACAGTACTTTAATACTTAATGTGTTAATGTAATACTTTTGTATTAGCTCAACATTTGATTTCCTTTGCTCAGACAGATCTGGGAAATTTAGATGAGGGTGGCACAGGTATTGATAGAATATATATATGACTTTGAGAGCAATACAAGAGTTAAAAGACCGATTTATTTTCTTGTTTTTCTTTTCACTATTACACGCTTGCATAACAGCATTTCATCTTATATCTAGCCGTCTCACATAATGCACTCCGCAGAGCCTGAACTAAACAGGTGTCTTCCGCTGAGCTTCTTTTGGGCCGTGAAAGCACCACCCATTCTGTTTGTGTGGGCGGAGCTTCTGGTTTCCTACTGGAAAAATCTCTGAGTGAAGAGAAGTTAGAACAGCAGGCATATTGGTGGTGTAGAGAGGTTCTCACCTGTTGTTAAAAGCTGTTAATTAAAAAAGAAAAAAGAATACATTTTTTTCTCCTCTCGAGGTTCTCGGAGCGCGTGCCTTCAGGATGACGGACGCTCTTTTATCAAATGGCATCAACGACGGCGGCGGAGACAAAAATTATTTCAAAAAGGTGAGTTTTTGTCTCTCGTCCTTCCACTTTGAGAACAAAAGCAGGACACGTATCCACAAAGTAATGTATCCAGCGTATACTGTTAAGTTTAACCTGGAAAAATAGTGACTTGAGGTTAGGCTTGTTGTTGACGTGCTACTGTTTTAACTTATTAAACCGAACGTTTAATAAGGCCTGTGCTAATGTTAAACACAATTAACGTTTCCCAATGAACCCCCCTTTTTTATATCCAACTTATTGTTTCCGCTTCCCACTTAAAGAGCAATTAGTTGCTATTTTATTTTTCTTCCATTTTCATTTTTTTTCCCAACGAAACCAACTAATCATGGTAAATTATTCTTTGGTGTATTAGATGTAATAAAAATCGATAGGTTGATGCTTGATTTCAGTCTTTCGAGTACAAAAAGCTGCTCCTTATCTGTCACCAACAGCCGCAGCAGAAACCACAGCATTGTCAGCTTCAGGTGTCCGTGGGTGGGGGTGTGTGTGTTACACCCAGAATAGCTGTACTTCGTGCACTTGTTGATACTGGGAGCCGCTGCCAAATATCCCACAATCAACATAATCGACTCCCTGTTTGTTGTTAGGGAGGTGTGAGGATGATTGATAGTTAAAAGAATTTGTTGACATTCCTGGTGGACTTTGGTCAGTTTAGCCTTACTGCCGAGGCATGAAACAGATTGGGTTTGTTTGAAGAAAAAAAATGATCATTGTATTTAAGAGAAATTGATAGCCAAGTAAAGCGCAAACCTTTTGTCTTTTTAATGATTGTATCTCACAGTTCCTGGGAGGTAATTTGAATAACCTCATCAGCAGAGTGATGTAAAGTATACATATTTAGATTGGACTTGGTTAAAAATGCACCCCTTGTAGTGTAACTGAGACAGTGTCATACTGTAAATAGGCTTGTGAATTGTCATTGCACAATAATTGACAAACCCTGCATGAGGATCAGCAGAGAAACCTCTCCAACTGGTTTCACCTTTTCAAGTACCTGGGATTGTAGCATTTTGCAGAGCGCTGGGTCTGTCCAGTTTGAGGTCATGAGAAAGGCAGCTGGCAGTGAGAGAGTGATTATCTAATGTGTTTTTATTGGCTTGCCTGACTGCCATGCTGTGGTCTGTGTCTCATTCGTCTACATTTACACTGGTATCCACAACTGAAATGTGTTTTTATAGAAAAAGCTTGTTTAGATGGACATCTGAACACAGCCTTTGTTTCTTTCAATCCCACCAAATCCCCTTCTGAACGCTGTCTGGATTTAGGCTCTGTGTTGCACTTCCTCTGTCTATAAAAAGGTCAGTGGGAGCTGGGGTCTGGCACTGCCACAAGACATGATGGAAGACTATAGAGCCTCCAAAATATTATTATTATTATTATTATAAGGCATTTCAGATATTACAAGCACCTACTTTTTTCATTTTAAGTTCTTTCTTTTAGTTCAGTGTATTTCTGTATTGAACATTTGTGTCTTTTACTTTCATGGCCTTGGCATAAAAATGCTTGCACATTTGCTAAAACCACACAATAATGAGTTCTGTGCCCTCATTTTGTCATGCTGAAGAGATTTGCAATTTGGAAACTTTGGGTCAAATTTTAACTAAGTGAAGTCGAGTCGATCTTTGCCTCCATTTTTGAGCTCCTCTCTCACTCTTGGGTGAAAATGAGTGTAATGATTTACAAGGCCTCACCGGCTCCAGCGGATGCTCCAGGGAGCTGTTGTGGTTCGGGGCTTCCGTCCTAGCCTTCCACCGTTTCACCTCCAGCTGGCTGGTGTCCGACTGTTTGGGCTGCAGAATGGAAAGATGGCAGAACAAAAAGCCGAATAGGCATGTTTCTTCTCCTTATCCTCCTTGGCCAGTGAGAGGATTGACGTAGCATCTGGCCTGAGGGTGTCCTTCAGCCAGACCACAGACACAAATTGACAACATGTGTCCTGGTTCAAAAACCAGACAAGCTCAGCTGACTTGGAAGCACACTTAGATTTCCTCAGTAGAGTTTTGTATTGGAAAACGACAAATGAGATGAAGCCATAAACAAATATTTACTCATGCAGTAGTTCCCCTGAAATAAATGCATGTCTTTGAATTGAAACAAGAACACACTGTTTGACAGCAGTATGCAGACTTGGAATGGATTCAGAGTGAAGAGTCATTTAGGGAAAATACTTGTCATTATTCATGTCATCATTAAATGATGCCGAGCAGGAGCTGTGAGTCTGTTGTTACCAGAACTGGGTCATGGCTGAAGCCTCTCCCTGGCTCATTGCCAGTCCTAATCAGCACTTGTATAAACCAACTATCCCATGAATTATTGCTCCACATGTTCTTTATGAAGAATCAGTTATATAATACCAGATTGATTTGCCGTTTGATGGATATGGTAATGGACTGCGCTGCCTTTGTGTTTTGCTCTAATGAAGTGTTTTGAACACTTGTAGAGAAAGACTGTTCTGTTCAAGTGTGCCAGTGGGTAGGAGGGGCTCAGTTCAGTGTGCGGATCAGTGGGTTAGTAAGGGCAGCAGCAGCATAAGCAGCCAAGTGGTTTAGTTCCATGTGTCACTTAATAGGATGTCAAAAAGTTTTGTAGCATAGTAACAAAGTATACGTAGAAAAATGTCCTGCTATGGTTGCTATCATACTTGAGCCACTCCTTTGTCCTGGTACATACTGCTGCTGGTGATGTCACGATTGACGTGACCGGACAAAACGTCTTCAGCCTGCCGTCATTCTACAATTATCTGTTGTGTTTTGCCACACCCTTGATAGTTTCAGTACTCTTCTATTGTGTAGTTAACAAGACTTGGTTAATCATTACGCCCTCAGGTGGTTCAACCGTTTGAACAGGATGAACCAAATAACTATGGCAGGCTGGTTTCGAGAGTACAATATACTGTGACTAAAATATTATGCTAAATGTGACTATTGTTGGAGCCACTTGACCTGCAGTGCTGAAATTTGTTCTCAAGACAAATACCTTTGCTTACTCATTTTACAGGAAGTCTCTGAGATCAACATCGACGTGAGACTTAGTTATCTGTAAAATATCTGGCAGGTGTGACAGAGACGCACGTACATCCATAGCCTTACTTGGAGAAACTGTAATGAATAAGAATATTTAAGCTGTTTTTGTGGCAGACATAACAAAACATCTAATTTCCGGACAGTCTTGTGAACTAATTAAAGTGTTAACAAAGTGTGGGTTCTGTTTTTGTTACAAAATTTTGCTCAGCATCTTATGAGGTGAATTAAGTCAGTTTAGGTAGTGGGAAGTAGAGGTGGGAATCACCATACATCCCATGATACAATATTATCACAATACTTAACGCACGATACGATATTATTGCAATTTTTAAAAATATTTTGCAATATTCAGATTCTGTACATAAAGGTAAACTTTATCAATATTCATTTTTATCTAATATCAAAGTCTCGCACTCAGTCTTTCTCTCATTTCAGTTTTATTGTTGACAAACTGAACGGTTTGTATTACAGTCTAGTCCAACTTAACCGAATGCAACCATCTGGTACAATTATAGCTATTCTGAACTATGCAATTTATGAAAACTATGCAGCCCCTTCAGCAACTGAAGAATTTGAAAGTAAATTAAAACAAAATATAATTTTACATTAAATAAAAAAGTTTTAAACTTAATTAAAATAAAACATGTCTTAAATTAAAATAAGTAAACTGTCATGTTTATTGCTGCCAAAAAAAGTTAAACACATTTGGACAGTGAAGGAATGTCAGGATTCTTGCTCAGAAAAAGGATCAACATGCTTTGAAGTCAGAGCACAAAAACCTTTTTGTAACAAAATATCGATTTCTGCTGTCCCTGTATCGATACATTATTAGCAAACAAAATATCATCATTTTTTCCCCCACCCCAAGTGGGAAGGCAGTGAGAGACTGTCACATTATCAGTGAAGAGATGGTGACTGCATTCAAAGCATTACTACATTACAAAAAGTATTTTTACTCCTAAGTTTTTAGGGTGATCCTACATATCTCAGGTGTAACTAATTTAGTTTTTTGAGGAGTTTGGCTGTTAGATTGAAAACCTTAATCAGAGGTACAGGGCACAGATCATCTTCAGCTGTTATGTGTATATATGTTCATTTATATTGTACAGTGTAACAGTAATTTAAACATTACTCTGAAATTTTTGGTAAAATTTACTCAGACTGTTTTCTCCCCTGCTGACCATGATTGTGGGAATCCTCCCTGTTATGGAAAGAAAATTAAATAATCGAAACTTGTGCCTCATTGTTGACATTTAAAACGGGACAGAGAAATTAAAAATACTATGTCCATTTATTACGTATTACAAAAGAAACTAAAGCTCATTCTTTTGCTGACCTCAGAGTGAGTCAGATCATTTCAGCTTAGAGGTGTCCCCTGCTGATCGCTGTAATCTAACTAGTTTTACTGTGCTGACTGGTCTCTTCGCATCACGTTGTTTTCACTAACCAAAATAAACCACAGACCACACCTCTGCTCTTCAGTGAGTCAGTGAGAATGAATTCCTGGTGCCAGTTTATGTGAGCTGCTGTGAATGACAACCTTTTAACTTACGTTTGTGATAAAGTCAAGGACACGTAGTACCGCTATAGTCCATGTGGGTCCATTATGTGTAGTCATGGAAAATGACAACACCTTAATTGATACACGTTATTACATAATAAGGTGAAGCTCTTTCCACAACCAACTTTGAGGATTTTTTTTCTTACGTCAAAAACTAAAAATGATGTAAAAGCCATAAAATTGTAACAGAAATAAAAATGTTGAAACCTTAAGAGTGTCAAGTATTTTATCACATTGAATAAGTAATAATATAATAGCTCTTTTATAGTAAATTGAAGCTGAAGTTTTGAACATGCAGAATCATGCAGAATCTTTTGGTATCAGAAGCTTTGTAGTTGTCCAATTGCTACAGAAGAGCAAAGAGGGAAGCCACTGTCTAATATGTAAAACTGTTCTATTGTTGAATTACGTTTTTCTGTTTGTTACATTTTTAGAAGATGGGTTTTTTGTTGGGTTTTTTTCCTTGCTGACTCATTTTTCCTTCCTGTGTTTCAGGGTTGCAACCCATTCGCACAGACTGGACGAAGCAAACTGCAGAACACACGAGCCAGTCTTAACCAGCAGATCATCAAACAGATGAGGATGAGGGCTGGAGCTGAGAATCTGCTCAAGTAAGAACAAAGTGATACATGCATCCAACTTAATATATGGGTTTACTGTGTGCATGTGTGTGTGCTTGAAGTAGATATGTTTTTTTTTAAGTAATAGTTGATTCATTCTAAAGTGGAAATATTTAAAGAGGAGAGCAAAGTCTATGATGGGTTTAAGAATCCAAGCACACATGTAGTTTTGCATATGTTACATCATTGTAGCTAGCCTTTGTCACTGCATTGCAGGGAACTGTTGCTGTTGATATGTCTGGCCTCACTTTTGTCTTTCTGTCATGAGCTGTTGTGAATTTATAGCGGTAAGAATTGAAATGACAGGGTAAATGGTGGTGAGAGATAACAATCTCGCAGAGGATCATTCCTTGTAATCTGAAAACAAAGAGCTTCAGTAACATGTGATTAAGGAGGGTCTACTGAACTCTTTACTTTATGCTTTAATTTTATCCATTTTATTATAGTGATTATAAGACATCAGGAGAGCAAGATGTGAGAAATTAAGCCTAAAGCTTTCCCCAGCTGAGTTTACAACTCTGACACATGAATTATAAACTTTATAAGACGAGTTTTTATTAGAGGCTTTCTGTGCTGGGGTCTACCTGTTAGAGTATCCTGCTTGTGTTTATGGACTTTAAGGATAATGCAAATTTGTCAGCCAGGATGTTGTTTAGTGGTATGAATGTCAGAAAGCACCTTGTGATGAAAGGTTGCTTTTCTCTAGAAGAGTGAATCATTGTCTTTCATCACTGTGCTCGTGACTGTGATGGCACAAGATAAGAAATCTCTTTCCTTTTGTCTGATAATACTGCTGTACATGGATACCACAGTTATTGCATGGTCTTTAGGTCTGTCTAAGCCTGCCGTCAGCTTCTGAAGTCTGCACATTCCTTTAGTACTTGACATATTCTGACCAGGCAAGGTCAGAGGAAAATGTGTGTGTCTGTATGTGTGTCTCCCTCTGCCAACCCACCTGCAGCCCAGAGAACAGCATGGATTTACTTCTGAGTTATAGGTATTCTCTCTGCTCTATTTTTTTAAAGATCTTAAATCATATGCAATCTAACCCAAGGTCTACTTCTGCTCTTCCATCTCAGTGTGTGAGAGTGTGCATATCCTGGCAATCTTATCCCACTAGGACACCCATTATGTGCTCTGCCTCCTTTCTTTTCTTCTGCTTTGCTCTGCATTCCTCCCTTTCAGCAAAAGTCAGTCTGGTCAGACTGGTTTTCTTCTATTCTTGTCTCTCTTCTCTTCTCAAAATTAAAACAGCAGAGACCAAGACAAGATTAAAAAAAATAAATAAAAAATCTAAATTTCCAATATTGGAACTTTACAGACCATCCTGCCTGGTCAGTAATGAATGAAGCAACTGTAAACTAGCAGGATAAAGGTATATTAACCTGCTATACAGGCCGCTTGGAACAAGGGGTTTAAGGTTATTTTTTTTATTTGAAATTGTTTTCACATTTGCTTTATAGTTGCAGATGGCAATCATGGCAGCCCTTATTGTACTAAAATGAAAATGTATATGTAAAATTGGTGGAGTCGCCCTAAAGCTTTTAGTTATAAAACTCCACCAGCTAGCTGCCCCTAAGGTTAAAATACAGCACTCTGCCAAAAGTGTAAAAAAGCTTTTCCAAAGAAGTGGATAGAGACAACCACAGATGCTGGCATACAGTTGGATTCCCACACACTGCAGGATGATATTAGATATTTAAATGACATATTAATAATAGCCTCTGGGCTAGCAGACATCTGTTCTGTCCAAACCATAGGATCTCTTCCTCCACTACCATGATCTGTTCCCCAGACCAAACTCCTCAGAAGCCCTTCAGCAGGCCAACAGGAAGTGATGCAGGCTGTGGTAGAGTATAAAGTGTGGATTTTTACAATGTGCCTGAACAAAATCCAGACTGCTGGATATTATTAGCTTCATGTCGTACAAAGGGAATCCACTGAACCTGACTGTGGTTAATTCTGGTGGGTGGTTATTTTGTACCTGCTCTTTTACCCTTAGGTTAACCAGGTTTTTCCCCCTTCAACCCCTGCCTTGTAGGACTTCATTACATGTAACCTTTCATGTCTAAAAAATGCAATCCTCTGTAATTACAGGGTAGAAGGAGATCAGGTGACAGATATGAGTCTCGAGACTGACAGGTTTTAGGTGGCGATGGGTATGTGTGAGTGTCCCATTTATTATGACTGACAGGTAACGCGTTAGGATTCACTGTAAAATGTAGATAAACATTGTGTGTGTGTGTGTTATCTTGTGTCTCCATGAATGCACGTTAATTGCAGGTTGTTTTCACGTACTGACAACGTAACATAAATTCTACATAACAAAGGTTCCATCCACTCTGTGCATGCATGTTAGCATTCACAGACATGCAGAGGTATTGGTGCAGGGTTATCTCTGCTATGCAGCAAATGCTCACACCTTATCCATTTGTTTGTTCTAGACATCCTGCATGCACACACGTATACAAAGCTGTATGCAAATGGCACATTTAGTGCACGGATCCTTCTAACTTAAAAAAATGCAAACTACATTTTAAACATTTAAATGTGTGCAAGTAATGATAATTGTTGCAGAAGCAGATGGTCACATGGAAGTTAATGACTAGTGGGATTTCTAGGCGTATTTCATTCAGAATGGTTAGGCTTTAAAAGCAGGGAAATCTGAGACTAACTTTTACACACACGTGTCCTTGACCAGATCCTAGGTGACCTCTGTGCAGTCCTATTACAGTAGTGACATGTACATAGTCTGAGACATCTGTCAAGCATGCGTGCCGAAGAGTAGAGCAAGTGTACAGTGGGCCGCAGTGACGCAGATCTGTGGTCCAGAATACCAGAAGAGACACGCTTGTTTTAATAATCAGCTGCAGTGAGGTTTGGCTGAGCCAGAATGGATAATAACAAGGCTGATCTGTTCTTTTTTTTCCTTCTCCATTTTTCCCCTTCAATCTTTCTCTCTCTACAATCACCTGTTTGCAGGGCTACATCCAATAGCAAGGTGAAAGAAATGGTTCTCTTGGAGTTGAGCTACGTTAACTCAAACCTTCAGCTTCTGATGAGCGAGTTGGAAGGTCTCAACAGCTCTGTGGAGGTTTACCAAAACAACCAGTAAGTACAAATGTTTCTCCTCTCTTTTCTACTGCTCCAGTTCAAAATGTAAAAAGGGTTTTAGAATGAAGGAATCGTGAACTTATGACCTTATAATTCTTATGACCTCACATTTGCAACTAGTTTTGTGGCCAAGATTGTTCACCACATAGAATTTTGTTGTGTAGGTTCCACCAGTATAAAATAGATGGTAGTATTCTTGTGAGTAGCAATTCAGCTGCTGGCAATAGGCTATAATTGCTTACAATTTTCAGAATAATTGTAGTTTTACATTAAGTGCATGTAAGGAGGCTGTCAAATAGATATCATGCTAAAATGTCCACACATCTCCAGGAGCTCAACGCAAAGGATTTTGGTCCCAGTTTTCTTGTGGTGAGGTGACCATTGATCCAAACCCACGAAGAAAAATTATGAATTACTATTAAAATAGAGATGTAAGACAACAGACAAACATTCACAACCTACAAGAGACAGATGGCTCTGGCACGCTTTCAAACGAAAGCCTCTTGATGACAGAGGAGGAAAAGGTGGGGGTGGAAGTTTAAGAAGGAACCGCAAAGACAAAGTGCAAGACAGTGGTGTTGTTGTTAAACTGGAATATCAGGTTTTGCACAATGCACAGAGCAACAAGGAAACACTGAGTTGAATCTGTATGCAAGCCAAGATGATCGTCTGGCAAAAAAGCATTCTCTCACTCAGTGTGACGGTCAGGTGTGTGTTGTATGGGTGTGTGACAGTTAAAGATTCTAGTGTTTCCTTTCCAAATACACCTGCCAGATTTATAAGGTTTGGATGAAGTTGATGCATGTTCTCATTCTCTCACTCACGTGTAAATGAAACTTTGGCAAGACACAAAGGAGTTGATGAGGAAGTGGTGACAGATTTTTATTTGAAGATGCATCTGTTTGTGCTGCAAATAGTACACTTCCTCGTGGCTACGAAGTAACCAAACAAGTTTAAGCCGGTTGTGGGTAAAGAATATTAATTGGGTGACTGAAAGTAATCATGGGGTAGGTTTTATTCCAGAAAGAAATTAAACAACTGTGGAGTTTTCCATTTTGAAAATATGAAGTGTAATCATTATTAAAAAAACAAAAACGCATAACTGATTTAATTTTGACTGATGAGTTTGTTCCATCGGAAGCTTCGGTGGCATTGTTTTTAGCTCACCCAGTACCTTGCCCACTCCATTCTGACCACTTACATGTGGTGATCAGTGATGCTCATTCTCAAAGAACAGTTTCGCTACTAGGTTGGATGGTATCAGAATATTTGGGTGTCGTAGTAGGATCTCTCAAGATGTTACTGTCAGTGTGTAAAAACAACAACCCCCCCAAACAAACAAAACAACAAACAAAGAAACAAATAACTAAAATAAAATAAAATAAGAAAAAATGCACACCCGGTAGAGCAGTCTATGCTACATATGATTTGTTATTAGGGTTAGCTCTATGCCCTCCCATCCTTGCCCAACAAAATACTGAGCAAATTAACAAGGTTGTTGAGGTGACAAGGTGTAATGCTTCTAATATCCAACTGTGTATTTCCTATTCTAAAAACTGTTGTAGCGATTCGTTGAGCTAAAGACCTAGTTAGGGCGGTGTTGTAATTTCTGACATAAATCTGCAGATGACCTTATAAAACCTAAAATGCCAACTCATATTGGCTCCACAGTAAGCCCAGATTAGTTTGTTTGGTCTGCAGAGTCTCAGTGCTGTAAGCACCAGGAGCCTTCAACCTGGTTGTAATAAATTTGGTTTCCTGTCTGCAGGGTACCAGGCAGGGAGGACAATGAACTTTGCTCTTAGGAATCTAAGGAGGCAAATATTGAGTGTATTATGTGTTTTACACGGGTGTTGCTTGTGGTAGTTTGTATCTTGCTTAAGTGCAAAAAAACCCTTCTCTTTGTGGACATCAAGAAAACCTCATGCATCAGCCACTAAGATTATTTAGATCCTCCAAATTCACCAGCTGCCTCTCAGTACAATTGTTAGTCCTAGCGTGATCAGTCTCATGGGATCAGATTCATTAGTGCTGGAACAAACAGCCTCTCTTCAGTCTCCTTATCAGACTATTAGAGAAGCACCTGCTCACGGCACACACAATAGGAAACCATTGTCATTGTCGTGTCATTGTCATTGTGGGTCTGCTTAAAATAAACCCCATTTAGGTCCATAGTGTTCTCATCGTCAACAAGCGCCTTATGCACAGGTGTGTGGGAAGCCTAAACTGGAGAATATTAGATATGTTGAGAAAGTCCTTTCGTGTCATTGCCTAGCAGGTGTCTCATAGGGATGACGCTGTACAGCCACAATGGAGAGTTAGCCTCCTCCTCTCAGCCTGAAATACAACCTCACTCTTAAGTACAGAAACACAACACCTGTCTCCAACAGTCTTTCCCACTTGTCTACTGTCCTTTGTATAGTGTCTTCTGTGGTTATTTCTTAGATTCAGCTCCTTTGTGGCATGCATAACACAAAGTGCCATACAGTCTGTGGCCTGATGGCAGTATATGTAATATACATTTGTTTGTTCTGCTCTCTCTGAATTGCCCTCTTGAGGGAAAAAAAACCTGGCTCATCACTGATAGATTATGAAGTAAAAATGAAATGGACTCACTAGCACTGCTCATTATTTCAATGTATGAGTGTAAATGATTCGTCACACTACCAAAGTGCTGATTTGTCCAGTTTGTCCTTTGTGCAAAGTTAATGAACTTTCCTAGAACATTTCTGAATCAGCAGAATTAAAATGATTACTAATGAAAACAGTAAGATAATATGTCAGCATTGCAGGCCACCGTATTCATTTTTGCTGCGTAAGAGAGAATAATTTGCTCTTGTCTATTGTCCTGAATACACAAAGATATCAGCTGTGACCTCTGACACCAATTGCGAGTTTTAGAACTTCAGATAAATTTAGTTAATATTAATAACATCATTTTATGAAGTTAACACTTCTGAACACATAAAATCACATGTTTTTAGTTTTATAACATTATTTTAATATACTTTTTCATCTGTCCCTCCTTAAGGGAAGATTAGTATTCATTAACATCATCCGGTTGCTAACAACATATCCAAACTGAGTGCACACTGACTTCTTAGCCTCATTGACATGTTCTAGTTAAACGGGTCAAGAGGTCTTCTTAGTCGGTGTATACTAAGAAGTCAGAACAGATTGCAACAGCCTGAAACCTTTTGCTTTAAAGGGTTTAAGAAGTGTTTGGCTCTGTGTAGCTAAACCCACAGCTTCCCTTGACTACTAGCTGTCTGTTTCCCGCGTGTGTGTGAGGAGGAGCGAGTCTCTGAGAGGCTTGTAACATTTTCCCTCCAGATTCCCTGTGAAACAGATACACTCAACCCCCATGGACCCATCTCTGCCAAGCCAGAGAAAAGTCCAGAGTGATCTCATCTACAAGGACTAATGGATTACACTGCAGCCTCTCTCTCTCTCTGCCAGTGTTACTGATGAATGAGGTTTTCCTCTGGCACGTCAGCATGCCAGAGGAATGCTGTCTTATCACTGAGTGTTGAACATCTCGTGTAAAACAGTATTTTGCAATAACAATGCACAGTAGTTCACCTCCTTTTGATGTGAATTTACAGAAAATCATGTCTCTTATGAGGTCTGAGATTGTTAATTAATCCTTTTAAACATAAGTGGTTTTGAGCCTGAAGTTTGTTTCAGGCAATTCCAGAAGTGGGTGGGGTTTTTTTAATACATTTTTTAATAACAGCTCATTATTTTGCTTTGAGGAAAAGAGAGAGTTTAGTTTTTTTTAATGATGCCTCTGTGATTAGCAGCAGGTTTCTGTCAGGTTATAGTCCCTCAGCTCTGATAACAAGCTGAACTTGCTTTCCATCTGTCACTAACAAGGACCCCCATAAAACCAGAAAATTTCCAAACCATTAAGGTTGTAGCTGAGATCAAAACAGTGTGTTTTATGAGTGTTTTATGGCAGCCTCTGTTTACTATTTGCCAGGCTGCAATAATCGGAGGTTAAAACCTGCTAGTAGCTAGAAGAAAAAAAGACTGAAGCAAAGCGGCAACTCCTGAATAATTAATCAACAGTGAGGGACATGGGAGGCCTCATTCACCTTTAAATCCTAACAGATTTTTCACAACACCATCTGCCTAATCCTTTTGTACAGTATCTCCTATGAAAGTAAACTTCACTAAGATTAAACTGAAATGCCAACTTTCTCAACAACAAAGCTGTCACTGATGGGACTAGTGTGATTTAATATTTACTAATCTAACTGTGTTGACCTGATATACCCACTAAGGCTTGGTGTGCTTTCAAAGGGTGTTTCCTGGATAGATATACCTATCAACCTATCTCTAATAATCGGCTATGTACCACAGGCCTTCAAGGTGGCTGCAGTTAAACCTTTACTCAAAAAGCCATCTCTAGACCCAGCAGTCTTAGCTAATTATAGGCCAATCTCCAACCTTCCTTTCATATCAAAAATCCTTGAAAGAGTAGTTGTCAAACAGCTAACAGATCATCTGCAGAGGAATGGTTTATTTGAAGAGTTTCAGTCAGGTTTCAGAGTTCATCACAGCACAGAAACAGCTTTATTGAAGGTTACAAATGATCTTCTTATGGCCTCTGACAGTGGACTCATCTCTGTGCTTGTCCTTCTTGACCTTAGTGCAGCATTCGATACTGTTGACCATAATTATTCTATTAGAGCGATTAGAACATGCTGTAGGTATTACAGGTATTGCACTGCAGTGGTTTGTATCATATCTATCTAATAGACTCCAATTTGTGCATGTAAATGGAGAGTCCTCTTCACACACTGAGGTTAATTATGGAGTTCCACAGGGTTCGGTGCTAGGACCAATTCTGTTTACATTATACATGCTTCCCCTAGGCAGCATCATTAGAAGACATAGCATACATTTTCACTGCTATGCAGATGACACCCAGCTCTATCTGTCCATGAAGCCAGATAACACACACCAATTAGTTAAACTGCAGGAATGTCTTAAAGACATAAAGACTTGGATGGCCACTAACTTTCTGCTTCTTAACTCAGATAAAACTGAGGTCATTGTACTCGGCGCTGAAAAGCTTAGAAATATGGTATCTAACCAGATTCTTACTCTGGATGGCATTACCTTGGCCTCCAGTAACACTGTGAGGAACCTTGGAGTCATTTTTGACCAGGATATGTCCTTCAACGCACATATTAAACAAATATGTAAGGCTGCGTTCTTCCATTTGCGCAACATCTCTAAAATTAGAAATATCCTGTCTCAGAGTGACGCTGAAAAACTAGTTCATGCATTTATTACTTCCAGGCTAGACTACTGCAATTCATTATTATCAGGATGTCCAAAAAACTCACTGAAAAGCCTTCAGTTAATCCAAAATGCTGCAGCAAGAGTACTGACAGGGACTAGAAAGAGAGAGCATATTTCTCCTGTTTTGGCTTCCCTTCATTGGCTTCCTGTTAAATCCAGAATTGAATTCAAAATCCTGCTCCTCACATACAAGGTCTTAAATAATCAGGCCCCATCTTATCTTAATGACCTTGTAGTACCATATCACCCTATTAGAGCACTTCGCTCTCGCTCTGCAGGCCTACTTGTTGTTCCTAGAGTATTTAAAAGTAGAATGGGAGGGAGAGCCTTCAGTTTTCAGGCCCCTCTTCTGTGGAACCAGCTTCCAGTTTGGATTCAGGAGACAGACACTATCTCTACTTTTAAGATTAGGCTTAAAACCTTCCTTTTTGCTAAAGCATATAGTTAGGGCTGGACCAGGTGACCCTGAATCCTCCCTTAGTTATGCTGCAATAGATGTAGGCTGCCGGGGGATTCCCATGATGCATTGAGTTTTTCCTTTCCAGTCACCTTTCTCACTCACTATGTATTAACAGACCTCTCTGTATTGAATCGTATCTGTTATTAACTCTGTCTCTCTTCCACAGCATGTCTTTATCCTGTCTTCCTTCTCTCACCCCAACCGGTCGCAGCAGATGGCCGCCCCTCCCTGAGCCTGGTTCTGCCGGAGGTTTCTTCCTGTTAAAAGGGAGTTTTTCCTTCCCACTGTCGCCAAAGTGCTTGCTCATAGGGGGTCATATGATTGTTGGGCTTTTCTCTGTATCTATGAAGCGCCTTGAGGCGACATTTGTTGTGATTTGGCGCTATATAAATAAAATTGAATTGAATTGAATTGAATTGAATATATTGACACAAACCATAGAGACGTCTTTTTAACTGATACATTTTCTATTTGTCCTTACTTGTATTGAATATTTTGTCCCTTTTTTTAAGGTCCTGCTATCATGTGTTTGATTTGTTGTGAATTTATATCATATGGATTACACAGATCAGCTACATATTTGTCTTTGTTGCCTTCAGAGAGTCTGCCAACATTCCCCTCATTGCTCTGGGCCTGAAGGAAACAAAAGAAGTTGACTTCTCTACTCCGTTCAAGGTACAAAAGAAACCTCAAAAGTTTCGACTTGGCATTCTTAAACTGTGCTGTGCTTTCAGAAATGCATACTTGGGTACATGCAAAACACCATGCATGTGTTTTGCATGGTGTTTTGCACCATGCAAAACACATGCATCATCAGTTAAACAAAATTGTATTATAATTTCTGTCAAAACAGGAATATAGGTATGGAGCTACAAATAATAATAATAATAATAATAATAATAATAATAATAAAAACCTGATTGATATTTGTAGGCAGTATTTTCAGTTTGCATATATATCCTTGAAACTAAGTATCCTTGAATTACGTATTTCAGTCATATTGTCTGTCGCGTGTATGACTGCAGCCATGTTACGTTACTAGGTCATGTCACTGAATGTTCGTTTAGGACCAGGATATCACCTGATCAGGAAAAAGCTAAAAGTGGGTCACTAGTTAATAGACAAGTTGAACTCTTGTAAACAAGGGTAAGCCCACTTGTAAATGTCATAGTTGGCACGTTTATGTTGTGTCGCATCCTCTTTCGGATTGTTGACGGGCACGTGAGACGTTTTCTGACAAAGATCTCCGAGCACGTTAATTCTGCTCTACTTCTTGACTGAAATCATGCCTCAGTTTTCATGACCTGCGGCCTTATTCAAAAAGCTTCCAAGTACAAAGAGTTGCTCTCGTGAATAAATTCTAAGAAACCTAAGTTCTCCTGACAGTAAAGGGTGTATTCCAGTAAAGATAAAGGTTATTCATCCATATAAACATTTTCCAGCTAATCCTCCTTAATGGGGGTATTCACAATATGGCTTTAAATTTGATCGAGCCTCTCCTACATGTGGCTGGCTCAGAGAGAAAAGAAATTCTCTCCAGCATACACAACACAGGGTTGTCTTCTTTGTACTATTTAGTGATGGTATGAGAAAAACCACTGTGTAACCAACAGATTGTATGCTTAACTTAAGATCCTAAATGCTAAAAAGAACTTGTATTTACATGCTGATTTATTTTTTTTTTGTCTTTCTGTCTTTTATAGGACTTTATCTTGGAGCACTATAGTGAAGACGGGAAGACTTTTGAAGATGAGATTGCTGACTTCATGGACCTGCGACAGGTGTGTTTAATATACCCATTATTCATGTCTGTCACGGAAAAAACCATGAAATCCTTTGACTTGAACTTTTATGGGCTGGGTCAACTACAAAAACATATTTCCTGTGCAGTTAGCTGCGGAGTTCACGTCTTTTTAGTTTACAGGTGGAGTGAGAGATCATTCTTCATTTCTGCCACCTACCAAATACAGTGGAGATGATAATGATCGAGTAGCACAGAAAAAAGATGGTCTTTTGTGTTCGTTCACCACTTGTGAACATAGGCTTTTGTCTTACATATCCTAGGCATGCAGAACACCAAGTCGAAGTGAGGCCGGGGTGGAGCTGCTTGGAAAATACTACAGCCATCTTCCTCTGATAGAGAGCCGATTCTTCTCCCCAACCAGACAGACAGGCATCTTCTTCACATGGTACACTGCAGTCATTTCCTAATTAGCAAAACTGGACAATGTCACCTTGTCTTTCTAACCTCTGACAGAAAGGAAACAGGTGAGACTATATCCAGTGACTTCAAAGTAAGCAAAGAGGTGCCATGAACACCTGTGCTTTCCTGAAACCATGTCAGCTGGTGTGACTCGACTGGAAACTTCCTTATGAAATAAATAAAAAGGAAACATTTGACAGCAGTTTTTTTTTTTGTTTGTTTGTTTTTTACCTACTGCTGCTTTTTCGTCATGTATCAAGCCTGGAAGAGAAATCCTGTTTAGAAAGCAAAAAAGTAGACGGCTTGAGAGACATGTTAACTTATCAGTGATATCACATGACAAATCCTGTCTTGGATTTTATAAGAATTCCACACTCAAGAGTCACAAAGGAGTCTCAATGAAGTGCAAGCATTCTTTTCAGAGAGGTTTTATTGCGTGTTAGTCATGTTACTTATGTTAGTCATTGCTACTGAATTTAATTGAAATGTCTTGCAAAGATAAATGCACAGATAAAGAGCTCAAAGACTTTAAAGAGCTTTAGCATTGAAGCAAATTTGAAGCATTTCAAACAAGTGATATAGACAAGAATATGATATACATGCTGTTACATTAAAATGTAACAACACACAAAGTGTGACAGAAAGGCTGTTATATTGCTGCTAAAAATATCTTTCACTTCATATTCTTTGGACTGTTTATCTTCATGAGTTTTTTTTTAACACATTAATGTTGTGTTTACTTTCCTTTAGGTATGACTCCTTCACAGGAGTGCCACTGTGTCAACAAAACTTGTCACTAGAGAAGGCCAGTATCCTTTTCAACATGGCCGCCCTCTACTCTCAGCTCGGTACCCGTGCTAATCGACAGACGCTAACCGGCCTGGAGGAGGCTGTTTCTTCCTTCCAGAAAGCTGCAGGTATCCAGAGACGTGATGAAATGATGATCTGCAGTCATATTAATTCTCTCTTTTCAGCCTGTGTTAAGGCCAACAGTCAGACTTTTGTTTCTTAAAGTTATGTTTATCTTTGTTCCTCTATAGTCTGAAACACTGCTACTGAAAGCTGAATCTTTGAGTAAAGGGAGCAGATATAAAGAAAAGAAAGCCAAGAAGACAAAATAAATAAATAGTGACAGCAAGAACTTCTTTTAACTGCTGAAAAAACGCCAGGCACAGGGTTTCATTCAAAGTGAAAGACTTTTTTTTTTTCACTCTCGTGCAGTGCTTCTCTGATAACACAGTTCTCAGAAAAGTATTGCCACTGCAGTACAGTTTTGCTTTTAGAATTTTGGCCAGCTTCCGCCCTGACTTCTGTTCCGTGACGGAGAATGAATGTAGATGTTTCTTGTCATGTGGCTGAGCTCCAGGAAGCACCAAAAACATGAAGAGACTGTCCAACCCTCAAAGGTTTCAGAATGTTTCGTGATAGATTTATGACTTTGCAGTGTGGGCAGTATTGCTCTATAATTATAGCTCTGGATATTGCTTCAACTATGTTGCTTTGATGGCTTTAATTTAGGCTTGTGTGAAGGAAAACAATTATGTTATTATGAAGAACATTGTGACCAAGAACCTGTAGTAATCCAAGCTGGGAGTTTACAGGCAGGAATGCTAGGTGTAGCGCAACTGCTGCAGGGCTCTTTAGCCAAGGACGCAAAAGGTGATGTGAATGAGAGAAGCCAGCTACTGTAGGAGTTGCCAAGTCTTTATGCGAATTGTACTGAGGCATTGCTCTGTTATTAAGCTGTCTGCAACTCACTGTTGCCAGGTTTTTATCTGGCAAACAGTAGGCATAAATTCTTAGCTGGAGTGGACATGGCCTCATTTCTTCCAAAGTAACTTGTATCTATGATTGTACGATCTACTGTACAGTATAAAGCGCCTTGAGTCGACTGTTGTTGTGATTTGGCGCTATATAAATAAAACTGAATTGAATTGAATTGAATTCATTTAATGTTAATTTCTTTGCTCAGTGTTTAACAGACAGACACAGATATAGTTAATCTTGCTGAAATAATATTAACAGCAAAAAGGCACTGGTCTACCTGTGCACCTTTTAAAACATCTGTCTAAAAGGGTGTCAGTACTTAGGGTTAAAGTACCAGCAGAACCACATCTGTCATTTTGTGGACTAGCAAAATATATGCTTTCTTCTAATTAAGTAATTGATAAAAAAGAGAGAGAGATGGCTGATGCCCAATCTATTAACTATAATATCAAACTTCTACTGTCAAAAATTTACTGTGAAAGTCAAATGTGGGCTAGCCATGATACATAAATACTCATGTTCCAGATATAGCTCATGTCAACCAAATCCCAAACGAGAGGTTCTGTTCTGAAATTACCATTCTAGCCTTGGAATTACATGACGACTGAGATTACATGAAAGTGGCTTTTGTTATGTAGCTGACCCAGACTTGAGGCTGGAAAAGAGAAAGCAGGCTTTCTCCCTGCAGGCTTCAAAATACAACCCAAAACTGGAAGTTTTCCATGTAGTGTAGGAGTAATTTAGTTTTGTTTTTTGTTTTTCTTTCTTCTTCTTTTCTCTGTTAAGTCTCTGATGATTTAAATAACTAGCACTAATTGTAGTTTCCTTGGACTAATTAGATTTCAACTTGTGCCGACTGCTCTTTCCTGTCCAGGTGTCTTGAATAACCTTAAGGAGACTTTCACCCACACTCCCAGCTACGACATGAGTCCAGCCATGCTCAGTATGCTGATTCGGCTGATGCTTGCTCAGGCTCAAGAGTGCTTGTTTGAGAAGATTGCACTGCCTGGCATCCGAAACCAGTTTTACTCTCTGATGAAAGTTGCACAAGAGGCTGCAAAGGTAAACTTCAGAAAAGCCACACATAGTCCTCACATTATATGCAAGTAATACTCTTGTTGTTGCTCCAGACTTAGAAAGATCTACTGTACTTAAAGTGAATGTAAAGCGATAATGTCGCCACAGTTCTTTTTTATTTTTTGTACCTGTCTTGGTGCTTTTAATGCACTTTTTAACTGTAACTCTATCATCCTCTTCCTGCCAGGTCTCAGAAATCTACGACCAAGTCCATCAGTGCATGATCCAGACACCAGTAAAAGACAATGTGCCATTTTTCTGGTCCACCATGTCACAAATTAAAACCAACCACTACCGCTCCATGGCACACTACTTTGTAGCTTCAGCACTGCTGGACCACCAGTGTAAGAAGAGATTCAAATTTTTGATTTAGTGGGATTTAGGGGGAAGTTTTTATTTCTTCATAGATACATATAAAAAAAATGCCGTTGTGTTGTTCTGCTTAGACAACACAAATGTATTCTTTACCTGAAAAAGTGTTTATGTTAAAAGATTGTTAATACATTTCTCCTTTAGTAAGTTTTCATGCAGGTTATGTGTAGTAGATATTTGGCTCTTGGTTGTTAATGTGTACAGCAGTTCAAGGCTGGATGTAACAGGATTTGGGCTGCCTCCTGAGCTCTCTGGAATATCTGATCTCTTAAAGTGCTGTATGGGCCATTGGGTTGGTCATGTCAGATTACGTCCCTGTACCACAGCCATCTTGGATGCTTTTATATAATGCCTCTTTGGGGATACTCACAAATTGTCTGACACACACGATTGTAAAGAGTCCCAAAAAAGACAGCAAAAGAGGTCATGATGAGAAGGGAAAGAAAGACAGCTGAGGTGATTTAAAAATGAAAAAAACCAAACAAACAAAAAAACCCAACTGAGTGTAAGTGCTGTATACTTCTGCAGGATTAACAGTTATGTAGACTCTTACAGCTCTTTACATAAATAGATGGGACCAAGTGAGAGAGTGTGAGGGAAAGGAACGGTGATCTTCTTATCTCCAGCTTTATGTCAACTCCATAATGCAATTTTCTACTGATTTGCACTGTTTCGCTGTATGTTTTTATTCTTTTCCTTTTGTACTTTACATGTACATTTGGAAATGAATAAATCAAAAACAAAATAGAGCAGAGTGGGTGGCTATGGTTCTGAGAGTGGGACGAGACTGAATAAAGGAAACAACGGAACGAAGCAACTTTTGGTTTGGCAGCTCATTAACAGATTCCTGTGTGAACACGGAGAATAGAGCAATTAACCACTGGACTGTAGAGAGGCCTTGACTACAGAGCAGGGCTGAATTGAGATTGCTGTAGTAAACAGATTAATCACAAACGATTCCAAATAAATTCTCTATACTGTCTCTGCTAAGCAGAAAACTCAGGAAGCTAAAACATATTTCCAGATGCTTTTGGTTTAATAGATTTAATTAAAACTTTAAAATCCAGTGAACCAGAAGAGGAAGATTGAATGATGGAATATATATGAACAAAGTTTGCATTTTAAAACTTCTTTTAAAACATTCATTTGCTTGTCCAATTCAGGATTGGGGGCAGGGAACCTATCTAAGCTGTCATAGGGTGAGAGGCAGAATATACCTTGGACAGGTCACCAGTCTTTCACAGGATTAACACATAGAGAACGACAACCATTCACACTCACATTCACACCTACTGTCAACTTTTGACTTTGATTTTTGGACTGTGGAACAAAGCTGGAGTACCGATAGAGAGCATGCAAACCCCACATAATAATCAAAATCACTATCAATAGTTCTGCTTGTAATTTATGCTTTAAAAAGAGAGATATAAAACAGTTTTCCAGTTGCTTAATTTTTTTTGTGCTCTCTGTGTGTTCAGTGGGTCCGGGCGATGATGAGGACAAGCAGGAGAAGACCTTGTCACAGGTGTATGATAGCCTTCCTGAGGGATGCACTGCTCTGGACATCTTAAAGAAGAAAGATGAACGTCAGCGGATTGGTAAAATAAGCACAAATCGGAACAAAATAGCTCTGCGTATTCATCTCAGTCCCTCCTTTCCTCTTTATTGTCTTCTTCACTTTTCTTGATGAGTTTTTCTCCTCTTCTGCAGGTAAAGCTCACATCCGTCATGCCATCTTCGGTCATGAGGAGGCTTTGAGGATTTATGGATTGTGTAAGAATACCAACAACTTGGAGGTCCTGCAGGAAATTTTAAAAGCCAGTCACCAGCGCTCAGTCAACAAGCACAGTGAAAATGAAAATGAGGAAGAGTTCGCTGATTATATGGAGGCCCCAAAAATCATCTGTGAGTTGTTTTTGTTTAGTTTTTAAATAAGTTACAATAATAAGAGTTAAAATATATGCAAGGAAACATGATAAGTTTGTCAATGATTTTAAAGCTCATTTGAGTCTCCAATAAATGTCACTGAGGTGAAAGCTATTCATCCTCTGGTAATCACAGAAACCGAACAGTCACCTTAGTGTCACACACTTAACACTAACAAAAGGCACTAAAGCGAAGCAAAAACACTGTGTTGATTTGGGAGGACTGTCTCTCAGGAAACAGCTCGTAAAAAGGGAGCTGCATTGTCTGCCACACCTGCTGTAGTTAGCTTTGATAAGTGGCATTTATTTCCAAGTAGAGATGATGTAATGTTTATACTGCCAACTCCCTGTCCATCTCTCTTAACAATTGAAATGTGGTTGTGACGGTAAACATTATAGAGTGATAAATTTATTTTTGTTACTCCCTTTTTTTTATAGCTAAAACAGAACACAAAGCAGAGATGGAATTTCCCGCAGCTGCAAAGGTGAAAGTCGTCGACTTTTTCCAGAGGCTGGTACGTGGGTTACTAACAATTTACTCACACATTTCATACATGGTTGTTGGTCTGGTCTATTCATTAAAGGACATTAAATGCCTCTGGGTTTGTGTTTTGTCCTAAAAAGTTTCATTTATTTATTTTATTTTATTTTAACACCCAGAGTGTATTTTTTGTTGTTTCTGAATACAACCAACCAAGGATGAGTCTTTTGGAAGCTTTGGCACATGAAAACTCCTCTGATGTGTCCAAAACTTTCTGGACTCATGCAAAACTAACACTAAACATGGACAAAGGTGCTGGCCCTTGCTTTAAGTCTGCTCATGGTCATTGTGGTATTTTAAAGGGAGATGAGAAAATAGAACTTTTTACAGTTCACTGCTTCTGTTGAAGGAAAAATCTCTACTGAAGTTGGTGAATTTACCTTGAGATTGAAGGTTGACTTCATTTTCCTGTAACTCAACACAAACTTTTCGCATTCCAAGTTGGGAGTCTTTCATGCTAAATGCATTGAGTAATGTTCCTGTACCTTTCATAAATGGTGGTGGTGAGAGGTAAAGGGGGGGGTGGGTGACTAACAAATTTTCTCTCTCTAACCCTGGAATCTTCTCTTCACATTGTTTGAAAGGGATGTTTAAAAAAGCTGAAATCATTCATAAGGGGGGGGCCTGGGTCACAGCTGACATTTCCAGTAGTAGGTGAATAAGTACCTGTCTGGTGCCAGTTACAAAAGCAGCAAGCAGCAAGAACATATTCCCAGAGATATGAAGAGGAATGTGGGACTGAAAAGCTTAATCTGGCACCATCTCGCTGAACAATCACTCTGGTGATTACTAAAGCCATCGCGATAAGAGACGTCTTGGTACTAGGTACAACTGAGTGTCAGGATTCAATGGAGGAGAGATTTTCCCAGCAGATAACAAGTGTGTTAGAGACGGGCAGCCTAAATGGAAAGTATTATTGGAAATATCAACTTTCAAGGATAGATGCATAACGCCTACAGCATTTTGAGAAGGTTTTCCATGAGTGTCAGTTTGCTCAAAGGATTCACTGCCTTTTTTTGCCTAATCATACAGAAAAATGACATCCCTGCTAAAATTTTGAGGAAAAATAATTTCAGGTGTGTGAAAGGTACCATTAATACTTCAGCCATGTCCTCTGAATTGAAGTGGTAATACACAAGACTGTAGCCACCATTCTGGCCCTTTACCTGGCGTTTACTGCTACAGTAATATAGCTCAAATATGTGAGTATTAAGGGCACAAGCCAAGACATTATATTGGATTTTCAGTTTCCCCCGCAGCATTCACTGAAATCAAACTCAACAGGATATTATCTTCTTAAGTCAAGAATACCTGTAGCCTTATTAATCCCAGCATCCACATTCTGTCTCCACACAGGGCCCGCAGTCAGTCTTCTCGGCCAAGCAGCGGTGGACTGCCCCACGGACAATACGGGTTCGCTCAGACGACAGAGACCTGGGTTTCACACTGAAAGGAGACTCACCGGTTCAGGTGGTTTCACTGGACCCTCTCTGTGCAGCTGCTGTGAGTTAAAATCTATTTCCTACCACTGAATGAACAGGAGTAGATATACAGGATTTTAAGTGACTGTCAGTGTGGTGCCATGTAACAATCAACATTACATGGTTTATTAACTTTCTGTATAATTCATAATTAATGCATTAGTCCTTTTGGAAGTTCCTTTTTTGAAATTACTCTGTTAAATTATAATCACGCACTGGTTGGCATATCTGTTCTCATTTTAATTTTACAAGGTACATTGTTTTTAGAGCACAGGAGAGAGATCTTTTGGCCACTTTTGGTGTTCTTAGCAGATTTGATTAAAAATCAGATGCATAGGTTTCTCGATATTAATTACAATCATGGAGTAGCTTTGTTTGCTGTGGAAAATCTAACAGCTTGAATTTTCAGTTGTGCTTCCATGCAGAATATCAAATACGTTTCGATCTTATCTACTCAATGAGCCTTTGATTAAATAAAGTCACTCTTGGAAGCCTAAACAGGATTTCAGCCTCAAAGAATGTTTGGAGGATTTCCCCTCCTCCTGTTTGTCAGCTACTCTGACTACTAATTTAATTAAGAATCAGGGAGTATTTACTCTCTACAAGCCAGCAGTCTGACAGCTCATTAAGAGGTGCTGACAAGGAGCAGACTTTTATTAGGCCCTGCAAGCTATGTAGAGAAACAGATTAGTAGTCTTGCATAAGCTAACTAGGTCAGACTATTCATAACTTTAAATACTGCATTAAATAGGATTTTTATTTAGAACTTGCTGGGTCATTAGTGTTTGACCTATCTTAGGTGGACATGGATCACATTATAAGGTAGACACATGTGAAATCATGTTAGTGGAGTGCTCTGCAGCACGCTAATGATGAGTTATGCCTTCTGAAAAAATAAGGCGTAAAAACCCCACCCCCCAAATAACCCCCACTTTAGACTAAACTTCAGTTGTTTTTCGGCTGATTGTAGCTGCCTCAAGGGAGTCGAAGGAAAGTAGTTCAACATGACTTGTAAATGTTTACTCTTCTGCAATATCAGGATATTTCACCCTGTAACTCAATTTTCTTTGTCATGTTTTTTTCCAGGCTGATGGCCTCAAAGAGGGTGACTACATCGTTACTGTGGGTGACACAGAGTGCAAGTGGATGAGCGTGAGTGACGTGATGCGACTTCTGAAGGACGTGGACGAGGAGGGGATTGATATCCAGGTGGTCAGCATGATGGACAACAGCACTGCCATGGTATGCAAGGCCCTCGTTTTGTCCAGTGTGTTTAGGGAAAGGTTATCAGCAGGTTTGTTTGATTAACAAATGGTGACGGCAGAATTGGTCTTTGTGCAAAGTGATTGCTCAGTCCAGAGTTTCAGATTTCTCCTTGGAGGTATCAGTGTAAATGGTTTATATCATTTCCCATGAGAAACAGGACCTTGACTGTGACCTACGTGTGTGTTTAAAACAAATTACTGCTGTGTGAGTTCACCAGCCAAGTAGCCTAAACATGTGGACAAAGAGCTAAAATCATTGAGGTTTAAACTCGTCCACAGTGGGGCATGATATGGAAAGAAACAGTGCCTCAGTGAAATTAAGAAACTATATGAAAGTATGTTAAAAAGTAATGCACTTCTACAAGTATTTAAAAGGTGGTAAACTTCATTAGGTTATGTATTTATTCTGTACTTGTTTTGCAACCCCTCATAACTATTCACAATAAGTTTTTTTATGATTTTGGATATTAACAACTGATTAATAACTCATTGACTGATGAAATAATTAGGACTGTTTGGTATGCAGTGTAAAAAAAAAAAATATATATATATATATATTAATAAGTCTGCAAAATACTGACTGACACTTTTTTTTTTTTTTACTAAATGTCATTTTCATTGTCTGTACCATAGCCTACCAAGAGTGCAACCTTCTGTGGAAACTTGCCTAAGACCTACTCCATGATTTGTCTGGCCTATAATGAAGATGACAAGAACTCCAAGGTTCGCAAAGTAGCCAAGAAGTCATCATTCCTCAGCTGGGGTTTAAAGAACAAGATGAAGAGTGCCAGCACCCTCAGCCTTCCCACAGTAGACAAGGCCGGCGCTCTGCCCTGGAATAAACCTTGTCCCACCTTCCCCAGCTCCAGCTCCTACAACAATGACAGTGGCCTCTACTGAGCTAACTGCAGCTGTTACTGTCTGCAGTACGCATATTGAGCCCAGTATACAGTACTGTGCTGTACCTATACTGGACCTGTTTTGTGTACTATCAGTGACCTTTGGTGTTTCCACTGGAATACTAAGCAGCAGTGTATGTAGTATGTTGCTTTGGAAAGTGGCTGTGCCAAATACTGTATATTGGTGCACTTGATGGTATGTGTGTGCTTTCCCAGCACAGTTCTGTATCTGATGCAAGTTGCACTGTACGTCAGACACAATAAAAAGCATTTAGTGCCATTCCAGTATATGTACAGCACAGTAAAACTGCACTGTGGGGAAAAACTAAAACGTACACACACACACACACACACAGAGCACTGAGACTGGCTTCTTAGTTAAGCTGCGATTTCAGTGTATTGTTTTTGTTTTTACTGAAAAACAAGCTCCAGACGAATCGAAGAAGAAAACAAAGTTGTGCAAACACACCCAGCCCCAGTTTCTGCTTGACTGCAAGGCAGTGATTTGATTGTGGGTTAAGCACTCCCTTGTTAGTGCCATTGTGTACAGAGCTGTACACAGTGAGCATAGCTGTGCATACTGTATATGGGAAGGAATCTCTTATTGCCACAGTTTTGTAGAAATCGGTGGCCGCTGATCAGTTTCGGGATTTAAAATTCATGGATTTATGGATGTAGAGTTAATAAACTATGTTGCAGTATGTTAAACAGTGATTGAGGGAATGCTAATTGTATAGTGGAGTTGTTTTATGTCTGGGAAGAGGGGTGTGATGAATGCAATATTCTATAAGCTGCTAAAAAAAATCATATGTGTACCATGGTTATGTATTACTGTCATTTGTGTTTGTGAGACAGTCTTTGAGGACTGTTGTTTCTGCTGAGTGCCGTTCCTGGGACACAGTTTTAAATGCACAAATATTGGTATTTTAGATTTGCTTAATGTACCAGTTATGCCACAGACCAATATGCCTCCAAGTTCCAGAAATACAAGGATGTATCATTTACCCTTGTGATTCATCCTACCCGCTTCCCTAAGAAGAGCATGACCTGTGTTTTATTGATGTGAATTTTGATGTAGTTAAAGTTTATTATGTCTGTAGAAGGGAAGAATGTGGGCAGACTGATGACTTTCCTGCATCTCTTGGACAGCCAGTCACCCTACAGTGACTCTGATCAAATCCCACATTTGGGTTTCTACTCTTTATCTACCTGTCTTTATCTTAGTCACATTCCCTATTTTACTGACACTTTGCCGTGTTGGACTTTCTCTTTATCTACAAAGTAGATTCTTATACACATTTGATAATCAAATTATTTATGTAATAAAAAACACAAAAATATATATTTACCTGTAAGCTGTAGGTTGTAGAGCTACTTTGTGAATGGTCAAGTTGTGAATGTTGTTTTGCACGTGAGAGTCCTTGATTTGTTTCTTGAATGAATGTATTTTACTAGCCTTGCTTAATCCATTAGCGAACTTATATATTGCTGCATTTCAATGTTTTAAATTCTAAATGTTTTTAAGCAGTTTCACTGAGAAGATGTAACATTCTTTACTGTTTACCTGTTACTTTCTTTTAAGTGCCATTTATGCTAAATCATGAAGGAAAATGCCTCGCTGAGTGTGTAACAAGTCTGTGCAGTGAATGCTTCATATTTTGTTAAGTGTACTAACAGATGCAGAGGATCATCTTTTTACATCTTTGTGTTCATGTTACAGTGCCTAATAATTCTAAATGCCTTAGTGTATCTGCAGAGGTTTATGGTACCTGTTTTTCTAAAGCTTTCAGGTTGCCTTTGTTCCTTTCTGTGCTTGGTCCTGCATAGCTCTGTGTTAAGTCTTTGTATGAGTTCAAATGACAATAAAAAGGAATAAAACACATGGGGAAGATAAAATTCTTTAATTCTGTCTGTGGTTCCAGTTACCAATCAGGTCGGGAATGCGTGGAATGAGTCTTGACCACATACACGCCAAGTCAAGACTCGTGCTTTTAACTATTGAACGTCTAGCCCAGGATCATATGACATCCTAATCCACAGAAACTGAAAAGAAATACCATGTGGTTAAATTTTATTCACAGATTTTCTTCATCTCTGTGATTTTAGTTCCAACATAGCCCTGGAAAGATAAAATTCTCTCCAGCTTTATGTTAATCAGAAAAGTAAATATTGCAGGAACCAATGTGTTGACTTTAGCCACTATTTGTCTACATTTCCTAAGGCAAAGTTGTTTTGTTTGCTTTTTTAAATTAAGAAGCAGAACAAAACCAAGATTACACTTTTTCCCCATTTATTACAATAACTCTGTTTTTCATGTTGGAAAGAAATAAAAAGGTTAAAATTATACTTATAGAATGCTTTTGTAAAGCTGTTCCTTTATGCTTCAAATGACAAAAAACAGGCTAAAGATCTGACCCACACATAGCTGTATTTTATTAAGGAACGTCTCGGTTATTTAAAAGATTAAAGAAAGGCATAGACGGTTTTTTGATTTGCCGCACAGTTTATGGCTTTATGGTTGTCTTCTGTATTTGGTTTTGTGTTGATTGGGTGGATTTTATAGTTTGACGTATTTCCTATTGGTGAGGAACTGTAAAGATTGCAATTGGGATACCTATAAACGTAGCCACTGTTATAATACAGTAGATGAATAGTTTGGGAATTTAGACAGAACAAACACAGCAGGCCTTCAGATAGGCGGCTAATACAGGTGGGAGAATGACGTTTTATTTACTTATTCCTACTTGAAAAAAGCCCTGTTCTTCAAATTAAAAGTCACCAGCAGTGAAAGAAGAAAAAGAAAAGTTTTTTCGGGGACAAACGGTGCTATTTAAATGTGCCAACATCGTCCCCTGTTGGCCAGGCCGCGAGTTGGTAAGCAAGTCGTTGCTAGGTGGATCAAAGCAGTCTCTGATTGGCTTTTGCCTTCGAACTTAGCCAATCAGCGTTACGTTTGGAGCACGGTTCCTTCTTGTTGTGAAGCGTCTAGATACAAGGAAACTGCAAGCAGCCAGCCTTGTTGAATTTAGTTAGCTTACGCATTTTCCTTTCTCGGCGAATTTTAATTTCTGATTTAATTGTAAAACTATTTTATTGAAAGAATACTTCGCAAAAGCATTAAATAACATTAACCTATATAGTAGACGGCAACTGTAAAACGTATTTCCAGTATGTTAAGATTTAGCTTTAGGAGGGAGAAAGACAAGGAGTTTGTAAGTTTCCCTTCTTTTATGATAGATATTAACCTTTTGTAGTTTGTCTTATTATTTTTTGTGTTTTTTAAGGCTTTACTTAGGGTTAATTAATAATAGCAGGAGTTCTTTGTTTTTAAAAAAATACTGCCGCTAACTCTTGGTAATGAGTATTTAATTGATGGCATTGCCTGTTTTTTAAACTGGAGTTTGTATAAATGGTGAATTGAGGGTTTTTTGTGCACTAGCGATTGCTCTAGCATTACTTAGTAAAATTTAAGGATAACTATTGGTGCTGTTGTGCCTTCATTACGCTCATCACTGGTCGTCAGGTGGTCATACTGTGATTCTGTAATAAATCCTTTTACCCTTCCCCTGCTGTTCATCCTGCACAACATCTGTGTTGTTGTTCTTTTGTCCCCCCCCCCCTCAATTTGGTGTCATCTTATATAAACCCTCCTGAAGCGTTGTGTCTGTATTTCCTCTAACTCTTCTCTCTGTGTCGCGTAGAAGCATATAGCTCATGGTTTGATCCCTGCTGCCTCCATTGCTCCCAAACCAGCCGTACCTCGTACCCCTCCCCCTCGCAGCCCAAACCCTTCACCTGAGAGACCCAGGTACCTAACACTTTCTGTTTATCGCCCATAACCTCCAACATCCTTTCATGTTTCATGTTTCTGCTAAACTGTCATTTAATCCACATTTTCATGTTTGCTATGAGATTGTTAGAGGCTATTTATCAAAATGCTGATTATTTCCACCGTATTTGAGGTTATGTTCTGTCCTTCCGCAAGCTGGGCTTTATTTGTTTTTCTATCTGTTATTACAAAAAACCTTAACAAGCAAAATATCACGAGACTTTGTGTAGCGATAGATCATGTATAAAGAAAAAAACATTAAATTTTAGTGCAGGTCCAAGTCATTTTAATTAAATTGAAAACTAGAGCACTGGCTTTGGTTAATGATCTGCTCTGCTTGTGCCGTTGTTGTTGTCATAAATGATGCATTTATTGATAATTGTCATCATCCAAACTCGATAAATAAATTTGCATGCGATGCTTTCCATGCATTTCATTTACTTTTCTGTTACACATAGTGTCTCATAAAGTATGTGTTTCTATCTACAGGTCCGCCTTAGCAGCAGCCATTTTATCATCCTCACTCACTGGACAGACATGGGCCATCCCTCCTGCCCGGCTGATGTCTCTATCCGAGAGTGGTCAATCAGAATCTTTCACATCTGAGCCAAACATCAGCACAGTACTTTACACAAGGTAGCCATCATATGGGAAAGGCAACAGTATTATGTCAAGATTTGTGTCATCACCAGTGTGTCAGAAAAATAAAATTCATTTTCTCTGGCAGGAGTTTTAAGAGAAAATAAACTGTTCATAAAAGTGGCTGTATTAGTTTGTGCCTCTACTAAGATACATCTAATTGTCTTCTGCTGTTATCTTACATGCTTAACTTCCTCAGAGACAGATGGTCAGAAGATTTGGTTAGCCGGCCACGTCTGTCCTCTCCTGACCAGTCAGAGGGTGAGTTGGAAGACAAGGAACAGGAAGTGGTGGATGAAGAGGACGGGGAGGAACATGTCTACCACACTCTGGACCGAAGGCAGAATTCTTCACTCACCGAATCTGTCTATGCTCTGCCACTAAAAGCTAAGGTGAGGAGCTGCAGAAAGAGCTTGTATTATGTGCATGAAGGTTTCTCAGTAGATTGTTCCATGCTTCTAATATAGATCACATAAAATACCTGTAAGAGGTGATTAGTGGTTATAAGACTAGAGGCTAAATGGGTGGCTGTGTATTTATTAAGTGTAACCCTAATAGTGGCATGTGTTACATTTAGGTGAGGCAGTTCCAGGTGTCTGTTCCAGAAGACAAGAACTCTCAGAATAACTTTAATCTTGATTCATCCTAAAATGAGAAACTTTTCGGTTCCAGAGCATCTAATCAGAATAAGTTCAGCCACCTCTGAGAATATTTGCAGAGCTAAACATGTCTGTGTAGTAAAAAAAATCCATCATCAGTGGGCTCAGATGTCATGATTCACTATGGCAACAGGTTAAATAGAGCAGAACCTCCATTTTAACGCAGAGTAGTTATGAATATGTGTGCCAATGCAAAATATGACATTTATCTTTAAATGGTGAGTGATGAAAGAAATAAGTAAGCTTAATTTTATTTATTATTTTGGTTATTTTGTTGATTACTCATTCATATTTTTCTAAAGATGATCAAACTAAAATCCAGCCGATATCTCTACATATATTACAATAATTATTTGGATATATTTGTTCATCAGTTACCTGACGTCTGTCTTAATCTGTAACAGCTGAATAAGAGTTCTTAGATTAGATTTACATTTTTTCATGTGCAAATTTTGCCCAATTTTCCCAGCTCCGTAATTTGGAAATGTTTAAATATTTCAACATTAAGTGTTGTCAAAACACATTTAGACAATCTTCAAAATGTATCCAAAACCTCACTTTAAACTCCATTTAGTTCACCTTCAGGATCACTACAGTCATTCTCACTGAGACATTTATAAATCTCCAACATGATGCCAATTATGACAGCAATTTTCAATGAGTCTTGGCTGGTCACCATGTGACAGTTGACTGGTAATTGCTTATTATTTTGTGCATCCAAAGGTTCAGCCCATGAGGTTTATTTAATGGGAGGTTGGAGTGTTGGCATGTATTTAATGAGTGCTACTACTCCTAAATAGGTTTTCCTTGTGTCTGTGGTATTTTGGTATTGTAATCCCAGTCTGGTCCAGTAGGAGGCACAGTTGTACTCAGAATCGATACTTTGTTTCTTTTTAATGCTGTGCTATGGTTGTCACTAAAACGATCAGCTGTGATTCAACTCAGTAGCCATATATACGGACTTGGCTTATAGCATCTGTAGATATCCTTTCAGTTTTTCTTAGTAAATGTTGGTGGGGTTGTTTTTTTTGTTTCCTTCTATCTAACAGTTTTCTCTGTTGTACATTTGGTATTTAATTTATGTATCTACATGGTTAAATCCTGAATCCCCCCTTTTTTTCTCCACTACAAACTGTTTCTGTGTTTGTCTGTGGTGCTCTTACAATCCAGGTGATGAGTTCTTGCACTTCTGCAAATTGCCTGAAAATTGCCTTAAAAAGCTGTTATTGTGATTTATGGTAGTCACTGATCACAGTACATTAGTAATGGGAAGTTTTTCACAGTCTTGCTTTATCTGCACACAGTTAATTCTATTCTGTGATGTACAGTTTATCTGTAAAATTGCCTTGTGAGTTCTCTTCTTAATTTGGTCCGTGGCACTACGCCAAATGTCTCCTTTTATAGATCCCTGAGAAAATGTTTTATTATGTTGTTGTTCTTCTACTTGGATAGCTAACCTGTAAAGTTCCCAATGGTCTCTCCCTGTCAACTATCTTTCCAGGCTATGGCAGCGTCTGAATCTCTAAGTTATGACAGCCACAAGTCAAAGTGACATAGGACATCATGGCTCTATTGTGTCATAATCTAAGGCCAACAGACCTAGTATGGTGACTCATATGATATAGTAGTTTTACACAATGGTGAACCACCTCTAGGTCCAAAAAAACATCAGCCCGAACCCACATAAATCTACAGGATGGTCTTCCCTTTCTGCTTTCTTTATGACTCAGGGTGAGAGTAAAGGTCACTGTGAGGACATTGTGCTTGTTTCTAAATATAGAAATGCAGTATATTTTTTCCATCAACAATTGTGGAATTTATTGAATTTTTATCATAGTTGTGGTGTTAAAAATAAATTGTCTTCCAATTTTTCCTCATAATTCTGTTTCAACTATATGTCTTCTCTACACTGAACTGACAAATGAAATTCATTCATGTTGTTTTGTAGGCTCTTTCAAACTGTACAATTTAATAAATACACTGATAAGATATTATCGGATACGTTTTGGCAAAGACCATAAACAAACTGCTCCAGGCTGCAGGGATTTATATATTTGTTTGAAAAGACTTACTATACTGACTGCCTCTTTATTTATTTTGACAGTCTGTCTTCAAGTCCACTACACCCCTGCCAACTCAGACTTCTGGCAGAAGAGAGTCTTCACCAGGTACTGATTTTAAAATAATGACAGATGGGTTAACATATTTCATAAGGAGAAGAACATCGTAGTAGTAGTAAGAATGATAATGATAATACGAAGGACAATGCTCATGAAAGAATTGATCTGTGGTAAAAAAAAAAAGACCTATGTATTTAAAATATGGCCTGTATATTGTAGAGCCCACTGAAAAAGATCAGAAATCAGCACTGATTTCCAGTTAGCTTTCTTCTAGTACATTTTCACACAACCAACACAGTATAAATGCTTGAAAATAAAACTGTATGTATTTTTATAAACAGATTTTTGTATATAGGTAGCAAATAGCAAACGCACATGCCCACATATTTCAAACATTTTAGCTGATATAAAACAGCTGGTTGTGATCACTGATGTGAAAGACAGGTGGTAACATTGACAGTAATAGGTTTATCGAGTAATTGGAATGACTCTAATTATCAACAGCAAATCTGAAAATCTCTCCAACAACATGTAACTAAACATAAAGTTCTGTTATTGCTTTTGTGTATTGTTGGTGCTCTTCCAAAACAAAGTGTAATAGAAATTCAAGACTATTGGCTTTTGGAGACGTTTCTATGAAAAGCACTAGTAAAACAATTAAAGCCATGCAACCTGATTTTAAAATCTTCTCCATCACATAGCAAAATTACTGGTACACCACAGTCTTGACTCTATGCCAGAAAAGTACGGCTCTTATTCAACTGACATTTAGTTTCATAACAGCCATAAGGTAACCTCATATCATTAGAGCTAAATGGAAAGCCTCATTATAATTGTTATTAGCAGTGCTACCCTCAGGCTTTCGGTGGTGGTAAATTAAAATGTTCTGTCTGTTCCTAAAATGCTCCTACCTTAATAACTAAAGTGCAGACATAATATCTGTCTGATTCGCAAGGTAACACTTTCAGGCTTTGCAGAAATTACATTTTTACATAACCATTGGCTGATTGTGGTAAAAAGGGATTTTACTATAATAAAACACTTAGAAATCAGCGCTCCTCTTGGTTTTGAATTCATTCAATGAATTTGTTCACATCACACAGATTTCACTGAGGAGACCAGTGGCCAATCCCCAGAACCCAAAGAGAAGAAAATGTCTGTGAGGAAGACTCTTGAAAATTGGAAAGATGATGTTCCAAGTAGGTGTAAATACTAAAGTAGCCTGTTGTGTGTGTGCTTGTCATTTTTACATATAGATTTTTAATTTAAAAATTAATAAATGTATGTATATTAAGCATTAAAGGGTCACCCCACTGTTTGCCTTTCTCTTCATGTCCTGTAATCTACCCAATAAAGGGTGAAGGCATTCCAATATCTGTAAGTTAACATGTTAATGTTAATGTTAACTTTAAAAAACAAAAAACAAAAAATATATATATACACATATACAGTGGGGCAAAAAAGTATTTAGTCAGCCACCGATTGTGCAAGTTCCCCCACTTAAAATGATGACAGAGGTCAGTAATTTGCACCAGAGGTACACTTCAACTGTGAGAGACAGAATGTGAAAAAAAAATCCATGAATTCACATGGTAGGATTTGTAAAGAATTTATTCATAAATCAGGATGGAAAATAAGTATTTGGTCAATAACAAAAATACAACTCAATACTTTGTAACATAACCTTTGTTGGCAATAACAGAGGTCAAACATTTACTATAGGTCTTTACCAGGTTTGCACACACAGTAGCTGGTATTTTGGCCCATTCCTCCATGCAGATCTTCTCAAGAGCAGTGATTTTTTTGGGGCTGTCGCCGAGCAACACGGACTTTCAACTCCCGCCACAGATTTTCTATGGGGTTGAGGTCTGGAGACTGGCTAGGCCACTCCAGGACTTTCAAATGCTTCTTACGGAGCCACTCCTTTGTTGCCCGGGCGGTGTGTTTTGGATCATTGTCATGTTGGAAGACCCAGCCTCGTTTCATCTTCAAAGTTCTCACTGATGGAAGGAGGTTTTGGCTCTATATCTCACGATACTTGGCCCCATTCATTCTGTCCTTAACACGGATCAGTCGTCCTGTCCCCTTGGCAGAAAAACAGCCCCATAGCATGATGTTTCCACCCCCATGCTTCACAGTAGGTATGGTGTTCTTGGGATGCAACTCAGTATTCTTCTTCCTCCAAACACGACGAGTTGAGTTTATACCAAAAAGTTCTACTTTGGTTTCATCTGACCACATGACATTCTCCCAATCCTCTGCTGTATCATCCATGTGCTCTCTGGCAAACTTCAGACGGGCCTGGACATGCACTGGCTTCAGCAGCGGAACACGTCTGGCACTGCGGGATTTGATTCCCTGCCGTTGTAGTGTGTTACTGATGGTGACCTTTGTTACTTTGGTCCCAGCTCTCTGCAGGTCATTCACCAGGTCCCCCCGTGTGGTTCTGGGATCTTTGCTCACCGTTCTCATGATCATTTTGACCCCACGGGATGAGATCTTGCGTGGAGCCCCAGATCGAGGGAGATTATCAGTGGTCTTGTATGTCTTCCATTTTCTGATGATTGCTCCCACAGTTGATTTTTTCACACCAAGCTGCTTGCCTATTGTAGATTCACTCTTCCCAGTCTGGTGCAGGTCTACAATTCTTTTCCTGGTGTCCTTCGAAAGCTCTTTGGTCTTGGCCATGGCGGAGTTTGGAGTCTGACTGGTTGAGGCTGTGGACAGGTGTCTTTTATACAGATGATGAGGTCAAACAGGTGCCATTCATACAGGTAATGAGTGGGGGACAGAAAAGCTTCTTACAGAAGACGTTACAGGTCTGTGAGAGCCAGGGATTTTCCTTGTTTGAGGTGACCAAATACTTATTTTCCACCCTGATTTACAAATAAATTCTTTACAAATCCTACCATGTGAATTCATGGATTTTTTTTTCACATTCTGTCTCTCACAGTTGAAGTGTACCTCTGGTGCAAATTACTGACCTCTGTCATCATTTTAAGTGGGGGAACTTGCACAATCGGTGGCTGACTAAATACTTTTTTGCCCCACTGTATATATATATATATATATATATATATATATATATATATATATATATATATGTATTAGAGTAAAACAAACCATTCAATTGGTCAGGTGAAATAAACATGTTAACAATGAAATATTTTAAGTTCCGTGCATTTTATGTATGTATATTTAACATACTATTGTAGATAATGTTCTATAATGCTATTTGTGGTCATCAGTGCACATTGTGTTCTGATAAATGGCTTTAGCAGAACTTGATGTGAAATGCAACATGCCATCTAAAAGTACTATTTCTTCTCTGCATCATTCTCTGCATGACATTGATGTTTTGTTGTTTTTTATTCATGTAACAAGAGTTCCCACCTCAAATGAGAAATGTATTTTTTTGAAATGGTTATAGCAGGCTGCCTGCTGCCTAGATGCCTAGATATGTTACTAGATAAATGATAGTAACATAACTCATATAGTTATGTTACAGTTTTAGGATATTTTCTGTTTGTGTCCATGTTTTCTATCTCTGCTGTAACAAAAAGCAGCACTAAAATGATATTTTCAATACAGTACATACCTTCAGTTCATTTATACATTTTATTCTATTTTTGAAAAGTATTTTTGTTGCCTGTTTCAGCAACACCGACCATTTCAACTGCTGGTCACCCCAGGCAAGCAAGCCAAGCCAAAAGCCCCAAAGACCTCCGTGAGCTTCCTCCAGAACCCAGCAATACATACAGTGAACTGCGGAAGAAGGTAGTGAGGGACCGTCGGGAAAAGAACACAAGGATGGTAGACAAAGAAAAGCTACAAGAGGAGAGACTGCAGCGCCTGGAACGGGAGATTAGTGACAGCAAAGCCTTCTCAAACCAGAGGTCCTCTGCAGGTAGAGTAGAGGAACCGCTGGAGAGATACTGTACAGAGGAACAATGTGGAGAAATTGAATGAAGGGAAGTAGGGAAAGTATGTAGGAGTAACAGTGGAAGTAAAACAGATGTAAATGAGGCAGAAAGGAAAAGTAAGCAGAGAGTTACAGCGGATGGAGGAATTTACAAGTGTCAAAAGAGGGAGCTGGAGATAGTGCTAAGGGCAGAAATGGCACTGATCATTGGACTCCACAGCATGTCGTCATCATGAAGAGAAGAAGAGGGAGTAATGAAAAGAAACATGAAAGCACTTTGCTGATCTTTAGGCAGACCACATGTACTGTAGAGTCAAAACCCATATTGAGGAATGACCTGAAAGGGCTGTGTTGCATTGTAGTGTTGCATAGTTTTGTTAGCCACTCACACTCCTGAAAGATGCAAATTATTGTCCTGATTTTGTAAAAATCACAAGCCCTCACAATTCACATTTTTTGCTTTAATTCAATGCTTTGGCATGTGGAAACTGCCTTAAAACTACTTATTAATCTGGAAAATTATTTGTAACCTGATATGCTTTGTTTGCAGGCAGCCAAGCAGAGCTGCAGAATTTGAGGCAACATGCTCAGGAGCTGGTTGATGAAAACGATGCCCTCAAACTGACAGTTCACCGTCTGAATGTGGAGCTGAGCCACTACCAGGCGCGGTTCAGACCACTGTCCAAAGAAGAGGTATAACAAGCTCAAGACATGAATATGACAAGAGACTACTTCAGTGAAGGATAAGGGGCTAATTGAGAATTAATGAACTATAGGTATTTCTAAAAAAAAAAAAAAAAAAGTAAAATAAATAAATAAATAAATAAATATATATATATATATATATATATATATATATATATATATATATATATATATATATATACACATACATATATATATATACATATATATACATATATATATATATATATATATATATATATATACATATATATACATATATATATGGGTCAGTTTAAACTTTTCATGAATAAGATGCAATGCAACCTCAGGGTTTGCTTGAAAGAAATTTGAGAAATTGTATTGTGAATATTACCAATCAGCTCAGTTACGAACAGCTGTTCCTATTAGGGAGTTGTACAGAGAAAAAAAGTCAGTCTGTCTCACTCCTACCTTACCAAATTTAACTTAAATCAGGTATATGTGTTTGTTGGGTCTTTCCACAAGCCCCGCTGGTTTAGAGACTTATTCATCATGAAGAAAACGACAGTCAGCGATTGATCGATTTACTTGCAAAGGAGGCCTCGCTGGTATCTACCACAAAATGACCCCAACGACGGCCTACGCTTGCTGCCTTTTATTGGGAAAACAGTTCACACAATACACATCACAGCAAAAGCACCACCCACGTAAAACCCCCAAATGGTTACAAAGACAAGGCACTATGCATGTGTATGTGTAAACATCTGTATGCATGTGAGAATGTGTGTGTGTGTGTGTGTGTGTGTGTGTGTGTGTGTGTGTGGCCTCCTGCTGACCAAAAGGGTCATAAAAGCAGGAAGCAACATCACAAGAAACAGATCTTCCAGATAGGATGTATCTGCAAAAAAACACTACATCCCCCCAGAACCTCGAGAGTCTGGGGAGGGGGATAAAAGAATTCCTTTCATCACAGAGTTAAAACAATGTAGAGATGGTAAGCATAAAAATGACAACATTTTAACAATTCACTCTAACAGTGTTCTCCTGTATTATCTTCATTTGCTCTTAATAACTGTCTCCCCTTAGACTCATTTTCTTAGATTCTGTAGAGAATCTCATTACAGTACATCTCCTTATTTTCGAAGCTTCATAACTGAGCTTTTAAGATACACATCCACCTTTGATCGAAAACCCTGCTGAGTGAAGTAAGGTTTTATTTTTCTCAGTCCTTCCATCTGATTTGTTGAACCAAAAGAGTTTTTTGTTACAGTCTGTGGCGGTCTCTCTGGCACAGTCTGTCCACATTATTGTAGCTTTAACGCTGCAGAAGAAAGCCAGCCTTTGGTTTTAATCATGACTACCTCATGCTGTGTTTTCACACCAGGGGATCTCCTGCTCTCATCACTGCCTCTGTGGCTGCATGTCTCTGCAAAGGCTCATTACTAACAAGTGAAGTGTGGCTGGAAAGAAAGAGATAAAGGAAAATGCATTTTACAGTGAAGTAACACAGTTATAAGAGATTGGATGAGTCATAATCAGTTTAATTGGTTCAGTTAAAAGGATCTGCTTCCATATTAAATTATCTATAGCAAACTTTGAGCGGGTCTCCTCTTTTTTGCTGTAGGAGGCATTTTGCTGGTAAGTTAGAAGTTCATAGGATCAGTACAGATCAATACAAAGTTGCTCTGATTGATTATCTTTATCCTATAACGTGTCCTAACTGATGAGTGTTCTTCCAGCAAGACATGGCCACCATTCAAAGGGGATGAGGTAACACTCAATGATTTGATGTGTATGAGCCAAATGAACACCTAAATTAAATTTTAGAGTGTCATGGAAGCAGATCCAGCTTTAAAACACCAAATAAAGTGATATCTTTGGAAGAATGGTGTTTCATCCCTCTATTGGAGCAGCTTAGTCAGGCTGTGAGATAAATTCTTTCAGATCTTGTGTAGTTATTGATGCTACAATAGATTCCAACACTCTATTGGCCCATTTTGATATATTCAACTTATCCATGTAAAGGACTAAACTGTAGTGATGGAATAAAAGCCCAACTTCATTTTCTTTCTTTCTATGTCACTCCTTACTCATCTAGCACTCCAAAGTCAGTGGCTTACCAAACACGGGGTCTCCTCCTCCATGGCTGGTAAGTATAAATATATAACAGTACAGTACATTTATGACTTGACTGTAGGCTGACCTTTTAGCAAGTTAATAATCTGATGTCACTAATCAAAACATATAGTGTCGCTGGCTAATCTAATAGGCAAGTCATTTTTTGTAAAATAAATTGACTGGTCAATCGATTACTATGGTTTCAGTATCCCATGAAATTGAAGAAAAATGTGAAATTGCAGATTTTCAGTCTGCTGACAGTTGGTCTGGTAGCATGGTTAATCACAACCAAAGCTCACTAAAATTTGCACAGGTAAGAGACTGGGCATTTTCTCTTAAATGACTATATATCTGAATGCCACATTGTCCAGTATCTGTCCACCCTAACAAGATCATAAAGCCCATTTGCACCAGGTATTATTACTGTCACTGTTTGATTGAAAACAAACTTTTCCTGTGTGGCGTAATCTCTAGCAAGGCAAAAGATTCATGGCACTCATGTTGTGTCTAGTTTAAACTATTTCTCTTTGTCCGTTTTATGTAGGTTGACATGAAGTATTTATCTCCTTTACTGCTGGCTTATGAAGACAGGATGAATGAGAAAGATGCCATTCTGCAAACCATTGAGGTAAAGTAGTGGAATTTGTGTGAGTTTTAATGAATCATCTTTCATATTTTCTTTTTGGAGAATTGGTGAGGTTATTTCAGAGGTGGGGGTTGTTAAGTACTATTTGATGTGCCAACTTGTATTTATGTGGTTCATGGGTTGAAAACCTGCAGTACACTCAATAGATAGAATGCATTAGTCAAGGTGCTCCCAGGATCTTATTAGATGAGGTAAACATTTAGTCATGCAAACAACAGAAGTCAAAACAAATCATATTTTGTTCTAATGGTAATTATTGTCTTTTTAATAAGTATTTGGGTCTTTTAAAGGTAGCTATATAATACATCCTTCCTTTGGAATTAATAAAGTATTTCTGATTCTGATTAACAACACAGTGTGTAGACTCTTCTGCATTTATGATACTTACAAATGCTTATACATACAGTTTTGAATAAATGAACGCCATCATTTAAGAGAGAGCAGTGGCTGTATGTTAATACACATGTTGTAAAAATGTAAATATTGTAATAAAACCTTATTTTTGCAAGTAAAAAGTAAAAAACATTCTGTTTAACATGCTCAAAAGGTTGCGATTGAGCAGGTTTCTGTGTCCTGAGCCGATCCAGTTCCAGCATAAAAGGACTTGGAACAGTTTCACAGGGGGAGGTGAGACCAGACTTAGTGGGTATAACACTAACAGGACAGCTGGTGTGCTCAGGCAAAGTCTCAGTGAAGGATGGTATCTCCCCAGGGGGACCTTTAAGCCTTGGCTTAGAGGTGGTAGTAGAGAAGACGATGCATTTATTTTGTGTTTTTCTTTATGGCCTTGAAATCATTGGTTTTTGTGTATTTGTCTGCTACAGGAAAACATGGAAAAGTTGCATGTTCAATTAGAGGAAGTCATTAAAGAAAATGAGAAACTCCATGATGAAATTACCAAGACCGGAGCGGTCAATCAGAAAGACTGGTAAGAAAAAATGCACGGCTTTGTGTATGTGGGTTATTTCAACACTGTATGAACTTGATTTGCCGTCATCATTCATTCATCTGATCTCGTAATGAAAATTAAATGTTTTTTTTTTCTTTATTCATTGCTAAACATGATAGATGCAATTAAGAAAATTAAAGAAGCTAAACCTTTGTTCCCTTTGGTACACCCCTGCTGCTGGTATTCTGGCTTTCATAATCATTCTAGCATATAATGCTGCTGACACTGACTGAAACTAACTCTGAGAAGTTAGATAATTGCACTGGCATTATGTAAACTAGAGTTGTTAACCTCTTCATGTATCTCAATCTAATATATAAGGGATTACTTAAGTACTAGGCATACATGTTGATGCTCAGTACATTTGTATACGTATAGACTTAGTCTTTATTTCAAGTGCTCTTGTGAAAAGTATAAATACTTCATGATACTAGATGTCCAATTCATTCAAAGGCCAACACTTGTAGGCAATCACATTAACTCATTTATTTGTATTCAGTAGACTCATCAAGTTGTTAATATGTTTCTTCTTAGAAAGACTAACTTGCAGGAGTAGAAAAGTATATGTTATCTTACAAGGATTACAGAATTTATGTAAGTTTTTTTTCTTGGAAAGAAAGCTTAATCTCTGTAAAGGTTAATGTAGCGTGCAGCAAAGCTATTTATAGTATTTTTGTGTCTGATAATTACTGTTTGTTAAATTAGCAAGTTTTGTGATGTGCTGATTTAGCATTGACATAATCTCTCACTCTCTGGCTTTCTTTCTCTCTGCAGTTATCAAATTCAACAACAGGCCGTTCTGGTTTTGCAGGAGAACCAGGTTCTCATCAATCAACTCGAGGCGCAGCATGCTGAGGCCAAGGACACTCACAGCAGACATAACACTGAAGGTATTTTCTGAAACACTGAAAGACCTAAAGAAAATTAAAAAGATGAAATAAATTCTTCCACAAGCATTTACAAGACAAACAAGTCTCACACTAAAATCTTTAAAATGATGCATGCATTTCAGAATTACGGCTGTTTTTTTGTTTAAAAAAATGTTTTTAGGTCTTTTTTGATAGGGATAAATGAGGAAATACAGAATATAACACAGCATACGCAGAAAAAGTCTAAATGTCTACTTTTGGTGTTGACCGTGTCCCTTTGAAGGTCGTAGATTCGAACGTTAACGCAGTAGATGTTTCTTTTTGGACTCAGTTATATAATGCAAACTTTCATTTTTGTTGGCTCTTTGACCTAGCCAACACAAAGATGCATTGTTAGACATAGGAAAAGCTAAAAAAAAAGCAAAAGCTTGTTTAAAAGAGCCTTTCACAACATTAACAATGTAACAAATTGTTGCCAGGATGAGCCCCGCCCCAAGAATATACATCTTGTCATGTGTCTCAGTCTAATATGGATGTGATTTATTGAGTAGTAATCATACGTGTTGATGCTCAACACATTTGTATAAATAGGATACCATTAAACTTCCTTTTGAGTTGTTTTTACCTACTGGGTGATACCTAAGGTTTTTTCCATATTATTTTTGGTTTCATAATACATACTTTCCTTTCTGTTGGCCCCGTGATCTAGCCAATAAAGAAACACAAAGAGCCATTGTTAAACATAGGAAAAGCTCACTTTTTAAAAGTCTTTCACAACGTTAACAAATCTTCATTTTCCATTTCGGGTGAGCCCCACCTCAAGAATATGCAACTTAAAAACGTACACACTCGCAATTTCACTGCATTTTTTGTAAACATGTTAAATTCAGAAAAAATTACTCAAAAAGACTCAAGTGATTTCGTTTTTTTATTTTCCTTTTTATTCATTTTCTTCTGTTTAATACTCTCTTTTTTTCTTATCTCTTTCTTGTTTCTTTAGTGGCAAAAGTGTCTAAGAAACTGATGTTATTAGAAGTGGAAAACCAGCGTTTGGAAGAAGACCTGGAAGAAAGCAGGAGGGAGGTGCAGAAAAATAAGAAGGAGCTTCAAGTTCTGCAGGCCCGCCTAAAGGATGCAGTCACCTGGGACGAACACTGCAGCATTGCTGGAAAACTGAGAAGGTACCCTTCTAATCTCACGTTATTAAACAAAACTGAATACTTAAGTATTAAAGCTGCTCTGTTGTTTCCAAGAGCAAACAAGAAACTGTAGACTGAACAATTTATATTCACAAGCATTGACCATTCTTGCTTTATGTTGGGTAAGGGTGTGGAGAAAGCTTTGTTTATTATTATTTCAGTTGATTTGTAGCACAGATAAGTAGAGAAAAAGAAGAACTACAACAAGAGTAGCACCTGAAGCACTACAGTTTTAAGTGCAATAGAAAAGTCAAATGGGATTTAATGAATAAATGTACGTGGTCAGGTATTGTCATAGCCCCTGGGATTTAAAATACAACTCATGTTTACACAAATGAATCAAAAATAAATTGCATAAGCATGAAATAACAGGACTATTACATTTAAAACAAATATCAGTAGGCTATATTTTGGAGCTTTGATTGCAGATTGTGACACGTGTTGTGACATAATTCTATGAACTCTTCTCTTCACTCTCAGACAACTGGAGCAGCATGAGAGCAGAAGTAAGGATGGAATTGACAAACTGCTTCTGAGAGTGTCTAACCTCCAGGAGGAGAACAGGATTCTAGCTCTGGACAAAGCCCAGCTAACTGCAAAAACAAGGGCAATGGAGGCTGAGCTGGAGCTCTCAAGGCAAGCCAGCAGGTAGTAAATATTCAGTGTTCTTTGTTTGCTGTTATCACATACATGAAACCTGGTACACAGCAGTGAGACGCAGTTCTTGGAAGGTTTTCAGCATTGCTTGAGCCATTAAAACAAAAGAATGTTATGATTACTATAACAGCATGTGGAAGCAATTCCATTTTCAATATATTAAAATGCTTTTGTGCAAAAAATATGTAGCATCTGGATATGCTTATATATGGAACTGCCATAAAAACTGGTACATGGATGTTTAGCAAGAGTAAAATCAATGTAAACTATTTATTGTTTATAATTGGGACAGCTTGCTTTTGGTATCATTTAAAAAAAACAAACACTCGTGATAACTTGAAATTGAAGCAGTCTGATAATGTGCTAGACTCCTGCACATCCACTGAGCTCTGTGTTAAGGTTTTTTTAAAATAAAAAAATCCAACCTATATGAAGTAATATGGAAGAAGTCCACTTAGTAAGTGTTATGCACATGACTTTCATGTGGGAAAATGTGGTTCATATCCTATGTGAGGATCAGTGCCAACGAGCTCGTCTGATGGGAGACAGGAGAACTTTCTATTTTCATATAATTACTTTATTAATTTAATTATTATTAATTTATTATTTTCTTTTCTATATTTCTGTCCAACATTGCAGCTGGTGATTCATTCTTTTGTCCTGTTTGTCTAATGTTTTGACACCTAGTATAATTATATCTAATTAACTGTAGGGATTGCAAGGGATTGCAGCTGGACTTAAATATGTTCTGGTCTGGAGCCTTCATTTCCCAGATTTGTAGATTTGTGCTGAGATTAATATGAACTCTTTCAATATGAAGTGTGAAGTCTGTCAAAAGGTGTTTAATAACCAACATTTCCCCCCACCTTGTGCAGATGGCATGATCTCAAGTATCATCCAGCTAACCTATTGTCCTTCTTCTTATTCAACCCTTCTATCGGCTGCTTTCCCTTTTCTTAACCCCTGCTCATTTTTCTTTACCATGTTTTCACCAAACCTCCCTTTCGCACACCATTTTTGTGCCTCCATATTTTCTCTTTCTTTCTTTTCTGTGTTTTTGGTCCTCTTTTAATACTCTTTAATCAATTCCCTTCCTCACTCGCCTATCTTTCCATCAATTAGGAAGGCTGAAAGAAGAATGAGTATGTTGAAGCAACAAAAGGCAGAGTGTGTGTTGAAGGAGGAAAAGACACGGCACTGCCTGGGAGCTGTCATTTCTGTGGCAGAACACATTTCCCAGGAGAGAGACCGACTATTACACATGGTACTACTGATGCTACTGCAAAAAGATTTTGTACCACATGTGACACTGAATAGATGCACAAACATGAGGGTCTTGAAACTTTCCTTTGATAAAAAAAGGTCTAAATATACTGAATATTAAGTATCAATTCATTCACTTACTAATTAAGCTGTTTGTAGTAATGCCAGCTTTGGTTGCTGTTTACAGACAATTCATCCAAAATGACAACAAAATTCAGTAGTTAAGGTGTAAAGGTATTTCATAAGAGTTGCAACAGGTCTGGAGGCAGGTAGGATTTTGGATTTTAAAAATAGTCACAGAAAAACTAATAGGCACCCAAAAACTGCTGGCAGATTGTTGGTAATAATGTCATAAGGTTGCAGAAAACCACCTGGGGCCAGTCCCTGGATAGATTACTGGTACATCTCAGGGCCAACATAGACAGGCAACCATTCACACTCACATTCACTGACATTATCTAATGCTTATTTGTATTTCCTGAACAAGTTTGCTCTTAAAATTAACTCCATTCTAGGAGAAAGAATCTTAAGCTCCTTCTCCTCAGCTCTGCTGAGAATCATTAAATTGATGGTTAGGACTTCCAGACAATCAGTCAATCGATTAATTAAAACTGAATTATTAATGATTCCAAAACCTTATTTGGTTTTCATATGCACCTATTTTCAGAGATAGCAAATTTAATAGCAGAAAATTAACTAGGCATATAATACTATTCTTTTTCTCTTTTTTGCCATATTTTTCAAGTAGTATTTGATAACAGTGTAATAAAACTGGAAATTCTGTTTTTGGAGTGCCAGCCCAGTATTTTTAGTGGCTCCCATATAGCCACCCCTAAGAACATTTTTTGGAGCAGGTGCCCCTGAGGATAGGTGACAAAAGTGTGCATTCGATTCAGTGTCATGTTAAAAAAACAGTTTGAGATTATTGGAACTTTGTGACATGATGCATTATTCTGCTAGAAGCAGCCATGAGAAGATGGGTACAGTGTGCGGAATTTAAATGATGCCCAGTGATGTACTGAGGAACCCAAAGTGTGTCAAGAAAATATCCCCCATACCATTATAGCACCTCCACCACTGGCACCTTGTTTTTGATACAAGACAGGATGGATCCATGTTTCCATATTTTTTACCCAAAATTGTGACCCCACAGACAGGCAGCAGTTTTCCAGTCTTCTAATTGTTAAAATGATCCTCACATGTATGCATATCTCTGTGTATATCTCTGTTGTATACTTTCATTATTCAGACAAGGTACAAGCACAGAGAAGATAACGTAAAGGTTTTTTCAGTCAAAGCAATTGTATAAATCAGACCAAAAAGTGTGTAAGGCGTACAGGAACTGAACTGTCTGATTTTCCACCTCTGGCATTATATAACTGGGTATATATTATCTGGGTGTTTTTTTAAGCATTGTGATTATGTACGTTATGTAAGCAGTAGAAATGTTTTTTTTTATTTATACATAGTTGCCTATAAAGCACTATGATTATTGCAGAGTTAAAGAAGACTCACGGTTACTTTTTGTGTTTTTGGAGTTCTAAAGAGTCATGACCAAACAGTTATAATCAGAATGACTGGCATGGGGGAGCCTTAGCTGACTTTGACTTTTTATGAAATCTTGATTCACACAGTTACTTAGTAGGTAACGAGTGAGTATTTTCTTATCCATCCTTATCCAACCTAGTACAAGTCTGCAGATTGGTTATACTGTCCTGAAGTTAAACAGCTTTTGTGCCTCACCCATTTGGCTGCACAGGATTTCTATAAATCGGCAACAGTTTGACGTCTTTCATTCATTTCCTTTATCCAATTCTCCCATAATCCCTCACTTCCTTTATCCAATTGTGTGTTTAACCCTCCCTCTGTGTTCCTTTTTTAGCTCAGTAACCCGCCATCTTCCCTGTCTGCCTCCCTAGGCATCATCTCTTCAGCAGGAAAAGCAGAGATTCATCAGCAGGATTCTCAGTGGCACAGTTCGATTTGGAAAACTACAAGAAGAAGTCAAAGTAAGTTTGTTTATTAAAACATCACTGTCAGAATACAGTCACCTCCCCTGTAAACACTTTTTTTTTTTTTTTTTACACAAGAATCATACATCAGTGGTTTTAAAAAGTCAAATCTGGCTCACTGGCTTACAGTGGGTTTGGTTTGTCTTAATAATGTCTGCACATATGATTAAGGAGCCAGAAATCTCTTAATGTATTCCCAGAAGCTGCACTGCTACGTGGCAGGCAGGTTAATTTGATCTTAACCTCTGATGCCTGGCAAGCTTTTGAACAACACATTTGGTTCATCTGGTGCCTCAACTGATCAGGCTGAAACACAACGTTCCAGTTTCAGTCCTCATGTCTGGTGTCTATTGATCAGCCCACTCTACTGGAATTGATAAACCATCTGCTTGTCAGCCTCCACTACTCACAACGAATAAATTGATGAACACTTGTGTCTCGCAGATTGCTTTCTCTCATGCTGACTTGAGTGGGTCTCTTAGATAATCTTCTCATTTTTAAGAGCGCATGCAATTAGGACCATACATTATAAGCATGTTTCATGTAAAGAAAGCACCAGTATAATGATAATGATCAGAGGTTATAAAGGGGTGTCGTTTGTGCTCTATGACTGTGGTCATAGAGAACATACTGCTGTTATGTGCTATTCTACATGCATTTTCTCACTTTGCCTGTCAGCACTTTTCCTTTATGTTTGTGCCTTTCTAAAAATCCTGATTCAATCCCGACCAGGCCATGGGTTCTTTAGTCCAGTTTTAGATTCATCCATCCATCCATTCGCTTCCGCTTATCCTTTTCAGGGTCGCGGGGGGCGCTGGAGCCTATCCCAGCTGTTATAGGGCGAGAGGCGGGGTACACCCTGGACAGGTCGCCAGTCTGTCGCAGGGCCAACACACAGAGACAGACAACCATTCGCACTCACATTCACTCGCACATTCACACCTAGTGGTAATTTAGATTATCCAATTAACCTATCCCCACAAGCTGCATGTCTTTGGATGTTTTTCAGTTTTAGATTACTTTCATTTAATTTTGTTGTCAGTCGACTTATAATTACACATGAATTCAAATTAATTAGAGTTTAAATTGAACTATTATGCCATGAAATCTCATCCCTCGTGTACAGTATTGCACTTGCATGTAGTTGTCAGTACCAGACACATGCATGAGCATAGGTAATTGTAAACTAGAACACAGAGCCTCTTTCTTCCTTGTTCATTCTTTGGCAAAACCACATTGATCCCACCCATTCCCACAGAAATAAAATGAAGCCTATTATAGTAAATCACCATGGTAGCCTTTTCTGCAGATATGAATCTTTCCACTGTGGTTGACAGTTGTTGTGCACCATCAGCTACTGTACAGTTGTGCGTTCTTCTTTTGTAATTGTTTATTATGATGAAAAAAACATGACACTAGCTTTAGTGCCTTGCTCAGCGGCCAGTGGCATGTGTGTTCTGTCAGCAGCTCTTGTCACTCAAACCAGAGCAAGGAAAAACATCTCAGTGGGTTTAACAATTTTATTAGGATCTCTATAGCAACAGCTCATAGGGAGAGAGAGAGAGAGAGAAGTGTATGTGTGTGTAGGTGTGTGAATGCGAATCTCATAGGTGGTGATCAGACCATGAAAAAAGGAGAGCTGTAAATGTTGTGGTAAACAACATTTCCCCCCTTTTTTTCCTAATAGTAAAACAAACAAAAAAATCTGACATAAAGGTGGACTTTAAGGTTTGTAGTGGTTTCACAAAAGCATTATGGCTTAGGAATTGTCTTCAACACAATTTTAAAATGAAATAATAACCAAATTGAAGTCCTGATAGAGTATCAGCACTTATTGTTTGACCACTGCCTGCTGCAAGAATAGCCCAAACACACATTTGGCACTGATTCTGAAAGTCTCTGAAACTCTGCTGGATGGATGGAACATTATTCCTCCAAAATGTTTGGATCCCTTTTAGTGTAGGGTTAAAGAGTCTTGGTTTTTACCTTGTATTTGTCACACATCATGTTGTTGTAAGCCAACCATAACATACTATGTGCGTCATCGCATAGTATTATATAAAGAAACCATACACATAATTTAATTAAGATGAGTTTATAGATTAATTAAACGAGTCACTGAGTGTTTACATTCTCTTATTTGCTCTGTGAGTCACAGCTACGTTGCCTTTCTGTAACCTGCTCCCTTCTGTACCAAACGCCTGGATTGTACAGGAAAAAATATACAAACCCATTTCAGACTGGTGTATCCCAGTTCACATTTTTGAGGACATTCACACCAGCTAGAGCAGATAAATATCCCTGTGTTGTCTTTTTTATTTCTTACCTAATCAGTATTTAAAGTATTTAGAGTTTACTTAAGCAAATATGATGCATTGGTAGGTTAACATCAGTGGTTGCTGTTTTTACTCATTTCCATTTATAACAGGACTGCATACATGTTATTGTTCTTGTCGGTACTGCACTACTTACATCATTCTTTTTCAAAAGGCTCAATTGTGGAGAAATTAAATAATGGAAATAATTAGTGTGCGCTTAGCCTGTTGCAGTAAATAATGCATCATCACAAATAGCCAGTAACCCAGTTTCACAATATAAAATACCACGAAAGCAGGGTGGTAGGGAAATACATACTCTAAAAGTATGTTAAGAAAAATATTATGTTTCTGTTATATTTTAACTGAAATATTTGGATAAAAACAGCAACTATGATAATTCGTTTGTGTAGTTTACTGTTTCACAGAAAAAAAGTGCATTCATTGCTCCACTTTCAGTTGTACAGCAGTTGGTTATTAGTTAGTTAAGTTAGTTAAGTTATGCCAGTAATGATTGTCAGATGTTTCCTTTTTTGCATTTTTTTTGTTTGTAGTGCACAGAAGTGTAGTGGCTATCCAGTCTTTTTTTCTCAAGCTTTTCTTCAGTTGAAAATGCATTTAGTGGCTCTATAGGGCTTAGACATAAAGACCTGGAAAACTGACTAGGACAAAAAAAGACACCTCTTTGATAAGGAGGAATAACAGTCACTGGGAATGATAGCAGAGGAAATTGATCTATTTAGCAAAGCATTGTGGACAATTTTATAGAAAACAAAACAAGTGAACACAGGGCAGGTCCTTCTACGGAGAAAAACTGCAGCTGATAACAGAAAAATCTGGAGAGTTGTAAAAAAAACAACAACCCTTAACCATCACTGATATCACCAACAGTTTGAGAGTGGATAGCATCACAATCTGCAGTTCAAAGAAAACCTACTGTAGTGGAATAACAGAGATTCATACCTCTTATATACCAAGGCTAGATTGGAATTATGCATGTTTGGAGCAAATGTTTAATGAACTAATAAAATCAAAATATCTCAAAGTGAAAGTGAAAGAAAGACTGAAGAATACATGTGATTCAAACCTCATCAAATATGAAGGAGCTAATAAAATGTTATGGGCATGTTCTGTGTGGCAGTAAAACAGGTATGGGCAATTGATTTTAACAAGCTGAACTCAGTCCTGCTGAAGTCCTTCACAACAGTCCCAGTTTCTCCTGTGGACCCTTGGGAAAATTAATTGTCCATCGCTGCTATAATAGAATCATTTCAGAAGTATACACAAACATTTAGTTTGTCTATGCATGAAGCAATTCCCCTGTCTCATTTAACAGGCCTTCCAAAAATACAGTGACATTAAGCACATTGCCTGTGCAGCCAAAGCTTTATCAGTGACAGCCAAGCCAGTCACCAGATTTAAAGCCTGTTGAGCCTTTTTTTCTAGCTGAAAAGAAGATTGAAGGAAGAAATCCCCAGTAACAAAGATCAGCTGAAACCTGCTGATTTGAAGCCCAAAGATGATAGTAAAGCTTTTGTCATGTCAGTGGTCTGCAGACTTCGTATTCTTCAAAGAGCTATGAACATTTATGATTGTTATTTCTGAAATGAGATTAAAAAAAAAAGCATCTGCATATGAAAAAAAATGAAAAAAGACTTAAATGCTAGTTTATACCCCGCTCATATTTCGGCTTCAATTTCAATTTAAATAGCTTTATTTTTTTATTTTTTTTTTTTAGTTTTTATTTTTGTTAATTAAAAAACAAAAATGAGTAAATGGAATAGTAAATGATAGTCTGATAAATTCCTGATAGTTGTGATGAAGGAATTTCAAAGCCATCAAAGGGGTAAAAAAACTAATGTTAAAATGACCAGATAAATCAAACCTTTGAAGTTGTCTAGGCCACATGATAACAGGATTTGGTGCACATAAACATAAACAAGTCACAAGTTTTTAGAATTGGAAAACATCGAGGGCAAATCAAGGCAAACATTTGTAACAGCAGAAAAGTATACAATAACAGCAATAGGGAAGTAAGCTTTTTCACTCTTTGTGAGAATGAATGAATGAATGAAGTTTATCCTCAGGAAAGATTAGACTTGAGTGTTGAATTACCAGGCAGATCGAACCTTAAGTACCCGACCTCAACCCAGGCAACTCTGCATTATGTTGTCACATAAAACTTCAACATGACTTAATGTAGTTCACTCTTCAGAAGGTATGAAGAGTCCACAAAAAGGACTCCCGTTATCTTCACACCTGCTAAAGTCCTTTTTGTCCTTTCTCTCATTGCAGCTTATGTGGACTTGCTCTAAAAGCTCAGTTACTTAAATAGATGATAACTGATTGAGATCAGAGGTTTTCTATCACTGGTTCAGTTTTAATACAAACGTGAAAAACTAGCAGGTACTAACAGTTGCTTTCTTTTTAATGAACAGCTCTTGCTCTTGGTGATTACTGTCAGCCTGCGGTGATTGGAATATGTGTTGCCACCTAATGAGTTGAAAAAATAGGGATTGTGCATTAAGTGTGTGCTATAAAGAGAGACAGATTGTGACTACATTATTCATGTGTAATTAAAATTCATGCTCCTCCATCTCCTGGATACACCTGAAAATGTTAAATATTTTAGTGAGTGCATGTATAAATATAACCAGGTCACAGGTTTGACCCATTCTGCTGCTTGACGTCAGTGTGGGATGACTTTTTTCCACTTTAATATTCTCCTCCACTTTTCCTCCCATCATCGCATTTATATGAACATTTACAGAAGTGATTACTCTAAATAATAGGATTACATAGGATATTTATTTGTTCTACCCTCCTGGTGTGCTGACCTTTGACCCTCCTCCTTCTTTGTGCCTACTGTTCAAGAATGGCCTGAGTGAGTCAATTTGGCTAATTGTGTTTGACAGCTGAAAACCATAAACCACAGACTATGGTAATTAGTACCATTTTCAAAGCAAGAGAAACGGTTGCTAAGGAAAATAATGACAGTGAGCTCATTGAATTACCCACACAGAGTTTTGTCATACTCAAGGCTGTCCTATATGTGGACCAATTTCGTATTTGTCTTTTCAGATGTAAGGAGGGAGACTGTTTTTTTTTTAATGGGAGCTGTCACTCATCTCAGGAAGATGAAAGGCGGGGTCCTTTAGATGTTGTATTGTACAACAAGCAGGACAAACACTTGACTGACACGAAGTCTTTGTAACAGATCTTACCAAATAGAGCAAAAATAATAACTCTGTTCCTCTTTTCTGACCTGCTGCTGATATCTGTCATAACTAATATCTCTTCTAAGAATCGTTTCTTCTTCTTATGTCTGTTCAGATCATTTTTCCTCATCAAGTCTAAGCTCATTGTGGCATATTTACTGTGCATCTTTGGTGAAAATAATATTGCACAATAGTATGCCACTAAAAAATGAAAGATCTTTGTCAAAGTAGTAATTCTCAGTTGCCATTATTCAAAAAAGAATGAAATTGTTATCCTTTTTTCTTATCCTCACACCTGGCAGTAATATTGAGTCTCATCAAGCTTTGGAAGGTTTGGAGATAATCATGTCAAAAATCGAGTTTAGAGTCTCTAGAAATCATCTAAAGATTAAAAATCCCACTTCTACGAACACAGTGGTGTTTTGTGAAATCACATATAAGCTCTTGCCTTTATGATTTTATTGGTTTGACGGCGTCTTGTATCTCTAAGCTTAAAAAGACTAACTATGCAAAAATCTCACAAAAATCAGACAGGAGGTAGCAGGAGGGAAAGTATGCACACGAGCAACCTATAGGAGAAAATAGTTCAATTTATTTAATTGCCTAGTAGCGTCTGTACTCGGTAGCATAGTGCTAAGCTGCTGTCACTGTATCATAAGCAGAAATACAGGAAATCATAAAAGATAAAATGTACAGCAACAGATAGAGCAGTTGACAAAGGAAATCCAAGAAATAAAAATATAGAGCCCAAATGACAGAAAATCATCAGGACATACAGAACAGAGAAAACGTTTATCACTCAAATGAATTGTAAATGCTACATCTGCATTTGATGAAGTGTACCATTACCCGACTTCAGCCATTGGATATATGAAAAATAGTAGATCTAGGCCCCTCAGTTATCAACATTTTAACAGAAAAGACTCTAAATGTTCTCCGAAGACTAAAATAAAGCCTACTTTTGAATTCAGCAAAGGTTGTACTATGCTCTCCTGCTCACGAACTTTGTTTGATTTAGTTTGATTTACAGAATGAAATGCCCCTATAAAGCAGTTAAATGGTAAAACTATTTTAACTGGTTCTGGAAATGTCAGGCACTGCTGGATACAATTAAATGTGTCTCAGAAGAGAAATTTCTGCTACAACAAAAAAAAAGTTTAAAGGGAAATTTCTTTCTGCAACACAAAGGAAAAGACTTGATCAAAAATAGCATTTTCTTTCTTTCTTTCTTTCTTTCTTTCTTTCTTTCTTTCTGAATTAAAACACAATTTATTGAGTCAGTATTTCCTGGTGGTACATGTAAGAAGAGCCTTTTTTAAACATGCAGCAGACAAACGTGCAAATTTGGCTTCTACCACGACACTCATCTTACCATAAATAGTATCTTTGAGCAAAACAAGGATGTTACCTGTACCAAAAATAGCAGAGTTGCTAAAGCTAAAGGACAAACTGAATGGAGGATGTGTTGTTTGACAGGAAGTATCAAAAAACCTGAGGTATGAGCCTAGTTTATGCCTCACATGCACTGTTTCCTTGCACAGTAGCCCGAATGACGTGAGAGCTAGAGGTGCAGAAATGCATATTCACTAACAGCAAGAACCTCATCACACCTCTCCCTGTGTGCTACTTGTGTAACAGATAAATTATGGCCAACTCACAGGTTTTTATTGGTGTTTTGTATTTTGTCATGGCAAAAAACATGCTTTGCATGCAGACAGTTTTTTTCGAAAGTGAGGAAAGCTGAAAAATCGAGCCAGATGGATAACATACAAAATGTCAAGTCACTGTGTTTGCAGTTCTCACATTATGACCTGTCCTTCACACTCACTTTGAGGAACAGTGTTTCAAGTAGGATATTAAACCGTTGTAACAAAAATGCACGATCAGCAGGCTCATCAGCAGCCTAGTTCATAATAAACCATAGATAACCACCGACCTAAATCACACCCAATTATTTTTCTTTTTGTCGTTGGCAGCTGTCAATTGCAGTAATTAAAACGAGTTTGAAAAACGAGTAAATAAACAGACCTTTCTTGTAAACCATTATAATGCTTTGAAAACTGTATTCACATTCATGTCAGTTCATACAATCCCAAATTTAATTTAAAAAGGTTTGCATCCCAGATTTTTGTACATAAATAATGTTGATAATTGAGGGCACGGGACTCCTGTCAGTGTTGTTTTTATGCAAGTGGAGGATTAAAGGTTTGTTGTCAAATGCTATGTTAGACTAGGTCAACACACAACACATAACAAATAAAGGTCACAAAAATGCATCACAGAAAAGTCGGTATAGGCTGCTGACAGACCATGCCATTGGCTCTGTTTCTCTTGACCAAGCTGGTATCTCCGTTGAAGCAGTACGTCTAACAAAAGCACAGCACGTCACTGAAAACTGACTTATTTTGTCTCACTGGCCTTTTATTTGCATGAAGGTAACTGACTGCTCAGCTTGTTATGCCTGTGCAGGAGAGGATATCATCTTTACCTGGAGGCCTGTACTCCCACAGGCTGACTCGTTCCTATCCTAGGACAAGCGGTTTTCAGGATCCCATCATCCTCTGGAAGAGCAGTCACACATGCCTTGACAAAGGCACTGGCAGAATCCATAGACCAGGCAAACTGTCAGGCTTGATGGCACCAAGCTAACACATACAATGCCCAGAGTCACTCTCTGAATCACCAGCAAGTAGATTCCAAGAGGAAGTGAGCCAAAGTATAAGAAACCCAGAAGCCAGACCAGGATGCGTGGGACATGATTACAGAACTTGGACAAGGCATCCTGATCTCCTGGCCCATTAGAGCCTATAGATACTGAGTCCAGGCTTTGCTCAGCATAAACATCTGAGCTGCCATTTTGGCTTGGAGAGTGTTGTGAGTCCCTCTGTACCTCCATTATAGTGATTACCAGGCAGTTGGATGAGTCATGAGATGGGCTGGAGGAGGAGAAACTCTTTGGAGTCAAGACCACCTCCCTGTTTTGGTCGGAGTTCCAGGATTTGTCCCGCATCACCAAGTGGGACATGATGTTAACATCATCAGGCAGGGCTGAAATCTCCTGCTCAGTGATCTCAGTTTGGTGTCGGCAAAAGGGGCAGGAGATGCAGCCTGCACTGTCAGCAATATCCAGGATTTTAATGAGACAACGGGCACAGACCCGGTGAAGGCAGTCCAGGATTTTAGGCTTCCGGTGCTGGACATTGTAACGCTGATAACAGATTTTACACTCTAACTCCTCCGGAGGAGGACTTTCCTTCTCCTCAAACTCAGTCTGAGGACAGCTCATCTTCAAGTCATGTTCTAGGGAAACATATAGAGACAGGGTGAAACAAAAACAGAACATCACATGTGACTTTAACTAGTATGCAAAGGAAGTAATTTGGATTTAGAAGGAACAAAAAACCAGTACACGTTTGTCATTACAGTGTCTTGCATCTCTCTGCCCAGCAGGAAAAGGTCAAAGCTCCTCTCTGACTGCTTTGACTTTGTGTACCTTCTGGTGATGAAAGATTTATGATTTGGGAGTTGAATCAGGGTATTATACTAGTGCCCTTTTGTAGCAAAGTAAGAGCCAGTAGTGCTATTGATAATCAGGGAGAGATGGTACAGGAAGCTGCTCCCTGAACATTTGTCATTGATTCATTATCTTTGTGTAGTGTTGATGCAGTTCTTAAAATAAATGACCAGCCCTTGAACCAAAGGTTTGATTGTTACTTAAATTATTTTTTAATGTATTTATTTATTATCCATTGGATTATATAAAGTCCTTCTTGGCATTTAATTTAGTCAGTTAGGGCATGGGATAGTAGAGCATTGTCATTCATTGAAAGACTCTCATTGTTCTCCCTGAACAAACTGATTTCTTTTATTGGGCATTAAATGTGTTTGCTGAGTTAGTCATCAGGGCATTCGTTTTCATAACTGTTTATTGAGCGCAGGGTCATGGTGGGGATAATGCCTATCACAGCTGTCATAGGGATGGGTATAGGGTACACCCGGGTCACCAGTTCATCACAGTGCTTCCAGAGAGAGACAGACAATCACACAATCACCCTCACATCCAGTTTAGAATCACCAAAGACACGTATGTTACCTAACATACATGTCTTTAGACTGTGGGAGAAAACTAGATCACGCAGAGGAAACCCACACAGGCACATGGAAAACAGGCAGAAAGGCCCAGCCAACCATGAACATTCAAAAGCCAGCAAGTTAATCATGACTTGAATTTATTAGTTTACTGAACATGATGGCCATTATTGGCTAGGATATACTGAAATTTTTAACCAGTCTACCTATATGTCAGGATGTTTGCAGTTACCTAAAGGTGCTTCATTACTGTCATACTAGACAGAAGTTTTACAGTCTTACAATTTCCATCCCCACAAAAATTTAACAGCAACACCTAGCTATATTAGTCATAATTGTCATGTGCCTACAAAAATTCCCTCTGAAGACATATGAGGAAGGCTTCAGACCCCACACTACATGGACTTTGCTCCAGACCTTTATTTAGGAGGACCCCTCTTTGTAGCTGCATACTCCATTGTTGCTGTTCCTGATCATGTTACAAGATATTCCTGATTCATGGTTCATATTTGTAAACAATTTTCATTTTAAATTGAAATCTGTGTGTGTCCAACAAAATTGATAGCTCGTTTTTAACCATCCATCAATCCATATGGCCCTCCTTTCCAAAGAAAAAAGGGTTGTAACATTGTGTAAAATGTAGGTAAAAAAAAATAATGCCCCGATTTGCAAATCAGTCAGACCCTGTATTTAATTCTTTATAATATTAAGATGACCAATACTGAAGCTTAGCTTTAAAAAACACACCATTCAAACCTTTTTTGGAAATGGGTTGTAAGCCCTGAAAACAATGCAAACATGACATGATAAGGAACTTACTGACTGGTTGTTAATTCAGCATATACTGATGCAACTGGAAATGATACCGAAGGACTGTTGTAATCTAATTCCACAGACATTGAGCTGTGATACAAAAACTACTGAACATCAGCTCCAGTTGTTACTGTCACATTTGTTTTTGCATATTACAAAACACATTCGAGTCGTGATGAGGTTTCTGGTAACTCGTCTACAGCCTGAAACACTTCTTCTTTTTAGCAAAACTACCACACTGTGGATTTCTTTGAATGTCCCTGAGGGCTGAGAAATATGTGTGATCATACAAAAGAGACTAAATACTTAGCAGGAGGTCTGTCGTTTATGATGATTAAATATCAAAATCATCTTATCCATACTGTGTATATGTTGTGTTTATTAAAACTGGATAAGGTAGAAAATTCTCAATATCAGACATGGGATTTTTTTATAGGTTTCCCTTGCTTCTGCAGATTTAGAACAGCATTATTCTTTTATGCTTTGTTCTCTTGAAATTTAGCCTCGAGAAGAAAATAAAATATGAAACTCAGTTTTCTTCAGGTAAAGAAATAATAATCAGCTCTTTTAACCGTCTAATTTTCCATTTTTTCAATTTTCCTGTCATATATGGATATGCATGCATGGCACTGCTTGTGTGTGTGTGCGTGTGTGCACAGAAGTCCACAGTTTAGCTGTCAGTTGTGCCAAGAGCAACTGACAGCAAAGGGGCAAATGAGCAGCTACTGTGTCTGCAGCCAAATCAACAGACCTAATACTAATACTTATTACTCTGCATAAACTCATGCACCCATTGTGTTATGTCAAATAATATGTAAAGATGTTGTTCATAGTTAGCTATAGGCTATGACACATAGTGCTCAGCTAGTAGATTTAAGGTTTTGGGAATATTTCTCTTGCTTCTTACATACAAAAGTAAAGTGGTTTCGATGAGGCTACTTGTGTGGAAAACACATCCATTCTCTTACAAAATCAACTTTTTTTAAAGTCTTGAATTCTTGGCACTAGGCTAGTTGTGCTACGGCGACACAACTTAAATTCTATGTTAAGGCCAGACACAGTTGCTGTATAAGGTTTAGTATTGAGATTTTTCATCCTTTTTAGAAAAGTGCTTGAGATTGTCCTCTGGGACATCACTTCCAATAGGTATCTGTCCTTGAGGGCCCCTCCATTACAGGTAGTGCCCTCACCTGAAAATACCACAGATCACGCTGTACTTCCTGCGTATTGTGTTTTTTGCGCAGCATCTTCTTGGAGCCTACATTATGGCTACATTTCCCTAAAGATAGTTGGTTCATATGATGAATTTTAATACACTATTTCTTCTTAGCCCATGAGCTATGGTGAGTGACATGTATAAACTGAAAGACAAGGTAAAGCTGGTTACTTAACATGCTGCCTCTTGCATGTACTGTAAGAATAACTGTGGAAAATACTCTAACCTCAATATCCTGCAAAAGTGTGTGTGTGAAAATTGATTAGATACCAACTAGTCAATGGGATATAAGCAGTTTAATCAATACTGTTTCACCATCATTCAGAATGAAAGATGTGTATCCCTCTCTAAATGTGGCAGTTAGAATAGGAAACAGCAGTGTCTGGAGATGGTAGTCCAGTCTTTGTTCAGCTCTAAGTTTATTTAGTTCAATTCAAATTAAATCAGTGAGGTTTAGAAAGGTTACGAAAGGTTTAGTAAAACCTCAGAAATTGCTTTTGAGAGCCATGGCACAGTTCATCCCTCTTGATACTGCTTACTTTACTTCTGCATGTGGACATTAACAAGTCCCCCTCCCATCATGAAAGTGTTATATAAAGAATGGCAAGTCTTTCACTCATTCATGACCATGAAATATAGATTGAATAGGTGGATTTTGCACTGGCAATTGCCCAATAGTACTCTCTGTGACTTACTGACTGTTAAATATTTAAGCCTGTGTGTTGAGTTAAAAAGCCTTCTGAATGATGTCAGAAAGACGGAGATGTTCTTGCTAGATCAATCATGTAAGCAGAACTGCCTGATTTTCCACAAAAGTCCCCCCCCCCCCAAAAAAAAAAAAAAAAAAAAAAAGGTTGTAAAGAGGGGGATTGATGCTCATAACTCATGAAAGAGCCCAGTTATGTTTGCAAAAAGAATTTGAGAGTTGGGGTTATAATTTTTTTAAGTATCCCAGAGAGCTTACAGTGTAAACAAACTTTCAATTTGAAACATTAATGATATTTTTCACATCAGTGTTTTCTTCTTTTGCAATCATTGTACTACCTTAATACTTTTTTACCACTACTCCCTGTCATTATGCATAACTGGCTGTTTACTGCCAGAAATTTGTATCCATTTTGGAGATATACTTTATGCCACACTTTCAAATCTACCATATGAACTTACAGCCACCATAATATGTATATTAAACATTTCTGGGAAAAAGAATTGCTTTTGTTGGTCGAGCTGTGGTTTAATTGAAATCATTTGCTGAGTGTGTTGTTGTCAGGTTCCTGGTCTGTAAGGAGAATATCCTTACTTTACGTGCTAAGCTATTAATCACCACAGCCTTCATCACCATCTTGCACTCTGCAATATTGCGTATCTCATCACTTTGCAGTCCAACCAGATGAATTGTCCAGAGCCATCCAGCGGTGCTGTCATCTGGAGCAACACACATTTGCATTGATCTATTCTGGTCCAAGACCTGCCAGGTTTTTTTCTTTCTGTACGTGCTGTCAGATTCTCTTTTTTTCAAGTGTATTGTTTTCAACTAATAGAAGACAGGGTATGCATGTGTTATTGCATTCAATTAAAGCTAAATTATGAGCTTAGCTGGTGATATTAGACTTGTCTCAGTTTTTACAGAAACAGGACATAGATTTTTTTTGTAGTCCACGCAGAAAGCATGTCTTCTGATACATGCTGCAAATACAGAAACACTGCCGGCTAAAGTCAGCTAGTGTTGTTCACGTGTTGAAAATGCTACTGTGATCTCTCTCCTAATGAGAAACTGCTTCATAATGTGGATGCTGTTGCAAAATTATCAAGCAGGTGACGTTGTTAGTTGTTAATAGTCACTGTGAACAGAGTGATGGTAAAAAATAATAATAATAAAAGGTACCCTTTTTTATAAGATTAGTTACTTGAGGTTAGATAGCAGGATAAATTAGTGCCCATATTGAAGAGATTCCAAAAATAAAGAAAGAGTTTCTTTTTAGCCATAGTGTCACTCTAAAATAAATCAACCACTCTTGCCTGCTGTAGTAGTTAAATTTCATGGCTAAATATAGAAAAATCACACCTGACTGAGTAGTTAATTCACTGGGATCTAATTGCACTTTACTGTGGAGAGTCACTCTCTTTATATCTGAATTTTGAGATACTGTAAATAGTCTTGTAATAATTAGGGAGGCTACTGTTTACCCAGAAACATGCTTTGATATGTCCTTGAGAAAGGTTGTTGTAGACCAGGTTACTAACCACTTCATAAACATATGTTATTTAATGTGTAGTTCAAGAGGAAGTGTAACATGTGAGAGAAAGTTGAAACATTCAATTCTAAGGTACACATTGAATATAATCACAGGTACTTTTGATATGTTTTTGCACATTGTGACTGTCATTGAAAACCTTATATGTTGCCCAAAGTAAACAAATGTACTCATACAGGTTTCAAGGATTGATGGGGTTCCTTTTACTGTTATAGACTGTTGAATGGGTATACCTGCCCTACAACCCTTAGAATTAATTTAACTAAAGAGAAAGCCTTTAATACACACTGGTTAAAAGATGCAATTGATAATAGAAACAAAAGGATAGTGAATGAGCAACAAAAGCATTATTCCAGTTAAGGGAACTATTAGCTAATAGTAGAAATGAAAATGACCGACTTTTATGCTGCCAGCAAATAGTCTTTAGCCTTCACATGTACAGCAGCAGGCACTGGGTTTCTTAACACTGAAGTCGGCTTCACATTTAAGCATCTGTTGGACTAGTTACTGTGTGTGAGCCAGTCTACCGTTCTGGCGCATTTTTACTGAATAATTAGGCCCTTATTGAGTCAGATGGTAATTTCACACATGAAATTACAGCCATTTTGGTTTACCAAGAAAAATGCTAGAATCAGTCATTTCAGCATGAGACCCATAACAACACGCACACTATAGCCTCTTTTGTCTTTTTGTTTGTGCAGAGAAGAGATGTTTTTTTTTCAGTATTACACTGGGTTTTAAAACACTGGACCACTTTCTGTCTCCCATTTGCCCAACAAAGTGTTCTTATAACCTTGATAAACACGTCTGCCTTTGTATCCTGCATTCATGGTGTTTAGTGGCTCATCCTGAGATTTCAAGCCAGTCCAAGTCCATCTTTTTAATAGCAAAAAAAATGCTTTGAGGAACACGTTTCATCACATAATGGAAAAAGACTTTAATCAGCGAGATAAAAGCAAAGTCTAAGCTGTGTTATCACAGCTACAGACATCTTTGAAACACTGAGCTCTAGACGCTTTGACCTGCGCCTTCACACCCAGAGTTATGCAGGTCAATACTTTGCATAGATCCTGACAAAACCAGATCAAACGCGGTTTACCTGCATTTATAGCACTAGTATTCCAAAAAAAAAAAGTTGTAATTGTATATTAAACATACTGCAATTGTTTTGTAAATCTTGAAAAGCCATGTTATATTTAAATTAGAAAATCCATCCATCCATCCATCCATCTTCATCCGCTTTATCCGGGGCCGGGTCGCGGGGGCAGCAGCCTAAGCAAAGAGGCCCAGACCTCCCTCTCCCCAGCCACCTCCTCCAGCTCATCCGGGGGAACACCAAGGCGTTCCCAGGCCAGCCGAGAGATATAATCTCTCCAGCGTGTCCTGGGTCTGCCCCGGGGCCTCCTCCCGGTGGGACATGCCTGGAACACCTCACCCAGGAGGCGCCCAGGGGGCATCCTTATCAGATGCCCAAACCACCTCAGCTGGCTCCTTTCGATGTGGAGCAGCAGCGGCTCTACTCTGAGCCCCTCCCGGATGGCCGAACTTCTCACCCGATCTCTAAGGGAGATGCCAGCCACCCTTCGGAGGAAGCTCATTTCCGCCGCTTGTATCCGCGATCTCGTTCTTTCGGTCGCTACCCACAGCTCGTGGCCATAGGTGAGGGTAGGGACGTAGATCGACCGGTAAATTGAGAGCTTCGCTTTTACACTCAGCTCCCTCTTCACCACGACGGACCGGTGCAGCATCTGCATTACTGCAGCTGCAGCCCCAATCCGTCTGTCGATCTCCGGCTCCCTTCTCCCATCACTCGCGAACAAGACCCCGAGATACTTGAACTCCTCCACTTGGGGCAGGACCTCATCCCCGACCCGGAGTGGGCACTCCACCCTTTTCCGGCTGAGAACCATGGCCTCAGATTTGGAGGTGCTGATCCTCATTCCCGCTGCTTTACACTCGGCTGCGAACCGCTCCAGTGCGAGCTGGAGGCCCTCACCCGATGAAGCCAACAGAACCACATCATCCGCAAAGATCAGAGATGAGATCCTGAGGCCACCAAAGCGAAAGCCCTCCGCCACTTGGCTGCGCCTAGAAATCCTGTCCATAAAAATTATGAACAGAACCGGTGACAAAGGGCAGCCCTGGCGGAGCCCATCACCCACCGGGAACGAGTCCGACTTATTGCTGGCAATGCGAACCAAGCTCTTGCAACGGTTGTATAGGGATCGAATGGCCCGTAGCAATGGGCCAGACACCCCATACTCCCGCAACACCTCCCACAGGACACCCTGAGGGACACGGTCGAATGCCTTCTCCAAGTCCACAAAACACATGTAGACTGGTTGGGCAAACTCCCATGCACCCTCAAGTATCCTCGAGAGGATAAAGAGCTGGTCCAGTGTTCCGCGACCAGGACGAAAACCGCATTGTTCCTCCTGCATCAGAGGTTCGACTAGTGGACGAACTCTCCTTTCCAGCACCCTGGCATAGACTTTCCCGGGGAGGCTGAGGAGTGTGATCCCCCTGTAGTTGGAACACACCCTCCGGTCCCCCTTCTTAAAGATGGGGACCACCACCCCGGTCTGCCAATCCACGGGTACTGCCCCTGATCTCCACGCAACATTGCAGAGGCGTGTCAACCAGGACAGCCCTACAACGTCCAGAGCCTTCAGGAACTCGGGGCGGACCTCATCAACACCAGGGGCTCTGCCACCAAGGAGTTGTTTAACTGCCTCAGTGACCTCGCCCCCAGAAATTGGCGGGTCATTCCCCTCATCCCCAGACTCTGCTTCCTCCTTGGAAGACGCGTCAGTGGGATTAAGGAGGTCCTCGAAGTATTCCTTCCACCGCCTGACAATTTTCTCAGTCGACGTCAGCAGCGCTCCGCCAGCACTATACACAGTGCAGGTAGAGCACCGCTTTCCCCTCCTGAGACGCCTGACGGTTTGCCAGAACCTCTTCGAGGCAGTCCGAAAGTCTTTTTCCATGGCCTCTCCGAACTCCTCCCACACCCGAGTTTTTGCTTCAGCCACTGCCCGAGCCGCATTCCGCTTGGCCTGTCGATACCTGTCGGCTGCCTCTGGAGTCCCACAGGCTAACCAAGCCCGATAGGACTCCTTCTTCAGCCTGGTGGCTCCCTTCACCTCTGGTGTCCACCATTTGGTTCGGGGATTACCACCACGGCAGGCACCAACCACCTTGCGGCCGCAGCTCAATGCAGCAGCTTCGGCAATGGAGGCGCTGAACATGGTCCATTTGGACTCGATGTCCCCCGCCTCCCTCGGAATGCTGTTGAAGCTCTGCCGGAGGTGTGCGTTGAAGATCTCGCGGACTGGGGCCTCTGCTAGTCATTCCCAGCACACCCTCACTACGCGTTTAGGTGCACCAGGTCTGTCCAGCGTCCTCCCCCGCCACCTGATCCAACTCACCACCAGGTGGTGATCAGTTGACAGCTCAGCCCCTCTCTTTACCCGAGTGTCCAGAACATATGGTCGCAGGTCTGGTGATACGATTACAAAATCGATCATCGACCTACGGCCTAGAGCGTCCTGGTGCCACGTGCACTTATGGACACTCTTATGTTCGAACAAGGTGTTCGTTATGGCCAAACTGTGATTAGCACAGAAGTCCAATAACAAAGCACCGCTCGGGTTCAGATCAGGGAGGCCGTTCCTCCCAATCACGCCCCTCCAGGTCTCGCTGTCGTTACCCACGTGAGCATTGAAGTCTCCCAGCAGGACAACAGAGTCTCCAGGTGGAGCACCTTCCAGCACCCCCCCCCCCCCCCCCCCCCAGGGACTCTAAGAAGGCTGGGTACTCCGAACTGCCACTCGGCGCATAAGCGCAGATGACAGTCAGGACCCGTTCCCCGACCCTAAGGCGCAGGGAACAAACCCTCTCGTCCACCGGGAAAAACCCCAACGTACCGGCAGCAAGCCGAGGGGATATTAGAATACCCACCCCAGCCCGCCGCCTCTCACCAGGGGCAACTCCAGACTGAGACAGAGTCCAGCCCCTCTCCAGGAGACTGGTTCCAGAGCCCAAGCCGTGCGTAGAGGTGAGCCCGACTATATCTAGCCGGTACCTCTCAACCTCACGCACTAACTCAGGCTCCTTCCCCACCAGAGAGGTGACATTCCATGTCCCTATTGCCAGTGTTGGCAGCCGGGGGTCAGTCCGCCAGGGCCTCCGCTCCTGGCCGCCACCCGACACACAATGCACCCGACCCCTATGGCGCCTCCTGCGGGTGGTGGGCCTGCGGGAGGATGGGCCCATGTCTCCTCTTCGGGCTGTGCCCGGCCGGGCCCCATGGACTAAGGCCCGGCCACCAGACGCTCGCCCTCGGGCACCCTCCCCGGGCCTGGCTCCAGGGCGGGGCCCCGGTAACCCTATCCCGGGCAGGGTAAACTGTTCCCTCGATGTTTTTTTCATAGGGGTCTTCTGAATCGCTCTTTGTCTGGTCCCTCACCCAGGACCAATTTGCCATGGGAGACCCTGCCAGGGGGCAAAAGCCCCCAGACAACATAGCCCCTGGGATCCCTGGGACACACAAACCCCTCCACCACGATAAGGTTGCGATTCACGGAGGAGTTAGAATTAGAAAATAAAAAGCATATTCAATTTTTAATATGACAACCATATTAAAAATGTAATTGTACTAAGAACACATTTGCATTTGTTTTTCACTGGCAGGTACTTCTTGGTTACCATTTTGGGTTTTAATAAATGTACAGTCTGACTTTGTCCAATGTCATTGAAGACATCAGATTTTACCTTAGGTTTCTTGCCATATTCCAAACATTCTGTAAAATACTTAGCAAGATTTTCATAGACAGACTTGCAGGATGTGTAAGATATCGTGCGAAAAAGACCTTAACCTCTTAAGCCCCAACGCCCCCTGATACGGGGGCAAAAGGCAGGAGATCAGGTAGGCTTGGGGCTTAAGAGGTTAATGTATGTTGCTTTCCTAAAGTCTGCTGCTGGACATATAGAAATGTTGTCCAGTGGCTTCTGATACTCCCTTAGCTTACAGCAAGTGGACCATTTGCCCTCACTTCCTGTGTCATTATTCTCCTGTCCCCTACCTTCTTCATTTCACTGTGGATTGTTGATGATAGCTTTGACCTTTGTTGTCAGAATATCCGCTTGGTGATGCTTGTCTGAATTATGCCATTGATCCAAAGGATTATGGCCATGCTGCTGCCAGAGCTTTCATGGTTGTTTATAACAATTAGGTGTGAAAAACAAAAAAAGGCAAACTTTCTTTGATTTTTTTAAAAACTAGATTGTTTAAAAAACATTAAAAGCATTAACAGTTCTATGTGTTTTTTTTTGCCTGTGGTAATAAATTGTACCACAGCTTTATACATACAATATAGTCTAGTGATTCTAGTCAATTCTAATAAGGTACTTTTGAAGATTTTCTCTTCTTGGGAGTTCTTAAATACTGATAAATTATCATTACTGCTTGTGTGCTTGGCACATATTTAACTGCACGTTCATTTAGTCACATATGTTGTACTCCTATATGACACATTTGAAAATGCACAATATTTAGGCGTTTGTTCAACCATTAAATCAGCAGCCACCATATAAATACCTGATTGAGTCTAATGAATACAGAAACAATTATGCAACCTGACAAACATAGTAGCACTACTACAAACCATTTTACATAACGTTTTACAGCTAAATGTTGATAGTGTAATTATGGTTATGGATAGTCTTGTTTCAAAGACCAGTGGGTACTTGTGCTTCATCAGATGGATTCTTGAGTATAAACATATTTAATCTGCTATATTACCAGTTGTAGCCTCCAAATTCTGCAAATTGTCTTTAAAGTTATTTAAACTGGCATTCAGGCATTTTCTTTTATATGCAGCTGAGGCAATGACAAAATTGTGTCTCTTAAATAAGACATCTGGCACAAACAGTATTCTGTTAGGAACAGTTGTCAAAGTGTATTTCATCATAAGCAGCAATTATGTATGGATGGGAATGTGGCTTAGGTCTCCAAGCTCACTGCCATCTTGTGCAGTTACACAGGAGAGTGTAACTGTAGAGAAAAACACAGAGTATAACTCACTTGTGCTATAATGTGTACTAGGGCTGCCACGATTAGTCAACTAGTCACGATTACGTCGACTATCAAAATCGTCGACAACTAATTTACTAGTCAACGCGTCGTTTGAAGCTTTGTAAGATCACAAAAGACAAAAGACACATAAGTAGTAGGATTTAAGAGTGTAATAACGGACTGAAACAGAAGATGGCAGCACTGCATGTACAAGGATGCCAGCTGCCGTTAAACCCCGAAGAAGAAGAAGTTGTGTCCCAGAATTCATAGCGCAGCCCAGCTCAGTTTACAACAATGGCGGCAGCTAGTTGGTTTTACAGGGTTCTTATTATTCTTTCTGGGTCACAAAATAAACGTTTAAGATATTTTCAGGCGAGAATGTAACCGTGTAAACTTCAAATATCTGCTCAGTTTATCAAGACATTTTCAAAAGCGCTCTGACATTTTCGGAGACGTCTGTTACCCACTAGCTCGATAGCTAGCCGGGGGCAAGGCTCACTAGAGCCCGTGAGAACACCGGACTCCCGTCAAATCGTTTTGAAACCCACCGCCGTCTTTCGCTACTCAGATTAATCATGATATATGAGTCACTTAGATAACTTAAAAATTATATTGTTTGGCTTTTTTTTTTAGTATTTTATTTGTTCCTGAGTAAATCGGTTTGGCTGAGATTAAAGTTATTGTTTTTACACAGCTGAATAAATGTCAAGCAGACAAATGATTATCAGAAGTGTGAGATGCTCCAGAATATACTCTGGTGTCCTGTTATATTTTAGATAGCAAGGAGCAGACGGCTGAGTTTATTAAACTTCACTGAAACAATCTGCAAATTTCATTAAAATGTAATAAATTTAATCTTGTCTTTATTTTTAGTTAGCACATACCTTAAACACTTAAAGCTGTAAGCTGATGATAGTTATATTAAGAGCAGATGCTGCTGGTGCAATAAGCTGTACGTTTTATGTCCAATGGATGCATGATCTGATTAGTCAACTAATCGCAAAAATAATCGGTGACTAGTCGACTATCAAAATAATCGTTTGTGGCAGCCCTAATCTGTACCTCAGATAGTACTAACAAAATGAGTAAACAGGGATTTAACAAAACACAGGGAAGCTGGTTACAAAGTTTTCAAAAAACTGAAGTTACTAAACAAGTTGTATGCTGTATGTATGAAACTACAGGAAACTGCATTGTGGCACATTTAAACATATCACACATGTGGCATCTCTCACAGTTACTGAAGAGAGAAAAAAGGGATTTATGCTTCAGAATGAAGTCAAGCAACTGACTTGTAGAACAGCTCTGTAAGTAACCTGTGGATTATTGTATGAGCATTACCATTAGCATTTAGGTTTGAACAGTTTTATTCCTGATAACAGAACTGTCACAGTGAGTACTATACTAGATAATATTAACAGACTTCTGGCCTCTGGTTCATGCTATTATACGATTTTTAAAAGGGAAAGTAAAAATAATTTAGCCGTCCAGGGAAGTTTAGCCCCAATAGCATTTTATCATAGCGCAGCATTTGGACATAACCTTTGTGACAACAAATCCATTTTACTGGAAGAAGTCAGCACAGTGGCTGGTCCTCGGTCCTTGACCTACTTTGAATTCCTGTTTATTGTTTAATGTTCCATTTGGTTCTTAGTTTGTTTAGTGTTCATATTTGAGTTTCATCTTCCTTTGTATCTTTAGCCTTTAGTTCTTTATTTCAGTTCCTCAGTTTTTTTATTGTTGTTGTTGTTTTTGCTTTAGTATCCTGGTTAGAGTTTATTTAGTATAACTCAATGTGTTCCTTTTCCTAGGCTTTACACCTGTGTCTTTGTTCATAGAGTTTAGGGATGTTAGGGTCTTATGTCTGTGTGTAGTCAGTCACGTTTCACGTCTGTAGTCAGTGTTGTTGTGTGTTCTTCCTGGGCTTCTTGAATTTTTTTAGATTTCCTTTTTTTCCCTCTCTTTTTTTGCATTTAACCATAAACCAAATAAACTTCTCACTCTGTTTTTGTTTTTGAACTTTGTCTCAATATGCCTTGTGTTTGGGTTGTAATCTGCTGCACTTGACAACATTTTAACTCCGAGGGTTTGTCATTCTGTCCTGTAGTCCAGTTTCCGAGTCAGCCATAGTTGCCAACAAGTAGAAACTATTCAATAATATTCATTTTAAAGTGATGGCCTAGGTTTTACCTGGGCAAGTTTACGTTTACATGTGGTGTTTGCGTATTCATCCTGTTTTCATGTAGGTTTGATGTGGCAATTGGCATTTAACATCAGAATTTTAAATCCACAAATGAAAAACAATTAGTGTAGTTGTAAAGAAATTTTAAAAACTATAAAGCTCCTAACAACTATATGTTTGTATATTTATATTTTTATATATTTATGTTTATATAGTTATTTATCCAGTGCTCTGTGGTTCACTGGAACTACTTCACACTTGGCAAAGTGGTTATCCAATGGTAATCTGAGTTTCTGTGGAGGTTAAAGCAGTGCAAGGGCATTGTGTAAGGTCACCCTTTATGGCTGGCATCCCAGGAATAAACCTTGCTCTGAATCTGATGAACATTGCAAAAATGATTCTATGGTCAGATGAGACCAACATAAATTTGCTTGGCTCAGATGGGGTCCAGCATGTTTGCTGTGATGGTGAATGTGTGAGTGATTTTTTGAGTGATATGTTTTTATTGATTAGCATTCAAATATCTCAGTGAAGACAGAACAAAGATTTACCACAAAGCAAGAAAGCATGAGACAAGGCTAATCAAAAGGTATTGGCTGAAGCATTTGCTTATTACGCCAACCCTTTTAACAAAAGATCTTTTAGCATGCAGCTCCTGTACACAGGGCTCGAAGCAAATAATAAAATTCAATTCAATTCAATTTCATTTATATAGCGCCAAATCACAACAAATGTCGCCTCAAGGCGCTTCATAGATACAGAGAAAAGCCCAACAATCATATGACCCCCTATGAGCAAGCACTTTGGCGACAGTGGGAAGGAAAAACTCCCTTTTAACAGGAAGAAACCTCCGGCAGAACCAGGCTCAGGGAGGGGCGGCCATCTGCTGCGACCGGTTGGGGTGAGAGAAGGCAAACAAAGCAAAAACAAAACAAACAAACAAACAAACAAGAAAAAAACAAAAAAACAGAAAACTTTCCACCTTAGTAAGTAACTACATCAAAGCAAAAGAATCAAGAGGTTTTTTTGTTTTTTGTTTTTGTTTTTTTTCTGCTCTTTTCATTCTTGATATATATATTTTTCTAATACTCTATTTTTAAACATATTTTTAAACAAGGAAAATGAACTACACCTTTTTAAATCACTGTCATAACTATTCCACAGGTTAACTCCTCTAACAGAAACACATCTCTGCTTTATATTTGTCCTTATCTTGTTTTTTTTAAAGAAATCTGTTCCCCTTAAGTCATATTGACTCTCTCTGACTTTGAACAGCTTCTGAGTACTGGGGCAAAGCAAGTTATTTTGTGCTTTATACATTATCTGTGCCATTTTATATTCAACTAAATCATAAAATTTCAGGGTATTCAGATTAATAAACAAAATGTTAGTTGGTTCTATATAGTTTGATTGGTTTATAATTCTTATAGCTCTTTTTTGCAACTTGAAAATAGGAAGAGTGTTCGTTTTATATGCATTACCCCATATCTCCAGACAGTAAGTCATATATGGAAGCAACAGAGTACAATAGAGTGTGTATAATGATTTTTTGTTCAGGACATGCTTTGTTTTATAGAGAATAGCAATGGTTTTTGACATTTTTGTTTTCACATGGTTTATATGAGACTTCCAACTCAGCTTATCATCAATTATCACTCCAAGAAATTTATTTTCGTACACTCTTTCAATTTCAATTCCATTAACCCTGATTTTAGATACATTTTTCATTTGTCTAGTGCCAAAAATAATCAATTTTGTTTTCTTTATATTTAATGATAACTTATTTACATCAAACCAGTTTTTTAATATATTTAACTCCTTTTCCGCTGTAGTCAGAAGCTGTTCTAGGTTTTTACCTGAGCAATACAGAGTGGTATCATCAGCAAACAATACACATTTTAACAGTTTGGAAATGCTACATATGTCATTTATGTATAATATAAATAATTTAGGGCCCAGCACAGAGCCCTGAGGAACACCACAAGTTACCTTCAACTGCTTAGATTTTACATTATTGAATTCAACATATTGATATCTGTCATCCAGGTAACTTTTCATCCACTTGTATGCTAACCCTCTTATGCCATATCTCTCTAGTTTATTCATTAATATAGAATGATCAATCGTATCAAACGCCTTTTTTAAGTCTATAAAAACACCAACAGTATATTCCTTATTATCTATAGCATTAGATATCCCTTCTACAAGTTCCATCACTGCCATCGAAGTGGACCTTTTCACTCTAAAGCCATATTGGTTATCACTTAGGAGATTATGCTTCTCAATATATTTATCAAGTCTATTAACAAATAACTTTTCTAAAATTTTTGAGAACTGTGGGAGCAGTGATATTGGCCTATAATTGGTAAACTGACTTCTCTCTCCGTTTTTATGGATTGGAATAACTTTTGCTATTTTCATTTGTGAGAGAAATACACCAGTTTGAAAGGACAGATTACAAATGTATGCGAAAGGTTGCACTATATATTCTATAATACTTTTAACTAATATCATGTCAATACCAAAACAGTCAGTGGACTTTTTATTTTTAAATGTCTTCACAATGTTAATTATTTCTCTATGAGTTACAACACCAATAAACATGGAGGACACATTCTGAGTAATATGTTTATTTAGGTCGTTATTATTTCTTGACTCTGGAATTTCTTTTGCTAAATTAAAGCCAACATTTACAAAGAAATCATTAAATTCATTTGCAATGTCTTTAGTTTTATCAAGCACAATATCTTTATCTTTTTTAAAATAATCTGGATAATTCTTATTTTTTGAGCCCTTTTTGATTATACTATTTAATATCCTCCATGTTTCTTGTGTGTTACTTCTACTTTGCTCCAATAATTTGTGGTAATATTCTTTCTTACTTGTTCTTATAATATTTACTAATCTATTTTTATATAACTTGTACTTTATTTCAGCATCTTTTGTCCTCTGTTTTATGAATCTCTTATATAGATTATTTTTCTTTTTACATGCATCTTCTATCCCTTTTGTGATCCATGGCTTATTTGATCTGTGGTGCTTTCTAGTGATTTTCATTAAAGGACAATGTTTTTCATATGGTGAAATTACAGTTGATAAGAATGCATCATATGCACTATTTGAATCTTCATTTGCAAAAACCTCATTCCAATTGTGTTCCTTTAAGTCCACCTGGAGGGCAGCAATGGCTCTTGTTGTTCTAAGTCGTATCATATCAAATATTTGATTCTTTTGTTTAGTTTTAATCCCAAAATAATTTTGAAAAATTGCAAAAACAGGAAGATGATCGCTTATATCAGTTATAAGAAGTCCACCTACTATTTCATGGTCAATTTTATTTGTGAATATATTATCTATCAATGTAGCTGTATCAATTGTTATTCTACTTGGTTTTATAATTACAGGGAAAAGGGAGTTACTATACATTGTATTTATGAAATCTGTTGTTTTCTGATGTCCATTTGGGTTTAGCAAATCTATATTAAAATCACCACAAATTATTTGCACTTTTTTATCATTTAGGTTGCTAAACATAGCAGCAAGTTTTTCATTGAATGTCTCAAGGCATGAACCTGGTGTCCTATAGATGCAACTTATAATTATATTGTTAGCTTTTTCAACATGGATTTCAATAGTGACACATTCCAATACGTTATCTATGGTGCTTGACATACATTCAATCAGACTACATTTCAAAACTTTATCTACATATAAGGCAACACCGCCTCCTTTTTTATTCACCCTGTTCATTGTAAATAATTCGTATCCTTCCAGTCCCATTTCACTAATTTTCTCATTATCGAGCCATGTTTCTGATATTGCAATTATATTAAACTTTTTTAACTTACTTAAACATTCTGTAATTTTAGAAAATTTTTTATACAGGCTTCTACTATTGAAATGTATGACCGACAATGCATTTGCCATTTTAATATTCATATTGAATTGGTCATCTGTATAGTACTCACAAGTATTATTGGTGTTATTGTAGAAGTGGGTATCTGGGTCAATGTTACTTTCAGGGTCATGCATGTTGTGCTCTGCATAGTTAAACGTTTTGAAGTTCGTTTTCTCAGCGTGTGGCAAAATAACCACCTTGACAGTCCTTTTCATAATCAAATTCTTCCTCTTCAATATCTCTGAATGGAAACCTATGATCTGTGTCCAAACTTGTCATTTATGTGTTTTTGTTTTTGTTGTTGTTTTTTGAGCCGTAAGGCCAGAAACACTTTCCATACCCATTGTTCATTATCCAATCGTCACTTTTCCAATAGATTCCAGAGCAGATTCCTGATTATTTATATTGCTCTAAGTCTTTGAGTTCTCTTATCATCACAACTTTCGCTTCTTCGGGATTGCCATTTAGTCTTATCATTACTTTGCAGTTCCTCGTCCATGTCGCTTGTATCTTATTTTGTTTTCTCAGGCTGCGTGCCTGTCTTGCAATTTCAGCAGTCTTTTTCGTTAAATGTTCATTTAAATACACACCAGTCCCTTTAAGCTTCTTACCCTGTTTCAGTAACTCAATCTTTGTTTTGTGACTCACAAACCGAAGAATAATTGATGGCTTTGTTTTACTGTCTTTCCTGGGGAGCGTGTGGCATGCTGCAATATGATGGCTCTGAATACTTACATTCTTCGTTTGAAGGAATTTTATCACTTGCTGTTCAAGCGTTTGCAGCTCCTCTACCGGGGCATCTTCACCATCTTTACCTCCCCCAGCTGTTACTCCGGCGTAGGTTCGGTGTTGCGTCTCCAGTCCACTTATGACTAAATCATCCATTCTTGTGTATTGTTCAAGGTCCTCGATTCGCCGTTCCAAGTCGTCTATTTTCTTGTCCTTGTCCTTTATGAGGTTTTTTAGTTGTTTTATTTCATCCATTAGGTCATGTAGCATACCTTGTTGTTTAGCCACTTTGCTCAGTTCATCAGACATGAAATTAAGCGATTTCCTAATCTCCTCCAACTCCTCTTTAACTCCTGGGTTTGCTTTTTTAGGCGGCATTTTGAAAATGATGAGATTTGTATTTCCTTGTGATGGCCCGTTGAAGTCACTGTTGATTAACTTGTTGGTTGAGCCTTGGCCTAGTGGTTGCTGCAGGAGCCTGGGCCTAGTGGCTGCTGGAGGATCCTGGGCCTGGTGGCTGCTGGAAGAGCCTGGGCCTGGTGGCTGCTGGAAGAGCCTGGGCCTGGTGGCTGCTGGAGGATCCTGGGCCTGGTGGAGCAGGAGGGTCCTGGGCCTGGTGGCTGCTGGAGGGTCCTGGGCCTGGTGGCTGCTGGAGGGTCCTGGGCCTGGTGGCTGCTGGAGGATCCTGGGCCTGGTGGAGCAGGAGGGTCCTGGGCCTGGTGGCTGCTGGAGGGTCCTGGGCCTGGTGGAGCAGGAGGGTCCTGGGCCTGGTGGCTGCTGGAGGGTCCTGGGCCTGGTGGAGCAGGAGGGTCCTGGGCCTGGTGGCTGCTGGAGGGTCCTGGGCCTGGTGGAGCAGGAGGGTCCTGGGCCTGGTGGCTGCTGGAGGGTCCTGGGCCTGGTGGCTGCTGGAGGGTCCTGGGCCTGGTGGCTGCTGGAGGATCCTGGGCCTGGTGGAGCAGGAGGGTCCTGGGCCTGGTGGCTGCTGGAGGATCCTGGGCCTGGTGGCTGCTGGAGGATCCTGGGCCTGGTGGCTGCTGCAGGAGCCTGGGCCTGGTGGCTGCTGGAAGAGCCTGGGCCTGGTGGCTGCTGGAGGATCCTGGGCCTGGTGGCTGCTGGAAGAGCCTTGGCCTAGTGGCTTATTTTTCAGTTTTGGTGCAACAAGCTACCAATTGTCTGGTGTTCGTTTCTTTTTCCGTAGATATGTGTGCTTCCTTCTTGTGTCGTTTGTTGTCTTCAGTTTTGTCAAAAAAAATTTTTTTTTGTCTTCAGTTTTGTCAAATTAGTAGAATACCTTGTCTTGGGCTGCTACTCCCTGACAATGTTATGCACTAAAGCAGCGTAGTGCGATGATTTAGAGCTGCAATACCAAAGGTGTTGGGGCTTTTCACACCATGGAGGCTTGTAAATATAATTAAATGCTACCAGTCTACAGAAATCTGACTGAAGAGGGATAACAATCCAAAGCACTCTACCATAATTGCACAAGAATGTCTAAAGACAAATATAGTCTAGATGTTTCCCTACTAATCCAGTGCAAAAATCCTTTGGGGTATTTTAAAGAGAAGGTTTTCTTGCATTACATAGAGCAGCACCATCCCTCCAGCAAAGAGCAACTGAAAAAAGTTCATACAATGAGGCCTGTACTGTCAATATAGTTCAGTCAAGACCACTATAGTCAAAGGAAAACTATTTCCATCAACGTTTATGTATATTAATATATATTTGGCAGTACGGTTCTTTCCTGAGACCTTCCCACATTTCCCTGTGCACACATGGAAATTCAGAACACCATAACTATTGATTAAGTTAGAAGCAGCATAAAATAAAGCTGCTGTGCTGCAATGTTTTACAGATCTGCATGTGAACTTAATAATGCACCCTAATAGAAGATTTACCAAATAGCCTAGGAGGATATTAGTTGAGGCATCAACTGCAAGGATGGGTTTGCACAGTTTAATACTTTGATACTTTTATTTATTGATTGATTTATTTAATGTAATAACACTGGTCAAAAATCTGATTAAAATGCAATTAAAATGTATAGTAATATATTTTGAACTATCAGACTTTCAAGTGATATTGCTTAGGAGTGCACTTATAGCTCACAGAATTTTGCTTCACTGCATGTCTTTACCATTTAAAGGAGTACTAACCATTCACTTTCTATAGTATATTACATTTATTTCAGTATTCCCTATCAAGATGCACTGAGATGGGTGAGGAGTTTGGTCATCTGATCATGCAGAATGCTCTGTATGGATCTGCTTCATTACATGTGCTGATGTTTTCTTTGCTAATGACAGAAGACAACCAATTTGAGCTGAAAAGGTTAATTTGTTTACTTAAGCAGTGATGCTTTGTAACTGGTTGGGTGGAATTATTGCTGAATTGAATTTAAGTAGCATTTGGTTTTGTGATTTAATGGATTTAATTAAAGGGCAAGATGTTGTTATTGAAGATTTAAGGTGTTAATGAAAATAACATTGAGTTGGCACATAAAAAGAAAGGAGGGTGTACTCAGAAGCCTTTAACAGTGTTGCTGCAGCGCAGATTGTATTTTGGCCAAAGGGAGAACATATGGCAGTGCAGATACATGGTTAGGGTAAGACTAAAAGGATGAACTTTAGCTAGTTTTTAATAGGTACAAACAAAACAACTAGTGATGGGCATTCTAGAGAATCTGTACATAGCCTTGGCTGCTCAAGCTGGAAGTTAATGTTTTCAAACTCACATGAAAAGTTGTTTAACCTGAGCTGAAATGTATATTTAGTAATTTCAAGCATGATCTCTAAGCACACCATTTAACAGCAGCTTCTGTTCTCATCTTACAGAAACAAAGTAGTCTAGCTTGCAAACAAGGCTCAGAGTGATAGCAAATCGAATCTCGTTCTCTGGATTCTGCACAATGTGCTCCATGATCATTGTGCTATTCCTTCAACCCCTCTGTGACCATCTCCTGCGGGAAATGTCTGACTGTCCATCGGTCATGTTGATCAGCAGTATCCAGCTATGCACAACTGACTCGCCAGCAAGATAGGTTATTTCAAAATGGAAGAACACCTGACCACATTGACCCGACAACATGTTATTAGACTGATTAAAGTGGACAGTCAGCGATCTGATCTTACACACCAGGTTACAATAACAGTTGATGTAATTCATATTTATGTTGGGGCTGTTTGTTGTAATTTAATGTGGGGTTAAAGTATTGTTATGCAAAAGTCCTTCTGCAGAGTAGAGCTCTTTATACCATACTTTCAATTAATACATTCTTTTGAGATTTTCAGGAGTTAATCCATTTCTTTCTTAATGTCAGAATGGTAATAAAATAAATCATTTGCTAGCCCAAACCACCTTCACCCCAACTCTAATCTGTCTTAAATTATACTTACCGAAACCTATGTGAAGAAAATATACTGAATTTTTATTTTGTATTTCTGTTGTTACTGTGTGGAGAAGGTCAGCAGCCCCTGGGATACAGCTAGAATGGGGGCTATATCGGCTTTGTGTTGCTCAGTTCAGCTTGTTGTGAGGGCTAAATGTCACCAGTTCAGCTGGGCTGATGGCTGACTCCCTGGAGAGTTGGAGACATTTTGATTTGACAACATATAATACCGATTCCATTCATCACTGAGCTCAGCTGGGAATTAGCATGCCAGCTGGGCAGAGACAGAGGCCATATTCAAGGCTGAGACTCCTAAATGGTTAAGCGGTCAGTATGTGAGGAGGCAAGACAGGAGTCAGATAAGTTTCAGATTAATATTTAGATTCTGCTTGTCAGGCGGGGCTTTGGAGCCACCCTGCTGAGTGAAGGTCGGTGCCCTGCTGCTTTTGTGCTTTCAACATTTGTTGAATACATCTTGAATATTTCTGGCATGTTCTGCTTTTTATCAAACATGTTTGCATGTGTTTGACTTCTCTCTGAGTGTGCACTATTATACCCCGTGGACTCCACTCCTTTGTTTTTCTATTTTCTTTTATAAACTAAGACAAATACAAGAATGCATTAAAAATGGTGTTATTGTCTTAGGTGTTGGTTGTCCTAGGACATAATGACAGTTTTAATCAATGCATCTTAAGTCAGCTCGTTTATTGGTTGTTTTTCATTGGGTTTAATTAGGTTCTGTGTGGTTTTCAAGACATTAAGAGAAGAATTATTTTTTTATGAGTATTTTTGTAAGGAGAATCCTATTTTTTTTTTCTTTTAGAATTTGTCATTCCTGGTCCATGAGAAGTAAAGCAAAACAGGCTGTCCCTTTGTCAGAGCATTAAATACATCACACAACTACAGGGTGGCGGATGGTGACATATGCTACCCCCTAATAACCACATAGATGTTCTCCTGCAGAGAGCAGTCACCTTTGTTGGATTAAGTGGGAGATGTGGCCTATGGTTATATTATATTATAGGTGAAGCCTGTGTAAAATTGAACAGACAGGCTACGCATATGTAATAATCTTCATTTATTTTGTTTTAGCTACATTTAGATTGTTATTATTAATTATGCTTCGTCTCTGTGGTTGTATATTCCATAGCACTGTTAGTCATTCTTACATTGTTCTTTTTCTTTCTCTTGCTATTACAAAAAACACAATCACAGCCACACACATAGACTGCACTTAAAACTCACTCTCCTTGCTTATAAAGTGTTAGTAAATAAAACTGGTCCTACGTTTAATCAGTCAGATACATTTCTTGCAGCATGTTCTCTGTCTTGCTATCACACTATTTGCAATCTGTGGCCTCTTGTATACACACCTTTATAGAATCAGAGCAGCCTTTTCAGTGCATCTTGCAGATAACAAGGCTAACAGATACATTGAAGCTGTTTGAGTGAAAAACACCTGTGAATCTTTAGAGTTGCTCTGCAGATAATGCACTAAATATATGGATTCCTTAAAACTACCATTGTGTGCATGCCAAAGAGAAAAATGAACCCAAAAGTGCAAATGTTTAATGTGCAAGAGTTGCTGTCATCTGAACATAACTGTCTCGCATTGAAACACCAAGGCTGGTATCCCACAATAAATGATTATTGTTGTCACAGTGTAATTATGGCTGACTTATCATAGCGAACCAATCTTAATAAGAAAACCAAAATGATTTAGATTTGGTTTTATAACAACCCTGAATTGGAATCGCTGAAGAAAACGGCTGGCTGGATGGATGGATTATAACATGTTTGTCTTGGTAAGGCAAAAATGTCTTCAATTAAATAAGTCATTATTTGTCCTAAGATTCAAGTTTTAAATCAAAAGATATATATTTTGGTTCTACTTGCAGTATAGTATGATAGACTTCTGATGAGAATTGTGTCAACTGTATGATCAGAGAAAATATAAAAGCTTATATTTGGTTTAATGTTGCCGGTGTACATCCATAAAACTAAATTAATATATGTGTCCATTTCAGTGTAGAATGCTGGATAATTAATCTTTTTTCTAAACATGAAAAATATATGTATATGTCATGTTAACTCTGATGCAGGGAATTATTTCAGTTCATGTTCAAGATAATGTTATATATGTTTACATTTTTCTATACATATAATATGCTATTGACAGTTTTCATTTTCTTGTATGTATGCTGGTATAAATGGTACAGCGCTATGGCGATGTTACTGTTGGCATGCAACTCGACCAATGCAACTGCTATAATGGGCACTTTAGGAGTAGACAATATAGCCTTGAAATTATGCCCCAATATATCGAGGAAACTTGTGATAATATCATAAATAAATGAAAAAATAAATACTGAACAATGTTACATCGATGTGTGCAGCTCACAGGCAGCAGCGTTTCTTAGTGCAAACAAAACAAAGGGCTTTGTTTTCCGTAGTAGTAGTCTGTCACTAATGTCACTAATGACCAGAGATGGGCAGTAACGCGTTACTTGTAACGCGTTACTGTAATCCGATTACTTTTTTCAAGTAACGAGTAAAGTAAGGGATTACTACTGCAAAAACGGTAATTAGATTACCGTTACTTTCCCGTAGGAACGCTGCGTTACTGCGTTACTAAAAACGTGATTTTTTTGCGAGAATGTCTCATGACAGTGACGTAAGCGAGTGCCACGTTGGTGACAACAGCTGTGTGCAGATCCACAATGGATAATATATCGAGTGCGGAGAGAGTATGAGCGTGCAGCGTTTAAAGCGTGGAAGTACTGACCTTACTTTGAGTTTGATTCCATAAAAAGTGACAAAAACATTAGTGTCCGTTGTGCGTGGGAAGAAAACTTCTTTTTACAGTGAAGAAAACCCCCCCTAAACTTCCAAGCAAGCACCGAGTGCGCAACGACGTAATGGGAAACTCACAGAGAAACTAGCGGATTCTTCCACTGACCGCTGTGCACACCTGCACCAGGGTAAACCTCCGCCCACCCACTCCTGCTTTACAGGTGAAAATAGAGCAAAAGGACCGCTAGTCTTTGATGTTATTCATTTTCTGCTGTGTTTTACTTGCATCTATTTGAAAGAGTGAGTGTAAACACAAAACATATTTTATTTTATGTGCTGGAATGTGCAGAAAATAGGTTTAAATATTGAACAAATTTCTTCCAGTCAGAGAATGTTGCATATAATTAAATTTTTGCTTGATGCATAAAGTTAAAAGATTAAAACTAATAAAACAAGTTTTAAAAAAGGACTTTTCCATTGGATTACATTTTGTATGATGGATTATGTAGAAAAAGTAGAATTGGGCTGAAGATCTATCGCTTTATCACCTATTCAGGTTGTAAATCGTGTTGTTAAAAAGTAACTAAGTAACTAAGTAATTAATTACTTTTGAAAATAAGTAATCAGTAAAGTAACGGGATTACATTTTGGGGGAAGTAATCAGTAATTAGTTACTGATTACTTTTTTCAAGTAACTTGACCAACACTGCTAATGACAGACTACTTAATTCAAAGTCTGAATTTATTTCCACCTGGAATTATAGTGAAATAGTGGCGGCATAGTATTACACATTTGACATTTAACAGAGTGCAAGTCAAATGTAAGCACAAGGTAGCCTAGGTAGTGATTTGCTTTGAAAGAGCTTGCACCATTGTGTCATATAAAAAAAATGAAATTGAATCTTGAAATTGAATCCTATCTTGTGCTTACAATACTGTTTCTTGTTGGTTCAAGCATTTAACCAGCTGCTTAAAGCTCTCCTTTCACACCGTGTAACCACATCAATAAACAGTGAAACATGTTTTTTATTTCCACTTTTAGAGAAAATAGTTTTCTTGCATATTTTGCAAAGTACTGTGCTTTGTTGGTGGTAACTGGAGGCTGACACGCTGCTCTCGTTCTCAGACATGTCTGGGCTTGAATCGTTGTTGTGCATGCTAGCAAATGTAAGTGCATAGCGTCACTTTATCACTGATGTCGTGGTATGACGACGTATGCCAAATAAAAATCAATATTGGTATTATCACAGGCAGTATGATAAGGTATAGTACTAGTTCACATATGTGTTTTAGGTACATAATTAACACGGCCAATAATCATGTCACAACAAGCTGTTGATTTCTGTTAATTTTATTTTAATTTCTTGTTTGTTTTGTCACAGATTTAAGCTCTGGTCATAATGTAGTATGAACTCATAATCGCTTAAAATAAATAGAGGGATTATTAGTTAGATTTAATAAAAAAAGAATCACATTGCTTCAGCTGTTTATCTGTCAGGACATTTTTTAGCTGGAGCAAAAAATAATTTCTCATTTTAAATTTCTTGGAAATGACAAAACTGAATGCCACATGCATATAAAATTATAGAAATTATTGCTTTGAGGTCACAGAGGAAGCAAAGCTGTCCGTGTAATTCCAACACTTATTTAACAGGTGGTTCATTCATACTTTTGCTGTGACAAGACCACAGTTATTAAGGTGAGAAAAGCTACTTTGTACTTTGCTTTCATCCCTTTTTCATGTGCAGGACTACTTATTACACACAAATCCTGCTTTCTCACTGATTATGATTGTGAGCCTAAGGAAAAAGCATTTAACATCTGGTGTTGCTTCTCTGAAAATAATTGAAGAGAGGCTTTATTTGAAGGAGTTTTCACTTCTGCCTCAGTCTACAATAACCAGGAGCAGTTAGGGTCAAAAAATGATTTGGGTGAATGCCTCATGTCTGGATAATTATAACCCAACAGTCTTCTAATCGGGTATCGTAATTGCTAAATTTGAAAGGAAACAATGTAAACGTTAGGGACATATCCTTGTGGATAGGAAAATCAGCATCAAATTCATCGTCAGTATTCAAACATTAAGCAGTTTGCCTAACTGCCTCTGTGAAGAATGTCGTATAATAAAATACAGGGAAGCCATTATTTACATTATTATTTAGTAAGCAATTAATCCGTAAAGTAAAAGAGTAAAAAAAAGCATGTTTGTTTTACTCTTTCCGAGGCAGACATTGTAATTTTCCCACTGCACACGCACACAAATACACAGGCTGAGAGATGGCTACTACCCCCCCCCCCCCCCACACACACACACACACACTATCTGTCCTTATTCAGACCTTGTTTTCCTCCGTTCTAAGTTGTCTCTGACTGCAGTGCCCAGAACAGCAGCATGTGTTATAGCTACTGTCATTGTGTCTTTTTGTGCGTCTGTATTTTTCTCTGCCACACAGTTTTTCTTATAGTCTCGTGTTTTTGTATATTGTTACTTGACTTTATCAGCAGGCTTTATCAGCAGGGCACAGTAAAAAAACAAACAAACCTGTTTCCACTTGTAGAAGTGTGTGTGCTGCACTACAAGCAGTTGTTATGAACTGTCAGCAGCCTAACAGCTGCTCATCTGTAGACACAATGGCTGAAGTATAACTTTATAACAAACTGCTATTTCCTGGACAAAGACATACACAGACACAAAGACAAGTACACGCCCACCACACAAATAAACACCACATGCAGAAGAAATACAGAGGGATTCACACCATCCTTTCCACAAAATCCACTGATCTGTGTGTGTGCGTGTTTGTGTTTGTGTGCTGTTGTTGTTGTTTCTCACCTTGTCCCAGTGTGTGAGACTCCCCCTCCTCCACTCCACTTGTCTCTGCTGCGCTGTCCTTCATGTAAATCCACCCCTCTCATAGCAACACTCCACATCTCATTCCTCCGTGCCCGTGTGCTGCTAATGTGTATGTGCAGGTGTACCGGAGCCAGGCGTCAACCAGACTGGCAGCGTTGGAGGAGGCGGTGGAGGGGAGGACGGTGTCTTACCAGACGGAGATCCTTCACCTGCAGACGCTGCTGAGAGAAAGACAGGAGGCAGAGGAGAAACTGCTGCAGTCCAAACGGTAGGAGGGGTGTGAGGAGAAGGGAGGGGGGGGGGGGGGGGGAGGAGAAATGTTAGAAGGCAAGAGGGCAGGAAAAGGGAGGAGGAAAGGGAGAGAAGGCATGAATGGGAAGAGAAGGAGAAGGAAAAGATGATTTGTGTGTATCTGTGGTTTGGAAAAAAGAGTGAAGACAGGGAGAGGCATGAGTGTGTGTGCAGGTGCTCGTAGAGGCAGAAGGAGAAGACATGTGTAGGCAAACAGATCACTTTTAAGTTTTTCAAGTATTCACGTAGCCTAGGCTATAAAAAAGAAGGAATTGCCTTACAGAAATGTGAAAGGTTTTCTTTGAGTTTATTTAGCAGTTACATCAACAGGTTTATTCCTCAACTGTGGAAATTCTTTGTTCAATACATATTCCTCCTAACTCAGTCCTAAATTATTAAACTGAAGATGCTAAAAGTATTTAGAATATTTCTTTTTATATGTTGATAGAGTTGTCAGAGACCACTTTATTTTCTTTTTTTGGTAAAAGTTTCATGGTGTGTGTGTGTTTGCGTGCATGTGTGTGTCCCTGTGTCCTTGTTATTAATCGAGTCAAGATCTGTATTCGCTCAGTCGTGCCAGATCAAACATCTTAATCATTTATTAGAAAGCACTGAATAACAACACAGACATACACAATATTCACACGAATATTTGAAGAAAAGAAGCAATATCATTTCTTAAGTTGCAATAGGGCTTATCGGTACACTGACAAACACTGACATTGTGGAAATGGAGCAAGGTGCAAACACTGTTTAGTGCAATACTGATTTATTGTATAGCTTTTTGTTCTGGGGGTGTGTACATAATGTTACAATGTGAATAGGTGACGCTGCATTTAACACCCAGTTATATTACTCAATTGTCTGCGCTTCTTCCACTCAAGACAATAAAACGGTTGTAACCAGACTTCATTCTGCTAGGTTCATTACCTCACTGTTGACTCTTCTGCTTCCATATTGGAGCCATAATTTTATGGGCCAGCCATGTCTCCTCATGCATGTTTGTGCAGACAGCAGGTCTGTCCACAATTAAAAGTATTCCATTCAAAAAAAAAAAGAGAAAAAGTCATAACCCATAACTGAGACATTCCTTGTCCACAGATCCACATCACTCTCTGGACCCCGTATATCTTTAATTTTAGTTTGGTCTCAGTAGTTTAACAACATGTGGACCCACGTTATGATGCCTGCTCAGTGCCACATGGCCCTCAGACACCATTATTAGCTCTCTTGCAAGTATAATGAAGCATTTAGAGCCAAAACTATTCCCCTCAGAAGATAAAGTAAGACAGTAAATGTTTAGATTACAGTGATTTTGTTGACGTGACCATTACTCTAGTTTAAAGCTGATGTTTGTATCTCTTTGCTAAGATAATTGCTCACGCTCCTACCCTACCTAGAGTAAATAGTATCAACTTCATAGCAAGCTGTAAACACAAGAAGCCAAAAACGTTTTAAATATCACTTTTTTAAAACATCTCGTCAGTGTCCTATGTCATTGTATATCTCTGTGTTCTGTCCAGTGTATGTATGTGCACAGTGCATTTTTCTCTTTCATCACTGGGTTCAGGACATACATGCTGACATTCTGTAAAGTGGTGGAAACAGCAGATCCCACAGCTCCGTTCTAAAATCCTCCCTTCACATAAAACGAGTTAGCCCTCCCTCCCCAGGATCAGCAATTTCTTCCAACGTTACCACCAACCCTGCAGTTGTACACAGTGCTCACAGACGCTGGACTGCTTAGGGTGGAAGAATTGCACCTGATTCTTAACAGGATTCACATGAATACTGCCTGAAGCAATGTATTTTCAGTAAATATGATATTATTTGATTGAGAACATGTCAGCACATACTTTACGTTATGCATTCAGCAAATATTTCCTGTATACAGTAGTTGATCCTATATTCTTGGTTCTTTTTAGACTGTTGTAGTATGACACCCAGTGAACACTGAGTCTTTGTACTCTGATGCTCCTGAAACAATCTACCGCTTCCCCTTTATTCCCCTGTTAGTCTGTTTTTAGCTCAGTCGCTGGGGCAGCTGCCTGCTGCTATCAAATGAAAGCAAGCTAATCAGATTGTTAGAAGATCCTGTCCTGGTCTGCCCTGAGGGCATCTTAATGACAAATTGTACACATTACCACAGACATTACTAACCTACTGGCTTTACCACACCACAAACCGCTGCCTTTGAGTAACTGCAGATACGCTTGAGTCAGCTTTACCCAGTCATCAGAGTGCATGTGAATGAATCTATGACTGACCTCCAAATGATGGCACAGAATAAAATGTGTTATTGTGGCAATAGCTGATGGTGAGTAGAAGTACCTTCTTCTCCATTTGGGCGTTACGAGACGATTTAAATAAGAATTGACTAGGGTGAAGACAAACTTCTCAGAACTGAACAGAAGAAAATCTCTGCTTCGTTCGTTTCTCTCTGATCCACTGCTTTGTATTCTGCCCATGATACAGCAGTAGAGATGCTGATAAGTTGTGATTACCGCCTGCATGCTGAGTTCTGCGTAGCCTCCGGGGAAGCTGCATTGCCTGAGACTTCCAGGAGCTCAGGAGGGGTTTGAGTCTTCAGATCACTTTTTTCCCCCTCTAAATGCAGTCCTGTCTTCGCCATATCCAGCCACAAAAAAGCAGAACATAGAAGAGCAGTCCTTATAGAGCTAGCTTCCTCCCAACAAACATTTCAGCTTTCGTTTGATTTCTTTCTGCAGCCTTCTAGCTGAGACCTGAATGCATAATCTGCTCTCACTGTTTGGTGTTTGTTGATAAAACATATTTTTAGCATGTTTTTCAGGATTTTGAGTGGGTGGATTTGAGCTCAGTGATGAATAATTGTTTGGAAATGATGCAATAGATTAAGAACTGCCTGAGAATGGGTTTACACTGAGTTTGCTGTCATATGCTATGTTGTAAAATAGCCATAGATTCCGTTTTGAATTGAGTTTAAGCATCGTTTTAGCTTCAGGTTCAAGTGAACTACAACAGCTAATCTAAAGTCGGTTAGATTTTTTGTCTGATGCAGCATTAATCTCTCCTGTTTTCACTCGTGGGAAAATGAGACGTGTAAATTGCTGACATTATTTTATGTTAATGTTGTGCACACTTGCAGGTTCACGAGTGGTTCTGAATCTGCTTTATCCAGCAGAGTAAAGGACCAGAGGGGATAATAGCTGGTTCTCTGTTCCTCTTGAGTTAAATGGTTCTGGGCACAAAGGTGCGGTGTATTTCAGGAGGATCATGTAGTGGCCAAGATGTTTATGCTTTTAGTGGTTCATCAGGTGGTTGAACATTATAGAGCAGGGGTCTCGAACTGCAGGCCTCGAGGGCCGGTGTCCTGCAGATTTTAGATCTCACCCTGGGTCAACACACCTGATTCAAATGATTAGTTCATTACCAGGCCTCTGGAGAACTTCAAGATATGTTGAAGAGGTCATTTAGCCATTTAAATCAGCTGTGTTGGATCAAGGACACATCTAAAACCTGCAGGACACCGGCCCTCGAGGCCTGGAGTTCGAGACCCCTGTTATAGAGGAACCTATGTTAAATCTAGTTTCTTTTTCTTGCAATTTGTTTTCCAGCCTAAAGCATGAAGTGAAAGAGGACTGTTACTGACACACGGCAGTGATGCTTTTGTAGTCCAAACTGTACATGTAGCTGACATAGAAAATCCATAACCTTTTGTAGACCTCAACCCAACCCAACTCAACACCAAGATGCCATTTCTTCAGGGTTTTTTTTGGTTTTCAGTTACAAAATAATGTAAATTTTAAATTGGTTTGCAGTGTTTGTTATAATAGTTTGCTTTTATTTTTAACGATCAATGAAAAATTATAACTTATATCTATCTGGATGACTAAAATTTTGTAAATATGTATTTGTATTGCTGTGACTAACTTCTCTTTAGTTAAGGACAAAATACTTGCTTAAAGTCATAATTAAGGAGAGATGCTAGTGTTTTTCCCTGTAGCTGTCTTTCTGCCTTATTTGCCTTATGATCCCCAACAGCTCAGAATAACTCAGAATGATGTTAGTGTCTTCGCTGACTGAGACAGGATGGGGGAGGTAAGGAGTGAGACGTTCTGCTGCAGAGCAACAGACCAAATCCTGACATGGCGACAGCTTACTGAAGCTATTATTGTAATGGAGGTGTGCTGGGATGGCAGAGCTACTGCTAAGCCTTGCTAAATACAATAGGTCAGACTGCATCTGTGTGGCTTTTGGCTCCTGCAGCTATCCCACCAAACATACGCACTCCTATTGAATTTTCCATCTGTCGTAGCACCAAGATTAATCTTTGTATTCTGTGTGAGTAGTGAGTAGCCGCATAGGAAGCAGCGGCGAGAGCTGTTGCCCCAGGTAACTGTTTGGGTTGGAGGTAATTAGCAGACGTGTGAGTCTTTACTCACCGAAGGCAAAGGACAAAGTGTTTTTTAGCAAAAGTCATTCACTCCGAGGAACATTGTTAATTAGGAATGAGATCTTTTTTTTTCTTCACAGTCAAGTTAATGTTCTCAAGATAAATTTACAGTCTGGAGGGTTTTTTTTTTCCTGCCTTTAAAATTGCAGGGAAAATTGGTCATTATAAAAATTTTATGTGTGCCTTTTATAATATATAGGCTTTTGATGAACCGCCAGGATCATAGATTTGTCCAGAACTGTAGTCAACTAGAAGTAAGAAGTCACCAATCAGTAGGAAACTCACACAGCTGGGAATTTAGAAAAAAAGCCTGAAACAAGATTTAAAGGGACCTATTGCACTTTCTTTTCTTTCTTTCTTTCTTTTTTTTAATTTTCCATCACTCACAATCAGACAGGCAGACAACTTTATAACTGTTGTGCTGTTTCAGCAGTTTTTGTCTACTCTTGTCTGTCAGTGAAAGAGATATCCATGTCCCAGAAACACAGAAACCCCACCCACTTGCAGTTCAAACCTTCCTTTTGGTCAGGAGCAGCCTATCAGAAAAAAGCAGGCTTAAAGGGAGGGTGGCCTTCAAGGGAGAATAGCTACATGAGCTTGTTTCAGGCAGAAAATTAATTGAGTTGCTAATCAAAGGCCTAATATGAGACCAGATTTAAGATAAGATCCTTGAGGTGTTAATCATGCAAAGACACTCTAGTAAGAGCTGGAACGGAAACTATATGATAAAACAGTTAAGTCTGTGAAGGTTATCAGTCATCCAGGTCATCGTAGTCTAAGGAGCTTGTAAAGAAAAGCGTCTGGACTTCTTAGAATAGAAGTCCAAACGCTCCTTAGATAAAACAGTTACAATGACAAAAGATTGATCTGTCTTTTACAGGTAAACATAAGGCAACCAGATTTCAGCGGTGGACTTCAGAGAGATGTTCTGATGTACACTTGGAGCTAACCCAGAGTACTTAGGCTTATTTCTGAAGCTTTGCTGCACCTTATATGGTCCTCACAAGCAAATTAAGTTTGTCAGACTGTCATCATGTGCACAGTATAGTCAGACAGCATCAACTGGAAAAGTGTCAGAGTGCAAAAGATACAAACGACATGTGACCATACACACCTGCTTTACGACTTTTAACCAGACACACTGACTCATTTGCTGATGCAGACCTTGAGTTGCTTTGTATTAGTTTGACTTTTTTTTTTCCAGTTGAGATTGTTAGAAATTATGATCATTTGCTAAGGTTAAAGTGCTTCACCACAATCTTGCCTAAAGCTCAAACAGAGAGCTAAACATAATACGGCTAATGCACAAAGGAGTCTAATCGGTGCATCTAAAGTGCATATTTTCAACAATATCGCATAACATGAACCAAATCTAAAGGAAGTAAAGGTTCATAAAGACAGTATTTATTTTCTTTAATAAATGTTGTATCAAATCTGGACACATACACACACAGACATATATATACACATGCAGATGTACACTCATCCCCCCTCCAAACGCCTTCAACGCTTATTCCCCTCCGATGCTGCAGGCCCATGTACTGTCTTCATTGGCTGTCTCTCACCCTTTACCCATCCCTGTTGCTTTTCATGTGTCTTTGGTGTATTAAGAGTTTTTTTATGTGCTATGTGCAGAGGTGTTTTTATCTGTTCTCAATCTGATCTCTCTATTGGAGCTCAGTCTGGGGGAAGTTTTTTTTTCTCCTTATCTTTCCTCATGTGGTGCATTTTCCATTGCTATACCTGTCTGACCTGTCTTCCCCATTTGATGTTTTTGTGTAATGTATGTATGGTCGGAGGGTAAGATGGTGCCGCCATTGCGTGCAATAGGTCGGCAGCCTTAACATAAAATTTCCCCTTGTGGGACTAATAAGGGTATCTTATCTTAAATCAATCAAATCATAAACAGCTGTCCTGCTTGGTAGAGCAAACCAACAGCTAAAGAAATATTGAGGTTATTTATTTTTGTTGTTCACATCATGGTTAGGCAGAACAGTTTAGAGTAGGGTCTTCTAAGAAGCCTGACAGCTACATATTAAAGGCTGAAGTGAGTAACTTCCCTGGGCACAGAAAACAAACTCAGTTAGTGGGAAATGAACTCAGATGTTTTTACAGGCAGACCACATCTACATTTTTGGACTGGCACTGCTCATTTTGTACCCGTGCTGTGACCAAACTCAAATGTCACCACATCTCACACTGAGCTAATGAGGCAAGCAAGTCTTCTTCAGTTTGAGTGTTTAAAAGTTGGAAAAATACTTCAGAAAAGCCCAATTTTATGGTTTTGTTTCGATGTTGAATGCGTGAATGCTGCCACATCTGAGCCGTCAACAATCATCTCCCTCTGACAGTTATTCCCATATCATCTAAATGCAATATAACACCCTGGCCGAGCAGAGTGATTGCTGCTTTATTTAGAAACACTCCACTTTTTCCTGCATTGTGCCTGGTGAGTTAATTTCATGAGGAAGTGCTCGTCTGCTCCACCTAAAAAAAAAAAAAAAAATCCCTACTGACATGGAGGTAAGTGTTGTGCTCAATGCGATTTAAAGCCTTCAGGGAGACTGATTTTAAAAGCTTTATATTTTATTTATAATCTCTAATTGAGGAAGGTAGCTCTCTGTGTGCTTGTGAGATTTGTGATGTCTAATCAAGTCCGACCAGATGCCACAGAAAGTGATGAAGCTTATAACACTCGTGCTTGTTTGTCGAAAGCCCCTGATTATCAGCACAGTCTAATTAACTGACTGTTCAACCAGAGGCTGTTTATTAAACAAATCATAGGTCAATCTGGTTATAAACTTTTGCTACTGAATCGCAGAAGGAAGAGAGTTATAGTGCCGTAAAGCCTGATGCTCAGTCACTGCAGTATTGAGCCTTTAAAAAGTGTTTGCTCTAGTTAATGTATATTTGTATAGCAACAGAAAAATGCATCTGGTCAGCAACTAGTTTTTTTTTTTTGTTTGTTTTTATGGGTTTTAAAAAAAATATCTGTTACATGTTCAGTAAATTTGACTCACATCTTGTTATCTTTTAACTCAGGTTTTCTTTTCCTGCTATAAGTTCTTTCCATTAGAAAAGATCCAGGATCACTCTCAATATACCAAATACATCACCTGTTGTTTGTGTAACATTTCTAATTTGACTGCTGGCTTGTTGCTGACATTAAGCATGCGCATCAGATGGCAGGCTAGACTCACATGAATAAATAATTAGGCATTCGTGTGTAGAATATATTTTTTAAAAAGGGATCAAAGTCTTATTTAAACTGTCAGTACAATCGATTGCAGTTGCTGTCATTAATGGATCAGGAAGACATTTAGTCCTCAGATTATACCCGTGTTTGTTTGGATTGTAAGCAGTTAATGTTGTGATCAGCTGAATGTGAAACCCTTGCTGATATGACTGCTGGCATTAACCTTTAGGCTTATACATTCACACACACATGCATAAACACGACTGATGGATTTTTTCAATTAGTTCTTGACTAACAGCCCCACAGTGAATCTTGTGTTTATAAAGATCGTAATGTTTCATTTTCTATCTAATATGGAGAGGTGTCCATTTAACTTAATGAGCTTTTCAGTAGCTGCAGTTTGCATTGCTGTATGTTTATTTATAACAATACCTTTTTAGCTAACCTTTCTATTACAAAGCACTGATTTTCCACACATTCTCAATCTATCTTAATGCATACTCCTATCTGCACAGTATACTCTTCATTTTGGAGTGCCTGCACTGTGAAATTCACCCAAACCAACAACTACATTTCTGTTCTATTACATTCTGATGGGGTGCTATGTGTGCTTCTCTTTTTCAATCATAATATACAATGCCTCTGGCGCTACTTTAGATATAATTGAGAAAGAAGATGAAGCATGCACTTCCCAGCAACCCAGAGTGATGTAAGGACAGCAGAGGACTGTTGCCGCAGCCATTGCATCTCCATTATCTGCGATGGTGATGACAGGTTTACGGTAGAAACCTACAGTCTGTTTTGGATAGTGTTTTCGAAAAGAAAAGCCCCTTCCTCGCTTATTATTATATACAAACGTGCCATTATTCACTGTATTTAAACATTTTCCTTCATTCTTCAGTTTCTTGCTTTAATGCAACTCCACTTCACTTGATTAGTCATTATTTTATTGAAAACTGATGCTGCAAAACTGCAAAACTATTTGACATTCTTTCTGTTTTTTATGCTTTTTGACTTTATTTTGTGCTGATCTCACAGAGATTCAAAGTTCTTTCTGAATCTGCTTGTTGTTGTTTTTAAGCCGAATGACTCCAGAACTGAAATAATCATAATTACACCTTCCTCCAATAGAAACAGTATTGAACTCTCTTCTAGTCTGAGCTTTGTGTTTGCAAAGAGGCTCAAAACCTAAAAGACTCTGATCTCTTGTTTAATATACAGACGTCTAATATCATGCAATTCTGTTTCATTCTTCTTAGACACGTGTAAAAAATTCAACCATTCCTGTCACAGTCCGATTTAAAATAGGTCATCCATCCTCTTATTTGCTTCAGACTTGATTACCATAGTGGACTTTATTCAGGCTTCAGCATACACAGAATGCAGGTCATTCAAAATGTCGCTACCAGAGTTTTAACACAAAGAAAAAAGAGTGACCATCAATGGCCTTCAATGACCACAAAAATTTCAGCACTTGTTGCAAAATTTCATCTTCAAAATTGAGACAATGTCATAAATTGCAGGGACAAGGTAAAAAACATGGGCGTGTGGTTCGACATGGTGCTCTCCTTCAAGTCTCATGTAAAAGTAATAACAAAGACCACCTTTTATGATTTGAGGAACATAGCCAAAATCAGACAGGTTTTGTCAAGCGACACTGCAGAGGTTCTTGTCCATGAATGCTCTTCTTTCTGGGCTACCAAAGAAAAGTTTTAGAGGTCTACAGATGGTGCAAAATGCAGCTGCTCGCATTATAACAAGAACCGGGAAATACATTACCCCTGTACTGAGATCTCTTCATTGGCTACCTTGTCAGGTTCGAGCAGATTTTAAGGTCCTGCTGCTCACCTACAAGGCTTCAAATGGACTGGCACCTTCATACCTCTCCGACCTTTTACACCTTTGCGTTCCATCCCGTTCTCTGCGATCTCAGCACTCTGGCCTTCTAAAGGTTCCTAGAGACAGAAAAAAGACAATTGGAGAGCGTGCTTTTTCTTTTCGTGCCCCGTTTCTGTGGAAAAGCCTCCCTCAAGATATTAGGCAGGCATGCTCTGTGGAGGTTTTTTAAACTAAGTTGAAGACACATTTGTTCACCCTATCTTACATGTCTTAATGCCTTCTAGTTTTTAAATTCTTACTGTTTTTAACGTGTATTGTGTTTTTACTTGTATCACTTTTATTTATTTATCTTTCTAGTTTCAAATAGCTGTACAGTACTTTGTAATAAATAAAGTTATTATTATTATGATTAACTGTTAGTTTTAGAATTGATTTTAAGATTTTATTGCTGGTTTCTAAAGCCCTACACACTCTGGTGCCTGCCTAGATCAATGAGATGCTGACTCCATATGACATTATTGCTGCTTGAGATCTTTTGGCATGGCTTTGTTTCTGGGGTTTTTAGTCACTAAAGCTGAGCCTTTGTAGTCAAGACTACTGAATTCCATAGCTGAGGACTTTAGGCGTAGAAATTCTTTAACCTCTTTTAAAATCTTTTTTTAAAACACATTTTTGTCATGCTGCACCGTTTGCACTCATGACATGGGATTATCTCTAGGATCTTCAGAGAGCAGATTTCAAGTTACTTACAGTTACGGCAAGTCATAGCAAAAGGAGCAAAGCAGCCCAACATTCAAAATCAGAATATTTTATTAATCCCGGAGGACATTATGTTGTCACAGTTGTTCCATGACACTAAGAACAGTACCTAACTAAGTTAAATAAAATAATACAAAATATAGCAAAAAAAGCTCTAATTACAAATCTTCCAGTATATTACACTACTATACTATTATATGCTATTATACTAAAATTAAATGTATACAGTTGACACTGAGGTGCCCCTCTTATCATTTTGACTTTTTATTATTGCTGTAGAGGATGCGATATTAATGGTGTGCAACGATTGCAGTGTGTACTTGGGCTTTAGGTAGAGGAACTGTACGGAGAGATGACCTCAGGCAGGAATGATTTCCTGTGTCGTTCAGTGGTGCATTTGACTAATCTCAGTCTCTCACTGACTGTGCTCCTGTGACTGGCCAGTACGTCATGGAGTGGGTTGGAGGTATTGTCCAGCATTGTCCTTATCAAGGACAACATCCGCTTCTCTGACGCCAGCTCCACCCCCACAGTGTTACTGGCCAGTACCTGATCGGTTTATTGAGTCTGTTGGGATCTGCGATCATCAACCCGCTGCCCCAGCATGAAACAGCATAAAGTACGTCACTCGCCACAACACGACTCATAGAAAATCCTGACCGTTGTCATCCAAACAGTTCAACTATGAAAATCTGAAGATCATCTAGGTGTGTTGTGACAAAATTCCGATTCCTCCTGCTCCTGACAAATGTAAACCAAATCCATGTTTCTAAAAATGGTGATGATTTGATTGAGCAGGTGTGGGAGTGATCAGACCTGTGTGCCCACTTTAGCTGCCAAGGGGTGTAAATTCAGTTTACACAGGTCCAGTTGGTATTGTGTAACTTTATTGCTATTTCACAGCACTGTAACTTATCAAATATGTAGAATGATGGACAAATGGATCGTCTGACTCATTTTCTTGTCTCCTCTCTTCGCACCTGCAGGGAGATAGAGGAAGAGCTGGAGGTGGTGTGGGAGGCAGCAACAAGGGAGAACCAACAGATGAGGGAGACTCTTTTGGATTCCAAACTCACTGGGGACCTCCACAGTTGGCCTGCTCATGCTCCAGATGAGATCACTACATCCTCCCAGCAGCAGCACAAGCATGGGCTGGATTTCTATTGCTGAACTACCTAGAGCAATAACCTGCAGGTGTGCCTGTCTGCTCAAAATAGACTGCTCAGATAACTGTCAACTTGTTATAGTCATCATGTCAGCCTGCAGACATCCAGCAGCTTGCCTTTGTGTCAGTTTGTTGTTCTATCTGAGTGATACCTGAAATCTGTCTGGTGGATGGAAATATTTGTAATACATGGACAGAAACAGTATTCACTTAACACAGTCAAGCTGGTGAGGAAGACTTGGCTTGGGCACTAGTGATGGAAAGAAAAGCATCTCGGATAACTTTCATTTCTAGAAGTGAATGACTTTTGTATATTTTTGCATATATTTGTATTTTTTTAAATTATTATTCTCAGGGTTTTATAAAACAATCAAAGTATAGTGCCATACAGGATAGTGAAGAGTTGCAAGTGGCCCTCTGTGGTTATTACTTTTTTGTTGCTAAGCGAAGGTTGCCATCTGCTGGACAAATGTAGTAACAGCATTTTTTACTGTCATGTATTTGTCATGTCTACATTTTATACAATGAATGAGAAATGCTTTCCGGACAATGTTTTAATCCCACAAAATTCAAACGACAAAAGGGAAAAAAAAAATTCATGTAGAATTGTGCATATATACGCGGTTGTTTACAGACTTTTTACAGACCTTGTTTTGGACTTGCAGTTGTATTTTCATTACACAAACAGCAATGTACTGACCCTTCAGATACCATGTTAATAATAAAGAAGTTATTTCTTTTCTTTATGGCTGGACTTGAGTCATGGTAAGCCGCACTTGTCGTCTCACATCTAGGTTTCATTTGATGGCATCCATCCATGACCAGTCCTCAGGGATTATTCTATCCTGATCAGTCAATCCAAACTTAGAATAATCCTTTTTCCTTACTAGTTACTATGTTTTAAAAATCTGACTATTCTCCTGCCTAATATCAACAAGCAGTGGCGGTCCTAGCCTGTTTGGCGCCCTGGGCGAACACTCCCTGTGCCCCCCCCCCCCCCCCCACACACACACACACAAAACATATTAAAGGATTGTACATTAACATAAAACTGTTGTACACACACATATGAAGAGAGAGAGAGTATGCATAGTATGCAAACGGCTACCTAACAGCCATCATAATTCGTCATACAATGAGAACAGGACAAATCAACAATGACTAATTAATATTAAAAACTGTAACATAATGTATTGTTTGGAGTTTAGTCCGTTACTGTTACTATTTTTACCATTTCTTCTTGGAGCAACTGTAACACACATTATTTCCTTAGAGATTAATAAAGTATTCTGATTCTGATTGTTTCAGGATGACCTGCCATTATCCAATGACACATCTGCTTACCTGTATCTTTTACTCGTTTCTCTTCCTCTTCTTTTCTCTTTTTTCTAAACTGAGCACCTGATGGCTTTGAACTTTTCTTGTCCATCTTCCATTGGTTTTAATTTTGCACTCCAGTATGAACACCCATCCCTCAACCCGAGGGTCACCACAACATGATCTAACACACCTACACCTTAGTTCACAGATTCACTTTGTCTAGGGTGCATTTCTGAGATTTCACACAACCCAGGATTCATATCATGAATCCATAATGGACTTGGATTTACAACATTATAAATGAAATGTGGTCTATTTGGAAGCAGCAGGGCCCACCGCCCCTTTCGACGGGTTGTGTGTGAGACTTTAAATCATCAAACTGTAAATTTTACATTTTAAATTGTTATTGATCCCTTTACCCCGAGTCCTAACGTGTATATTTATTTTCTTACTCTTCTTATATATATTGTTTGTTTACTTGCACTGCTGTAACTGGAGCCTCGTCGTCTCGTCTCTCTATATACTGGACTGTAGCGGAGATGACAATAAAGTTTACTTTGACTTCAGCAGCGAGCAGGCGCGCCGAGGGCTCTCGCGCTCACTTTTCGTGTATAGAATTAAAAAAACACAGATAAAATAAAAAAAAACATCGGTGAAAATTATAAGTTTGTATTATAATGTCTGGTGTTTTTGTGTTTGTTGGTTTGTTTTTATTTTGTTTTACTTTGCGAGTTGGTTATTAGATGCTGCGGTTAGAAAATCCCCCGCCCCCTCTTCCCTGTGTCACAAGCAGCAGGCGCTCCTCGCAAACGAAGGGCGCCCTTACTCCCAGCAAATGGGCGATAGAAAACCAATCGGTGCCTATGCCATTCCCAATATGCGCTGGCTGACGTCGGGGCAGCATGAGTACGAGCATTTTTTTTTTTTGCCGATGCCGGTGATGGCGCCCCCCACCACGATGCCGCCCCGGGCAACCGCCCGTGTCGCCCGTATCCAAAACCGCTACCGACTGGCAAATATAACAAGCTGATGATACATCCCTCCCAGAGTCACTTGTCTGTTGCAAAAGACTACATAGCTTTAAAGACCACGTAGCTCATAGATAAGGTAGCCTTATTACCAAACCTCCTCTGCAGATCGATCAATTAGTATAAAAGCGCCGCCTACAGACCAATCACCTCTCACGGAAGATGGCGTCGGCACGTGTGGAGCGTCCTGCGGACTTGGTTGTGTGTGGGGTAAGAGGTCTTGAGAGACCGTGTTATACCTTTGATTTTTGCACGAGCATGACCCTAAAAGCGCACTGAAGTCTTGTAGACAACCTGTTGCTTACAACAGAAAGGCCGCAGCTTGAAGAATTTCTTTGTTGGAATATTGAAACTAAACATCCATTGCATAAGGAAAAATTGCAAGAATAAATATAAATAATGGAGTTGTTCCTGTAATTACACTTACTAGTGCTTTATTGCCAGGACAGCGGCTTCGAGAAGTTCCTTAATGGTATTTAAAATCGCTGGAAATGTGCATGATCGGGGTGTACTTGTATTTTTTGCAGCAACTAGTGCTTTTAATCTGCGGGCCTGTAATTCTAATTTTCTCAAAGTTCTCTGATCCTGTCCCTGTTCATGATTGGTTATATACTGCCAGCAGCGACCCCCTTTGTGTGAACGTGCTCGCGGCTAAATTGAGAAAACCTGCGTTGATTTGCCGAGTCGTGAACCAACTTCCTGAAAGTTGGTGGTTTTAGTGAAGCCGCGTAATGACAAGACGTTTTGGGAGCGCTGAGCTTGGTTTTTTAGAACAGGCCCGGTGTTTTGGCACAACACCGAGCTGAGCGATGTAGATGGGGCCATACTCACACAAACCAAAAACTACCCAGATAGCAAGGAGACATTGAACAGATGTTGATTTTCCATCTGAACCATCAGAATCGTCAGGATTGAAATGTCGACACAAAAACAATGTTGAAACAACATTGAAATACTGATGACACCTGACACTGACATTGAAGTAAGATTGATTCACTGTTGTTCTGTCATCGTTGATTGTTGATCTATTTATAGTTGACAAGGTGACAACAATCACGTTGAAAAACCACTAGCAATGTTCCCTCTAAGCTGTGCGTGCCAGCAGTCCGCTGAGAGTAAATCTAATGTCCCGCTCTACTGTACAAGACAATGGTTACCTGGAGGGATGTACCAATGTGATAGGGGTGCTATGGAATAGTCCAAGTGGTAGCAGCTTTAATTTCCCACTCAACCATAAATCGATGGTTTTTCAACGTGATTGTTGTCACCTTGTCAACTATAAATAGATCAACAATCAACGATGACAGAACAACAGTGAATCAATTTTATTTCAATATCAGTGTCAGGTTTCATCAGTATTTCAATGTTGTTTCAACATTGGTTTTGTGTTGACATTTCAATTCTGATGGTTCAGATGGAAAATCAACATCTGTTCAATGTCTCCTTGCTATCTGGGATTCGTATATATGCAGCCAATCATCGTCAGGCTATGACAGCGTCCTTATGTGCCGACACCGGAGTTGTAACGGGGGAAGTTTTAGGAGTGACGGTGGTGTTTTGAGATGTGAAAGATTTGAGACGTTTAGCGCAAATCGTGTGTAGTGTAGTCAATAGATTTGTTGTGTGTGTCAGAGCAATGAGGCGACTGCTGAATATTACAGGAGTGATACATCTCCTGTTGTCAAGCCTGCAGGTATCAGGCTTGTGATGTTCTCCTTTATCTCATAGTGGACAGAACATTTTTTTGGAGTGGCACAAATAATTTGTGTGGCATCAACTTTGGTGCAGAACAGCTGATTGTTCTGTAAATAGTTTGAAATGTTTATTTAAAAATGCATTGGCTGCATTTAAAAAAAAAAAAAAAAAAAAAAAAAAAAAAAAAAAGCTGCAAAAAACTTTGTTGTTTGCATAACTCAGTTACTTTTTTGAGGAGTAACTGTATAATTATTTGCCCAACATTGGTCATTATATACTGTATTTTGCAGACAGAGTTACAGGACTCTCTCCCAGACCACAGACTCATACTCATAATACAAGTCAGCTTTATAAAAAAAAGAAAGTTGTGTTTTCGAAATTGGAGTTCAAGTTATTTTTACTTCCAATAGTGTTAACATACTATACAGGCCAATGACTAGATTTCTTTTTACATTTTCATTGTAAATTTGGCTAAAGCTGTTTAAAAGTAGTCTAACATAAATGTAAATGCTGTAATTTGATGATTTTAATAAACCATGTAACTTGGATGGATTAGATGCTGGCGTGACCACAGTGCACACGTCTGATGTCGCTCACAGTGGTCCACGGGATCGCTCAGGGAGTTTGTGTGTTCGCTCAGACACATGAAAAATTAGAGGGAACATTGAACACCAGTAAACTGAGAAATCTGGTGTACTACGTGTCATCGACCTGAGCAGCCTCTTATTCCTCACAAGTTGGTAGCTCCATATGCTGTAAAGTTCTCTGGGTTTTGCTTACGTCGCCGGGGAAGGGCTGCTTGCATTTAAATAAATAAAGGGACAAAAATTAAATTGAAGAAAAGGAGAGCATGGTGGAATAACATGATGAAGAGCTGTTTGATTTGCATGTAGTATAAATAAAAATAGGTATTCACTTTTTTCTCTGCTTGGAAAATGTTTAAATAATTTCACTTGTGTCAGTTTGATTAATTTTGGTTGTTTAGGACATGACGAGGTAGTTAGTTTTGTTTTCTGATCATGTTTCCATATCTACTAAAATTGTAATTAGGAAGTACAATTAATTGTTAGTTTAGATGTTTGTTTTTTTTGTTTGTTTGTTTCCAGATTTGTTACTTGGACTGAGCTTATACACCTTTCTGTCTGTCTTTGTTTTTCTGACTCTTTAGGGAGCAGATGAGATCCAGTTGAGTGCTTTGTCTCTTGCCTCAGAAGATACAGATAATGACATCAGGGAAATACCCCATCCTTGCCCATTTGGAAAATACCGACGGAGCATGCAGACCCTTATACCCTTCCGCTGTTCCTCACCAGAGTCAGTTTCATTGATGAAAGAGAAATTGCTAAATGTAACCTGTCTGCCAAATAAAAGTGACTTTCTTTGATATAGAATGTCTTCCTTGTACAGTACTCATTTGCTTTTTCTTTTCTTGTCTTGTCCAGGTCCCACGCTGTTGATAATGCAGGTTTAATATCATTTTCAGTCTTTCTGTGGATGATCCCCAAAATGTGGGCCATGTTCAAGAATGAGCTGGATACATCCGACCTACACCTGTCTCCTTTTGATGTAGCAGACATTAACGCAAAAAGGTCTCTCTTTGCAGATTCACATTTTTTGGCTGTTGTTTAAGGCATTCACAGAATCTAACATTTCAATGGATGATGCATTTTGTTTACAAAGGGGGTAAACAAGCATGTGGGAAAGAAACCTCAGACGAAAGAGATGATGCACAACAAGGAACAAAGAAAGGGCTTTATTAGAATTATTAAGAGGAATAGACAGAAACCCACAGTAGGTCTGCTTGGGACATGACGCACCATTAACCTCCTAAGACCCGAACTCTTCCACGGCATGCATTTTTAATTTCTTTGATATTTGGGCATATTGGGCCCCGATGAATGTAAAAACAAAGAATTACCAGATTTATTTATTTATTTTAACCTTATTTTTGTTTTTATGAAAAATAAGAGCCACATGAGGATATTTGTTTAAAATTTCAATAGAACAGTAGCAGTATAATGTCCTCGTAAGTGGATATCAGGCCCTTGTAGAGCAAAATTGAGTATTTTGGTCTAAATAACCCAAAATGTGAAGTCCACATATGTGGACGCCAGGTCCTAGGAGGTTAATGTAGCTGCTGAAATTTGCATCTTGAAGATAAGTCAAAGGAACGAGGCTGACTTGTCAAAATTAAATGCTAGACCATTTTTAGTGTACATGATTTGATTGTGAGTGTTCTGCAGGCTCCAGAGGCTATGGAATGAAGAAGTGGCAAGGAGAGGCTTGGAGAATGCCTCACTGATTCGGGTGACTCTTCGTTTTCAAAGAACTAGACTGATTCTGTCCGCCCTCGTCTCCATTCTTGCCATGGTGGCGGCCTTTTTGGGGCCGGTGGGTTGACGTCATCTGTATTTTCAGACTTTGTGACCTTCTGATGTTTGCCTAAATGTTTTATTTATTATAAATCAAATTTGACTTCAAGAAATAGTGGTTCATACTCTGTAAACAGTTTCTAATTGCATTTTTAGAATTTCTACTCTCTGAAGCGTATCAAGCATTTTGTCTGTCCCTTCAGGCGGTCGTCGTTTATAAGATCTTAGACTACGTTTGCGACCCAGGAGAAACCAGTGGTGTTGGTTTGGCCTTTGCTTTGTTCACCACAGAGTTGCTCAAAACTTCCATGATATCCTTGCAGTGGGCATTAACACTGCGTACGGCCATCAGACTGAAAGGTGCCTTATGCTCTTTGGGCTTCCAGAAAGTCACATCTCTGCAAGTACTTGGCGACGTGTCAAACGGAGAGGTAAAGACTGGTTTACACACACGGAGAATTCACTTTACCTGCACTGCTGTGAAAAGTGGCCTAGTCAAAGTCTAGACTTGAATCTAACTGAGATGTGTTGGCATCAATAAGTCTTTCGTGCTTGAAAATCCTCCAATGTGGCTGAATTGCAACAATTCTGTTGAGAAGAGTGGGCCAAAATTCCTTCACGGTGATGTGAAAGACTCATTCCCATTATTACAAATGTTTGATTGCGGTTCTTCCTCTCAAGGGTGGCACAACCACCTATCACTTTTCACTTTTTCATGTATGGACAGGTACATTTGGAGAACTTTACCTTCATAAATTGAAGCACAATTTAAACACTTTGTATTTATTTTGGTAATTTTTGTCTAATATTAAGATTTGTTTGATCCAAAAGAAATGCATGAGAAAATAAGATACTTTTTCAGTACATCTCACATTTGGTGTATTATGAAAAACGGGTGAAATATAAGCTTTTGTTTTCTCATTTTTTCTTTAATCTAGATTCTTAATATTTTGACCAATGTTGGACACACGGCTTTTGAGGCAGTTGTGAATGGGAGCTTTGTGATGTCCACCCCTGTACTCTTTATTGCGGGCACTTGTTATGCCTGGAACATTCTGGGCTACACCGCAATTATTGGAGTCCTCATCTGCATCATCTGTATTCTCATTCAAGTATGTACATGAAGTTAATAAAGTGAGATAGATAAATGCAAAAAGGGCTCTGATTGAGGTAAGCATTATAGTCAATGTTGAAATGTAAAAAAGTTGTAATGTAGATAAACTATGAAAGAATTTGCCCAAACATAATATTGGGCATGCTGAAACCTGTGCTGTGAGGTCTAAGTCATCATTGAGAAATACCCTTACCTTCTACTGTTGGAATCTTGGCAATCAGGGGACTAATTTTTTCTTCTTCTTCTTCTTCTTTTCTAGCATCTCTTGGCATATCTCACAAATGTATTCAAGACAAAAGCAATGGTAATAAAAGACAAACGTGTTCATGCAATGACTGAGATTCTCAACAGCATTAAGCTAATCAAGATGTACGCCTGGGAAGATTCTTTTGAGATGAAAATTGCAGGTAAGTCGAGCAGCTGTTTCTCATTTGGCAGCGCTTTCCATTTATCTAGTAATATCGCATATCACATGCATTATTTATAGATTCCCATTTGTTTAGATACAAAATCAGGCATGTAATCTTGTTACTAGATGCAAAAGAGGTGATGCGAGTTAAGTGTGAAGCTCTTACATCTAAAGCAACACACCTACACAGAAGGGTTCCCTGTGTAATGATCCCTATATAGATCACAAATGAATATCAAGGTGTCTCCATTCAACATTCAAGCATATCGGCATGTATCAGAAGGTTCTTAATGTGTCTAGTAGTTAATGACTTAACAATTGCATTGAATGAAATGTTTGAGTGCTTTGGATGTATGTTAGGGTGCGTCTACAAAGAATGATGAAAGTAACAGACAAGGCAAACAATCTTTCTTACAGAGTTGAGGAAACTTGAAAAGAAACTAGTACAGAAAATCCTTGAAATCCAGAGTATTAATGGCAACTTGAACATGGCCATCAACACCATTGCCACTGTTTTCACCCTTCTCATCCACACTTTGTTGGGGTTGCCACTGAAAACATCTGATGTAAGTAGCACAGCTCTGTAACAATATTATGCAGTAACACAGCCTCTGTTAGCATTTCCACTCTGTGATTTGGAGAAGTTGCTAGTAGAGATGAACTGAGAAGAAAACTGCGAGAATTCTGTAAGAAGGCTTGGTCTACTGCCCGAAAAGGTCTAACATATAAATTGAGGGTTTTGGTTGTGTTGTGAGATTATAGTGCAATATTTTCTTCCCAGGCTTTTACTGTTGTTGCCATCTTCGCCTCCATGAGGTTCACCTTTGCTCTCATGCCGGTTGCTGTGAAGGCGCTCACTGACGCTTTTGTGTCACTAAAACGATTTAGGGTAAGCTCTTCTTTTTGGTTCCTCAAGGTCCAGCAGTAGTGGCAGCAGCAACGTTTCCACTTGTTATGGTCTTTCTGTTCATTAAGTTTTCTTTAATACACTTTTATCACTGTCTAAGGAGCTTGGAAAGAAAAGTGTCTGGACTTCTTTAAGTTGCTTGAACACGTTTCACCTCTCATCTGAGAAGCTTCTTCAATTCTAGGGTCAAATGGTGGAGAGTCCCAGATTTAAGCCCTGTGGGAGTGTCCACAAGAGGGACAATGAAACCCCCAAATGATCAATGGTCATGAGAATTTGCATAATTAAGATTAAGGAACTGACCTCCCAGCCTATTGTTCCTTCAGTGGGCTGGTTTCAGTCATTATGCAAATGTACTGTTTATAAGATTGGGGAAACCTGCAGTCAGCTGAGACTGAAGAAGTCACTTGGATGAGTGACGAAACGTTTCTCCCGCTAAACGCTCCATCCAGATGAACAGAATCAACTTTTGGAGACCCCCTAATGATCCTCTACCTAATCACACAAACCAAGGTGTGAAAGCGGGTGTAGGTCACAATCAGCCAAGGTTTCGGGTGAGCTCATTGTGAAACCTAGCCCCACCCTATCATTTCCTGAGGTCAAATAGCCCAGGATGTGAGTGGGCACAGTGGACATAGATGGCTTCTTTCACTCCTCTTTCAAACCATCTGTCTTCTATTTCCAAAATGTGAACATTGGCATCCTTGAAAGAGTGACCTTTGTCCTTTACATCCTGGCCCAGAAGCTTCTCGGATGAGAGGTGAAACGTGTTCAAGCAACTTAAAGAAGTCCAGACACTTTTCTTTCCAAGCTCCTTAGACTACGATGACTGAGAACCTTCAGACACACTTTTATCACTATTGTAATATAAGTACAATTTAAGCATTGCTTACCTGTGAAGTATTTCTATGGAAAGTAATTGGTTTTGCAAGGCAGCAACTCATTTAGACATGTAGACACAGTCAAGATGACCTGATGGAGCTCATCCAGTCAAATCAGGGGATGGTACAATACCACTAAACATCAAAATGTTGCTTACCATTGTAAAATAGAGTAGAATGCCTGTCTATAGGATAAGATAACTGCTGACCTAGCTAAGTTTGCCCTGCAGACCTACCCTGTGGCCACACTTTCTCTACCATAGTAGAGAAAGTGTTTCTCTACCATAACTGTGCCACAGACTTGAGGTAGAGTCATAGTTATTATGTGTCTTTTTGAATTTCATTATTCCTATTGCATTGATGCCAGACTAAATGTAAAGGAGTAGTCTCACACTCACCACCAGAGATGGGCAGTAACGCGTTACTGAAATCCGATTACTTTTTTCAAGTAACGAGTAAGGGATTACTATTGCAAAAACGGTAATTAGATTACCGTTACTTTCCCGTAGGAACACTGCGTTACTAAAACCGTGATTTATTTTGCGAGAATGTCTCATGACAGTGACCTAAGCAAGTGCAACGTTCGTGACAACAGCTGTGTGCAGATCAACAGTGGATCATATATCGAGTGCGGGAGAGAGTATGAGCGTGCAACGTTTAAAGCGTGGAAGTACTGACCTTACTTTGAGTTTGATTCCATAAAAAGTGACAAAAACATTAGTGTCCGTTGTGCGTGGGAAGAAAACTTCTTTTTACAGCGAAAAAAACCCCTAAACTTCCAAGCAAGCACCGAGTGCGCTACCACCTAATGGGAAACTCGCAGAGAAACTCGCGGATTCTTCCACTGACCGCTGCGGCACACCTGCTCCAGGGTAAACCTCCGCCTACTCTACTCCTGCTTTACAGGTTAAAATAGAGCAAAAGGACCGCTAGTCTTTGACTTCATTTATTTTCTGCTGTGTTTTACTTGCATCTATTTGAAAGAGTGAGTGTAAACACAAAAAAATATTTGATTTTATGTGTTGGAATGTGCAGAAAATAGGTTTAAATGTTAAACAAATTTCTTCCAGTCAGAGAATGTTGCATATAATTAAATTTTTGCTTGATACATAAAGTTAAAAGATTAAAACAAGTTTTAAAAATTGACTTTTCCATTTGATTACATTTTGTATGATGGATTATGTAGAAAAAGTAGAATTGGGCTGAAAGATCTATCGCTTTATCACCTATTCAGGTTGTAAATTGTGTTTTTAAAAAGTAACTAAGTAATTACTTTTGAAAAGAAGTAATCAGTAAAGTAACGGGATTACTTTTTCGGGGAGGTAATTGGTAATTAGTTACTGATTACTTTTTTCAAGTAACTTGACCAACACTGCTCACCACACACTCATGTGCACTTCTCCAAATCTTGTCCTCTACAAACCAGTGAAAAAGGCCATGCTGCTAATCACAAGCTGGATTCGTATTATTCATGATGCTTTTAGGACTTGCAGTACAGTATTTTAATTCATAATCTTTTTTTAGTTTTGTTAAAGTTGTTACTGTCATGGATTTTAGAAATCTGAAAAGCAAAATTGGTAAAAACCTGAATGATGTTGTAAATGCACTGTGACTGTTTCAGAAACTCTTACTCATCCAGAATCTTGAGCCTTACCTGACGCAGATAGCAGGCAGTAATTCTGCTGTAGTGATGAGAAATGCTACACTTTCATGGACCAAACGCAGCCAGTCAGAGTCACCGCCCAGAGCAGCTAATGAGGTCACGGAACACAATATGGACGTGACTTCTCCGAATGACAATGTTGAGACCTTACCAACCCTCAGAAACATCTCTTTTTCACTACCCAAGGTGTGATCAAATAATAACTGAAGTTATCAAGACTCTGCTGGATGTGAAATGATAATCTTTGTGATATTTCCTGAAGGGAAAACTGCTTGGTGTTTGTGGGAATGTGGGAAGCGGAAAGACGTCACTGATTTGCAGCATTTTGGAACAGGTTTGTTTCTTTTGTATGTTCTATTGTTTTTGTATCTGTCGGCATTTATTCACATTATGTTTTCACTATTTCTAACTTTACATTCGTGACATTAGTTTTTTGGCCTGCTCACTTTCCTTTTAGATGCACCTTCTTCAGGGCTCCGTCACAGCTGATGGGACATTTGCGTACGTTTGCCAGCAGGCCTGGATTTTTCATGGAACTGTTCGAGAAAATATTCTTATGGGGGAACCTTTTGATCAGGCCAGGTAAGTTAGATCCGTCTTCTTGCATTTATGGCTGCCATCTCCTCCTTGTCAACCACCACTTTGTCTGGATAGTTAATCGTGGCCCTTTCGAACTGCATATCCCCAATCTGCCCTGGGAGGCACAAAAAAATCAAGTTGGATACCTTCCATGGAACTTCTAACGGTTTTTATTTTGACATTCTGAAATGTTGGTGGAAGGTTCATAGTCAACCAAAATGAGGTCCTCTTGGTTTTCTGACAGTATCACCTCTACTGCCAGACATGGTAAAAAGCTTGGCTAGGAACCAGTGTTTGCTATAAACTTTATCAATTCACTTTGTTTCAAAATCAGATTTCCATAAACTGCTGCTGAGGGGAAAACGGTTTGGGAATAAATTAATAGCAGTCCTTAAAATATGTCAAAATTGCATAACTGAATTGATACATTTAATGCAACATTTTGCATGAAATCATTTTTCTTGACATGTTAAATGATTTTGGTCATGCTTTACTGTCAGCTAATTGGTAAATTGGACCGGAACTTCTGTAACACCTTTCTATTCAGGTGAGCACTCAAAGCATTTTGTTCTTGCACACATCCAATCACATACACATTTATACATTGTTTAACATTCTTCATTTATAACATTCTTAGACACTCACTCACCCTTTGATGGAGGCATCAAGGGCAACTAGGGGTTCAGTATGTCGAGGAACTCGGGATAAATTCAGTGACCTCTTGTTCTGCTAACTGAGCCACAGTCACCCACAAGTTATAATTGGCTGAATAAATGACTAGCTCCCATCCTATTAAAATATACTTCTCTATAGTATTAACCAGTTTGTTGCCTTGTACTGCTCCCCAACAGATATGACAGAGTTGTGGATGTCTGTAGCCTCAGAGCTGACCTAAGCATCCTGCAATATGGTGACCAAACTGAGGTGAGTCACACACCGACACAGGGGTTTTTAAGTGTATTTATTTACCCCACTCACTTAAGATGTAACTCAAGCTTGCAAATTGATGCTACAATAAAGTGGAAGCATCAAATTGTAATTTAGTATTAATCAAAAGTTCACAATATTATAAATATCCTTTTTGTGGGCAGATTGGAGAGCGGGGTCTAAATCTATCAGGGGGACAGAAGCAGAGAATCAGCCTGGCAAGAGCAGTGTATTCCAACAGGGACATTTTCCTCCTTGATGACCCACTATCTGCTGTTGATGCTTATGTGGGGAAACACATTTTTGAAGAATGTATAAAGAAAGAGCTGAGAGGAAAATCCGTCATACTGGTTACACATCAGCTCCAGGTAGGAAAACGTATTAAATTATTATGTAGTGGAGACTGAGCTGTCTGGGCTCAAAAGCACCTTTTCCATTAGTACCTACTCTGACTTGCCTCGGATCGACTGGTTTTCCATTGTAATCTGGTACTACATGCGTGGTTGTCGTCATACCAAAGCGTCTAAGTGTCCGGCGACGTACTTAATATGCAACATGAATGCTACAAAGATGGATGTGGAGGCAAGAAATATACCTGCTGCTGCCAGCCAATCGGTCCCATGCAGTGTTACAATGTCACATTTTAGTACCTGCTCGGATTAACCCCAGGCAAGCAGGTACTGTGGCCTAACTGAAAACCGTGCAAGTCGATCAGAGTAGGTACTAATGGGAAAACAGGTTATCGTTTAAAGCGGTGGTTCCCAAACTTTTTTTTTTTTTACTGGGCCCCCCTGTTGCTCCCCTCGCACAAACACATCCTCCAACCACACACACCCATATTTTGTTTCCAAACTCCATTGCACTTTATTTCACACCTCAAACATTTGGTAAACAATTAAGCAAATACAAGTAATCTGCAATAAATTACAGGTAGCAATGAAATAAACTACTAACTCTTGTACGCTACATCCACACCTACATGAGTATTTTTGAAAACACAGCTGTTTCTGGGCGTTTGGGCCTTTTGTCCACACGTAAATGGTGTTTCGAATCACCGAAAACTAAGATTGTGTTTTGTTTTTGTTTTTTTTTAAACTCCTTTTTTGCGTTTACTTGTGAACGAGGAATACGGAGTTTGTCACGCAACGTCAAAGGTATGTGCCTTTTTTCACGTCACGCTGTGCGCACGTTATCGTTTACATGAGATGAATTGCAGAATGGCAGATAGTCAGAGACAAAATACTCTTAATCTGCAGGTTTTACATGCAGTTACTTTCCCTCCATTTAAAAAGGCAGAGGCGTCACGGTGTGATTATTTTACTTGTTGCTGTTTCTGTTGTTGCTGTTGTTTCCTGTGTAATAATATTCAACATTGCTATCAATACATTTTTCAAAAAATGCCTCTCTGTGCAAAATGGGTTCAAAAACCTAAACAACTGTGGGATACTGTTTGTCTGTGATTTGAACCGAGAGAACAAATCGTGGCAGGAACGACCTGATGTTATTTGTATCCTGCTGTAACTTTACTGTATAAAGAGCTAACATCTCCAAAATGTCAGGAGTAGTTAGTCATTACAAGAAGTGTTTGTGAATTAAAAATCAAGAATGTGGGATACTGTTTGTCTGTGATTTGGAGAGCCCAGCGCGTCCTCCCGACGCAGGGAAAACCAATTCTGCAGGGGAGACCTACCTCGGCACTTGTGCAGGTGAAACTAAAGGGCAGATATGCTTCACCATATTTTCTAGTCTTTGGCTTAGAATGAAGTTGGTTTGGAAACGTATTCAGCGATGCTTCATCTCCCGCTTTGCGTTTGTGTGGGAGCCCCGTCAAAAAACCTGTCCATTATGCTAGCAGTGTCCAAACGTTCTTTTCTTCTTCTCCCCCCCTTTTCATACTGGGCGGGCCCCACACTGTAGGAAGCTCTGGTTTAAAGAAACATACCTGAGTACGTATGGAAGACCTACATATTTTGCTCATGAGTTGTAAGGTGCAATTTTTCCAAAGAATAAGGATTTGTCACATGCCAGTAACGCACACAACTGTTTAGAGCTCTAACCAGAGTTGAGCTGGTTTTGATAATTTGGTCTTCCTTGTGGCTTTTAGTATTTGGAGTTCTGTGATGAGATCCTGGTTCTGGACAATGGAACGGTATCGGAGTCTGGAAACCACAGGGATCTGATGAGAGCCGATGGACGCTATACTCAGCTCATCAGTACCTACCAGATGGAAGAGTCCAAAGTAAGGGTGTCATGTATCATGGTTCTATTACTGTCCTTATTGTTGACTGTAAAACAAAGTGTGCGTTCCATAAGTGTTAATGTTTTAAGCTTATCCAGACTGAGCTGTAAGACTGTCCCTGATATTTATTTATTTATTTTTCTTCTGTCAGACCAAGAAAAAGAAAGCTGGGGCACTAGCATCATTTATTGATGGCCAGTTGGACGAGATTGACCTCAGACATTGTGCAAGCACTGGCACTGAGAATCCTGGTGTGAAAGCATGGAAGAAAAACATTTGATTTAAACTGACATATTTTCCCTGAAGAGCAAGTTTTTAAAAAAAAAAATAATTCAGATATTAGATGTCAGCTAATAAAAATGTGTATTTTTCTTTTTCATTCTATAATGATACGTTTGTTTTGTTTTTAAGCCGCTGTCCCAGCTGGTAATCAGCTAGTGAGTCAGGAGTCCTCTACAAAAGGTGCCATCTCCTGGAGAACATACCGCACATACTCCCAGGCACTTGGAGGTCTGTTATTCACACATGGAGTGTTGGGGTTATGTATGAAATTAAATTGCATATTTTCATTTTAAATGTTTTTTTGTTTATAAATTGTTTTATCAATGCACAGAAAGTTATTGCATGTCAGTTTTTAATTTATTTTTAAGTTTAAAATAAAGGATTTGATATTAGCCTTTTTACTGGTGTTAAACAAGCTTGGCTATATATACTGGGTTCTAAACATCCCCTCACAACTGCCAAGACACTTGTTAACAACTTGGCAAAGTCAAGAATTGTAGTCTCAAAGAAGATAAATCGCTACAACGCTTCACAAGAATTTGTGAGACCAAGAACTACTCCAGACTTTGGTTGTTTAAAGCAAACAAGAGAATCGGTCAGATATTAAAATTCAAGTCAACATAACATATTGATCAGTAGCTTTCATTTGATTTCCCCCCATATAACTACCACTGAGTACACTGTGAATTCTTCCTCTAACTCCTGTTTCCCAATGCTGCATATGCTTGTGGATACATTATTATGAGCAATAATACACAGCCAAACTCGTGATGCATAAACTGCTCATTGTTGTTACAGGCTACACAGTTTCCTTCATTATCCTCCTGAATATGCTCCTGTTGGCAGGATCCTCAGTCTTCAGCAATTGGTGGTTTAGCTTCTGGATGGCAAGTGGTGATGGGGTGAGAATTATTGCATTGCTTATCACTGTCACACACGTTGAAATGGTTCTCTGTGAGCCTTCAACTCACAAGAGGGTAAGAAGTCATGCCTTTTTTGTGGCTGTTGTGCAAGATAAACTCTTTCTGTATTTACATTTTGCTACGTAAAGCTGAGTTGATGTTACATCGTCACTCATTGGTCTTCTAGCTCTCCTGCTGGTCCACACACTTACACGCTCCTCCTACTGCCAATATCTCAAGGTTGGATTCATTAGCAATCAAGTTTCTTTCTAATTGCCAGTTATTTTTGAAAATGTTTATTTTGGCCTAGTCCAAGCATTTCTCCTTGAAACAACTTGATGTTTTGATCTTCTGTTGGTTTTGTCACTTTGTTTTGGTCATTACACACTCACTCTAGTTTCCATGCACTTGCCCCTTAAAATACATCGAATGCCTGAGGGTCAGCTTTCAGCTTGAAGACGGTATAAAAATTTCAGCAAGGGTTTTAGCTGTCACTTAAGTAAGCGTCATCCCTGAAACATAAGAAATCAGTTTGAGGAAATCTTCTCAGAACTTGAGTGAGAAGTATCGTGATTTAAAATCCAGAGAGCCACACATTATAGACCAAGCCTGGCAGATGTAGCAAGCGAAAAACTGTTTCTGACTCCTCAAATTCTGCTTATTTCTAGTTTTAGGAAATCATTCGTTTATGTATACAATGACTTTGTCTGACTTCACTAACTTTTCGTTTTTTTATTAATTTATGTTTTTATTTCCAAGTCATCCAGTAACACAACTGCAGTCCAAGGAGAAATCTCTCAAAATCCACACCTTCACTTCTACCAGGTTATTTATGCTACAACAGCGGTTGTCATTGTTGTACTTTCCATTGTGGACACCATAATCTACACTTATTTCACCTTGAAGGCCTCCTGCAAATTCCATGACATGCTGTTCAGAAAGGTACTGTGAATTCTCAGCACCATAGAAATCTCTGCTAGTCACCATTACACATGGTCATTTTAAATATGGATAAGGATTTACTTATCAAAAATGTATTGGATCCAAAACTGGGAACGTTTACTAGCTACAAATGAACTGTTTGTTTTCCTATTGCAGATCATTGATAGTCCAATGAGTTTCTTTGACACAACTCCAACGGGCCGACTTCTAAATCGTTTCTCTAAAGATCAAGACGAAGTGGAAATGGTCCTTCCTCTTGTCATGGGCTCTTTCTTACGGTGTTCTCTACTCGTCGCAGCCACAATTCTTGTCATCTCAGTTATTTTCCCCGCCATGCTTGTAGTTGCAGTTATTATGGCAGCTGTTCTTGCCTTTACTGCCTTGTGAGTTTATGCTGGTTAAATCTATAAAACACACTTACTGACAGTAACAGGTCCTCTAAGGTACTATATATCTGTGGCTTCTCTGCAGTGTATTCCAGAGGAGTATACGTCATATGAAGAATCTAGAAAACATCAGTCTCTCTCCATGGTTCTCTCTAACCACCTCAACTTTGCATGGCCTCAGCACCATCCATGCCTATAGTAAAAGAGACAGCCTTATAGAACAGTGCGTTTCTGAAATTTGTTACTAGGCTATCACCTCTTGCAATGTTTTTGATACAACACATCATTGTAAATTGTATGTTTCTTTGGGGCGGGGTGACTGTGGACAGTGGGATTTTCAAAAACTCCTGTTTTATATTACAGGTTCAATATCTTGACTGATATCAACTCCAAATACCTTTTCATGTTTAATGCTGGCACACGTGCATTCACCTTCTCCCTGGAATTAATGGCTGCTACTACGACGCTGTTTGTGGCTCTCTTTGTAGTGCTCAGCAGTAATGACTTAATCAGTCCATCCTTGAAAGGCCTCGCGATATCCTATTCCTTGCAGGTACATTTGGACAGCACATGAATCCATGTTCATTTTGCTTTTCAGACATGGATTTACATAATTTTTGAACTCATTTTCAGTTGACAGGCACTTTTCAACTTGTAGCCAGACTCTCGACAGAAGTGGAAGCAAGATTCAACTCAGCAGAACGGCTCCAGGAATATGTCACGGTCAGACTCATGTCCTGAAATCATCCACCTGTCATTGTTTTGCTGAGACCAAGGCCAGAGTTCATTAAACATCCTACACGCCCATCTTCTTGATCCCTGTAAACTTTTAATTGTGTTTGCAGGATTGTAAGTCTGAGGCTCCCAGGCATGTTAAGGAGACTCAGATCCCACAGGACTGGCCTAGCAGTGGGGGCATCACCTTCGTAGACTATAAGATGAGGTACAGAGAGAATGCACCAATTGTCCTGAACGGCATTGATTTCCACATTCAACCTGGAGAGAAGCTGGGGATCATGGGAAGGACTGGCTCTGGTAAGGCTCTGGGTTCAGTAGCTGTTTCTCTTGTTGATTTCATCTAGTCTTTGGGTGATGATGATTTACAACAATACACCCTAGAAATGACGATAAATACATGAACTAGTTTTTCAACATCACTCTGAGACAGGCAATTTAATCTTAGAGTGTGCAAATATAGGAAGGCAGTCCTACATAGTTTGTTTAATATCCTCAATGTTACTGGAGGCCAAGGTAATGCCATCCAGGGTATCTGGCAGTGTTTCTAAGATAAGGCAGTGCACAACAACCTCAGTTTTTTCTGAATTTAGAAGCAGGGAATTAGAGGTAATCCAGGTTTTAATTTCTTTAAGAGATTCCTGTAGTTTAATTAATTGGTGTGTGTCAACAGGCTTCATAAGTGAGAAATGGTCCCAACACAGAACCATGTGGAACTGTAACAGCATCAAACGCTGAGGTCTAACAAGGCAAGAACAAAGAGTTGACTGTAGGAGGCCAGAAGAAAACAATTTGCCACCTTCACTTGTTCCATTTCTGGACTGTGAGCTCTGAAAGTTGACTGAAACTGCTGTTTTACTTTGAAGAATTTTTGAGATAAAGTTGGCCAATTATAGGCCAGTCTCTAAGATAGCTGGGTCAAGTGATGGCTTTTAAATAATGGTTTAATTACTGCCACATTAAAGGCCTGTGGTAAATAACTTCTTAATAAAGATAAGCTGATTATAATTAAGATTAGTTAATGGTAGGAGGGTTTTTTTTATTTTTTATTTTTTTTATTGTTGCTATTATTCCCCCACCCCAACCCTCTAAGGTAGATGGCACCCCTGCCTACACCTGGTTGTGCTGAAAGTTTAGTGACTGACTCTAAATCCTCCCATATTCCTGATTTAGAATAATTTATGTAGCACATTTTAATGTAAATTTTAACCGTTTTAGGTTAATTGAGCTACTCTAATCTGCGGTTTGCATCTGTAGGAAAATCGTCTTTAGGAGTAGCTCTATTTAGACTTGTGGAGCCTGCAGCAGGAACCATACTGATAGACGGGGTGGACATCATGTCCATTGGCCTGCAAGACCTGCGTAGCAAATTGTCTGTGATTCCTCAGGACCCTGTGCTATTTGTTGGTACAGTCAGGTAACCTTGGCCAACCCTTAAATCTCACATTGGTTTGACCACTGTGGATCAGTAACTGGCTAATGAGCCCCATCCCTGCAGGTACAACTTGGACCCCTTTAATAAATACAGTGATGAGGAGATCTGGGCAGCGCTCGAGAAGAGCTACATGAAGGACTCGGTATGTTTTGAGTGCAACGTGAAAGTTGGTACATTTAAAATTCCTATACAGCCCTTTCCCCCCCCCTCTGCTCTTTGTATACATGATGAATTAGGATAGTGGAGTGGAGCTGTAATGTGATTTGTTTCCTCAGATTTCAAAGCTGCAGGGGAAGCTTGAAGCACATGTTATGGAGAATGGAGAAAACTTCTCTGTAGGCGAGAGACAGCTGATCTGTATGGCTAGAGCTTTACTCCGTAACTCCAAGGTCAGAGTGCACTTTCTTTGGTGGGGGGCTTGATGGTTTGTCACCTGGCTGGGACAATGCTGTCACATAGTGCATTCACTGATGCCAGTCAAAGCAATTTCCTGCGACTCTGTCAATAAGCTCTGCACAGTCCTTAAACATCGCAAATCTGTCCTGATTTTAATTTTTTCCCCTTGAGGTCATCAGTACAATGTTTAGATTCCTCTTCAGAAGTACCCCTAAGCCTTAAAAGCCTGGTAGGGTATTGTCGTCACTCCGCAGGGCAGATGGACAGCATGTACACCTGAGTTTGTGAATGCTACTTGAGATTGAGGTGACATAGGAGCGTCAAATTGAGACCACAGACATATTTACTGAAAATCTCAGAGTTGAATCTCAAATTTCTAAAAATTTTGAGTATAAAAACTTGAGAACAAGGTGATGTAAGATTTTGAAATTCGTGCATAGGAGGCTGAGTGGCACCACAGGCAGTCACCAGTATTTTGTCTCTGTCTGTTTTTTCCTCTCTACATGGCCACTGCAACATAATCTTCACTCGGTATCTGTTGGAGAGGTCTGCCACCCTGTGGCCAACTTCCTGTGGAAAAAAATACAAAAAAATAACTTAAGACAAAGGCAAATTATTTTTACGGACTTCTCTGATTCATAATGGGACTTTTCAGGAATCAAAAAAGGGCAGCCATGCTCAAAATGGCCCAGAGGTGAATGAGACTGGTAAATGGCCTGTATTTGTATAGCGCTTTACTTAGTCCCTAAGGACCCCAAAGCGCTTTACACTACATTCAGTCATCCACCCATTCACACACTGGTGATGGCAAGCTACACTGTAGCCATAGCAGCCCTGGGGCGCACTGACAGAGGCGAGGCTGCCGGACACTGCCGCCACCAGGCCCTCTGACCACCGCCAGTAGGCAACGGGTGAAGTGTCTTGCCCAAGGACACGATGACCGAGACTGTCTGAGCCGGGGCTCGAATTCACGGGGCCCCATGACCGTGAATGAATGAGAGGCCAAATTGAAGAACAGGTCCATAATAATCATAACCCTTAACCAAACTATTCTGTAATGTCTCACATTTGTATGAGATTGCTAATCGCCACGTTTGTATTTAGAAAGTATGGGCGTTTTATGTATTGTGACATGCTGTCCTCCTTTAAAACTGTTTTTGCTTATACTAATGGTCTGTCCTCTTCTTGAGCAGATCATTCTTTTGGATGAAGCCACTGCCTCCATAGATGCAGAGACAGATGCTCTGATCCAAAACACCATCCAAGAAGCCTTACGTAATAGCACTATGCTCACAATAGCTCATCGGATCAGCACTGTGGTGCAAGCAGATCGTATTTTGGTCATGGACAATGGACAGGTAACAACCCCAAATATGCACAGATTAATGTTGTGTCATCTTATGCTTACTAATTGCTCCATATGACAGGTGGCAGAGTTGGATGATCCAAATACACTGAAGCAACAGCCATTCTCTGTGTTCTCATTACTGCTGACTGCTTCAAACACTGTAAATTTGTGAAACAAAGTAAACCTTGAAACCAAAGAACATCTTTGGAGTAGGCACATGTATTTAGATTACTATTTTAATGACTATTCTGTATATTTAAAAATGTTAATTATTTTATTGTCTTTGTCTTTAAAGTTTAAATCTATAATTGTGTATCTGTGTTGTATTAAAAAAAATCTACAGTAAATAAAATATTGTAACAAACTGTAAAACCATGTTTTGCCAACTTACTGCAGTTATATTCCAATGTTGCTGACAAAATGTTGAGTTAAATTATTCATAATTTAAGAGTTAAACACATCCCCATCTTATTAGCTTTTAGCCGATTGCTTGTTTTTTGCATGCATCTGTTATTGCATTGCATCTTAATTTTTTCCACCAGTTAATGGACAACTGCACTAAATCAAATGTAAACATTCAGTGACACGGTGGTGGCTAAAAAGATTTGTTTACCAAAATGTGGGCTGGCAGACTGGACTTGTTTGAGAAGTCTGAAATTAATCAAGCATAAAATTTGACCACTAAAACATTTTTATTTTTCTGTTCAGAAATGCAAGTAAATAACTGTCATTTGGGTTCCTTATTGAAACACACACAAAGTATTTATTAAGTAAATATGAGGATTTGTGAATGATGATCATTGTATTGGGGGGAGGGATCAAACTAAGAAGAGCAGCATACAAAAGAGCACCCAACATTCTTAAAACCAATTACAAAGTCAGCTTATATATATATATATATATATATATATATATATATATATATATATATATATATATATATTAGGGGTGCAACGATACACAAAATTCACGGTTCGGTTCGGTTCGATACTTTGGTGTCACGGTTCGATATTTTTTCGATACAAAAAAAATGTTCATGCCTTTTTATTAATTTGTCATTTATTAAATTTTCACGGCACATTCTGCACCACATCTCTGTGCGTTCATCATTTGTTTGAAGCCAGCTCACCTCCTGCAACCACTTTTCAGAGAATACGCGCTTCTTTTGTGGTTCGGACTCCTTCTGACATTTCTTTGGAGGTGGAGGAACATCACAGTAACTGCTTAAAGGAGCTTCTTCGACATCTTTAAGAGTTCTAAACAAATGTCTGTCCTCCTGAAAATCTTATGTACGCAAACACGCGTTGCAACTTCTTATCTTGTGCGGGTTTTTATTTTGACAGCGAATGCGCACCTGCGGACCACTTATGTGCAGCCCTGGTTATTTAGCTCGTCATATTGCAGCCACAGAAATTCTTTTGTCCATGAAACCATAAAGCTGCACTTTCTTTTTTCCTTATAGTCTGATTTGTCATAACCTTTCCGTTTTGTGGTAAGCTTTTCTTTGGCTGTCACTTCTTCACGCTGACCTGTCTTATTTGGCTCAGCAGAACTAAAATATATATCCTGCTGCTTTTACACACGCACTAACATAACGCTCAGCGATTCTCTGCGCGATCAACCTCTCACATGTTTAAGCTGCGGGAGATTTCACTTGTCATGTTTGCATAGTAAGCTAACGATTGATAAGACGATGTCAGAGGAATTGGTGCGCAAATTATCATCACTCACCAATCAGTACTGTCGCTCTCTATACACAGTTCACGCGATTGCAAAGTGAAAGCAAAAAACAAGCGCAAATTCAAACGCGATTTCAGTATGTCACATATTGACAGTGGCCGATGCCAATGACATAATTACCCAGCTACATTTCCAAAAGAATGCAAAAGCATTGACATATATTTTTCCTTCCTAGGATAGGCCGACGGGCAGGGCAGAGATAGATTTTGGTAGCCCGACTGGAAAAAAGCCCCGTCGGGCTAGCGATTTTGCGAGCCCTGTATCTGATTGAGGAATCACTCATCTTTGGAAAAGAGAGTTTATTATGGAGAAATGTCTCTTTCCAAAATAAAAGCTATACTATACGCTTCTTCTGGGCTATATTCTCAGCAGCATATTAAACATATCAGGTCCCCATAAGGAGAATCATGTGCTAACGGCTGTCTAAATGACTCGGGTAAAGTTTGTAGCATGCTGCTTGTTGTTTTTCTCTGCTTCCACTTGTCTTTGCACTAGGATGATGTCGGAGTAAATGTGCAGTCATATTGGTTGTGTTCCCACTAGTGCTGTCAGCGTAAATCTGAAATGACATTAACGTCACAACACGGCAAATCTCCGTTAACGAGCTACCGCGGATCACCTCATGAGTGGGGCTGGAAGACGTCAACACATTAACGAGCTAACTGCGCTAACACACTAGTTCCCACCAATTGAGCATTGCTGGCACATCCAACATACTGTTTTACTTTTGTCCATGACAGGCTTACCTTCAGGGTCATACATCACATGAAAACCAAAATAGTTCCAAACGCCAGATCTGAATGAGGGTGGGGGAGGTTCAATTTGCCATGTTGCAACTAGCCTAGCTTCTGTCTCGCTAGCTTGCCCTGCGCTCAGTGAATCTGTGTTCGACTACTCCGCCTAGGCTGCACTGTCGAGCGCAGATCCACTGAGCGCTCAACACAGACAGCATCATCAGAAGGAAAGTTGATAAAATAAATTAAAAATGTTGTATCGTTCGATACATATGCGTACCGAACCGAAAGCACTGTATCGAACGGTTCGATATCGATACGAGTATCGTTGCACCCCTAATATATATATATATATATATATATATATATATATATATATATATATCCTGGAATGCATCCATTGGCTACAGGACTCAGAACTCAGCCAATACGATCAGAAGGGGTGAAGGGCGGAAGTAAGAGGTCGGGACCTATCACTCAGCCAATAACTGAGTTTTATTTATGCTAGCAGATTTTTATTTGTTGCGACATCTTTGAGTTTTTCATTTGTTTTGTAAACCACTAATAATGATAAATTGCTTGCTTTTCTTTTGTTATTTGCCCTGTATATGTGTTGTCTCCTCCACCACCTCACCTTTTAATCCCGAGCCTTAGAAGTTAAAGAACAATATCGCTAACATTAGATTTACTAGTTAGAGTAAAACGTCTGAATTTTTTTTTTTTTTTTTTTTTTTAAATATAAAGACATTTGGCATAGATTTACATTGAAAGGTTAAGCATGCTTGCTCTCCTCACAGCACCTACAGGTGGTATTAATGCTGTAAAATCTCCAGTGAAAGCCGTGATTTGATGATGTGCCATTTCTCAGCTTTCTTCCTAGAATATATTCTTTCCAGCTGCTTTGGAAATACACTGCTGATAAGAGATTTGTTGGCTTTATTATTCAACTGTCCTACATCACCAACTGTCACTCATAAACAGTGTTGGGGAGTAACGGAATACATGTACCGCCGTTACGTATTTAAAATACAAAATATGAGTAACTGTATTCCGTTACAGTTACCGTTTAAAAATGTGGTATTTAGAATACAGTTACTTTGTTGAAATAAATGGATTACACGGCGGTACTTCCCTGTTTCATATTGTGGCGGGTCAGGACTGTTTGGGTTTTGTTTGACAGCTACGTTCTGTTGTTCCAGGCGGCAGCGTTACGGTTGCCATGGTTACAGGGTGACGCTCTCTCTCTCTGCGTGTTTCCTGGGTGAGAGAGGCCTTTTTGTTGTTGTTGTGCTAAGCTAATAGGCAGAATGCTACCGCTCTAAAGAATGTAGCCTCATGGGCAGTGTAGTCCGTGCTGCAGGGAGAATGGACTGCCATACCCGTTATGTGTCTGTGAGCGAGGGAGGGAGAAAAAGGAAGTATGAGCTGTCATTGAGCAAAAACGGGAGCTGGAAGCATGTAAATATAATAATAACCACTGCAGCCAAGAAGAGTGCCTGACGAGCCCAGTTGTAAGTAAGCTATTAAGACTCCACTGTACGCTGTGTTCGTGTTTTCCTCCAAAAACAATAAGTTCTGTTGGAGCAGCCTTTCAAAGCCTCTCTCTGTCTCTCGCTAGCAAAGTTGACCCAGACAACAAAGTAAAGCTATTTTTCGGCTACAAGCCCAACACAGAACCGCCATATTAGCCAGAGGTCCCTTTACTACGGTTCAGAGCCGCGGACCTTCAGTAACAGTAATAAATCACAGCAATAGTACATTTATGTAGTTGTAAACAGCATGATAATATATTAAGTAATCCAAAGTATTTAGAATACGTTACTCTCATTAAGTAACGTAACGGAATACGTTACAGAATACATTTTGGGGCATGTATTCTGTAATGGAATACATTTACAAAGTAATCTTCCCAACACTGCTCATAAAACAAAACTACAATTTATTTAGTTACATTTGCTGAGTGTTGGGCAGCAGCTTTGGTGACATGCAGCAGGATGCAGCCAGCAGGTGGCAGCATATAGATACACTTGTAACCCCAATTCATCCATACGTTTAACTGCATATCCAGCATAGGGTTGCTGGTGCCCTCGTAGCCCCACAACCTGTTTAAAATAAATAAATAAATAAATAAAGGTAATCTCACTGTGTATATAATTTCTTTTTTTAAAAATACCAATTAATACTGAAACATACAAATTTTAGTAATTTATTAGCACAGATCTTATCAGGGTCATTTGTATATACCTATACTTTAAAAAATGCATTGTAAATTTCAATGTCTCTCAAAAAACAATGAAATAAAAAAACAGGAGATTTAAATTACATTTAATGGCAGCAAAGAAAGACTTGGCAAATACATAACGTAATTAAACTATAACGTGCATAAGAAGTCATCTCATTCAAAATATGAAGGGAAACCCAGTAAAGTACAGTGCTCATTCTTTTGTATCAGCAGACAGGAGAGATAAATACATAGTTTTTGAACTTTGTAAATAGTTATGTTGTCTTTCCTGCACTGTTATCAGTTTCCATCTCTGCTGCTCAGTTACATCTCATACAAGCACACCAGAAAAGATTGTCGTATCACAGTACAGACTTCAATATGGCTGTGTATATGGATAACTGTTATGGACATGCCCAGTGACTACTATGCAGCAGTTTTTTGGTTGTCCTTCTGTTCAGGAGTTTACTGTATTAGCAGCTGTCAGGAGTGATGAGAACAGAGAGTTTGGCCGTTGCTTCAGCACATCTGGATGGTCTAATTCTGCCACCTGTCGAACGGAACACTTAGTGAGTTTAAGTTAAAGATTGTGTAATCATCTTTGATTTGTGTTCATTTGTTGTTGGTTTTTTTTGGTACCTGTCCTTTGTCCATGACCAGAATACGATCTGCATGCATAACAGTGTTGATGCGATGCGCTATGGTGAGCACGGTGCAGTCTTTGAAGGCCTCTTTGATGGTGTTTTGAATTAGAGCATCTGTTTCTGAATCAATGGATGCTGTGGCTTCGTCTAAAAGAATAATCTGCCAAAAAATAACCAGCGTAATGGTGGTTAGAAAGAATAAAACGGTGGATGGCAAAAGTGTCATAAAATACAAAAATGTTTACAGTGCTTATGTTATTATACACTTTGAATGCACACAATGGTAATGGAAATATTGGTAGAGACATCACAAGCTAATGTGGCAGCAGTATCCCAGCCAATAAACAGTATTTGCAAATTAAATTTAGTATCATCGAAGGTGTTATGTGTGTGTACACACCTTGGAGTTACGGAGTAGAGCCCTAGCCATACACATCAGTTGTCTCTCACCAACAGAGAAGTTCTCTCCATTTTCCAACACTGGTGCCTGTAGCCTTTCGTCCAGCTTGGAGATCTGATGGAACAAAATCATATTTTGGTACTGCCATTCATACCCCTCAGGCTAACAGAAAGAGGATATTCACAGCAAAAAAGCCCACAAAATAAACGACAAAGTCGTATAATCCTTGTCTAAGGCAAGGCAAACAAAAGTTTGAACTCTTATATGGAAAGACTATTTGCAGTTAGACAGGAGCAGCATAAAGATTCAGGGACGGTGCCTCGGGCTGGAGAGCCAGTGAGATTGGCTTGCAACCCCCATGCTAGTCTTGGATTAAGGACTACTACAGTTCATTTTCGCCAGAAAGGAATTCCTGAGCAGAGATGGGCAGTAACGCTTGGTAATTAGATTACTGTTACTTTCCCGTAGAAACACTGTGTTACTAAAACTGAAGACTGATTTATTTTTTTATTTTTTTTTTTTTTTGCGAGAATGTCTCATGACAGTGATGTAAGCGAGTGCGACGTTCGTGACAACAGCTGTGTGCAGATCAACAATGGATAATATATCAAGTGCTGGAGAAAGTATGAGCGTGCAGCGTTTAAAGCGTGGAAGTACTGACCTTTCTTTGAGTTTGATTCCATAAAAAGTGACAAAAACATTAGTGTCCGTTGTGCGTGGGAAGAAAACTTTTTACAGTGAAAAACCCTAAACAATGTAATGGGAAATTCACACAGAAACTCGCGGATTCTTCAACTGACCGCTGCGGCACACCTGCACCAGGGTAAACCTCCGCCTACCCCACTCCTGCTTTACTATGGCGTTATTTTAGTGCCACTATTCTGAGCGCACGTAAAAAAAATTGCAGTTGCAAGTGTTGCATTTTGAGGAGAAATTTATTTTGAGCGAAGAGAAGCTAAATTTGAGTGAACAAAATTCATCGCTGCGTGCAAAAAATGTATTTCGGTGTTTGCTATTATTCACACACACACACACAATAGCAGCCCCTTTCGCTCAGTTTTTGCATTTGCCCTCGCTGGCAATGTGTTGCTCGTGCTCTCAACATTTCTGCCCGTGCATGCTCAACTCTTTCTGTACACCTTTCTATTTGTGCCACAAAACCAGCCAATCACAGACTTGGATGCAAAAAAAATCTGATTGGCTGTCTTGGTTTTGGTTTTGAAATGACGAAATGCAATATCCCGGAATCCATTTCATCCAAAACTCAAACGAGGCAGTGGCGGAGGAACGCAGAGTGGCAGAGTTTGAAATACTACTCTGTCTGGGTCACAAAATAAACTTTTAAGATATTTTCATGCGAGAATGGTGCTGTGTAAACTTCAAATATCTGCTCGATTTATCAAGACATCACATATTTGCATAAGTGCTCTAACGTTTTCAGGACCGCTAGTCTTGAATGTGCAGAAAATAGGTTTAAATGTTAAACAAATTTCTTCCAGTCAGCAAATTTTTTTGCTTGATACATAAAGTTAAAAGATTAAAACTAATAAAACTAATAAAAGTTTTAAAAATGGACTTTTCCATTTGATTACATCTTGTATGATGGATTATGCAGAAATTAGATTTGGGCTGAAAGATCTATCGCTTTATCACCTATTGAGGTTGTAAATCGTGTTTTTAAAAAGTAGCTAAGTAATGAATTACTTTTGAAAATAAGTAATCAGTAAAGTAACGGGATTACTTTTTTGGGGAAGTAATCAGTAATTAGTTACTGATTACTTTTTTCAAGTAACTTGACCAACACTGTTCCTGAATGTATTCTGTGATAAAAATTTAGACATGCCAGAACCTTATCAAACTTGTTGTAATACAAATCTTTAGGGTTTATTACTTCCAGGTTCATGGCATGAGAACAACATTAGTTGTGGTGCCATTAATAACTGCTAGAGAGTTGTTTTCCTCTGCGGAAAAACGTGTGCCTGGACAGATTGTACTATAATGGTACACAGAGGAAGGTGAACTAAATGTAGGGCACTGGGGGGGAAAAAGAAGTCCAAATTTCAAATTGTCAATGCAAAGATAAAGTAAATATGCAGAGCTCGTCAGAGAGTAAACAATACTGGCCAGTGGCAGAAAAATTGTTAAAAATCTAATAACTGAGCTAACTAAAGGAAACAAAGAACAGAAGTAAAACTAAATAAACATCATGAACAACATGAACATAGGATGTGTCAAAAAAAAAAATGAACATAAAATATATGTTTGGCTCTAGGGCTATTCCATTTTCTTTTAGGGCTATACTAATCAGACGTGTCACAGAGACTGCAGTCTTACGCGTTGTGGGTTTTAGTTTTTGTCAAAGCAAAATCTTGGATAAAAGTGAGTGGCAAAACAAACAAGACTATACAATACTGATAACATACTGAGTCCTTTATATAGGTCTTCTCCAGTGCTGCCCAAATCTCCTCATCAGTGTAGTTATTAAACGGGTCTAGGTTGTACCTGTAGGAAAAACAGCTCTTTATCTAGTGACTGACATGCAGGAGTAAAATCAGTGTGTGATTCTGTACTTCTGGTTCACTACCTTACTGTACCGATGAACAGCACAGGGTCCTGAGGGATGATGGACAACTTGCTGCGCAAATCCTCCAGGCCAATGGACATAATATCAACTCCGTCTATCTTTATGGTTCCTGCTGCAGGCTCTACTAGTCTGAATAGAGCTACTCCTAAAGAGGATTTCCCTACAGACACAAAGCACAGAGCAGAGTAGCTGAATATTACACTATAGCTGTCGAGAAGAGCTGATTAAAATTGTAATATGGACTATGGAATAATTAGGAATTCACTGCTATAATAATTACAACCCTGTTTCCCAAAAAAAGGAAACTGTGTAAAATGCAAATAAAGACAGTTTTAATTTAACACATGAATGTTTAAAGTTATACATTTTAATGGATAGACAACAAATTATCTTTCATCTTAATCAGTGATTGGGAATAAGGAGACCATCACTAAATGGAATCAGAAACATTTTTTTTCTGAGTCCAGTTTCAACCGAGGTCAGTAAGCACTTTGTTAGTGCGTCCACTGATAAAAGATCAAACTCCTACAGTGCTAAACTACAACAGCATGGCGACCTACTCAAAGAACCATGGGTCTAAACTGGTCTTCCTACAGTCCAGATTTGTCACCTATTAGCAAGTTATAAAACAGGAAATATGACAGAGACGGCTTCAAACTTAATTATTTATATATTTCTAATTAACATATATATATATATATATTTTTTTTTTTTTTTTCAAAAATCCCACTGAATAAAAATTAAAATGTAATAGCTACTAAATTCGGGGCCTTACCAGAGCCAGTCCTTCCCACGATCCCCAGCTTCTCTCCAGGTTGAATGTGGAAATCAAGGCCGTTTAGGACGATTGGTGTATTCTCTCTGTACCTCATCTTATAGTCTTTGAAGGAGACGCCCCCACTGCTAGGCCAGTCCTGTGGGATCTGAGCCTCTTTAACATGCCTGGGGGCCTCAGACTTACAATCCTGCAAATAAAAAAGTTTATTTTTTGAGTGAGGCAAACAGAGGGAATTTGGGGTTTGGTCTTGGCAAAACCATGAAAGATGGATAGTTTCCGGAGAGATATCTGACCGTGATGTATTCCTGCAGTCGCTCCACTGAGTTGAACCTTGCTTCCACTTCCGTTGACGTTCTTACTACATATTGAAGCATGCCTGTCAACTGGACAACACACAAAAGTTCTAACAAAACACAAACACACATTTCAACATGACTTAGAGGTATAACTCTGCTCTCCTTATTTACCTGTATGGTATAGGTTAGGGCCAGGCCTTTCAAGGATGGAGTGATTAAGTCATTACTGCTAAGCACTACAAACAGAGACACCAACAAGGTCGTCATAGCAGCCATGAAGTCCAGCCAGAAAGAAAGCCATCGGGTGCCAGAATGAAACAATAAAAAGTGACTGGAGTTGATGTCATTCAGGGACTTGAACCTACAATATGACACAACGACATGATGAGAGTTGAGAGCACCGATCAAAGAACACATCATTTACAGACATTTACAGAAGAACACATTATTTACTATTGCGACCAGTAATAGACTTTTATTTGTTTCTGTGAAAGAGTTCTGGTGTCTTACATTTCTATGTGACTGTTTCTTGTGTTGTAAGCATGGATGGTGCTGAGGCCCTGCAGCGTAGAAGTCGTTAGTGAGATACAGGGAGAACGGCTGATATTTTCCATCTTCTTCATATGACGAATACCCCTTTGGAATAGGCTGCAGATAAATTCAAACAAATGTTGAGCAAACTGTACCTTAAACAACTATCTGCTCTCGCACTAAGACAATTTTTAAAACTTAACTCACAACAGAATGAGGGCAAACAAAGCTCCCATGATAACTACAGCCACAAGCATGTATGGAAAAATGGATGCGATGATGATAATTGTGAATGTGACTTGAAGACAAAACAGCAGGAAAGAATCCATGTGAAGAGGAAGCACAGTGTCCACCTCCTCTTGATCTTTAGAGAAACGGTTTAGAATTCGGCCTGTTGGAGTTGTGTCAAAGAAACTCATTGGACTGCCAATAATCTGTGAGAGGAAAATACAAACAACAAAAATAATCATTCTTTGACTCATTGAGCAGTTAATCTGTGTTTCAGTTGGTCATGTTGGATGGTAAACAGTGGGGATTATTTCTTGGTACCTTCTTGAACATTGTGTTGTGGAGTTTGCAGGAAGCCCTCAAGGTGACGTAAGTATAAAAGAAGCATTTGAAGAGGGCAAGTACCACCATGATGAGCATCATCACACCATAAATCGTTTGGTAATAGTGCAGGTCTGGATTTTTTGAGATGTCACCTGGATCTGAACCTGGGTTAGTTGATGACTTCGATAAAACAGACAAAATATCTTTTGTTAGTGGAGAGAGAGTGGACTTGGCATGTTGATCGTTTCAGTGGGTCTTTCTTGAACTGTCATCTTGAGTGACAACAGCTAGAGAGCAGTTTTCTAATACAGCAGTGCACGGAAACTAATTTCTTTCCAGATCCAGAATTTGCTAAATAAAGAACATAACACTCCAGCATGCAAAAGTACTGTTAAAGAACAATTTTTAGTAGTAATGGTGTTGGAGCATGGTTAGGGTTAGGGTCAAGCTAAACAAGCGTAATGGGTAGACTAAGATGTGTGTACTGATAGGCTGGAATAATACGAGAGTGTACTATCGTATCGTAGGGCGATCGTGGCTCAAGAGTTGGGAGTTCGCCTTGTAATCGGAAGGTTGCTGGTTCGAGCCCTGGCTCGGACAGTCTCTGTAGTTGTGTCCTTGGGCAAGACACTTCACCTACCGCCTACTGGTGTTGGCCAGAAGGGCCGATGGCGCGATATGGCAGCCTCGCTTCTGAAGCTGTGTGTGGCTACAACTGTAGCTGCCTCCACCAGTGTGTGAATGTGTGTGTGAATGGGTGGATGACTGGGTGTGTAAAGCGCTTTGGGGTCCCTAGGGGAACCCCTAGGGGTTCCCCTAGGGGTTCCCCTAGGGACCCCTAGCTTTGGGGTCCCTAGGGGAACCCCAAACCATTCACACTGCAGCAGTATAATGAGCACATCCAATAATCTGAGCTTAATAAGAACTGCTCAAGACCAAATAAGGCCAAAGAGCACTAACTCTCACAGACCTCACTTGACCACCACCTGAACTCATCACTAGTAAGTATTTGTGGGTTACTTAAAAGCTGAGATAGCCTGAAAAAGCCAAAAATTCAAGGTTTTACCTTAAGTCCATTGTAACCCTCTAATTTTAAAGAGACTGGCTAACACGGACAATCTTACTTGAAACAATGTACCTTCTGGTGCTTGTAATCATCTTTATTGGATTCACTTGTGTAAGGTTACACAGTGACTGAGAGCTCATAGTCATGTCACCCAAGCTGTTTATGCATGATGAGAATTTTTTTGTGTGAATGCTAGAGAGAGAGGATTCTCACCCCATTACCCATTCCAAGCCAGAAGCTGAGCCACCAGTTGCTGAAGGCTGTGGATCCCATCATCAGGACAATGTTCAGGACGGTGAGAAAGACAAGAAAGTAGCCTGTAGCAAAGAGTTACAGCACAACTATTAAGTACATATTGGTACATTATTGCTCAAAATCATGTAAATGCATGTGTGTGTTGTATCAGACCTCCAGCTGCTTGACAGTACCGGTGGTAGGTTCTTAAGGAGACAGCACCCTCTGTGGAGGACTCTTGACGGACCAGCTGGTCATCAGACTTGACAGGAGCTTAAAACAGGGAAAATATTTTAATAGAGTGGATTAGTGACTTCCATTTGCATTGACATGCATCACATGTGCATTTCCATTATAAAAAATATTTAAAAAATCTTGGTGTAAAAAAGGGGATCACATAACAACTAAATATGTAATAGTGACAACAGCTGACAAACGGTGGGATGACACTCAGAATTAAGGGAACTTACGCTTTTGCTCAGCTGTTGTTTCATGATCCTTTTCATCTGACATGTCAAATGCTGAAGGGAAGAATAGAAGTAATTTTATCATTCTACAAACACAAAAATTGACTTAAATTATCATTGTCCACATATTGTAAGACATAACTGCAAAGAGTTGAACCACAGACCCCTACAGCAAGGAAATCTGGAAACTGATCACTTGTATACAACTGTGATCAAACATTTCTATCCTGACCTGATTGCAGGTCAATGAATGCTTTGATGCATATAAATATGATAGTAATGTTATGTCATGACCTTCACAGGTCATGTTTTTGGTATGAAGTCACAAGAATTTTGCAGGTGTTTGTTAGAGAAAAATAACATGGGTATATAGCAAAAACAGCCAGGTCTACACGTTTGCTGCCCTGTCTTTTATTACTTTACAAGGCCTTGTTTTTGATTTACAAAACTTTGACCTGTCCCTGGTTATACAGTTGCTCAAACAAAAGTACTGATGTGTCAACACTGCACATGCGGTGCAGCAACATTTAGAAAGTGTCAGCGTCATCCCCCTGAACACTGGTCTCTGGACAGTGACAAAACAAACAAACAAAAATCCCACCGTATTCAAAAAAGCACCACTACTAAAACATGTAAAGTCTGTCATGAATTCAAAAACACCCAAAAAGTTCAAATTATTAAAATGATTTTCTTCCTAGTTTTTATACCAGGGTTTGCTATCCCACTGTCTGCACGATATCTGAGCTCAACCTCTTTCAACTCAGCGGCATCCTGGGATGATAAATCCTCCTCTTCCTCTCCCTCCTCATTCTGAGTCTGACAAGCAAGAATATCAGGAACACAGCATTACAGCCCATACAAACGTATAACCACAAATGGAATGATTTGTACCTTGTTTTACAACTGATCATTACGTTTATTGTTTTTGACATAATAAAACAATAAAGAACAGGTGAGGTGGTTTGCAGGAACATAATAATAAGAATCAAAGATAAAAATAGAAGAGGTACAAGATGCATGCTTTTAATTTAGGGTATACTTACTTTGGACTGTTCCATCTGGTAATTGCTGATGAGCTGAGCATAGCGTCCACTGGCGTTCATCAAGGTTTGGTGGTTTCCGGCCTCCCTGATCTCCCCTTCATCCAGAACCAGGATGTCATCACAGAACTCCAAATACTAGCAAGCATAAGTGAGAACAACTGTGGCAACAAAATCTACAGTGTCGTCAGACCTGTTCAAAACTATAATCACATGTACGTACATATTTATGTCATTTGACAGATGTTCTTATCTCCAGTATCGTGACTTACGAAATGGCTTAGAACTCACGGGTAAGAGCACCAGTCAAATACTCTTCCTCAGATTAGTGACTTATGATTAGTAGGTAAACTATTAGCCAAGAAGGCCTTCTAGGTTTTTTTCAGATTTGATTGAATTTGTCCAAAATGTCATATTTAAAAAAACAATTTTAGACAATATGCATATTAATTTCATGAATATGCATATTCATATTCATGAAATCTGATTTCCAGATTTCAGATTTCTCAGACCAAGCTATGATCCATCCAATTACAATATATATGGTCAGAAAGTCTTCTTTTAACTGCTTACATCAGTTGTCATTTAGTGTTATTCTTTAGTGAAAGCACTAAAGTGTTCTTACCTGGAGCTGGTGTGTAACCAGTATAACAGATTTTCCTTGGAGCTCCTTCTTTATGCATTCTTCAAAAATATGTTTCCCCACATGAGCGTCAACAGCAGATAGAGGATCGTCAAGGAGGAAGATGTCCTTGTTGGAGTAGACTGCTCTGGCCAGGCTGATCCTCTGCTTCTGTCCCCCTGACAGATTAAGCCCCCGCTCCCCAATCTGACAAAATGTCAGTAAGACTTAATACAATCCAGAAATTTACTCAATCTTTTTGGAAGAGATGGTATTATATTTTAAATATTGTAATTGATTACATTATACTAGTGCATTTATTCCATACAACACTATAGCATTATTCTGTCTCAATATACCCTCTTTTATCTTCCCATAGTAGTTGCTGGAGGGGAGATATGATTGTTACAGTTTGTTTAACTTCAAATAGCTCATTATTTATTTTGAACTTTGTTGAATTGTATGTTTAAACGACTAGGACACATGACACAAGGCTTTTTTTTCTACTTATCAAGCAGATACTTGTTTATGCAGATAAGGACTTTCAGAATTTCTTTGACAGTTTAAAGAGAGATCACCTACCTCAGTTTGGTCACCGAATGGCAGAATCTTCAGGTCAGCTCTGAGGCTACAGATATCCACAACCCTGTCATATCTGTGGAGTGACAATGTAAGATAGTGCCCTGATTGAGAGAAATATAGTGTATCGAACAGAACCATTTAAATAATTCTAAAAATGAGTCCAATAACATATGTAATCAGGATAAGCACTGGTCTCTGGAAAACTTTTCTTTGAAAAAGAATTCCTTTAATTTGCTCAGATATATGGTGCCTGGTGGTTTATGAGAGGTTATGAAAGGGCCCTTTCACTTTCTGTTAAGTCAACACTACAGAGGTCAGCAAGTTTCCCTTCTCACCATCACTAAATTGAACTTCCTATTAGGGATGCACCGATACTGATACGGGTATCTGGTATCGGCCTCGATACCACATTTTCTAAAGTACTCGTACTCGTTAAAAGTCCCCCGATACCGGGGACCGATACCACGGTCTGAGACCTGTCTATGTTTGAGCGGCATGTAAGGGGTTAATCACAAGCGGCAAGTGCCTGCCCCCAGGCGGGCACTTGGCGCCCGTACTGGCGCAAGTACTGAAATGCAAGTACTCGTACTCGTTTTCCAAAAAAGTGGTATCGGTGCATCCCTACTTCCTATTGTAACCCTGTCAGATAATGAAGATGACCTCCACCTTTATTACATTCTTATCAGATGCAAATTCACAAAGATAAGATGAACTTTCTTTTAGTTGAACATTTTTCATGTAAGGTAAAGTCACAAGGCGAGACATGTCAGCCGTGTGGAACTATTTCAAAGTGAACAAAGACGCGAAAACAAAGGCGGACTGCAAATTGTGCTCAGCGAAATTGTCCAGAGGAAGCTCTAAAGGTAGCGCATTTAACACAAGTAATTTAATCAAGCACCTAAAATCCCAACACGACAGCAAGTACAAAGAGTTTACCCACGCTTATTTACCCATGCTTATTAGCACAGAGGAGCATAGCTGATGCTATAACAGTGGGACGGAAAATAGTTGGGCATTTTAAACATTCCGCCTTAGCCTACTCCCGCCTCGAGGACATTCAGGGACAGCTCAACCAGCCAATAAAGAGACTGCAGCAGGACGTACAGATGCGCTGGAACAGCACGTATTACATGCTCCAGTCCCTCATTGAGCAAAAGCGAGTGCTGGAGGTGTCCGAGCACGAACTCCCTGACTACCTCACCGCTCACCAATGGGCTCTTATGGAGACGACTGTTGCCATCCTCGCCCCCTTTGAGGAACTAACTAAAAAAGTGAGCAGCTACGACGCACTAGCCTCTGATGTCATCCCAGCTGTGACTGTGCTAGTGAGACTTCTAAACAGAGAAACAGACGATGACCACGGCGTCAAGACAATGAAAGCAACCTTACTGGCAGCTGTCAAGAAGCGCTTCAGTGACGTCGAGACCAACCCACTGTACTTCATCTCCACCATACTTGACCCAAGGTAAAGTCTGTGTGCTATAGGTATTCAATGATAAACTACAGTACTAAATGTAAGATTATTTTACATCTGAAATATTATATATTTGTAACTAAAATACACAAATACAAATGTATGCAATATATATAATATGAAATACATTTCCCTTATTACTACCAGAAAGTCAAATGGTTGGCATTTGTCAATGAGTAAGTACTCGGTATCGGTATCGGCGAGTACTGAAATGCAAGTACTCGTACTCGTTTTCCAAAAAAGTGGTATCGGTGCATCCCTACTTCCTATTGTAACCCTGTCAGATAATGAAGATGACCTCCACCTTTATTACATTCTTATCAGATGCAAATTCACAAAGATAAGATGAACTTTCTCCTAGTTGAACATTTTTCATGTAAGGTAAAGTCACAGGGAATATATAGTCTTGGTTGGTGCAGTAATTAAAATCATATTGCCCCAAATGAAATTTCCTTATTTTATAATAATACCTGTTCTTTTCATATTCAAGTCTTAGCTACTCAAAAATAGTGAGAAGCGCTGATTTATGTTAAATTATCAATTACTTGGTTTGGTCAAAAGGTTCCCCCATGAGGATATTTTCTTGAACAGTTCCGTGGAAAATCCAGGCCTGCTGGGAGACGTAAGCAAATGTCCCATCGGCTGTGACGGAGCCCTGAAGAAGGTACATCTAAAAGATAAAATCAAGGAGACAGAAAAGCTATATTTACTGGACATTTTATGTACGGTTAGAAATAGTAAAAACTTCTTCTTTCTCCTCATTCGTCTCTTGTTAGACCTTGCCACGGCTGATCGTATGCCCTATTCATATATATGTATTGACTTTCATCCCTTTTCTCTCCAGTGTGTACTTCCACCTCTCCAGGCTCTTTTCCACCTGCTCCACACTCTTAATAAAGATCACAGTATCATCTGCATACATCCTAGTTCACAGAGACTTCTGCCTGACCTTTTCTATCAGCATATCCATCTCCACTGCAAAGAAGAAGAGGCTCAGAGCCACTCATTGATATAATCCCATTTTCACTCCTACCACACACCTCACAACTGTCTTGTTGTCCTCGTACACGTCTTGCACCACCCTAACATACTTCTCTGCTACTGAGAGAAGTGCAGCAGCACCACAGTTTGTCTTTTGACACCCTACCATAAACTTTTTCTAGATTCACACAAAGACACAGTGCAACTTCTTCTTACCTTCTCTCTACTTCTCGGTCAACAATCTCAAAGCAAACATCAATAATGCTCTTTCCTGGCATGAAGCCATTGTTCTGCTCACTGATCGTCACCTTTCTTACTAACCTACCTTCAACAATTTTTTCCTGTAGCTTCATGGTATGACTCAAAAACTTTATCACTCTCTGTCATCTACATAATTCTGAAGATAAAGTTGGAGATTACTACTATGTTTGCAAACAAACTGTAACAGCTTCCTTGTACACAGGTGTTATGCAGATAAGATATGTAGAAGATTGTTTTGTTATATACTAAGATACAGCTTGACCCCTGCATGAAGTGGAAGTGCAAGCATGCAGAATTCCCCCAACTCAGACAGTGCCCTGCTTCTAGTCTCTGGATTGATAAGACTTGTTTAGCTTATCTGCTACATATATCCTGTTGAACTATGTTTGACCTGTGTAGGGTGACTAGTTTTCTGTCTTGCAACAGGGTAACAACCTATACATGTAGGGTCTGCTTCCCCTGTTCCAGAGAATTCCTCACTTCAATCCTCCATGCCTTGTACTGACTGAATTCCTTCATGCGAGAATAAACCTCGCAAATGAACTCCAGTAGTAGGACTTATTTTATTTAATCGACTACATTTCTATAACAGACATTAGCTGAATCCTAGTAGCATTAGCACAAGTTTTGCCTAATAACGTGTCTTCAAGCTAACAAAACAAAAAGAAGAAAAAAGTTATTACACTTTTGCACATCACCCTTGCCCTGGTCATAAATGCCTTTCCAGTCTTCATCCTCTTCATAGCTGCCCTCACCTTCTTATTAATCCCCTGCACTTCCTGATTCACAAACTTTCCTCCAACAGTCCTCCTGTTTCGCTCACTGTCTACATTCACTGAATCTTCAAAGTCCTCGTTCTATCTTTTCAACACATGCAAATAACGAAAGAGTGAACAAAAAATAAATAAAAGAAAACTATAAAGAAACGATACAAAATAACAGAAAGGGACAAAAACACAAAAGAGAAAGCAACCTGTTCCAAAATGCTGGAAATCAGTGATGTCTTTCCACTCCCCACATTCCCACAGACGCCGAGCAGGTTGCCCTTCGAGAAATACCAGAGACAATTAGTTTACTTTTAATAGAATGCAGATAATCTGAGATATCATTATCAGAATTGAATCACACCTTAGGCAGTGTGAAGGAGATGTTTTTCAATGCTGATGAGGATTCAGTCTCAGCTGTCTTGTGTTCTGACACTCCGTTGGCTGTGCTGGGTGGGGGGGAAGACTGGCTTTCAGGTCTGGTCCAGGAAAATGTAGCATTTTTCATCACTATAGCCGAGTCATTATCTACCTTTTTTATCAGGTAGGGCTCAGGATTCTGGATCAGCAAAATATTCTGAAATAACAACAAACAGCATTTATAAGCTTATCTGTGTTTTTCTGTTGATATTTCTGAATGAAAGTCAGATACAAGGTGTGACAAAAGCAAGGGTAAAAGTAAGACAGAATCAAAGCAGCGTTAAAACCAGATTTGTGATGCAGGTTGACAATATATCTTATATTTAAAGATGTGTACCTGAGATGACCTTATCATGCATAGGATCTGCCACTGGCAGCCAGCAGTACAAAAAAATAAAAATAAAACTGTGATTTTAGAAACGTCTGAATTGTGAGGTTTTGGCTCGCTTGTACATATGCTGACTTCATTATTTGAAAGTGTGTTCATATGAGCATGCATCAGTGTAAGAATATATATGACAAAAGACACAAAAAGCACAATAGAGTCACTACATGAATTGTTACAGAGGGCACAAAACAAATAATTTACCCTTAATCGTCTTAGTGCTACAACAGCCTCAGCTGTGGCCTTCACAGACGGGGGCAGGACAACGAGGGAGAACCTCATGCAGGTGAAGATGCCAATTGTGGTAAAAGCCTAGTAAAAACAAAGAATTATGTTAAAACACTATATATGATTATGGAATGCAAGCAAATCATGTTGATATTAAATGGGCCACAGCAATCTGGTTTAGCACAATTGCAATTAAAGGAATGCAATAAACCTTTATTTCATTATCTTATGACTCATATCCAAACAGTCTGAGTTTCAGAACTGCAGAATCTCAGATTTGTTACTTTAAGTTGACATGTACAGTTTTAGTATACTGCTGTAGTACTCACATCAGAAGTGCTGAGAGGTAACCCCAACAAAGTGTGAACCAGAAAGGTGAGGACAGTGGCAATGGTGGGTATGATGTTGGCGATGCTTATATTAATATTCTGGACATAACTGACCTTCTGTAGTTGTTTCTTTTCATTTTTCCTTAAGCCTGTAAGAATTAAAAGTTTTTCATTAGCTAACTTTATCTTTAGTGACTTACCTTTTTTTTTTTTTACTGTAGTTCTTTAGTGAGCACCTTAGTAATGAGCAATAAGGTATTCAGATGACTACATTATGATCATTTTTTTATTCAAGAAACTACCAAGAGTACAGACTGAAGACCTAGACCTCACAGTGTTGATAAGAAAGTTAACAAGATCATAAGATACTAAAGCATATCATATTCCCACATGCACTTTACTTGTCATAGGAAAATGAGAACACGTGCCCCAGATTTGGCAGCAAGCCAATGAATGTCCATAAAAGTTCAAGGTAAATTGAACGTAAGTGAGAGTTCAAGATGTTCTCACAAACAACTGCATGTTTTAGAGGCAGATGACTGCTTCAACTTGTAATGAAGGGAGTCTAACAAATAGATATTCTTGTGAGAGGTACATAAAAGTGTATGGATTCGTTAGACATGAGGTCACCTTACTCATTATAGATCTGTAGTTGCGGTCAGGAGATCAGAAGTTTACATACCCTCATCATACACTAATGAATGTCATTGTAATTTTGGGCTTTAACTATTTCTTTAAACAGTTCTGTCTTTGGGATGTAATGACGGTAAAGCTTATCCATACGGTCTCAAAATGATACATGCAGGCTCAAATATGCATTCACTTAAATCTTTTATTAAGTGGTGTTGATGGTTCTACAATGTGTTTTCACTTGACTGGACCAAAACCTATTATTATCTCGTTAGTGATAATGATTAATTGCAACTTTTAGGTTCTTTTTGCCAGCATAAAAAGGATTTCATTAACAACAATCATTGGACGGACCAATACTCAGAACAATGGGGAAGAGAAAGAACTCAGTGAAGATCTCAGAAAGAGAAGTATTGATTTACACAAGACGCAGATTCCAAGATCATCATTTCAAACAATTCTAAGTACAAGAACATCGACATCAGTTTTCACAGTGAAGTGAGGTATAGCTCCATGGACTGAGAGGCTGCCAACCAAGAAAGAAGCCCCTGCTTCAAAATCGACACCTTCAGACTTGACTGAAATTTGCACATGGACAAGCCAAATGCCCTCTGGAAAAAAGGTTTTATGGTCTGACAAGACAAAGATTGAGTTATTTGTCCACGGTGATAAGAGATACGCTTAGAGAAGTAAAGATGAGGCTTTCAAACCTAAGATAATAGTACGAGCTGTAAAGCATCATTGGCTGGGGTTCTTTTGTGGCCAGTGGTACCTCCAAATTCTTCCACTTTGGCACAAAATTGGTTTTGCAATGGATAAATTAGACTAACATTCAGAAGACCAGTCCAGAAGCTTAAAGCCCTAACCTCAACCCTCTTGGGGCTAGGCTTGATGATGGTGACCAAAAGCATCTGGACTTCTGATCACAACTGTACATAAGGATGCCCATTGTGACTATATGTTTGCTGATTTTGTTTTTAAACAAATTGGTGTGTATGAATATTTCCTTGATATTTGACATACTGGTTAAAAAAATATCAACATGAAACAGCTTGACATACCTGTAATCGTCTTCTCAAAAGAATCTTCCCACGCATACATCTTGATTAGCTTTATACTGTTGAGAATCTCATTCATTGTGCGAACTCTGCTGTCGGTTAACAATAAGGACTTCCATCTGAATTTATTTATGAGCTTGGCCATGAAAATCTACAAAAATCAAGAAAAATACATTGTGAGTGACTAAAGTTAATAACAAGCAAAGTACTATATTTGGGATAATATAAGAAAAACACAGAAAAATCACAGTTTTGCTATCTTAGCAGCTTACTAAACAAGGAAATGAGTTTATAGGAAGGTAAAACATACCGTTCTATATGCCTCAATTTTTTGTGATATAATATTTTGTTCTTATTGTTCTTATTTTTATTGTTATTATTATATTATTGTTACAAACTTCATTTGTGTAGTTTGTTTTGTTTTGTTTTTTTGATTATTTTTGTTTGTCTGGTTTTTGCAATATTAGTGTTTGCCATTATTTTTCATTAGCTCATATTAAACACATACTTATATTTCATTATTGGTCAGTATTAGGTTTTAGAGATGAAGAATTTTATGCTAGCAAAAAAGAGTTGCTGGCATAAAACAAACTATTTGCATACTTGCAAACACCTCCCCCTGATCAAGCTTCCTAAAGAACTATGGAGTCTCCACAGGGAACCTCTTCCAGGACCCTAGCCACAAAATAGGCCAAACATTTTTGAACAATGATGTAATTTATGTAATTTTGCCTCGCCACACTATCACTATGCACAAGGTGCAAAAGCTTTTCCCTAGGCAGTACATTAGGACTTTTAATTGAGCCCTTGTTTTTCCCTTTTCCTGGGTCAGAATTGTAGTGGGAAATTCTACAAGAACATATTGTCCTGAACAAAACAGCTTCCAGGAATATACAAATCCTTTACAACATTAAGGTTAAAATCATTTCTGTTGCTAACATCAAATTCGAAAATATAGCATACAAGCATACAATTTCCAAAATTTGGATTTGCTAACTTTCCACTATTTTCAGTTAAAATAAGAACCAACTTTCTTTTCACAGCTTCTAATGTAAAAATATGTTAGATTTATGTGAAATATACACAGACCTGTACAGGGATTAAAATCAGATATGTGAAGACTCCAGTCAGTGCGGTGTAGCCCAGGATGTAGCACGCGTAGACAATACACAAAACATAGAGCACTGGGCTAGACAGCACAAAGCTCCCAAGCAGTACAGCCTCGAACATTCTCTGGCCATCATTGGTCAAAACGTTAATCATCTAGGCAGCAGAAAGATATGAAGAAAAGTTAATTAGGAATTGCATCAAAACAAATTTCTTTTATGTCAAAACAAGTTCAAACTATTTTTAGCACTATTGACCCACAAGATAATTTATAATACATTATGGAGGGATAGAAAGAAGAATACATGAGATATTAAAAACATGTAAAACATATGTATACACGTCAAAATATAAATCATGCTCACTCAAGATAGAATATAGCAACTGTTACGGATTCAAAGTACTGGAGATGGATACAAGAGGAAATGATTTAACGAATACACGCGTGGGAGATGGACACCGTACGCAGACAGCATCAGATCTCAAAATGGTGTAGCATTGATCAAACTCTTATAGCCTTATAGCCTCATAAAAGCCTAAACATTCACATTCTTTCTCTCACACAGCGCCTAAGCTACGACCTTGGCTCCCTGTTTATCTGCTCCTGCTGAGATGGGGCGGTATGCTCTGTTCTCTTCTAATCAGACAAATAAGGCGATGACTTTCTGCAAACAGTATTTCTTATAACTCAGCAGTATAATGCATCATAAAACAATATCATTCATTCACAATAAATCAGCAGTCTAATGTAATGCAAATCAGTTTAACAAATGTAATAGTTATCACCTTCTTCTAATTCAGGAGAATAATGCAAATTAAAACTACATAATAATTCGAAATTTAATTTAGGGGTATAACATGGCATAAAGTAATATTATAATCCCACACAACAAAGACAAAAAAGGGTTGCTTTTCATGTTCACAGATGTCTATAGCAGACATTACATCTGGTCCACTAATGTCTACCATGGACACAAACAGCACCACACATCCAAGTTTGTTCCACTACAGCGTGGGTGAAAGCAATGTCAAAGTTTTTTAAAGCAAAAATGAAATCTTTGCTAAAAAAGACATTAGCATATTTTTGTTACACCGGCCTCTGTAGGCTATCACCTGTAAGAATATTGTACAAGTGGATAAAATTACTTTAGAATCAATTACAAGAGCATTAAAACTTTCCCAGACAAATGTGGCTATATTGCATTTATCATAGAAGTGAGAACTAGTCTTTACCTCTCCCACTGAAACACCGCTGTATACCCGCAGCGATATGATTTTCTGAAAAGCCACTGTAGAGAAAGCCCCTTTCAGTCTCACTGCTGTGCGCAGGTTTATTGCCCACAGCAAGGATACTAGGAGAGCCTTGCAACATTCTGTGGTGAACAGACCAATGGACAAACCAACACCATAGGACACTGTGTTGGACACTGACTCCTCTGGGTTTTCAATATAATTCAAGATCATGCTGATCAGCACAGCCTGAAAGAACAGGGAGAAAATGGTTAGTGACACTTAAATAACATGAAGATGTTATTTTAAGATCAAATTACATATTTTATATCACCATGGACTGAGAGGGTGCAGAGAAAGAACAAAGACCCTGCTGCAAAATCGACACATTCAGGTTCGACTGAAATTTGCAGCTGCCCACATGGACAAGTCGAATGCCATGACACGGTCAGACAAGAGCAAGACTGAGCTATTTGGCCACAATAACAAGAGATACATTTAGAGGAGTAAAGCAGAAACTCTTAAAGCTAAGAACACTGTACCAGCTGTCAAGCAAGGCAATGGAGGCATAATGCTATGAAGCTGTTTCCCTGCACAATGTACGGACTATCTCCAAATTTTTCAACTTCATCTTAACAGATACATGGTAAAAACTTGGACAAAGTTGTTTTTTTCAACAGGACAATGATCTGGGTCTGTGCCAGAAAATCAACCAATTTAAATGAACTGTACTAGTTCTATGAAGAAAAGTATTGAAGTTTGGTGATGGCTACCAAAAGCATCTAGCTGAGGTGCAAATTGCTTGGGAAATTTAACAAAAAATGAGTGTAAGTATATATTTAGGCTTGTAGGTATACTTTTAACCCTGTGGGGATTTGAAAAAATCTGAAATGTCATTAATGATGTGTGCTGTACACAGTGTTGGGGAGTAACGGAATACATGTAGCGCCGTTACCAGTGGCGGTCCTAGCCTGTTTGGCGCCCTGGGCGAACACTCCCTCTAGCGCCCCCCCCCCCCCCCCACACACACACACACACAACATATTAAGGATTGTACATTAACATAAAACTGTTGTACACACACACACATATGAAGAGAGAGAGAGTATGCATAGTATGCAAACGGCTGCCAAACAGCCATCATAATTCGTCATACAATGAGAACAGGACAAATCAACAATTGACAATGACTAATTAATATTAAAATCTGTAACATTGTATTGTTTGGAGTTTAGTCTGTTACTGTTGCTATTTTTACCATTTCATCTTGGAGCAACTGTAACTCACATAATTTCCTTAGGGATTAATAAAGTATTCTGATTCTGATTGTTTCAGGATGACCTGCCATTATTCAATGACACATCTGCTTACCTGTATCTTTTGCTCGTTTCTCCTCCTCTTCTTTTCTCTTTTTTCTAAACCGAGGACCTGATGGCTTTGAACTTTTCTTGTCCATCTTCCATTGGTTTTAATTTTGCACTCCAGTATGAACACAAATCCCCAAACTCGAGGATCACCACAACATGATCTAACACACCTACACCTTAGTTCACAGATTCACTTTGTCTAGGGTGCATTTCTGAGATTTCACACAACCCAGGATTCAAATCATGAATACATAATGGGCTTGGATTTACAACATTATAAATGAAATGTGCTCTATTTGGAAGCAGCCGCCCCCCCCCCCCCCCCTTCGACGGCTTGTGTGTGAGACTTTAAATCATCAAACTGTAAATTTTAAATTGTTATTGATCCCTTTACCCCTGGTCCTAAAGTGTATATTTATTTTCTTACTCTTCTTATATTTATTGTTTGTTTACTTGCACTGCTGTAACTGGAGCCTCGCCGTCTCGTCTCTATATACTGGACTGTATGTAGCGGAGATGACAAAAAAGTTTACTTTGACTTCAGCAGCGAGCAGGTGCACCGAGGGCTCTCGCGCTCACTTTTCGTGTATAGAATTTCGAAAAAACATCGGTGCAAATTATAAGTCTGCATTATAATGTCTGGTGTTTTCATGTTTGAAAACGTGTTCATGTTTTACGAGTTGGTTTTTAGATGCTGCTCCAGCCAGCCAGAGAATCCTCCGCCGCCCCGCCCTCTCCTCCCTGTGTCGCAAGCAGCAGGTGCACCTCGTAAACGAAGGGCGCCCTTACTCCCAGCAAATGGGCGATAGAAAACCGATCGGTGCCTGTACCATTCCCAATATGCGCTGGCTGACGTCGGGGCAGCATGAGCATTTTTTTTTTTTTTGCCGATGCCCGTGATGCCGCCCCCCACTACGATGCCGCCCCGGGCAACTGCCCGTGTCGCCCGTATCTAAAACCGCTACTGGCCGTTACGTATTTAAAATACAAAATGTGAGTAACTGTATTCCGTTACAGTTACCGTTTAAAAAGGTGGTATTTAGAATACAGTTACTTTGTTGAAATAAATGGATTACATGGAGGTACTTCCCTGTTTCATATCATCGCGTCAGGACTGTTTGGGTTTTGTTTGACAGCTACGTCCTGTCGTTCCAGGTGGCAGCGTTACGGTTGCCATGGTTACAGGGTGACGCTCTCTCTGCGTGTTTCCCGGCTGAGAGAGCGCCTTTTTGTTGTTGTGCTAAGCTAATAGGCAGAATGCCACAGGTATGTAGCCTCATGGGCAGTGTAGTCCGTGCTGCTGGGAGAATGGACTGCCATACACGTTATGTGTCTGTGAGCGAGGGAGGGAGAAAAGGAAAAGTACGAGTTGTCATCAAGCAGAAATGGGAGCTGGAAGCATGTAAATATAATAATAACCACTGCAGCCAAGAAGAGTGCCCGACGAGCCCAGTTGTAAGTAAGCTATTAAGACTCGACTGTATACTGTGTTCGTGTTTTCCTCCGAAACAGAATACATTTTGGGGCATGTATTCTGTAATCTGTAATGGAATACATTTTAAAAGTAACCTTCCCAACACTGGCTGTACAATAGTTCCACCCTGAAAAATGAAACGGTTCAAAGAAAAAAACAGAGGCACAGAATTACCGTGACATTCATCCCCGTGATGATTGTATGTAAACTTCACCACAGATGTACATATTAGTTATTATATATTGCTACACTTTCAGGTACTACTTTTCAGAACAAAATGTACTTTCATCACAAGATCTGAGATTAAAATCATTGTTTGTTTGTTTTTTTTTTTACTTATGTGCACCTTCAGATGACTTGATGAGATGGTTCCTCTCTAAATTGCTCAGATGCGACATTTAGAAATGGCAGAAATGCCTTTGGACAAAACTGGTTTCCACTGTATACAGCTGGGATTGTTCATGTTCTGATATCTAAGAACATGAAACACAGAGATGATGACTCACCGGGCCCAAAAATGCTGAAACCATGGCAAGAATACCAACAATGACAGAGACAATCAGCCTGGTTCGTTGAAAGTGGAAGGCCACACGAACCAGTGAGGCTTTTTCCAGACCCCTCTTTGCCACTTCTTCATCCCAGAGTCTCTGAAACCTGCCAGACACTTACAATCAGGACCTACTCACCCAGCAGTCTGTTTTTCTTTTAAATATTATAGGTACTTAGTAAATTTCAAGTACTTTTCCAACTGTCACTATGTCTTTGGATTTTGACTGTGATCCCCCTGACTCATTTTTGGATATGTTGTGTTTAAATCTGAATATAATATGAAGAGAAAAGACCTTTGTGCACTGGTGTCAGCCATATCAAAAGGAGACAACTTTAGCTCGGAGATGTCCAGCTTATTCCTAAAAATGGACCACATTATGGGGGTCATCCAGGCAAAAGTTATGAAGGACAGGGAACCTGCATTGTCCACAGGGTGGGGCCTAAATATAAAGCAGACATAAAATGTTGTGTGAAAGGAGGGCATTAATACATTTCCAAGTATAAAGTATTTATATGGAAACAAATAACTAGCCATCAAATAAGTTCATCTAAACGATCAAGTTTGATGTTGACACTGACTGTGGCGAGGAAAAACGCAAGGGCTTGAGAATCTGCAAGCTCTGCTGATATTTCCTAAATGAGGAAGGGTGATCCATTTCACAGCTGTGCACACAAGGATCATCTGGATTGATGATCTCAGATCCAGTTCGCCACCGGACACCATCGTCTGCCTAAACAGTCAAAAAAGCAAAAAGAAAGTATAAGACAATGAGTAAAAAAGGCAGAGTGGATGAAAGACTGAGGTTGTGCCTTAGTCAATAGCTAAATGTCTGAAATTAGCTAAGCATCTAAAAGGAAAGCAGGATGTGGATGATGGAAAAGATGTCAGGAAGTAAAAGCAACATGTAAATTTGCTGTTTGTTTAGTACTTACAAAGGAAAGTCTTCGAGTGCCATTCTCCTCCAGATAATATTTTTTCTTCATTTTGTTCTATGTTAAAAGAGACCAAACCATAAAGTTGAAATGATACTAACCAACATGATAATTTAAGTAGAAATGTCTAATTTAAGAGCATTATTTACCAGAATCAAAAACAGGAGGCTGTAATACATCACACATGTAATGCTGGTTTTAAACTGCCCTGCCTTAAGTCCAGACCTGTTACTCACTCAAAATATTTAATGCGTTGTGAAATAAAAATAAAACAAAAAAAGGCTGTGAACTGGTAAGCAGCTGAAATCCTCCATGAAGCTAGAATGTCCTTTTAAAGCTAAAGAAACCGGTTTCCTCGGGATACCTGCGTATCGTCTGCATAGCAATGGAAAGCAATTTTGTGCCTTCTAAGAATAGAACCAAGGGGCAGGAGATGTAGAGGGAATAGCAGAGGTCCAAGTATTGATCCCTGTGTTACCCCACATGAGACTGGAGCTGAGGAGGATCTGAAATCCAAAAGACTGAGATCTTCTCTCAGCCAGGTAAGACCTAAACCACTGCAGAGCAGTACCACTGTTACGGCCCTAGCTGGGCCTCCTGATACTGCCCTTGTGTGGGCGTGGTGTTTTTCTCCACCTCCTCCTCCTCTCTTGCTCCACCCCTCTGTCTCTCTCTTGCTCTTCTCTCTCCCCAGGACACAGCTGCTGCTCATTGGACTCATTTACCACCTGGGCCCAGTCAGCAATCACCTCTCTGAGGTCATATAAGCTGGGGATGAGCTGTGAGCAGTGTGGGGTGTTCTTGGTGTGTAGTTATCCTGCCTGAAGTGTGGAGTTGTGGAAACAGTATAGCTGCTTTACGTGAGTAGTGTGGGCTTGTGGGCCTCGGCAGCAGTAAGGCTAGCTGCTGCTAGTGATAGGGTGAGCTTGTGGGCTCCTGGAAGTGCCTCCTCGTGGTGTGGAGTTTTTGTTTGGTTGTTGTGCTCTTTGTTGTTGCAACCTTTTTTCCTTTTTCTGAGTGTTATCGGTAAAACGGTGTTGCCGGCTCTTTATGTTAAGATTATCTATAATAAAGACCATTTTATTTACTAAAAACACCTGTCTGTTTTCCTTTCATTCTGTTCTGGACTCATTTGTTACTGGTCCCCTCACTCACATGCCTAGACCCCTTCGGGGGGATGTAACAATGTGGGGGCTTGTCTGGGATATGAATGGAACACCAATTGCGTTTTAGTGAGTTGTTTGCCGGTGGCTTGTTTAGTTGTATTTTATCTGCTGCGCTCTCTCCAGTTAGCAAAGAGGAGTGTCTAGCTGAGCGTAAGCTCCTCTTTCAGGTACTCATTTTTTATTTTTTTTTACTTTTTATTTTCGGAGTAATCCCGGGTGGGGATTAGTTCCCTGTCGGGGGTAGGCTTGTCAGTGCTTTGTGCACTTGATGCTTAGCCTTTAAAGTTGCTTTGAGCCTGGTACACTCCAGAAGCTAAGCAGGCTAAGATTTTAGTAGGCAGGTCTGGGGAGAGGGTGGTATTTTTATTTATTGGTTAACCCTGTGGCCACACATATTTCCCACCTGTTTTTCATTTGTGTATTGGAGGTGGTGCTTCTTTGTTGTTACTATTAGCCTCAGGTGGTTTTAGTTTTAATGGCTACCTTTGATATTACTGTTTCTAGCAAACCCTTCGCTTGTCCAACTGGACACCTATAGGAAGAGGGATTTGCATGAGGTGGCATCATTTTATGGCATTTCTGTCTCCACAGCTCTGCGTAAGGCTGAGCTGAATGCTGCTCTTGTGTCTGGCTTGGTGGAGAAAGGGATGGAGGCCCTGCCAGTGTCTGCCAGTCTACCTGAGCATGGTGTAACGTCTCAGCCTGTTCTGCAGGTGCCAGCTCAAGGTGTAGCTCCATCAGTGTCTACGCCTGTTGTTCAGGGGCTGCCTGAGGACAAGCCAATGACACTGCCTCACTTTGAACCACTCTCCATAGGGTCATCCGTAGGTTCAAAGCACGATGCTAGGCTACGTGTCCGCCTGGCTCGTCTTCAGTTGGAACGGGAGGATCGTGAGGGAGTTCCAGCTAAAGGAGGAGTTGGAGCTTAAGCGTTTAGACGCAGAGCTTGCCAGAGTCAAGGAGGTTGAATTGAAAAAGGTGGAGGCAGAGACAGCTGTTAAGTTGCGACAGTTGGAACTCCAGCAGGCTTCCCTTTCTCCGACTGACTCCATTCGGTAGGCAGACACACCATTTGATGTGGGGAAAACATTTGTCTGGTTCCAGTGTTTCGCGACACTGAGGTTGACAGTTATTTTGAGTTCTTTGAGCATATAGCCACAGCCTTGCACTGGCCACGGGATTCGTGGGCTATTTTGCTACGATGTAAACTGGTAGGTAAGGCTCAGGAAGTTTGTTCCTCATTGTCAGCTCAGGACAGTCTGAATTATGACAAGCTGAAAAGTGCCATCCTGCTAGCTTATGAGCTAGTCCCAGAAGCTTATAGGCAGTGTTTCCGGGGATTAAAAAGGGGACAGGGTCAATCCTACCGAGATTTTGCAAGGAAGAAAAGTGTGCTTTTTGATCGGTGGTGTGTGTCCAGCAAAGCTACTGACCTGGCGCCGATACGTGAATTAATGCTGATAGAGGACTTTAAGAACTGCATCTCCGAGCGCATCGCAGTATACCTCAGTGAACATAAGGTGTCCTCATTACAGCAGGCTGCAACACTGGCTGATGAGTTTGCCCTCATCCATAAAACTAGTGTTATTAAGCACGAGCGACGCGATGCCTCAGTGAAGGTTAGCAATGTGCCAGCTGTGCAGTACCCAAGGAGCGAGTTACCTGTGTCCCGTCCCAAGGAAAAACCAAAGTGTTTGTTTCAAGTCTGGCCATTTAGTAGCAAATTGTAAGACCTACAAACAGAAACAGACAGTCTCAAGGGCTAGGAGTGTACCAGCTAGCAAAGCTGATACAGGTGTGGTTTCAAGAGCCAAAACAAAGCTCTGTTTCTTCTGCCACAAACCTGGCCACCTGGTTGCTCACTGTTTGAAAGCAAACTCAACAAACAAAATCAATATGCTTTCAAAAGAGTGAACTGTGGTTCACAAACAGACAAAGTTGCCAGTCCTAGGCAATAATTGGAGCATAATTGCTCAGTGGTGTCATTTGGTCATTGTCAGAGATCAACTAATTGTAATCTGCCACCTGTTGATCGTCTTTCGGGTCCAGATGACCTGCAGTGTGACACACTGTGTACGACGCAAACATTCAAACCTGCACCTCTGGCTAACCAGCATGCCTTTCGCCATGACCTAGCGAAGAAGCGTCAGAAGTGTTGCTGTAAGCCTTACAGCAACACTTCTCTGACGCTTCTTCGCTAGGTGGAGCAACTGCCTCGATCGACAGTAGCTCCCCCTGGTGTTAAAACTAAGAAGTGCAATACACTCAAGCAAAAGTTGAAGTGCGGGCCATATTCGATTCTATTTATAAAATTACTTGCGGGCCAATTAAAAATGGATCGGAGTTTGGACACCCCTGCTGTAAGGCCTTCTAGCTGCCTGACGGGCTCCCTCCCCTCCTCCTTCTTTAGTGCCCCTCCCCTTGTCTCTCTCTGCCCCTGCCTTCTCCTTTAGGGCACACCTGCTGCTCATCTGCCCTCGTTTACCACCAATTACCCTCAGAGGTGATATAAGCTGGAGAAGAGCAGTGTGGATGTGGGAGAGGCTTCTGGTGGATTTCCTCTGTGCTGGTCAGTGTGTGAGTCTGGTCTAGGTGTGGAAAAGGCCTGCTGTGTGTGACCAGCCCCACTGTGCGTGGCTCTTTGTGAGTAGTCCTTAACTGAGCGGTGGTTTCCCTTAAGTAACGGCGGCCTCCATTATTTTGTTTGGCCTGCCTGGTTATTGTTAATAGCAGCGTTGCTGTCTTTTTCTGTTGAAGCCTGATAGTGACCACTTCAAAGAAAACAACTATCTCTTTGGGTTGACCTGTCTGATTTATCATTAAAGCAGTGGTGCTGTCTCTTTTTGTTGTTACTATTTATATGATTATTGAGTTAATTGATTATAATAAAAAATTATTTTGTGTTAAATACCTCTCCCTGGCGTTCTTTTCATTTCAACCCAGATCCAACTGTTACTGTCCCCCACCCTCTTCGCCTAGCTTTTGTGCCTATCCAGTCTTCCATTCGAGATAGTAAAATATTGTGAAAGACTGTGTCAAAGGCAGCTGTTAAGTCTAGGTGAACCAAGATCACATGATCCTGAATCTGTAGCCAAGAGAATGTCATTAACAACCCTATGCAACGCAGATTCTGTGATATGCAGAGATTTAAAAGCAATCTCAAAGACATTATTTTTTTAATTTAAGAAGTTTTCAACTGACAAGCAATTTTCTCCAGAATTTTACAGAAAAGAGTAAGCTCGCAAATAGGCCTAAAATTTGATAAAATAGTGGGCTATTTTTCTTAAGCAGAGGTTGAGCTGTAGGTTTTAGGAAAAGTACCAGATAAAAAAAAAAAAAGGTATTAATAATAGCAAGAACAGATAGACCAAGAGTAGAAATGACCTCTCTAAATAATCAAGGTGGAGCAACATCAATAGGGAAACCTGAGGGCTTCAGATGACAAACAGAGAGAAAGTTACAGGCTCAAACTGGTAGAAAGCAACAGAGCAAAGAACAAGGGCTGAATGGTAAAGAGTAGGTGGTGTTATCTTAACCCTGGCATTATTCACCTTTTCCACAAAGAAATTCAAAAATCTCTCACATGGCACAGGGGAGCTAACAATGTGTAAACAGTAGAAGCAGACAGCTAAAGACAAGTTCATCAATTATTAACATCTATTTTAATGGATGACACATTTCAAGGTGAAATTTAATTTAAATACGCCGTTACGTATTTAAAATACAAAATATGAGTAACTGTATTCCGTTACAGTTACCGTTTAAAAAGGTGGTATTTGGAATACAGTTACTTTGTTGAAATAAATGGATTACACGGTGGTACTGCCCTGTTTCATATTGTGGCGGGTCAGGACTGTTTGGGTTTTGTTTGACAGCTACGTTCTGTTGTTACGGTTGCCATGGTTACAGGGTGACGCTCTCTCTCTGCGTGTTTCCTGGGTGAGAGAGCGCCTTTTGTTGTTGTTGTGCTAAGCTAATAGGCAGAATGCTACAAGTATAGCTCTAAAGAATGTAGCATCATGGGCAGTGTAGTCCGTGCTGCAGGGAGAATGGACTGCCATACACGTTATGTGTCTGTGAGCGAGGGAGGGAGAAAAAGGAAAAGTACGAGCTGTCACCGAGCAAAAACAGGAGCTGGAAGCATGTAAATGTAATAATAACCACTGCAGCCAAGAAGAGTACCTGACGAGCCCAGTTGTAAGTAAGCTATTAAGACTCGGCTGTACACCGTGTTCGTGTTTTCCTCCAAAAACAACAAGTTCCATTGGAGCAGCCTTTCAACGCCTCTCTCTGTCTCTGGCAAGCAAAGTTGACCCAGACAACAAAGTAAAACTAGTTTTTGGCTATGAGCCCGACACAGAACCCACTGTATTATCCAGAGGTCCCTTTACTATGGTTCGGAGCCGTGGACCTTCAGTAACAGTAATAAATCACAGCAATAGTACATTTATGTAGTTGTAAACAGCATGATAATATATTAAGTAATCCAAAGTATTCAGAATACGTTACTCTCATTGAGTAATGTAACGGAATACATTACAGAATACATTTTGGGGCATGTATTCTGTAATGGAATACATTTTAAAAGTAACCTTCCCAACACCGGCAACCAACTGTTCAGGTAGCAAAAAAAAAAAAAAAAATTGCAACCTTCCCTGTGGTCAACAACAGACACACATTATGCCCCATATCGTGGACTGAATCAGAGATAGTAAGGGGCGGGACCTCTCTGATTGGCCGTGGTCCAGTTGAAAGTGCAGGTGGAAGTGGGAGGTGAGTAGCTTGAATAAAGCGATATCAATTCATTAAATCCTGAATCGACTTTTAAATATAACTGTGTTTTGCCAGATTCTCAGATTAAAGCTCACAAAACTATTTCAACAACAACCAAACAGCAAATAAGAGCAGGTACACGGATTCCACACAAAGACGTAAACACAGAACGGACCCGACGCATCATAATCAGCTTTGTCTTTCTCGGCTTTCTCACCCGACGGCCCGTAGACGGACACGCTGTCGGAGCTTATTCTAATGCGTCCGGTCCGCGCTGTGATTACGTCTTTTTGCGCTGATTCTGAGCTGGAGGTTTTGTCTCTCTCCAACCAAAATTCACCGAGCCAGCAGCAAAAGAAGCAGCAAACTGCGCTTCACATTTGATCAATGTCGTCATGAATTTTGCTGTTTTGCCTCCACGACTATTAAAATCACACTTCATGCACAGCTAGCGCTCTCTCTATCTCTCTCTGTACTTCAAGAACAGTTTCCCATCTCCAATCTCTGTTTTCTGTATTATTCATTCGCTTAATTATTAATTAATTATTAATTATTACCCACCAGTCTACCGTTGTTTACAGCGCTGTCGGCTGCTGTCTTTTTCTTTTCTTTTTCTTTTTTTCACTTAAACGACCTCGGACAAGAAAGCTTATTTTTTCTGTTCTTCAATATTGAAGAAATGTAAACTTTATATGCAGAACATTGTAGAATATTTTTAAGGTTATCTGCTATAAAAAGCCAGACCAGGAAAATCTCCTTCATGTTTTTCTGTGTTTTATTGTCAGTTACTTTCACACAAAGGCATCTGCTGTGATGTTCACAATTCTGATGAAGTCAGTACTGATAAATGATCAGAATTATAATATTTCTGACTGTCTGAGGCTAAGTTGAATCGAATCGGGACTTTGAAAACCGGAATCGAATGGATTATAGAAATCAGTGATGATACCCAGCCCTAGTGAGCAGCCTATGCATGACAGAAGTGGACGTAGCTGTAATAGGAAAAGAACTATTGCTAACTTTTCTGTTAAGTTAAGGCCTGATCCTTCTGAAATTCATAGCCAGTGCTCTGACACGGTGTCATCAATCTTTGAATGCTGAAAAAGCACAGTGTATCCAGAAAAACACATTATATTATACAAATTATTATACAATTTGTGTGCGCCTAACTTTTGTACCGGTACGCCCATGGCAAAAAGTTAGTCTAGAGCCCTGCCATTTAGATACGTTTAAGCTTAAAATCTTATCAATTTAAACACTGCACATGCAGATTACAGCGCTGCTTTTGAAACATCTAACTAATAACATATAAAAAAAAAAAACCCACTAACTATTCCTAACTAAATTATTAATAAATAAACATTAAGAATATTTATTTTGGTAATGATGTCTTAAAAATGAAGTTAACTATAAAACACAATCAATGAAAACTGACAATCATAAAATACAAACACAAACTAAAAAGATCAAAACTGAGCTAAACTAATTTACAGTAAACACAGTGAAACCTTTCCTGTCTGAATGAATGAATTAAATTAATCTAAAAAAATCAGAACAATACCTCTGTGTGGAGAACAAGGGAGACACACTGCTGCTAGTCAACACTGACAGTCAGTGAAGCAGCATTTTACTCTGCCTTGCATAAGTAACTTTTATGGAGATCAAAGGTAAGCCTGTTTAGAGGTGATTGCCATTCTTTGTTCTAACTGTACAGCTTAGTAACAATGACAGATCATTTAAAATCAGTGGTAACACTTAATAATAATGACACGCTATTGGGCATTAGTAAAGTATTAGTAAGTGCTTAATTCATTTATAAAGCATTATTCCTCCTTACATCAATTGATGTATGATGTGCTGTTCTGAGTTTTTATTGAATTTGACTGAATGAGGAGGAGGAGGAGACCATCCAATACTCCTTTTATTTCAGCCGTGTTCACCAGACACCGTTCTTTCTAATTCAGGAGCACTCTGGAATTGAACCTGACTGGATGCTGACTCATCTCACTAAAAGCTCACTAACACAAACCAGAGCAACACTGAACGTCAGGAATGAACTAAAGAACTTTCAAACATCCCAGTAATCCTCACTAATGTTTTATCATGACCTTATTCATATTTTATTTTAAATGAAAAACCTTAAACGTTACACTACCCAGTTACCCAACTGCTCATTCTCTCTTAAACTCCTCTTACAGACTCAGACTCTCATCCTACCGATGTTTTAGTATTCTGCAAACCTCAAGTGGACTATGTTTGCATCACTCATTTTAATTATCTATATGTGTGTGTGTGCGCGCGTGCGTGCGTGTGTGTGCACATTTAAATACTTTGTTAATCACTTTCTTAAACTTTTTAAATGATACCATGAACATGTTATACATGTGACTGTGAATGGAGAATAAATATTTATATCTGGTGATTGAACTGCTTCTTATGTAGTGCTCTTCTATTCTACCCGAGCACTCAAAGCGCTTTATAAAACTTGCCTCATTCACACCCATTCTTACGAGCATGCTTTCTTAAGTAGATGACTTACTCTACCTTCTGAGCCACAGCTACAGACTAAGGATGACCAATGCTTTATAAATGATGAATTCAGAATCTTCTCATGATTTTGCTCCATTGACTGATCACAAATTGATCACAATTCACTTAGTTGGCAATAAACAAAGTCAAAGTAAACTACGTGGTTTTTGGAAGCTAAATAATAATTTATTGAATGATGATACATTTTGTAGTATAGTGGAAAAAACGGCAGAACAGATATTCGGGGATACCAATATGAATCACACACTAAAATGGGAATTTTTCAAATTCAAGGTAAGGGAAGCAGCAATAAGGCGAGGCAAAGAAATTAAAAAAAGAAATGACACTAAAGAAATCAGTATTATGAATGAATTAAACATATTAATGAAGAAAGATGCTCTATCAGATGATGAAGAAATTAAATTGAAAAGACTAAAGGAAGAAATAGATAATGCATATATTAACATGGCTAAAGGGGCTTTTATAAGGTCCAAAGCAAAATGGCTAGAACTAGGTGAAAGAAATTCTAGTTACTTTTTTGCTCTTGAGAAACGAAACCAAAGAAGAAACAATATATCTACTCTTAAGATTGATAATAACATAACCACTAATTATTTAGATATCTCAAAACATGTTGGTTCATTCTACAAAGATATATACAAATCAAATTGTAATATCAGTGATTGTGATAGATTTATTGAGTCAGCTAAAAATTTTGCACCAACTATCTCAGAAAACTTCAAAACTAATTGTGAACGTCCCATAACAAAATCAGAAATTTCAGAGGCAATTCAAACAATGAAAAAGGGCAAATCTCCAGGTAATGATGGTTTGTCAGTGGAATTTTATTTACAGTTCTGGGATATCATTGTTGATCCTTTATTAGAATTGTTTAAGGAATGCCTTGATGGAAAAGAAATGTCCACAAGCATGAAACAGGGTATTATAACTTTAATTCCTAAACCTGATAAAGATCTTCTTGTTATAGAAAATTGGAGACCTATCACGCTTTTGAACATAGATTATAAGATTATCTCATTGGTCTATGCCAAAAGATTAAAGAAAAATCTTGATGAGATCATAGCTGAAACGCAAACCGGATTTATGACCAACCGCCATATCAGTTCAAACATAAGGCTTATTTTTGACCTATTAGACTACTCTGACAATATAGATGATGATTCCCTTATTGTGTTTCTTGATTTTTATAAAGCTTTCGATACGGTAGAACATTATTTCTTATTTAAAGCACTCAAAACCTTTGGTTTTGGTCCAAACTTTGTGTCAACTATCGAAATGTTTTATAAAAATATTGACAGTTGTGTTATACTATATCCAAATACTACTAAAAGATTTCCAGTCATGAGATCTGTTTGCCAGGGTTGCCCAATTTCACCCTTTTTATTTCTGATTGTGGCTGAACTGCTTTCATTACACATTATAAATAGCCCAGTCATTAAAGGTTTATCTATTTTTGGTAAAGAAATCAGAGTGACTCAACTAGCAGATGACACCGTTTTATTCGGAGCCAGCAGCAAAAGAAGCAGCAAACTGCGCTTCACATTTGATCAATGTCGTCATGAATTTTGCTGTTTTGCCTCCACGACTATTAAAATCACACTTCATGCACAGCTAGCTCTCACTCTATCTCTCTCTGTACTTCAAGAACAGTTTCCCATCTCCAATCTCTGTTTTCTGTATTATTCATTCGCTTAATTATTAATTAATTATTAATTATTACCCACCAGTCTACCGTTGTTTACAGCGCTGTCGGCTGCTGTCTTTTTCTTTTCTTTTTCTTTTTTTCACTTAAATGACCTCGGACAAGAAAGCTTATTTTTTCTGTTGTTCAATACTGAAGAAATTTAAACTTTATATGCAGAACATTGTAGAATATTTTTAAGGTTATCTGCTATAAAAAGCCAGACCAGGAAAATCTCCATGTTTTTCTGTGTTTTATTGTCAGTTACTTTCACACAAAGGCATCTGCTGTGATGTTCACAATTCTGATGAAGTCAGTACTGATAAATGATCAGAATTATAATATTTCTGACTGTCTGAGGCTAAGTTGAATCGAATCGGGACTTTGAAAACCGGAATCGAATGGATTATAGAAATCAGTGATGATACCCAGCCCTAGTGAGCAGCCTAGGCACGACAGAAGTGGACGTAGCTGTAATAGGAAAAGAACTATTGCTAACTTTTCTGTTAAGTTAAGGCCTGATCCTTCTGAAATTCATAGCCAGTGCTCTGACACGGTGTCATCAATCTTTGAATGCTGAAAAAGCACAGTGTATCCAGAAAAACACATTATATTATATAAATTATTATAAAATTTGTGTGCGCCTAACTTTTGTGCCGGTACGCCCATGGCAAAACGTTAGTCTAGAGCCCTGCCATTTAGATACGTTTAAGCTTAAAATCTTATCAATTTAAACACTGCACATGCAGATTACAGCGCTGCTCTTGAAACATCTAACTAATAACATATAAAAAAAAAAAACCCCACTAACTATTCCTAACTAAATTATTAATAAATAAACATTAAGAATATTTATTTTGGTAATGATGTCTTAAAAATGAAGTTACTATAAAACACAATCAATGAAAACTGACAATCATAAAATACAAACACAAACTAAAAAGATCAAAACTGAGCTAAACTAATTTACAGTAAACACAGTGAAACCTTTCCTGTCTGAATGAATGAATTAAATTAATCTAAAAAAATCAGAACAATACCTCTGTGTGGAGAACAAGGGAGACACACTGCTGCTAGTCAACACTGACAGTCAGTGAAGCAGCATTTTACTCTGCCTTGCATAAGTAACTTTTATGGAGATCAAAGGTAAGCCTGTTTAGAGGTGATTGCCATTCTTTGTTCTAACTGTACAGCTTAGTTACAATGACAGATCATTTAAAATCAGTGGTAACACTTAATAATAATGACACGCTATTGGGCATTAGTAAAGTATTAGTAAGTGCTTAATTCATTTATAAAGCATTATTCCTCCTTACATCAATTGATGTATGATGTGCTGTTCTGAGTTTTTATTGAATTTGACTGAATGAGGAGGAGGAGGAGACCATCCAATACTCCTTTTATTTCAGCCGTGTTCACCAGACACCGTTCTTTCTAATTCAGGAGCACTCTGGAATTGAACCTGACTGGATGCTGACTCATCTCACTAAAAGCTCACTAACACAAACCAGAGCAACACTGAACCTCAGGAATGAACTAAAGAACTTTCAAACATCCCAGTAATCCTCACTAATGTTTTATCATGACCTTATTCATATTTTATTTTAAATGAAAAACCTTAAACGTTACACTACCCAGTTACCCAACTGCTCATTCTCTCTTAAACTCCTCTTACAGACTCAGACTCTCATCCTACCGATGTTTTAGTATTCTGCAAACCTCAAGTGGACTATGTTTGCATCACTCATTTTAATTATCTATATGTGTGTGTGTGTGTGCATTTAAATACTTTGTTAATCACTTTCTTAAACTTTTTAAATGATACCATGAACATGTTATACATGTGACTGTGAATGGAGAATAAATATTTATATCTGGTGATTGAACTGCTTCTTATGTAGTGCTCTTCTATTCTACCCGAGCACTCAAAGCGCTTTATAAAACTTGCCTCATTCACCCATTCACACCCATTCTTACGAGCACGCTTTCTTAAGTAGATGACTTACTCTACCTTCTGAGCCACAGCTACTGACTAAGGATGACCAATGCTTTATAAATGATGAATTAAGCACTTCCTAATATCCAGTGTTGGGGAGTAACGGAATACATGTACCGCCGTTACGTATTTAAAATACAAAATATGAGTAACTGTATTCCGTTACAGTTACCGTTTAAAAAGGTGGTATTTAGAATACAGTTACTTTGTTGAAATAAATGGATTACACGGCGGTACTTCCCTGTTTCATATTGTGGCGGGTCAGGACTGTTTGGGTTTTGTTTGACAGCTACGTTCTGTTGTTCCAGGTGGCAGCGTTACGGTTGCCATGGTTACAGGGTGACGCTCTCTCTGCGTGTTTCCTGGGTGAGAGAGCGCCTGTTGTTGTTGTGCTAAGCTAATAGGCAGAATGAATGTAGCATCATAGGCAGTGTTGTCCGTGCTGCAGGGAGAATGGACTGCCATACCCGTTATGTGTCTGTGAGCGAGGGAGGGAGAAAAAGGAAAAGTACGAGCTGTCATCGAGCAAAAACGGGAGCTGGAAGCATGTAAATATAATAATAACCACTGCAGCCAAGAAGAGAGCCTGACGAGCCCAGTTGTAAGTAAGCTATTAAGACTCGACTGTACACCGTGTTCGTGTTTTCCTCTGAAACAATAAGTTCCGTTGGAGCAGCCTTTCAACGCCTCTCTCTGTCTCTGCTAGCAAAGTTGACCCAGACAACAAAGCTAGTTTTCGGCCGACACAGAACCCACCGTATTAGTCAGAGGTCCCTTTACTACGGTTCGGAGCCGCGGACCTTCAGTAACAGTAATAAATCACAGCAATAGTACATTCATGTAGTTGTAAACAGCATGATAATATATTAAGTAATCCAAAGTATTCAGAATACGTTACTCTCATTGAGTAACGTAACGGAATACGTTACAGAATACATTTTGGGGCATGTATTCTGTATTCTGTACTGGAATACATTTTAAAAGTAACCTTCCCAACACTGCTAATATCTTATTAATGCATAATAGTGTGTCATTATAAAGTAACTACCTGATAAAGACCAATATGTGTGTCATTATCCTTAAACCAAAGTTACACTGAAGAATTAAACAAATAAAATCTAGATTTTAGGTCGTTCTGTCTTCTAACTTAATATATTGGGGAAAGCATGCAACTATTCTGATAAATCTCACAAAACAAACGGCCATGTGAACATACAAACCACGCTCAGTGGTAACTTTTTATGTCAAGGTATCCCTCTTTCTGATGACTCTGTGTGGACTGGTGATGTCTAAAAGAAAAGAAGAAAATATCCTTTTCTAATAATATCACTACTAACATTTATCTGCAGGTAGATAGGACAGTATGTTCTGTGCCTTCTCAAACAGCCACCAGTTGCTTCATATTACATTCCTGACTGTGCCATATGGTGGGATTAAAGGGGAATTGCATCAGTTTTACATGTCAAAATTAATGTATTTGCATGGGAGGAGCCTCATACAGCTGGAGGAACTGTGTCATGTTTGAAGGATATTAGTGTTTAGTTAGTCTACAAATTGTAAAATCAAGGTATTCAGTTGAGTGGGCATTAGATTCAAGATACCTCTTCTTCCAATAAAGTTGACTTATTTGAGGTTTAGATTTTATTTGCCATTTGCAATATAAGTCATCTCAACATGTTTTTACATATGAAGGAAAAATCATAAGATATTAGATAGGGAACCAATGACACCCTGTGAGCAAGCACTTCCTAATGCCACATTTAACTGAGTGGCTCATTACAGTTTCCATTTGGATTTGTCAAGCAAATTAACATTTGATATTAATAGATAGATGAGAACACAGTCGATGTTAAGAGGCTAAATATTTATACTGTGCTTTCCGACTCCACATTAAAGTAAAGAGACCCTTTCATGCCATGATACGGAAAAGGTGAAGACATTAATTATTCAGTACAACCTTCATAAATCTCACTGGTAACTGCTGTGTTGGTGGCTGTCATGATAGCATAATATCATTCATGAAAATAGTTTGAAGAAAATAGTTCTTAAATTGTTTAGCACTGACTTTATTGTTTGTTATTTACGGAAGAGGATTAGGGCCACTGGAAAAAAAAAATCTGAGATTAAAGTCAAAATTCTGACTTTTTTTCTCAGAATTCAGGGAAAGAAGAAAAATAAGACGTTCCCACTTTTTTCCCCCCAGTGGCCCTAATCCTCTTCCGTACACTCCTCTCCAACTCCGGCCAGCTCAAATTGATAACCTAGGTTAAAAAGGGGAGGGACGGACAGACCGAGGAGGGCTGAGAGATTTCATTCGATAAGCCCAATGTCCTTCAAGAAAATCAACCAATGGTACGTCGCGGTCGCAAAAGAAAATTATAATATACTTTTTGGGGTAAATTATAATATAATAATAGCCATTTGAAATGTCGTTCACTAGCTTTTGTATAAATTGAGAATGCGAATAAACTGACTATTCCCGAATTCCACTTTCACCTTTATTTTGAAATTGGGCCTTAAGTTCTCTTACCGTAATATTTAGGACACACACAACTCAAAACATGCACTGACTGTGCTTCTAAAACTGGAGGCTGGTTTGAGGAAATCCTCGTCTGACCCACCTGTGATGCCCAGTCCTGGGGCATAAGGGTCACAGGACAGACCGACCTCTCTGATAAGGTCTCAGGCAAACCAGATGTCAAAATATTTGCGCAGTGAAATTTGGCTACCTGTGGTAAGTAAGGAAAATATTAACCCGACAGCTTGAACATGTTCTTCCCGTGATACCTATCTACATCCATGTAGTGTCAAGCAGTTTTCCTCTTCTCATTCTTTCTAATCACCTCCTGGGCTCTATAGGCGACCAGGCGTATCCTGGTCGTTGTGTCCTTGGGCAAGACACTTTACCCTACTGCCTACTGGTGTTGGCCAGAGGCCATTTTACGCGATATGGCAGCCTCGCTTCTGTCAGTCTGCCCCAGGGCAGCTGTGGCTACAACCGTAGCTTGCCTCCACCAGTGTGTGAATGTGAGAGTGAATGAATAGTGGCATTGTAAAGCGCTATATAAATCCAATCCGTTATTATTATTATTTAAGTAACTCAATCCTTTCTTTCTGGCCTTTCAGACTGTTTTGGTCTAGAAGGTAGAACTTAACAAAAAAGCATTTTTCTACTTAAAAAAGTAAGTTGTCTACATGTAAACGTTTCAGTGAGTTGACTAATCAATGTTAAAAGCAACACAGAAATTAATAAACACCTCCTTAACTTTAATGTTTGAGTATATTGAACAAAATACTTTTGTCATCAATCAACAACAGAAAATATTAAGTTTGTGTAACATGTAAAAGTGAGTTTGAACATCCTTGGTGTTTGAACTGCCCATAACTGGACCATAACGAAAAAATAATTACAACTGCCATAAAAAAAGAAGAAACGGAAAAAAACAGAGGTTGGCACCACTACCTGGTAAGTTTCTTGTTTTATAGTCTTTTATAAATATGTACTAGTTACAGGAATTTACTGCTTAAGTTTAGTCTGACAATGGCAGCTACATGATGTGAATTGACACTCTGTGTTATGCTAGTTGTTACTCTATAAAAGTATAAAAGCATTTGTATTTTTTCCTGTTGTTAATGAAATCTGTCAATTAAATCTGTCACTCTGGTGGTTACTTTGGTTAGCCATAGGTGTGTATGAGACCATGCATACAGCAGAGGGTAACCCCGTAGCATATGTTCGTATCATCACAGGCGTAGCAGTTGTCTGCATTCTTATCACTTTGTGGGAGTAGAGGTGTGTTTCCCCTAGACTGTGTTCGGTGAGTTAACTAAGCATTGAATTTCAAAATAGATTAATTACAAGTTATATTTGTACACTTTAAATTTGATAGTTTTAATCATAGTTTAGCATAGTAAAGTTGCTAAAGTTAAAGTTGTTAGCTAGCTTTCTTTTAGCTAGCAAACGTTCCTCGTAAATACAGAGTACATTGTCAATTTTTCCACTTATACTTAAAATTTGTCACTTGTCAGGGTGCATTTGGTTAGCAGATAGACCTTGCAGACAGCAGAGCATGTTCAATTTGAACCTGTATATGTTCAAATTAACCAGTCAGCAGCTGCCTGCATTTTTATCATGGTGTCAGAGTAAATTTGTGTTTTGACGGTCTTGGGTGAGATAACTAATTACTGACAGAGTGAAATGTGGTGAATTTATGCCAGAGTATTTATGTGAGTAAAAGTATTTCTATCAAATGTATTGATATTTTAAGCTCAAATATGAAATATGCCTGAGGTTAAAGTTAGTTGACCTAGCAAGAAAAAACAAAATTGTGTGTGTGCACACAAGACTTGCTTTCGTTACCTTCTGTAATTGTAAGCATAATGTGAAGTGTGGGATTGTGGCATGTCAACAGTGGTCTTCAAATAATTAAAAAGAAAATTCTCTCACACATTTGGATATGACACAATTTTTCCAATTTTGAACTACAGTCTGTAGATTTATTTTTTTTATTTTTTTTTTAATTTTGGATTCATCTTTTCAGTGTTTCATTGTAGTGTTTTAGAGAAGGTTTTATACTTAAAATAACTTGTTAACTCAAAAGCCTCGATAAGTCTTTGTAGTCTTTTATAGTCCTTAGAACTCAACAAAAACTGTTTGAAATAGTCTCCAAATCTAGGTTACATTTACTTTCACTCACTTTATCCTACTGCTAGCAAAGGGTGCATTGAAAGCAGGGCAGTATGTAACAGATTTAATTCAAGTTATAAAAATTAAATTGTTTATTTGTTAAAAACAAAAATTAAATCAATAATTAGCAAAACGCTAGTCTTATAAATGTAATATGTTTGACTTTTCGCCTAGTAAACTTTTTTTATTCTCCAGAGTTCGGTGGAAACAAGAAGAGAGGTCGCAATCCGTTGCGTGATGGTGTATTTGAAAGAGAAAGAAGAGGATTTCTTCAGAGAACAGCTGGTAGGTAAATCTCACATTGTTTTGTGTTATATTTTTAAATAGCACATAAAATACCGACATGTTTCTTTTTAACCTACTTGCCAGGATGGTGAAGAACAGTTCTCAGAAGAAGTGGTAAAGATCGTAGTCACCAGACGTGCAGCAGTGTCTCTTCCAGCCGTCGCTAAAATTGTGATTGAAGGAACAGCTGTCCTGGAAGACCTTGATGTGCCCAGAGCATGTGCCTTAATGATGGGACTTATATACACTCTCAATCTGAGCTACCCCAAACAAGTAAAGAACATTCTGTGATTCTGTGATATTTACCAAGTTGATAGGTTAAAGTTAATGTTTAATGATAAGCAGAATTGCAAAACCAAATTGCCTTATGTTGCAATGTTGGTTTTCTGAGGTATTTTAGAAGGGTGTGATTTAAAATTATTGTTATTTGGAAGACACCATTGTGGAGTAAGAAAAACGAAGTGAATTGGTATGTTTTAGCTTCTGATTCAACACACCTTGTCCAGGTAATAAACATGCTACATTTTCTTTTGTTACTGAGGTTGTTTGTGGAGGAATTGTACTGAAATACATTATTGTTTTTGCCCACTCATTTATAATTAAAGGGCTGCTGTAATGTTTGATTTATGTTGTATGACACAGAAGTGTATTACTTTGAAGATGTTATGCAATAAACTGTTTCATCAGTTGGAATAATTTAAATGGCTATATTTGCATGGATAATTGTGAGTAGGATATATGTAAAAAAGTAAGTTAGATTAACTCAACTAATGTAATTTGTCAACTCAATATTACCAGAAATTCTAAATTAATATTAGGTTGCTTAAACTTAATTATGCTTTCACAGGTCAAAGTAAATCATGTTGGTTTGTTGAACCAGTTGAGTTAGCCAAACCTAAAAATTACTTGCTGGATTTACTTAATAATATGCAAAATTTGTAACTTAAAAAGCTGAGTGGAAATTGTTACCTCAATTTTTTTAAGTTGAGCCAACAAAACATTTTTTAGAGTGCAGCAGTCAGACTGAAAGGAGAATTCAAATTCAAATTCAAATTCAAATTTTATTTGTCACACACACACACAACCATACACAGTATGACATGGGGGTGAAATGCTTGTAGCTGTACAATGCCCGACCATTAAATGACAGAAAAAAGTTTTACAGTATTTACAATTTACTACAAAATTTACAAATTAACTTAGGAATTTACAGTATAAAAAAAAAAAAAAAAAAAAAGTGCAAATAGCAGAAAGAGATTATCAAGATTATAAATTATAGGATTATAGGAAGAGTGTGGTGGTGCGTGTGGTGATGTGATGTGTGTGAGAGTCCAGTCCTACACCTGGTTCAGGGTCAATTCTCATCAGTTGGTTTTCAGAAGGTCATGTCTCTGCAGACACAAAGGACCATTTCAAACGGAGGAGTATTTGTATCATCTTATTTCAGTTCACAGGTGAATGGAAAACTTAAATGTTTATTTTTTTCCTCTGCTCTCACTTTCATCTAGATAGTTAACATTTTGACCAATGATTGCCACAGAGTTTTTGAGGTAGTAACGTATGGGTGCTTAGCGCTATCTGTCCCTGTTGTCTATCTTGTGTGCGCTAGCTACGCCTGCTATATTCTTGGCTACACAGCACTGATTGGAGTCTTTATTGAAGTTTTCATCATGTTTTCACAGGTATGTACATATTTCTTAGACTGAAATAGTATTATTATAAAGAGTGAAAAAGAGACAAACAGTATTTAAATGGCTCGGATTTTGGAACAACAGTCTCCAAAATGGTTGAGAAATTTTAAAATGTAAATAAAAACCAAATGCACTGGTTATTCATTTGAAATTTCATTTTTCATTTGAAGCATGTTGTTTTTTTTTGGTTTTATTTATTTATTTATTTTTAAAATATAGGCTAATTCTAAAATTGATGCCAGCCACATGTCCCAAAAGACTGGGAAAAAGCTGTGTAATGCTGCAAACTGGGGATTAGCAGCAATACCACAATAGAGGGGGGCCCTTCTGTAGGTGTGACCCTAGTCTGCATGGTCCTGGTCTGGCTGTGGCTCAGATACATGTCTATTGTTTATGGGTCATTGGTTGGTTTTCATACAAATGCCATTTTCTCACCTATAATTTTCACCTTATTCTTTTCGTTTCACTGCCAGTATTCTTTAACCAAGTTTAACACGATTTTAAACTGCAAAATTAGAAAACAATAACTTGTATTTAACTCAACTGTATATTTAAAATGTTGCTGTCTTATTGCTTGTTTTCAGTAGCCACTAATATATTATGTTTGTGGTGTTTAGCTATTTTCCGGTGTGCTCATGAAAAAAAAGAAGTTGAAGGCTGTAGCGATAAAAGATGGCAGAATTTGGTGAATGGGTGAGATTCTCAACAACATTAAACTTATCATGATGTATGCCTGGGAAGACTGTTTTGAGAAGAAGATTAAGGGTAAGTTAAGTAGCTGTATGTTGGCCAACAGAATTATGTTATGTGTATATAAATAAAGAATTGACACGTGTAGTCGTGCTGCCAGAACCTCCACAGAATAGGGGCGAGACTGCTGGCTTAAGACCTTCCACACACTCTGTCACACCCACATAGGAATGTTCCCCATTTAGAGCCCCCAAAAACACATTTAGGCTTTAGTAGTGTTCTTGTCTCACCAATACATGCTCTCAGCATATATTTATTATTTATTTTTACCCATTTTCTATTTGTCAATCTCTCGTCATTAGAAGTTTGAGCAATCTTCAGTATCGGAAATGTTTAGTTGTTTATGAAATAACTGGAAAAATGCACAGATTTTGATTTCTGTTGTGTTCTCTTACCAGCCTTGCATAAGAGCATTCAGTGTGATTGTTTTCCCCATCTTTAAACATTATAAGGAACTGTGCCTTTATTTGTCTGTAATTTTTAACATGATTGTTCAACTCTAGCAGAATTGGTCAGAGCAAAAAATATTATTGAAGGTAAAGAGAACTGGCAAACTTTTTCTCTCACAGGATTTAGAAAAAAAGAAAAGGAACAACTAAAGTTGGTGGGTTACATCCAGGCTACTAATTGTATCACTACCCTAATCTCTGCCACCTTTGCCACTGTTCTGACCCTCCTTATACACACTGTGATAGGCTTGCCACTTTGCGCAGCTAGTGTGAGTACCGCAGAAGTACAGCAGTAATGACAAATTTTAAATGTGGTTTACCACAAATTGAAATTTTCCTGTACTTTTCTTTATTTCCAGGCCTTTACCACTTTTGCCATCTTCAACTTCATGAGTTACTGCCTTGCTCTTATGTTTGTGTCTGTGAAGTGGATAATTGAAGCTGGAGTGTCACTAAAACGATTAAGGGTAGATATACTGTAAAGGCTTGCTTTTCCTCCTCCCAGAGGGAGGGCGTATGTATGGGTTCTGTTTGTCAGTTACTTAGCAGTCTAGCAGTTTTCAATTTATCGTTTTCAAATTTTGTGTGATGTTAGATCTTAATAAGAGCTTAAGCATATTTAATTTTGGTGATAATTGGGTCAAGGTTGCTCACACCTACTGTTAAAATTGGTAAAAACTTTATATTACCCAGAATTTTTTATGGATTGTCCTCAAAGCTTCATAATACACTACACCTGTGGGGACTTGAGTAACTATGTTGGTTAAACAATGTTGACTTTGACCTCCCAGAAATCATATGGAGTAATATATAGAAAGTGCACTCTCTCTCACCTTCAACTTTAATTTATTCTGCACGTTTTGACTGCTTTGTCCCCCTCCCTGGATCAACTGTTCTCACACTTTGTTCATCAGCAGGCTTCAGAGTCCACTGAAGGTTGTTCCCTATGAGCAAAGTATAGTGTGCATTGGCTTTCATCAGGAATTGAAAGAGTCTGCTGAAAGGGAATTTCAGGTGGCCAGAGCAGGACTTCTAAGGACTAATCTAAAAGCAGTCATGCTTGAAGCGGCGCAACCTTCCCTGAGGCCACCTTCAAGAAATTTAAACCTGTTTAGGTTTTAGCTTTGCTTTTATAGTGTCATGGTCCTGGGTCATTTTGACCCAGCGTTTTGTGTTTCCTTGCAGTTCATTTTTGTGCCTTGTGTTTATTCTGATTTTGTTCTAGTTTAGGGTTGAACCTGAAGTTTGGTGTATATTCAGCCCTACCTGTGTCTGTCCTTGGTGCTCTGTTCATGTCCCCGTGTTGTGTTGTAAATCAGTCTGTGTGTTCCCTGCTTTACTTTGAAGGCGTTCTACGGTGCGTTCTACGGTGTTCCGTTCCGGTCTCTGCCCCACACCCCTTTTGTATGCTCTCAGTCGGCTGCCTGCATTTTGGGTCCTCCTTTTCCTCCACACCACACGGCTCACCCCGCCAGCCGTGACATATAGGCAGTCTTGGAACTTTTTGGTAACACCTGGTATATAATCTAAATAAATCACTGTGCTGTGATTGTTGAAACCTAAACTTAATGGTATTGTTTTAATCACAAATTAAACCGAACCATTTTGATAAGTCACTCCACTTCAGAGTGTTTGGGGGGGGGGGGGGGGGGGGGGGCATTTCTCACAGTTGTCTTAACTTGTGTCTTTTAGTATTTTGAGTTCTGTGATGGCATCTTGGTTCTGGAGGATGGTGAGGTTCAGGAGGCTGGAAACCATCAAGCCCTGATGAATGCAAATGGGCGCTATGCTCAACTCATCAGCAACTACCAGAGTCTAAAGTAAGGATTTCACACAAACTGCAGTACAACTGTTTGTAGCTCTGTTACTTTTACTGTTCAGTTAGCTCAAAAGCCTTAGTATCAGTTCTTTGTTGCTTTGAATTCACTAAGTTCTGTAAGCTTTATTATGTTAAGTATGCAGACTTAACTGTGAAACTGTTGTTGTCCTCTTTTCAGAAGCAGTAATTAAGTAAGTGATGTCCCTGGATCCTGCCAACGTGAATGAATCTGAGCTCAGACCTGGTGAAGATGTTGGAATGATGAACAACGGTATTAAAAACATGAGCATGAAATAATAATTATTATTATTATTAATATTATATGATTTGTAATGCACCATTTAATTCAAGGTGAACTATGAAGACACATGTAAGAAATGTTTGGAATAACAGATGTTATGGGACAGGTGCACCATTGTGGCACATTTCTCAAAGTCCATGTGTGACAATGTCTGTGCCTTCAATCTAGCTGTCATGATATGACTCTGTTAGCTACTTTAACTTTTATTGATGTCTCCGAACTTAGAAAAATAACTGCATTTTGTGCAGGTTTATGTTCATATTGGAAGAGAGATATCGGGTGAAACTGAAGAGCTTAAAAAGTTGTGCTGTCCGAGTATAGTGTTCATTGATTGTTTTTATAATCTCTAAAATATCTATAATCTGACCATATATCTATCTTTATCAACTCTCTAGAGATACAACTGTATACCCCAAATTATGTCTCATCCTAGTGCTTAGTTAGTTCTTTTTTTTTTTTTTTTTTTTTTTTTTTTTTTCGCCTGTCCCATTTGGTTCTTTAGCCGTCAGAATTGTTGTCTGAAGACCAACAAGGATACCCAATGGATTTATTTTGCCAAATGGATCATCATGGCATTGCCGTATTGGTCCATTTGATCGACCTTTGTTTTTATTATTTATTTTATTTTCAGTTGTTACAGACGGGACAGACATGAGTGAGGGATAGGAAAGGGAGAAAGAAAGAGGAAGGAAAAGAAAAACAGAAGGGGAGAGGGACAGTGAGAAAGGGGGGAAGAAAAAATATCTCCGGGATCACCTGTTGAGAGAAAAAGAATAGAAAACAAGCAAAAAAAACAAAACAATGCAACATACTATACACAACACCATCGCATTAATCTAGCTAAGTGTAAACAGCAGTAAATACTAAATATTGAATGTTGTTGTGCAGCACGCAGGACAGACAGCGCACAATGTGCTTTGAAGTAGCAGCCAAGAAAGGTGTGATTTAAGTCTACGAACAGTGAACACCCATGTGCACACCTGTGTGGATCGGCGCGCTTGTATTCAAATGGTTTCCCCATGTAATGGTCTGCTAGAGGATGTAGAGAGCCATAGCCCTGTCCCCCAGGGCATGAAGCAGGCATGGAGGAGATCCAGGCCCCAGACATCCAGAGGCCCCAGAGTGCAAGAGCCCAAGGAGGACCACCGGAGGGGCATCCGTGCCACCTTCATGGGAAGGGCTGAGGATCCCCAGATGAGGGGTCACCCAGTAGCCACCGGGCAGAAGCTAGAGGGGGCTGCACCGGCGTGCCCGCCGGCTCCGCCGGCAGCCAGCTGTGCCAGAGTGAACCGAGCCGCAGGCACAGAGGCCGGAGGCCCGAGGGCCCCCCGCGCCCCGGAAGAGGCCTGACCGAGCAGCAGGCGCCAGGCCCCGCCAAGTAGCCACCGGGAGTGAGCTGGCACATGACCTGAGCGCCCAGCCCTGGACACCAAGAACCAACAATGCACCGACCCCTGAGGGCATCAGTCACCGGCAGGGAGTGTGGTGAGGGGAGATAGGCCTCCACACTTTGGAGGGCCTTGGAGTTCCCAGAGAGGTGGAGTCTAAGACCCGACCTGACATATAGACACAGACAAACAGGCACACACAGACACAGACATGCATTCCCACCCTCATGCACACATATACAAACACTCAGCACTCACCCAACGTAGGAATAAACGTAAATGGACATGTACACACAATCACACTCCCCAAACATACTCTATACCCCGGGTCCAGGTATCCTCACCCCCAGAGATGGAAACGGCACCCAGACCCAAGAGATGTTACCCTTCCCTCCGAGGTGGAGGCAAGCAGACCGCCCCAGGCTCCGCAGCAGCAGGGAGGCCAATCGGACAGCCAGCATCTCTTCCCAGCCCCCCCGCCCCGATGGCTAGCAGAGAACGGGGGTGTGTTAAGACCCCATACCTCCCTCCTCCCGCTCAAGTGTAGTGTTGCTGCGTGTTGCTCTAAAGTGTATTTAAAACAAGGGAGAGCATGGTGCTGCTGCCAGAGAGCAGCAGGTGTTAGCACGGCCCCTCCCGAGAACCCTCAATGTCTACATGGATTTAAAATTGAGAGGTGGGCACCGGCGCCAGAGGTAGGTTTGAATACACAGACCGTCTACTGGACGCCGTTAACGTGCCCACCCTCAAGGCCCTATATATATATATATGTGTGTGTGTTATGAGAGTGTAAGTAATGTGGATGTCTAAGTTGTGAGATAAAATTGAGGCACAGGTGGCCAGAAGAGGACAGAGGGGGGGGGAATGTCTCCCCTGCACCCTGGTGACACACCCACACCCCAAAGCCCTACCTGTGTGGGTGGGTGTGGTGGAGCGGGAAGAGGGAGGCAGCCGGGGATGGGGAGGAAAAGAAGGGAGGGGAGGGTGTCCCTCCCTAGGGCCAGCTCCCCCGCTGACCCCAATATGCACCCCCGTCCTCTGGTATCCACCAAGGCAAGGGAGCCCAGGCCCATCCAGACCGGGGCCTACGGCAGCAGCACCGCCAAGCCCCACAGGACCCGGGGCAGCCCACCCCACCCCACCGCAGAGGAAACTGTACCCACCCCAACATTCAATCATCTCCCAGACTACACAAGACACAGACACCCAGGTTAAGTTTATTCTCCACCTCTCCTATGTCTCTCCCCCACCTGCAGAGTGGACTCCTGCAAAGATGGAACAACCTCCCTGCCAGTTCAAGAGCCCCCCGGTTAGGCCGATGCACAAGAGGCCCCCTGCGCCAGGGCTGAGCCCCCGTGCACCCACCCGCCCACAACCTCGGCGACACACTGACGAGGACTGAAGCCCCCAAGGCCCAGCCAGAGCCCCAGCACGGAGGCGAAGCACCCCCGAACCCCAAACCCCCACGCCCGCCCCGGATCCACTCAGGGGCAGCCAGGCCACCAGGCCAGTAACCTACGTCCGCCAGCACAGACCATCCTCCAGCCCCGCTGCACGCGGCCACGAGGAGAACAACCTCTGAGAGCGACCAGAGCCACTAACCAGGTTATGAACACAACCCCCGGGTTAAGCCCTCCAGGGATAACGTCTCTAGGAGTCCTCCAGGTGCCCTAAGCCCATCCCAACCTCCACATCAACCACAATAGCCAAGGCGGGACCAAACCACGACCCCCCACCCCCGCTAGGTGATGGAGCCGATCAAAGGAGCCCAGAGGGATTGATCTAATGTGGTGGCAGAGGCTATATCGAGACTAATGTGATCTATTAGATAGTTTCTATATTGGCTAGAATTAAGATTATTTTTATTTTTCCAGTTCATGAGGACCGTTTTCTTGGCGATGCATAGGGCAATAAAAACCATGTGGACTGTATTAATTTCTGTAGTGACATCATCCAAATTTCCCAACAAGCATACTAAAGGGGAGGTTGGAATTTTACATTTCAGACACTTTGATAAGTCCTCACATATCTCGTGCCAAAACTTCTGCACTGGTGGACAGAACCAAAGAGCGTGGATGTAACTGTCTGGTGTATTGCCTTGACAGTGTGAGCAGTTGTTGGCGGATGTAAAGCCCATCTTAAACATTCGATGACCTGTATAGTGCACTCTATGCAGTATTTTGTATTGTATTAATTGCAGATTGGGATTTTTAATCAATTTAAAGGTTTTTTAAGCAAATCTGAGACCAGACGTTTTGGTCTAAGCTGACTGATAAATCCGCTTCCCATTTTGCAATAGGAAGGGATATTGATTCATCTATTTTAGAAAGTGTTCTGTATATTTTAGATAATAGTTTGGGGGATTTAAGAGTAAGAAATTGAACCACACTTGGTGGTGTTTGTAATTCAACTTGACTGAGGTTAAATTTCTTTTTTACTATGGATTTAATTTGTTGATATTCTAAAAATCTTTTCTTGTTGATCCCATATTGTGTAACTAGTCTGTCAAATGGAATAAATTCTGTTCCCTCTAATATATGTTCTAAGTATTTAATTCCTTTACAACTCCATTCTGGGAAATTAATCATATTTTTGTTTTGTAATATGTCAGGGTTATTCCAGATAGGTGTACGTTTGCATGGGATTAATGAAGACTCCGTTATTTTTAGAAACTCCCACCATGCTGTCAGAGAAAAGCTGATGTTGATGCTTTTAAAGCATTCATGTCTTTTGATGTTTGAGCTAATAAATGGTAGGTCTGAAATCTCTAGATCATTGCATAGTGCCTGTTCAACATCTAGCCAGGGCTCATCTAAGAGGGTACATTTTAACCATTCTGAGATGAACTGAAGCCTGTTGGCTAAGAAGTATTGGTGAAAATTAGGCAGATCTAATCCTCCTCTATCCTTGGTTCTTTGTAGCGTTTTTAAGCTGATGCGCGGGGGTTTATCTTTCCAAAGGAATTTAGAAATATGTGAATCCAGAGATCTGAACCAATCTTGTGATGGTTTGTTAGGGATCATTAAAAATAAGTAATTTATTTTTGGCAAGATCATCATTTTTATAGTGGCGACCCTTCCCATGAGTGATATGGGTAGAGATTTCCATCTAGTCAGATCGCCTTCTACTTTCTTTAGAAGTGGGATGTGGTTTAATTTAATTAAGTCTGAAAGCTTAGGAGAAACATTAATACCTAAATATTTAATATTTCCAGATTGTAGTGGGGCAGAAGATGAATTATGGAAGGAGCAGTTAATGGGAAGAACTGTAGATTTTGGCCAGTTAATTGAATAATCTGAAACTCTTGAAAACCAGTTTATTAGAGTAATTACCTCAGAGAGGTTGATTTGTGAGTTTTGCAGAAAAAGCAACACATCATCCGCATAGAGACTGATTTTATGTTCTACGTTATTACATTTTATGCCCTTAATTGTTGTAGCCTGTCTAAGTGCTGCTGCTAGAGGTTCGATAAAAATTGCAAAAAGTGAAGGGGAGAGTGGGCATCCCTGTCTGGTGCCCCTCAGGAGACAAAAGCTGGAGGATGTCTGGTCATTTGTTCTGATACGAGCTGTTGGGGAATTGTATAATATTCTTATCCAATTTATGAAAGAGTTTCCAAAACCAAATTTGTGTAAAGTTGCAAATAAAAATTTCCAGTTAACTCTGTCAAATGCTTTTTCTGCATCTAGAGATAATATTATGGTTTCAATGTTTTTATTGTATGAGTAGTCTATTAAATTAAGTAATCTACGAGTGTTTGTTGAGGAGTGCCGACCTTTTATGAAACCAGTTTGGTCAGGATGAATTAAGAGGGGGGTTATTTTCTCTAATCTCTTTGAGAGAGCTTTGCAGATTATTTTAAGGTCTACATTTATAAGGGATATTGGACGATAACTTGAGGGAAATAAAGGGTCTTTTCCTGGTTTTAGCAGGAGACTAATGTTAGCAGAATTCATATTTGGTGGTAGTCTGCCATTTTTCTTGATTTCCTGCAACATTCCATGGAATACTGGTGCCAAAATTGTCCAGAATTCTTTGTAGAATTCTGCAGGAAAGCCGTCTGGACCTGGAGCTTTATTAATGGGCATACTTATCAGGGCTTCCTGGAGTTCACCTGGCGTCAGTGGTGAATCCAGTGCCATTGCTTGACTGTCTAGTAATTTTGGAAGAGTTACGTTGTCAAGAAACAAATCAATTTCATTTTTAGACGGGTTTATTTGTGGTGAATATAAAGTTTCATAGAAATCCCTAAAAATCTTGTTTATTCTTCCAGGGTCATATATTGTGTTCCCTGATAAATCTTTAGTAGCACATATAGTTGTTTTTTCTTTATTTATTTTTAACTGGTTTGCTAGAAATCGACCTGGTTTGTTACTGTGTTCAAAATTCTGCAAGCGAAGTCTTTGTACAAGGAATTGTGTTTTTCTATTAATAATTTCATTTAATTCTAGTTTTGTTTTGCATATTTTGGTCATTATTTCTTGATCTTGGTGGAACGCGTAGGCTTCTTCTAAGGATTTGATGGTTTTTTCTAATTCCTGAATATTTTTGTTTTCTTCTTTCTTTTTGTGTGATGAGAAAGAAATTATTTTACCTCTCATCACAGCTTTTCCTGCTTCCCATAGAACAGAAGCAGATATTCCGGGAGTGTCATTAAAGTCTAAATATGAAGTCCATTCCTTTTTAAAATATTTAATAAAGTCTTCATCTTTAAGTAGTGATGTGTTAAATCTCCAGTTTTTACTTGGCGTAGTATTATTCTTGTGTATTAGTGTTAAAGATACAGGAGCATGATCGCTGACAGCTATAGGGTGAATCTCAGTGTCTGAAATGTCACTCAGCAGTGAGCTGCTGACCAAAAAATAATCCAGACGAGAGTAGGAGTGATGAACATGTGAGAAGAAAGTATATTCCTTACTGTTGGGGTGAAGGGAGCGCCATGCATCGCAAAGGCCATAGTCGCTCATATACTGTTTGATTATATTTGTGGATTGCCAATTGCGCTGAGTTCCTGTTGTGTTGAGCCTATCCATTTCTTCATTTAGTCCAAGGTTGAGGTCGCCTCCAAGAATGAGTGTGCAATCAAGGTGTTCAGAGAGTGCACTAAAAAATCCGTGGAAGAATGAGGGTTCATCAACATTTGGACCATATATACTTACAATACATAGTTTTTTGTTCAATATTGATAGTTTAATAATTAGAAATCTACCCTCTGGATCTATAACTGTATCGAGTACTGTAAAATTAACATTTTTATGTATTAAAATTGCTACTCCTCTTTGTCTAGAATTATAACAAGCTGCAAACACAGGAAACTCAGGTGTTTTAAGTTCGTTTAAACCTGTAACAGGTCTGTGAGTTTCTTGTAATAAAACAACATCTGCCTGTAGTTTTTTAAGCTGGTTAAATATCTTTAACCTCTTTCCTCTGGTGCCAGCCCCATTTACATTCCATGTGACAAACCTCAGCATGCCCATAATTGTGTGTGTATGTCTAATGATGTAAGCTGGGTGTTTCGTTTAGATGGGTGGAGAAAATGTGGAAACATCACTTGTTTGTAAATAGAAAGAGAAAAAAGTGTGGTGATAGGCTCCATAAGTCTGACTATGTGTGTGACTATTCACTAATATGAACAAGCGTGGCTTGCGTATGTGTCCTGTAAGTCTGTGCTTGCTGTGAGGCTGTTGTAAATGTGCTGCCATTGAGCGTGTGTGTTTGCGTGATCGTGGTGCGAATATATGGAGAAATAGAGGGTGTTGTTTGTAGGTGAGTGGGGAAGTAGGTGATCACAGCAGTGAAAGACAAGAGAAAGAAAGAAACCACATAAACTGTGAGCGACAACAAAAAAAAGAAAAGAAACGGAAACATTCCAATTAAAGTAATGACGGAGGGTGACGGTGTTATATCTGCTATGACATCATACTGATATTACTAGGTTAAACCCATGTTAAAGGAGAAAGTGTGAATGAATAAGAAAAGGGTGTAGCGGGTTCTTATCTGGAGTGCAGTCAGTATAACCACGGTGTGGTGCCGGGGTCGCGGTAGAGCTGTCCGTCCACGTAGAGCCGGTCCACGGCGATGACAGCGCGGGAGCCTTTCTGCATGAAGCTACGTCGGACTGGGAACAGGACCTTGCGTCGTTCCAGGATCTCTTTGGGGAACTGGTCGTTCACGCTGAAGTCCGTTCCTTTCAGTTCCCTGCCGCGACTCTTCACCTGTTCCTTCTGTTTAAATTGACCAAATTTGGCCACAATAGGACGTGGTCTCCCGGTCCGCGACCTCACGCCCCCCCAAGCGATGCACTCTATCGAAAGCGATGTTCTTTACGGTGTCCTCCGGCAGCTTCAGGTGGATTTTAATGAAGCTTTTCACCGTTGCCTCCGCGTCCTCTCCGGTAGATTCTGGAATACCAGAAAAAACAAGATTGTCTCTCATGCTACGGGCTTGTAGATCGATAACGGACTCTTTTATTTTTTTATTTTCAGTGTTTAGCTGGGTCACGTTATCGGCGAGAGATTTGACCGACTCCCGTAGCGTGGCATTTTCAGCGGCAAGCGTTTCCACCTGCTGCTGGCTGAATTCCAGGGATTCTCTCAGAGATTTAAATTCCCGGTGTAAAATCTCCACCAGGGACAGCCTCGCATCGAAACTGGACAATCGCTTGTCGATTGACTCCAGGATATCTGCGATGTCTTTGCCGGCAGGCGATGTTGTGCCGGGGGAGTCTGCCGGGCGACATCTCTTCGATGACGGCGTCTCGGTTTTGGCCGGGGAACATGCACTCTGGGCCTTCTTCATTACTAAATCTTGGAAGCAGCGGTCGATGTATTCTTGGAGAGCGTCTAAACTCTCCCCGTTGTCCTCCAGGGTGTTAGAGATGATAAGACAGATGTTGTTAGTTATATGACAGTTGGTTAGTTTATTTGGCAGTACTGAAGCTTAAGGAAACTTTGTTAAACTCTACGCTACCATTCGCTTTTTTTCCCCGCCAAATCTCCGGCGTCTGACGTCACCTACAACATGGGTCGCTTACCTTACCCGTCACTTCCCTTTTTTTTTTTAATTTTTTTTTTTTTATTGTAGGTAAACAGCCCATTTTTAATTTGCAGATTTAACATCAAACAGTTTATTAGTAACAACAGACCTGCAGTACTCGGACCCTAACAGAACAGAATGTGACTCCACGCACTACAAATTGCAAACACATTTACAGTGGAGGGAAACATTGCAAAACTATATGGCTTTATGGTTAAAACTGTGCAAGTCTCATGTTAAATGGCCTTCAGTCAAAGTAAGAGATTAAATTGTGTGACAGGAATGAAAGTCATATCTTAATGAGTCCACCATTAGGCCATGCATGTTCAATCATCCTGAGGAATTCTATATTGCACTGAAACTACAACCCAAACAGCTCTGAGCATGTCAGAGTGATCACGTATTTAATAAAATAAGCATCTTGCAACATCTTGAAGATGAACGATGACTTCAAACGTAGACTCCTCCGTCTCCTTCAAGCTCTGTCTGAACAGCTGAGAATGCTGCCACGCCGTTTCCCCCGTGCCCCCGCTCACTTCTGCTGCAACGATGAACTCTGAAGAGCCTATTTTTTTTGTTTTTTCTTTTTTTTTTCTTTTTTTTTTTAAATGTGTAAGCGTTAGGCCCCGTAGGGAAATTACTCCTCTGCATTTAACCCATTCACCCAGTGAAGCAGTGAGCAGCCACCAATGCAGCGCCCGGGGAGCAGTGTGTAGGGACGGTACCTTGCTCAGGGGTACCTCAGGGTAGCTGTTCAGTGGAGTCGAACCCCCGACCTTCCGACCATGGGGCAACCACTCTACCTACTGAGCTATCCCTGTCCCAAGTGTCCCAGAAGTGCTTAGTTACTTCTGAAGTAGTAAATTTGGCAGTCTGTATTTGCAATAGTGATTGGCATGGCGGGGTGGGGGGGGGGGGGGGGGGGGGTCTGAGCTTTATCCATGATCTTGACCAAACTTTATTAAAATCTTGTGAACATCATAACTTTAGAAACATGTTGCCTATCTTTAATTCGATCCCACAGGTATGTCTACCAGGAGGCTGAGGCGCAGCACTGGCACCCACCAGTTTTTTGTTTTTTTTTTGAATACAACAGTTCTTAGGTTCTTCTGTGACCGAAATCTAGTCTAATTAGTCAAGATTTAAGCGAACTTACTGATTTGATAACCGTTTTTCTTTAAGCTGTCGTCACACCTGGTGATCAGCTGGTCAGGAGTCTACCGCTGAAGGCAGAGTCTCTTGGAGAACCTATCAGAAGTACTGCCTGGCAGCTGGAGGTCTGATATACAGACATGCATGTGCAGTGATTAAAAGTTTACTTTTTAAGTTAAATCTGCTTAATTTCTATTGCTTCAGAGGAAGGGCACTTATGCAGTTTTTTTTCTGATAAATGTTTTAAATTAGGCAGTGAAGTCTTCTATAAGCTGTAGATGCTGGTTAATCCCAACTGTACGGTGTGCTGTACAGTTCAAACATCCCGCCTGCTTTAAAATTGTAACCATGTTCCTCCAGGATGTATTGTCTCCTTCTTCACGGTCCTAAACATTTTTACAATAGTTGGTACTACAGCCTTTAGTAACTGGTGGCTCAGTTTCTGGCTAAATCAGGGCGATGGGGTGAGTGTTTTTACTGTTAAACAAGTTTGATTAGAACATAGCGATATTTTATTTCACTTGTGCATAGTCCTGTCAGAGTTGAGGAAAAATATCTTTCAGTTCAGCTCATTTTGTGCACTACAGTGGACATAATTAATAAGCTGGGTCTCAGGAGGATATTTTCAGCTGTGTGAATCTTTGCTGTGTATACATGTATTGCTTAACTCACATGGTTAAACTCTGTGCGTGTGTGTGGTTTAACTTGGGTAGAAAAAAGAGAACTGTGGATCCGTACGTTTGTTGTCCAATAATGCTGTTTTCTGTTTTGTCCCAGTCACCCAGTAACACAAGCAGCTATGCAACTTTCATGCAGGGTGACATCTCTCAGAATCCACAACTGCGCTTCTTCCAATTAGTTTATGGCATGACTGTGATCATCACGACACTGTTTGCTACCATCAAAGCCTTCGTTTACACTAATGTCACCTTGAATGCTTCCTGCAAACTCCATGACACAATGTATAAGAAGGTACTGTAAAATCTCTGACTCATGGCTGTATACTTTCAAAGAAGCATCAATGTTTACTTGTTTAGTATACAAAAAGCACAGCGATTTTAAATGATCATGCTCAGTGGCTAGTAGTAAGCTGCCTTTTTTGTTTTTGATTTCCTTTTTGTCACCTTGCAGATTGATAGTCCGATGAGTTTCTTTGACACGACTCCATCGGGCCAAATTCTAAATCGTTTCTCTAAAGATCAAGAGGATGTGGATGCTGAGATTCCCCCTCCACGTGGATGTTTTCTTGCAGTATTCTCTACTCATCCTGTACACCATAATGAACATTGTGGCTGTCTTTCCAACCCTGATGGTAGCTGTGGTTATAATGGGAGTCCTGTCTATCCTGCTCCTCTTGTGCGTTTGGTTCTCGTTTAGATTTAACTGGCATATTAGTTTAGTTGGAAATTTGAGTAATTCGCAGGTTGCAGGCTTCCATGGTAATGGTTACATGTTTTAATCAGTAGTTAAATGAATATTTAGCCATGACAAGTCTGTTTGTGATCCATCTGCAGCGTATTGAATAGGAGCACATGTCAGATAAAGAAGATGGAGAACATCAGTCGCTCACAATGGATCTCTCACACCACCTCTTCCCTGCAGGGCCTCAGCACTATCCATGCCTACAAAATAAGAGACAAACACATAGAACAGTAAGATAGCAAGAGCTTTAAAAGGAAAATAAATCTCAGCATTGTTAATTTAATGTAACAGCAGTATGTGAGATCTTCATAACTTCTAGTCTCGTGGTTGTTTTTTTTTTTTGTATTTTCCCTGGAACATTCTCTCACAGTCTGTTCTCTAAAACCTAAAAAAGGAATTATGGATTGGATCAACTGGTCCCTAAATGCAATTGACACCCCTTTCTCAACAAGAAGCTTGGGCTTGGGTGAGCCTGAGTGCTGAAGATACCTACCTATTCGGAACCATGGTAACAGGGTTCTGGCGGATCGGAGCTGGCTTGGCCCTAACTTATCGAAGAATTAAGAAAGCGGAACCGGCTGTTCAAACCCCCACAAGGCTGCCCGCTGGGATTGGAACGATGGGAAAGGCGTGAGTTTCTCAAAATGGGCTCATTGAGTCAGCACGGATAAGATCTTGGAGAGGCTACGGCTGCTGTGAATACTCAGAATAAGATCTCTGACTGCAGACTGGATACATCTCGGAAGGGCTAGCCCGGAATAACATCTCTGGGCGCAAAATTGGATGACATCTTGGGGAGGCACACTGCCGTGGGTTGTCAGAAATCGGCTCCTTGAGCACAAGAAATGACAACATCACAGAACGCAAGTATGGCGAAGCTCGCGGCTCTCCAACGGGAGATTAAGAGACCAGTGTTGGACTGTAGAACTGCTTTGAAATTCATATGAGCTGTTCGCACTAAAGTTAAAAAAAAAAAAATAACATCACTTCATGTGGATACCCTCTCGGCGCCAGCTACAAGGCCGGAGCTGAACAAAACACCCTGATAACGACTGTGTTTAGTCTGTTCCTTCCCATTCCATGCAAGGCCACCTGGGTTGGCTGGAAGACTGTTTACTTAGCCTGGCAGGGCGAAGGACACTGTCTCAGCTGAACTATGGACACGCACACACATACATATACTGATACTGATAAGCACTCACGGACGCATCACCCTCCCTACCCCGGATCCAACGCCACCTCAAACGCTTACCTCCCCTCTGATGTGGACATCGGGTCAGTTGGAGGCGCAGTCGAAAGATTGCAGCGGTCCCAGATCAGATGTACACACTGGAACTCTTTCCCATGTTGCTTGTCTGTGTTTATTGTTCTATGGTGTGTTGATATCTGTGCATTCCTGTATTATCCTTTTGTGTTACACATTTCGATGTTTGGGGTTTTTTTTTTTTTTTTTTTTTTTTTTTTTTTTTTTTTTTTTTTTCCTCTCTACCTAGCCTGACCTGTCTCCCCAATGTGATGTTTGTGTATTGTATGTACGGTCGGCAAGGTCTGTCATCTCGATTGTGGGCAAAAGACCTGCAACTGACAAATAAAGGCTATCTCATAATCTCTCATCTCATAACAATGTCTTTTGATATTGGTCTTGGCTTTTTTGTGTCATGGGTTCAACTACATGAATGGCGTCAACTCCAATTACTGTTACCTGTTTTCCTCTGGCATGTGTCTGCTGACTTTCTGGCTGGATTTCATGGCTGCTGTGATGTTCACATTGGTGGCTCTGTTTGTAGTGTTCAGCAGTAATGAAGTAATCAGTCCAAACAGGAAAGCCCTGGCCTTATCCTACACAGTGCTTGATAGCAAATGAAACATTTTTTAATGTGACACTGAAAAGTGAATTTGTTGAAATCATGTTTGGATGATACAATTGGTACTTCAGTTGACAGGCGTGCTTCGGCTTGTTGTAAAGTGGAGGCAAGATTCAACTCGGTGGAATTGAGGAATACATCATGGTCAGGCTTTTCTGCCACAATCACTTTTTTTTGTTTGTTTTGTTTTGTTTTTCTTTTTAAATCTCAAAGACTTAAATTCCAATATACAGATCATCTCTAACCTCGAACTGTTAATTTTTTGCAGGACTGTAAGTCTGAGGCTCCCAAGCACGTAAAGCAGGCTCAGATCCCACAGAACTGGCCTGGCAGTGGGAGCATCACCTTCAAAGACTATATGATGAGGTATTGAGAGAATACACCAATCGTCCTGAATGGCCTTGATTTCTTCATTCAACCTGGAGAGGAGCTGGGCATTGTGGGAAGGACCGGCTCTGGTAAGGCCCTGGATTCAGTAGGTGTTGTTCTCTTTGATGTTTGTTCACATGTTGTGTGTAAAATAATCTAACATGGATGTCGGTTACTATTTGTGCAGCTCTGGCACACTGTAACAACAGTTTCAGTGTAAATTTTCAGCTATTTTGTGCTTTGCGCCTGTAGGGAAATCGTTGTTAGGAGTAGCTCTATTTAGACTTGTGGAGCCTGCAGCAGGAACCATACTGATAGATGGGGTGGACATCATGTCCATTGGCCTGCAAGACCAGGCCTTTGTTTAACCTTATTTTTTGTTTTACGTGTGTGTGTGTGTGTGTGTGTGTGTGTCTCTCTCTCTTTCCATGTGCTCCTCCTTAAATCAGTACTTTCCTGCAGTAACAGAGGCTCATATTGTCTGATAGATCATTCTTTTGGATGAAGCCACAGCCTCCACAGATCCAGAAACAGATGCTCTGATCCAAAAGACAGTCAAAGAGGCCTTTCACGACAGCACTGTGCTCACCATAGCACATCGCATCAACACAGTGATGAATGCAGATTGTATTCTAGTCATGGATAATGGACAAGTAACAAAGACGGTTACACAAAACTAATCCGTATACGATCTTCAGCCTCAACTTACCAAGTGTTCTCTTTGACAGGTGGCAGAATTGGACCACCCAGATGTCCTGAAGCAAAGGCCAGAGTCTCTGTTCTCTTCTCTCCTGGCTGCTTCTAAAACAATGAAGAGATGAACTGGTGTAAAGCTGTGATATCAAATAAGCACAGTAATCCCTGTAATGTAATACATTTACACAACATATTTTAATGTTAATGTAAAGGCAGTGTAACCTTATAATTTTGATCAGTCACAAACATATTGGAGTATGTCAACCTGTCCCTCACACTTGGCTGCTATTTAGTTTTCGCTTGTTTAGTTCTCTGTTTTATTAGGTTTAAGCGGCAAAGCTTTAAGCTTGATCATTAAGCTAACTATTAGGTTCAGGTTAAAATGTACTTTCACAGTATAAAACACCACAGCATTTCCCATTAGTATTCACATGCACTGTACACAGTTGTCTGATGTCTCTGAAATAATATTGCTCTGTTTATTACCAATAACTACTGATGCTGCTGCCCTATTTGAATCACAAGAAGGCAGAGGAGGGTACACAATGGTGAGAAATGATGAACATTCACTTATCAGTATTTTATTATTTCTCTATTTAGATAAGCAGGATGCGTTTTTGTTTTTCAACCTGGAAGTTTTTATAAATAGTGCTTTTTACTTAAATGCATGTTAAATGTTTCATGGCTTTAAATAGAAGTGAACACGAGTTTTTTTTAATGCAAGTTTTAAATCTATTGTGTAAGTAGGGACAACTCACTTAAAAAAAAAAAAGCATGGTGAGGGCTAACCTAATAGTTACATAGGTTTTTAGGTTTAATTTAAAACGTAATTAGTTGATGTAGTAGAAGACAAGCTCACAAGAACCTTAAAAGAACCTTTTGATGGGTGTATAAAAGTATTTTTTTTCTTATTTTAAATCAATTTCAGCTGTTAACTGGTTAAAAAGTGCCACAAACTGACCCACATTAAGAGGATGTGTAGCAGGTGAAACTGCTGTAAACTAGGGCAGAATGTTTACTGCCACACATATTAATAGATGCCTTTTCTTAAAATTGAAGAGCTTAAAAATCATTCATTTTAATAGAGGGTTATTTGGAACTTTGAGTTGTATGTTGTTGGAAAATGTATGAAAAATGAAATTATAATTAATAAAAAGTCTTGTCTTTCAATTAAGCAGAGGTCAGATGGTTATAAAAGAAGTAAAACTTCAGTGAAAGAAGCTCGAGTCAAGTGCACTTCAGCTGTCTTGTGGGGTAAGGACACACGAGGGCACTACAGGCTTCTGTACTCGTATCCTTGAAGGACTGGGTTTCATTTTTAATATGACCGATCCTCCCTTGGCACAGACACATGTTCTCAAAGAAATGCTCTGTGAGGTTACCTTTTACCCACTGAACTTTAAAAATAACTCATCTCTCTGAAGAGAAACTACAAGCCTCTAAATATATAATAATGTATGGTTCAGTTAAATGGTACGAGTCTTTTTACATCACTTAATTGTAAATATCTACACCTGCTGAACAGATTAGACTGGGCTCAATAATTCATTGCAAGTTGTTGCATTAATATTGGTTTAAAAAATAATTTGGTTTTCCCAAGCATACATAATATGCCATTTTACTGAAATTAGGAGAGGTTTTCTTTTTCTAATAAGTGATTGTATAGAATTCTTATTTCTAATACTACAGGTGTTTAGATTAATCTGAAGTCAATTATAATTGTTTATAAATAAAATTTATACAGCAAAACTTTTTGTTATTGTCTTTAATTTTGTTTGCAGCATTCAGGATCTTGTCTTATCTGATCAATGCTTGCTTGCTTCAGTCTTTTACTAGTAACGAATCACGACTTGCGTGAGAGAAACTGAAACATCAGATTAGCAATGAAATAGTATTTGAGGTATACGGACAGGTATTGTACTTCAGACAAGTATTCTACAAATGTAAAGAATTTTTATCTTTACATTTGTGCAGAATAAACTGAAGGTTGAATTGCACAGAAGGCACTGAAGGAAAAAATATACTGGTGGCAGCTCAGTCAGCACGAGGCCTGCTGTGTGTCCTCAGGCGTGACTTCTGTGTGCTGCTTTTATGTAACTAAACTGAACTTGTAACATATAACAATAGAAGAGAGAAGGATGACAGGCTCACAGTTTTAAAACACTTAAATAATTATTTACCCTTATGCAAGTCAGGTCTGTCTTGGAGTTTGAATGATTTGGTTTATGTTTCTTAACAATTAAACATTTCCATGCAGAGAAATCTGCAGCGGTCTTCAGGCAGCATCTAAAGATTTCAGCTGGGTGCTCAAAGCTTCACCAGCAGTGTTGTTGAAGGAGGAATGTAACACTGAATGTTCTGCTTCGAGCAGATCTTCTCAGCTGCCTTAGAAATTCGAACCAGTGACCTCACAGTCACAAGCTTTCTCACCCCTCCTTGAGGCGCAGGCTAAATTAAAATATCAATGGATCAATTATTATACTGGGCCTGTGTTTGGGTGCGTGCCGACTCACATGCTGTGTTTTCTGCCTAAAAAGTCTTATGTCTGCATTTTTTAATATCTTGATCTCCTGTTTTTGAAAGATTGCATCTGTGATTTAAACTAATAAAGTACTAGATTGAATACACCCATGTACAGATGAAATATCGGGGCCTGGGCACCGACATGAAGACCCAGCTCTCCCACAGTGAAGAGTCACTGAAATGAAAACGCATACAAAATTACAGAAGACAAAAAGACTTTTTTGCGGATGTTTCATACTTCTTTGGTATTTGTATATTTTGCTGTTGGGTTGTGTGATCTTGTATACTGAGTTCGTCTTTTTGCAGCCATATCTAGTGTAGTTGTGCCTTTATTGTAAGTTTGTGCCATATTCCTGTAGTTTTGCTTCATTTGGAGTCATTTTGCATCTCCTCTGTATCTTTTTTTGCTAGCGAGTCAGATACCCAGGGCACAGAGATGAAGAAGGTCTGATCAGAAACAGTTTATTACTAGGTCAGGGAGCACAAATAAAAAAATAAAAAAAACACCCTTAAAATGTACGTAATAAAATGTTGTCAATCTACTAAAACTAAATAAAACAATTCTAAAATCCGTAAAACTACCATTTTCTACATTCACTAAAAAACCCCTGCTATAATTATGCCACATGTTCATTATGGGTCCATCAGCAGGCCAGGAATTCTGGCTTTAGAGCAGAGTCCACGCCAGCCTCGTCTTCTGCAGACAAGGAAGAGCCTCCCATCTTCTTGTCCTTCCACGGGCCCATCATATCCCAGCCCAGCTTGCGTTCTGCACCCGAATCCATCATGCGACCACCGCCACAGCTCCCCTTGCGTCGGTGTCCTGCAAAAAAACAAATAGGGGCCAGAACAATGGTCCCAGAAGTGGCCCTGGCGACCCTCTCCCAATCCAGCTGCACCCAGTAAACAACAGTAGAGAGGTAAACCTCTGCCCTGCTGCCAGTCACACGCGTTGTCTCCTACTGTTGCCGTTCCATGAGGTCAGGACTGGGTCGCCGTGTCACGCTGGCCATCGCGCATTCACCTTCCAGTCTGGGGCCTCTCTCCCTTCAGTGCTCAGCTAGCCTGCTTTTAAAATGTCTTTACACACCTGATAGGCCACCTCTGGACACACCCATGCCTCAGCAGGTGGTCCCTATCAGCTAATTTGTCCCATGTGTAGCCATTCCACAATGGATTAAAAACGATGTCACATAAAACACTATCAGAATAAAAACAAAATACAAGATAAATACAAATTTCCACTGTGTGACACTCACACTGACATGTTTAAAGTATATATGTGAACTCATATTTACAGCCCTGTTTCAGACATGTACACACTACAGTACACAAACAAATCGTGTATGCCTGTCAGTGTGAGTGTGTTGGAAGATCCAAGCACACACGTACAGACGCTGCTATACACACACTCCGGTGGGAGGAGCCAAACCTCTCGCAGCTCCGAGTTTGTCAGTTTCCTAAATATAGCGGACAGGATCTGTCCGTGTCTTTCAGCCGGAGACACTTTGATAAAAAGCCCGTATTTACAGAAGCACCGGGAGGCCAGTGGGGGTAAGTGGAGCAAACATGTGTCTTTGTATGTGAAAGTGTGCTGACTGTGTTCTGTGCTTTGGAGACTGAAAGGGAGGGGAACCACGACCCTTCTTGAAGTGCTGCGATCTTCTTTCAGTGTTTGAATTTCTTCCAAAACTGCCTTAAATGTTGCTTCTGCGCTGCTTCATCTCTGTCTAGGCTATATTTGGTAGCGGTTCGTGCTTGTTGTGATCTCATGTCTGAGTGTCGCTTACTGTGAATACTGTACGCGGAGGCTACTGTACATGTTGTGATAAGTGGTCTGAGTGAGAGCTGCATAAAACTTTGATTGGATTGGAAAATCTTTGACAAAGCGTTGCCTTTTCTGCGTATGTCGCTTCGGATATCGCAAAACCTGAGGTGTCCTGAACAATGTGTGTTATTTCCTACAGGTACACAACACCCAAAACTATAACCATAAATTAGCCTTTACAAGGGTTCAGCAAAGCAGTCATGTTGGAAGTCCCCATCAGTGTACATGATCGCTGATCGAATAGGAGTGAATTATACAAGTTTAAATAGTTTTAAGCCAAACTATCCAGTAGTCTAAAGCAAAAAATAAAAAAAGAAGAAGTCCAAACCATAATTTGTTTAAAAACTAGTTGAAGCAGTGGGATGATTGAAGAGTTATTACAACTCATCACAAAATATCTGCTGGAAGATTTCAAAGTACACGCAGCTGGAGATCCTGTGACGACCAGTACACATAGCTGGGGAACAACAATCAAAAATTATAGATATATGTCAATAAAATAGAAAATTTAACAATAAGTTTTTCAAGTTTTTCGACTCTCTGAACCTGACACATTACGCTTAAGCATTTTGCCTAAAGGGGAACTGCTACTTTAATCCTTATTTTACTGCACATGTTCATGTTGACCCTTCTCATATTGCCAGATTTGAGAAGTTGTCGCTTTCTTTTTTTTGAGTGAGTGATATGTTTTTATTGATTAGCATTCAAATATCTCAGTGAAGACAGAACAAAGATTTACCACAAAGCAAGAAAGCATGAGACAAGGCTAATCAAAAGGTATTGGCTGAAGCATTTGCTTATTACGCCAACCCTTTTAACAAAAGATCTTTTAGCATGCAGCTCCTGTACACAGGGCTCGAAGCAAATAATAAAATTCAATTCAATTCAATTTTATTTATATAGCGCCAAATCACAACAAATGTCGCCTCAAGGCGCTTCATAGATACAGAGAAAAGCCCAACAATCATATGACCCCCTATGAGCAAGCACTTTGGCGACAGTGGGAAGGAAAAACTCCCTTTTAACAGGAAGAAACCTCCGGCAGAACCAGGCTCAGGGAGGGGCGGGGCCATCTGCTGCGACCGGTTGGGGTGAGAGAAGGCAAACAAAGCAAAAACAAAACAAACAAACAAACAAGAAAAAACAAAAAAACAAAAAACTTTCCACCTTAGTAAGTAACTACATCAAAGCAAAAGAATCAAGAGGTTTTTTTGTTTTTTGTTTTTGTTTTTTTTTGCTCTTTTCATTCTTGATATATATATTTTTCTAATACTCTATTTTTAAACATATTTTTAAACAAGGAAAATGAACTACACCTTTTTAAATCACTGTCATAACTATTCCACAGGTTAACTCCTCTAACAGAAACACATCTCTGCTTTATATTTGTCCTTATCTTGTTTTTTTTAAAGAAATCTGTTCCCCTTAAGTCATATTGACTCTCTCTGACTTTGAACAGCTTCTGAGTACTGGGGCAAAGCTTTCAGTCAAAACCGAAAAATTACGTTGCTTAGTAGGTTTATGATTTACTTTCAGAACCACCACACATCAAGAGGGTGAGGTGCTGCTCACAAGAACTGGGTGCTGGCTTCCCAATTATGATGAATCAGGAGAATAAAAGGCTTTTAGGAGCAACAGAACAAGCAATGTGAATTAAATAAGAATCTCTAAAGCTTTCAATCATGCAAACCTACACATATAGCACCCTAATAAAAATGTATAGCTTTACATGATATGTCTATTAAAATAGAGTAAACTTCAAATCAGGCTTGAAACTCTCTTAATAATATATGTTATTATAACCCTAGTGCTAGAACACCTCCGCCTTACTTCATTCATTCCAAGAGTAACTCATCAGAGCTGAAAAAAAAAGAAGTGTGGCAATCATTTCAACTAGAGATATGTCATGTAGGAAATAAAGCAACAATGTGAAATAATGGCTAAGAATTCAGTGAAACGGATCATAATTTTGAAAAATAAAATAAACTATTGCATTTGTGTTGTCATGTGAGACTGTAGCCTGTCACATTTTAGATGTTTTAGTCTGATCTTGGCGGGGTTAAAATATTTAAAAAGTTAAAAAGTTCTCTCTCTCTTAACATACAATTGGATATAATGAAACCAGTAAAACTGAGTTCTGGAAAAGTCTTTTATATGAAATGTCATGAAATAAACAGTTATGACATAATGTAGAACTTTCTTGTTCGTTTGTTTGCAGTACCGAGATTATCCGCTAGGGATTTATTAGCAAGGCTGAGTGGTGGGGCATATGCAATTATTTGAATACATCCATACCAGTAATTTCCTGTCCTCTTCCTCTCACCCCAACCAGTTGCAGTAGATAGCCGACCCTCCCTGAGCCTGGTTCTGCACGAGGTTTCTTCCTGTTAAAAAGGAAGTTTTTCCTTCCCACCGTCACTAAAGCATTTAAAAGCACTCAAAGCTCAAAGGGGGTCATATAATTGTTGGTGTTTTCTCTGTTTTCTTTGTATTATTTTAGGGTCTTTCCCTTGGGACAACTGTTGTTGTGATTTGGCACTATATAAATGAATTGAATTAATGGATACTTTACCTAGCAACAGTTATAGATGGCAATTTGCATTTTTATATATATTTTCATATATTTTATTGAAACCACACAAAATAAACCTCTTTTTTAAAAATTATTTTTACTGTAGGCATCACACATTTGTACAAAGGCAAAGTCAATCTTCTTTGGTTTTTAGAAAACAGTCTGCTATTTAGAAAGCAGCATGTCACTTAAATCAGTCTCTCCAAGAAGACAGAATGAGTTCAGTCTCCAGTTGTGTGATTTCTATTAAACAGGCTGTGGTTATTTTATTGGAGTCTGTTACTTAATAAAACAGCTGGCTCATCAAATCACTGCTTATCGCTGAGATAAGGGATAAGTACTGACTAACTCATGGTTTCCCTCACTTTGTCGTAAAGTTGTATTTAAAGGATATATGACGATTATTTAATTTGCTAACCTAAACGTGAAGTGTGGTGTGTTTTTAGTTCAATTCTACTTGGTAAAAGAATGATTTTGTTAAGGGTGGTGACACTGATGCTGGGTTAATGATTTCTTTGATAGTCTAACTGTGGCACTATAAGGAGCACTGTGGAGTGTGTCAGCATTTAATTGCTAAACTCGTAATACAACACTTTTCCTTTGATAAACATGAGAAGGGAAAAACAGCGACATAATATAATGTCTGTGGGAAACACCTAAAAACTTTTTAAATGTGTTGGCTTATAAGAAAGACCAATCCACATTTTTTACACATTGATTGTTAATAGACAGAAGTTATTGGCTCTGTAGTTCAGGCATTCATCCTTGTCCCTTCTGCCTCATTCCTGCTCTTTGTTTTCATATTTCATTAGCAGGGCGAGCAGCATGTACCATCAGCTTCAATTATCCTCCTTGTCAGCGGACCGGCAGGGCCTGTCTGCTGGCTTTAGTGATTACAGGCTTCAGGGGACAGGTAATCAGGTCATGGTTACACCGTCACCCTGTCAGACTTCTGAGACCACGGGGAGCAAATGGGATGAAAGAACTCTACCATCTTCAGTCAGTTAAGGCTAGATATTGATAGTGTATATAACCCGAATACTGTCTGGCATCATTTTGGTGCAGTATCACATAGTGTATATATTTTCTTTCCATTAAACATGGTTGAAACTCTGATGGCATCTCCCTGGTCAAAACTAGTCATGTTAGAATGAGGAAAAAAAAGACCATAAGCGAACAAATGTCAGTGTTGTATCCATGTAGCATAGACGTTGAGTCAGACCATTTCTTTAAAAAGTGAGAAATATAGATTAGATGACTGCAAAGAAGGAACCAAAAATCATTTTTCCACGATGACTAGAGAACATGAAAAGATCACTACCTGATGTTCTTCAGCGTTGAAATGTTTTTTGGTTCTTCTAAGAGTTTCGTTCAGTTTTCCGCAAAAAGCTTTCAAGGCATACTATACAGGACTTGCTAAACACCAGATAGAAGCTGGTGATCATAGCTGAAAAAAATCTTAGAGACCAAAAAATGTGGTGTCCCTCAGTTTCTTGACTCCAAGTTAACCTTAATGTTTAACATCAGCCACATGAGTTTAAAGTTGCTCCCTGTTTTTTTGCACAGGTTCAAGTTATCTGAATGGCTTAATAGCTGTTATCCAGGGTTTAAAGTAAAGCAGTGTACTGGGACTTGATGGGAAGTAGTGCATTCTTAAAAACACATCATACGTTATGATGGGTTTCACACGGGAATGTTCTCATCACCCAGTTGCATTGCATAGTGGTTTCATGCACATCGTGATCTCATTATTTTAAATCTGATTAAAATACATGTTGCTAGTGCTTATGTTTAAAAGAATATAATATCCCTTGATACTTATGTCAGCCCATTTGGAAAACATGGACCCTGCCTTTCATCATTGTTTAACTTAAAATTTAATGCAGCCCACAGTGCTGCTTCTAAAACCCATTAAACAGACTATGAGCATGTGGATATCTTAGCAGAAATGATAGACATTATTACTGTGTCTGCCAAAATAAAATGGGTACCCACCCCCCAAAAAATATCTAAGTGTTTTATAAAGAATGATGCAAGGGTTGGTGCTGAAGATGTTACTAGGGTGTGTCCAGTACATGCAGAAGAAATTCAGCACCATCATATTTTCTTGGTTTATACCAATGCTTCTATAAATTTACACCTAATACAAAAGACTGTTTAAGCCTAACAGTCATTTATTTACTTAGATATTATTCAATATGTGCATACAGCCTGCGTGACACTTGCAGGGCACGGTCCCAGATTTTGCTGATTTTACATTCATCATTGAGCTACCCAGGGTAAGTATGAAACCAATGATAAAAATATAAAACATAATTTCCCAGAAAAGAAATTAATTTATCTGACAATGTGTGTTTTCAAATATTTGGAGGGGAGAGCTTTTAAATACAGTTATATGTAAGCTATGCAGCTGCCAGTACTTATAGCTGGTACTCCAGCTATAAGTACTTTTTAGCTACAGTACCACGATGCTGCTTGACTCCGTTGTCATGATGGTATTTGCTAGCCTTGCATTGCTATACAAATGTAACTAGTTTATAACATGTCAGTTCAGTTGTGTTTTCTAAGACACATTATCACTGGGCACAGACCAAAGCACCTCTGGAAACTATTGGACGATTACAACCAATCAGAGCAAAAAAATGTGATGTATTGCTAATGGATGGAAAAATGTCATTTTATCAAACCCGCCCCTTGGTGGATTAACAGTTGTCTCAATGCCAACCAGGCTTGGAACAGTGACTTTCCACATTTGTGTTATTCCCAGGCTAGGTCTTGGCCATTCATGCACATTGTCTAGTATTCAGTGTGACTCACCACAGACCAGAGTTGGGGAACTCCGGTGTCCTGCAGATTTTAGTTGTGTCCTTGATCCAACACAGCTGATTTAAATGGCTAAATTACCTCCTTGACATGTCTTGAAGTTCTCCAGAGGCCCGTTAATGAACTAATCACTGACCCAGAGTGAGAGCTAAAACCTGCAGGACACCAGCCCTTGAGGCCTGTAGTTTCCCACCCTTGCCCTAGACCATGCTGTTTATTTTATTTATTTATTTTTTTGGTGTAAATCTTTCTCAGTTGAAGGTAAACTTTAAATTTCATTTTAAAACTATCGACCTTTACTATTCTATCAGATTAAAACAGCAAAGAATTGAAGAATTATACTAGGGTTGCACCGATACCGATACCGATACTGGTATCGGGTATCGGGGCCGATACTGTAAAATGTGTGTGTACTCATACTCGTAAAAGTTAACCGATACCATGAACCGATACCAACTTATTTCATTAATCAGAGGGTGGATTGTCATTTCTGTTGTAGTTTTTTAGATTGGCCACTAGGGGGGCAATTATTATTTTATTTATTTTATAATTTTTATATTTTATTATTTATTTAATAATTATTATTTTGTTTGTTTGTTTACAATATGGACACTGTGCAATAATTTAAAAGTTCATTTTATTCGCAAACCTAATTTGTATTTATTTTATTCCAAACAGAAGTGTTTATTTATTATTCCGAAAGCTCGAGACAGTGCCAATAGTTCAGTGATATTTTGTAAAATTACAATGTGGAGACTCTGCAATAATTTAACAGAAGTGCTTATTTTTCACTTGAAATTTTTTTGTGGTCATTTTTATTAAGATTTTATTTTTTATCGGCAGGGAATATAATAAAACCTGTCTTCCAATTAATTGTATTTGTGTGTGTGGTAGAAGTATCGTTTTTTGTACTCTGTATCGGCAAGTACTCAGATCCAAGTATCGGTATCGTATCAGTGTGAAAAAATTGGTATCGTTGCATCCCTAAATTATACATAAGTTTTGCAACAGGAAGCATACAAAACCAATATTGGTTGTATAACACGTTGGGTAAATCATTTAATAGTATAATGTTAAACAAACCTGTGATTTCTCATGAGAAGTGAGGAAATATCCTTTTTTGACATTTTAAATGAAGATGTGGATATAAAACCTGTTAGCAATAACATGACAATCTTTAATCTTGTATCCACTCTGTCAGTTAAGTTTCTTTGTGTGGCTGCACCGAGTCCATGTGTTCCCAAGTGGTATTTCCTTCCCCTCCTAGTTTCTCTAATGATAGAATATTTGGGGCCTTGTGGTAAACAGAAATAGCAACACTTCTGAGGGACAGGCTTCTCTTTTTGCACCACATGCTGAAGAAATAGAGGCTGCACTGTATGCATTTGTGTGTGTGTGTGTGTGTGTTTTATTGAAAAGCTATTTTAAGTTATCCGTGACTGACTGATTTGAGTTTTTCTTTCCTAGTCAATTAGATGACTTGCTTTAGTGAATCCAAGCTAAATCACGTAGCTTTAATGTGGATAAATGCATTGAACCTGATGAGCTTGATGACAACTCCCTAAACGTTATGCATTTTGTATCACACAAAGAAGAAAAGATGAAAGCTCTAGTTGATACTTCTTGCCGTAGAAGCTTGTTGTATTTTGCTAGCTGTCTGTGTTGATGTTGGTGATCTGAGTAAGGAACAGCCTTCTTGTTCTAGGTGTGAAAGCGTTTGCAATCTGTAATGTGATTCCTACAAATCATACCTGTTAAAAAATAGATTCTCATCGCTGGTTTCATTGCATTCAGCAGATTGACTTCAGTCTAAATGAAAGAAGTGCTCTCAAGATTTCCTCTCCAGAACAAACTGACTGGACTGCATTTACAAAGCACTCGTCTAGCTTTAATAAGCACTTTACACTACAAACCATGTTCGCCCATTTGCACAATGCTTTCTATACTATACATTTAGCACTTTTTCCTATTATATTCACACACTGTCACATTGGGGTTAGTTTTAAGGTTCAGTATCTTGCAAAACGACACTTGAGCATGCAGACATTCATTCAGAAAAAAACTGTAAATAATGGTTTCGTCAATTAATTGATATGTGTAGCTATTTAGATGTGTATTAGTAGCACACCGGTAATTGCCAATAACTGAGCAGCCACCATCAGCAGTTTTACCAAGAGGTGCGTCACTATTATTGGAGGCACCATACACAAAGTAAAGGCAGTGCCAAATTGCAGCGCTTCAGCTCCTGTCATCCAATCAATATACTTTGAGCTTCAATGCACCATCTATTGACCTCTCCACATCTTCGTTTACTAGTCTGCTAACATCTTATTTCATTGTAGAGCTCTGAAGTTCAGGAATTGAATACTTATTGTAACAAAAAAGTGACACAAACTTAACCTTTCTAAATCTTTTGACTGTGCCACCTTCTCTGTATCCATTCCTTCTCCTTTCACTTGCCATACCAAACACTTCTAGTTTCTATCTGACACTTTAGACTTAAATCAAAGAATTCACTCTGGCCACTCTTTTAGTGTTGTGTAAGGATGATGACAAAAAAGAAACTAAAGAAAATTCTTTGTCTTTGACTGTTTGAAACGCCAATTGAGAAACATTTTGTTGATCCACCCATCCACCCTGCACACTGCCGTATGACCTGGCTTCCTAAGTTTGCTCCTGTCATAATTACTTTGGCCATCAGAGGGCTGTGTCACATGTTTTGAGGTTAGTAATGCTGTTGTTCATTTGAGCAACTGAAAGGTTTTGTCAGTTCATTTGCTTGCATTGCAGTGACTGATGATTATGAAGATGTATTTGGGCGTTGAGGGTTTGAAATGGTGATATTAGTTAATTAAAATGAACTACAGTGAGCCTGGCTTGTGACAGGTGAGCACATTAAAATACTTATTTGATTATGTATCTCTGCTGGTCCTGATTCAAATTACTTTCCGGCAGCGCTGAAGGGTCAAGGGAAATATAAAATGTGTTTTAGGCGTATTTATATATGGAGGTAATATTGAAATCATGTTTATTGTGTTGAGCAATACTTTCTAGCAGTGAAGGCTTTGAGTGATCTCGTCTCTCTTCAACTCTACCCTGCTCCACTCTTCTCTGCTTTCCTCTTGCTGTGGCTTTTGGAAAAGCTCCTAATCTGTTGGACTTGAGAACTCTTCCTGCGGGTCACCCCAGTAATCGGGTTTGAGCCAACTCTTCCTAGCCAGCCAAACCTCTGGCTGCCTGCCGTCTGACCACAGGCCCACACACCCGCACGTTTGATGCTAAATATGCAGCAGAGGAGCTAAGAAATTACGCTCAATAAATATAGAAATCAAATAAAACAATTTCCAAATATTAGCCTTGCAATTTACTTTCCTGCAATCATATAAGTCTGCCTTTGTCGCTCACAGTAAATAGATTTCCCGCGGAGCTGCCAGGTTAAACAGTAATGTTGAATCAATAGCAGCATGGCTTGGCTTAATTAAACTCACTGTTGATTTGTAGGGATGAGAGCCAGACCAGAGAGCGGTTTGGGTCTGCTCAGTGTCCTGACACTGTTCTTAATGGTGCCAACACTTGATTAATACTGGCTGTACATGAAGACACTGTCACTCCATGCTGAGTTGAAGACTAGGTTACACCAGCAGCTTCCGCACTGTTCAAGAGAATTCTTTATTGCGAGTGTCTGGTTTTTAGAGTTTTCTGCTAATGTGTGTAGGATTGCTTTTTCCATACTTTGCTATAGTATGTCAAGCAGTCGTGCTGTGCATTTGTACTGTGGCCTCAAAACAGGGGATAGGTGACTGAAGCTTCTCTTGTGTTGCTCTTTTTACATTTAGATATCAACCTAACTTTACATTAGCATCATCCACGCCAGTGTTTTGCAAAGTAGCTGTTGATATAGTAGTGGACTGAACCATTACTGCTGTTGCTGCTTTGCACTGAAAGTTTTCCACTGGTGAACTTGCATGAGTTTTTTGTGAAGTAATAAAGAAGGCATGGTGTGTTTGTTATGCAGTTAGCAAATCTGCTCAGATAAACTGCTTTACCATCTTTCTTGGGGTGTTAGCAAGGACAGCTTCGTCTCACAGCTGTTCTTAGCATGGCTTGGTCTGACTAACAGGGAGTTTTTGTTTTTTGTTTTCATTGCATGGCTGTGCAAAAAGACAGTGAGCTCTCAACTGCTTGTATGGCACGCTTTGGTGTCATTTTAGCTTGTTGTGCACCTCCCAGTATTTCTAACCCACTGCATGCAGTGTAGCCAGAGTGCATGAGGTACAAGTGACAAGTCACTGGTAGGCAAATAAAACTGGTAGTTTTATTTGCCTGACTTACTCTCTTTTTTTTAAAGGAAATAAATGTTTTGTATTATATGTGATATCATTTGGCCGGTTAGGCAGTTAGCTGTGATTGGTTGTTGTGGTTCTTTTCATTACTCGGCTTGGGTCATGCACTTCACTTATACTGCGTTCAGTTATTTATTTATTTTTTAGTAGGTTTAGGCAAGTAGCTATTCAAAATGTAGGAAACAAAAAGAAGAAACTTGTTTGTTGATAACATTGCTTGAAGCACTGGTATTAAGAGAAGCCAGGATCATGGATTTGAGCAATTATTTCTCATAATCACAGTAAACCTAGAGGCTGATTATAAGTAATGTTAGCATAGGCACCCATATGGTCTGAGGGCGAATCAGCTGCTTAAAAATTCTAAAACACACAAAGACGCCATGAAGAAAAAGTGGTTTACTATTGTTTTATCATCCAGAATATTGAGTTGACACCTAATTAGATGTCTATAATTAGAAAGACTGATTAAAATAGGCAAAGTGCCTTCATTCAAACACTGCAAAACTGTAGGTTTGGAAATCAGGCCAGTTACAACATGTGTTGAAATACTAGCCAGTTTTCAGCATCTGCATAAACTTATAAACTCATCCTGCAGCTCTACACCGTCCATCTGTTTGCACAGCGTTTTCTGAGCACTTATTTTCTTGCACAGCCTAACGTGAGTGTGTTCAAAGCACCCACGTCTTATCTTTCCATTCAGCAGGAGACAGTTTTTCAGTGTACAGCTTTTTTTAGTCTGACTTTGTTTTATTATTTACACTCCCTAATCTAATGATCTGAAAAGCTTTAGAGACTCACCTTTTTATAGTCTTCTATTACCTCTATGTGGCACTTTTGCGAGATCGATACAAATTCAGTTTGTGTGGAGGCATTCTACTCGTCCAGTACATATGCTAACCTAAAAAAAGAGCTCACTGTTTAACCAGTATTTTCAAAGAGCCAGAAATGCTAATGGTGAAATATATGTGTGTATATGTAAGCAGGGGTTTTGGGTAGGGGATAGGAGATTGCCTAAAGGAACCTCAACATGGAGGCCTCAGATCTTCTTACCATTACTTTACAAGATAAAAAGGAAGTTATTACTTTGCTGAAAGCGCAGAATTTCAATGAGAGCAGGAACAAACAAAATGTTAAAGAATTCATTATAATATCATTTAATAGATCAAAAGATTGGGCTGAGGCTACAGATATTTCTCACTTTTGAAGCTATGTGGCTCGGCAAACTCATTTGCTTTTAAGGACAGCAAACCTCATAAATACATGCACTAATTCATGGTGTGATGTTCGCAAACTTTCCAAATGCGTCCCTTTTGGGAACTTTAGACTCATGTTCACTTCCCACAGCCCACGCCAGAGCCCAAAAGTGACTAGTCGATAAGTGCATGAACAAGACACTCGGATAGGCTACCTCTCAGTCATGACTGAGAAACTCATGCAGTCACATAACTTGTTGGTGATGACTTTTTAGGGTGGAAACTGATCAGTCAAACTACAATTGATGCAACTTCTATGTTGGTTGTCTGTGAAGGTTCTCAGTCATCCAGGTCATCGTAGTCAAAGGAGCTTGCAAAGAAAAGCGTCTGGACTTCTTTAAGTTACTTGAAGACGTTTCACCTCTCATCCGAGAAGCTTCTTCAGTTCAGTGGGTTAATCCGTTCTGGCTGATTGGGACCCACACCCAGTTTCACACCTTGGCTCAGGCGATTAGAGGATCATCGGGGGGTCCTTTTGTCCCTCTGTGGGGGGATACTCCCATTAGGTTTAAATCTGGGACTGTCCACCATTTGACTTTAGAACTGAAGAAGCTTCTCGGATGAGAGATGAAACGTCTTCAAGTAACTTAAAGAAGTCCAGATGCTTTTCTTTGCAAGCTCCTTTGACTTCTATGTTGGTTGCCTGACTGCTAATAGTTGCGTGTCAGTTTAACCTTAAAAACTGTGAAATTTTGGATCACTTATTTGGCATACGTTAAGGCACGATCCCATCACTCCTCTCTCCAGCTTTACTGTACAAAATCAGCAGCTATTGCTTTTCAAAAAGTTATAATCAAAAATTTCTCAGATCAACTCATAAATGAAGCTGTAACAGCTAACTTTGGTGGTCTTCTTCTTTTACTTCTACTCAAAAGTGTGCTGAATGTTGCTGTTTTGTATCGGCCTGGTCCACATTAAACACTAAGCACTTATATGGTTGTAAGGCTTGCAAAACTCTCTCTTAACGTCAGTTGCATCACTTCAGTTTAAACATCAGTAACTGAATGAGAGTCTGTTCTTTTGGCCAAATGGTTAGTACTGATTGAGCGAAGACTAGAGTTTCTGGTCTTTCTTTTTCTGTATTCATTTCTGCAGAGAAATTTAATTTTTATTTTCGTCAGCTCTCCATAACCCACAAGCATTTGTAGATTTGTGTCTCCGTGAGACGTTTTTGAAAGGCAAATACTAAATGAGCTTCAAAGTTGTAGCAGTAGTGTTTCCATATAGAAAATATGATTGGGGATTCTTGACACGGAACTGTGTGGGAGCAGCTCAGATTGCAATTTGTAAATGTTATTGGCTCAGCAGACCTTCAGCCTGTTTTTCTTGTTAGAAATTTTACACTGTACAATTACAATTTGGAAACACAAGTAGACACATAACCAACATAATGACCCTTAAACACAGCCCAGGCTCATCTCACCTCGCAACCTCAGCTGACAGCCTTTTAAGAAAACATGAAAATGGCAAACAGAAAAAAAGAACATATTTTGTCAGGATTCAAACTTAATTTGGAGTCCAATTAACATTTTTTTGTTTTCTTTTTAATGAAAGGAACAGAGGGTATGGAAGTGTGGCCGCATTTTATAAGGCAGCTTGTGTTTCAATCTTTGTTGCAGGCATGACATCAGTGTCTCTGTGTTGAGACAGGAAAATCTTAGCCCACTGCCACTGCCATAAAAGCAACACAATAATGAAATGACATCACAGTGTGCCAGTAATTAAATGAGCAGACTGCTGTCTTGGAGTTTTTACAAGGCTGGGAGATTGAGAGTAACATTGTGGCGCGCAGGAGAATGGGGTGTCAGTAAATGAAGCCTCCAAGCTACGGGCTTTTTTAATGTATAATTCACAAATGTATTATTACATTTTTATTGCATTATTCTTATGGTTTGATACACACACTGACATGGCCTTTTATGTATTCTTGCCTCCTTAAGGAGAATCCTACTTAACAGAATAACACAGCTTCTTCACGTGCTAACTGGGGAGTCTGGTGGTACGGCAGATGACAGTTTAAGCCAACTAATCTGCCTGGCCTTAAGCCTAGCTTTAAATGGCCATGCTGCTGGTGCATGGAGATCAGTTTAATTATTAGATTTCAAGCAAAAACCCATTAGCTTCGTGACCTGCAAAACAGCATAGGCCAGTGTCGATACTCTGGCTGCTTGATACCAGAGGCTAGCTTGTCTGACTGTGGGTGATGAATTAATCGCAGTGCATGTTCCTGTCATGCCTGGCAACAGACTACAGCATCATTTGGTTTCCTTTCTCCTGACTCACTATAAAAGACGTGTTCCTGTCTCACCAAGCCACAGGAGAGAAGCTAAAGCGGAACATTCAGAAGACTTTGACTCTACTGAATGTCAGGTTTTGTCATTGGCCACGTTTACAAGGAATCTCATTTGCAGCTGTTGTTGCTGGTAGTAATATGCAAATGATCATTCTTATTCAGAAACTGTGCATTGTGCCAGAGCATGATTTGCATAACAAAATGTTAATTCAGTCTCTGCTTCTTTCCATGATATTTTAACATAAATTGTCATTCACTTTCTTTACATCAAAGAAGTATGTGCACATCTGGGCTTGTGTGGAGAGTGGTAATATAGATGGGGACTGTTAAATACTTCAGCTAGTAAATAAGCCCGATCTAAGTCCTGCACCCTCAGGGACCAGGTCCACCACATAGAATGTTTATGATGCATTCGTTCCCCTAGAACCTTTATAAAAACCTTCATTTATTAGAACTTCAAAGAATGTCCAGGCTTGCTGGGGAGAGAGAATCTTCTGCCTTATTTTGCCTTGAGCAAAAGATCCTCTCTTCTCTTGCTGGTGGATACCATGCAAATAAGCTGCTAGAAGGAAGAAGGACGATGCTGAGCAAAATGTGAAGTAGGAGAGAGCAAGGAGACAAGCAAAGCTGCAGGGAAGGTAAAGACACGAATAAAGCAATCTCTGTCATCAGTTCTTAACACTTTAGCAAACAGTAATGAAAGAGAAACTCTTTCATCTACTAGCAAATCACCACAGATCTCACCATGGTTGTTTCTGCACTGACTACTAGGATCAGCTCCATAATCTACTGGAACAAAATGAAATTCGGAGACAGTGATTTCTTTATTTGGCTGGCAGCAGAAGATTGGGGGGCTATCGAGTGGTGCCTGCTGCGTAGTAACAGCTTGAAGCCTTATTGATTTAATGTTGGAGTGACTGGAGCAGAGGTCACAGTGGGGTCAACACAATTAGAGTTGGACCCATGCTCTTTAATGAGGAGATGTGATGAAAGGGTTGCCAATTACTCTGCCAGTTTGTACTGAAAACAACCTGTTAAGAAAGAGCATGATTAACCTTCCACAGCTCTAACTTCTGCTCATTCTTTACATGAGGAGATGGTGAAGGGGGGCATTAATTAGTGCTCATAATGTTAGAACTACTGTGTAGAACTTTCTATTTTTACAAAGCCCCTTTAGTAAGACATATTGAGGTCAACAGTCCAGTGTTAGATGGGGCCCATCATGTTTATGTCAAAGGTAAATACCGAAAGAGGAAATGCATGGTACTATGTGCACTCTATTACAATTTTTAAATATGTACATTTGCATACGCTTTGAGCAACATTTATTTGACACATAGTTGTGGTATGAACTACACTGTGCAAAAAAATCTTGTGTAGCGAAGGTTGCTATCGATTGAAGAAAAAGGCATCATCTTTTTTTTTGCCTTCTTGCTGACCAACTACACAAAAGTTCAACTTTGTCAGCTTCTTTATTCTGAGAGAGAGAGAGAGTCAGTGTTTCAGGAAAAAAGCTGCACATCTGTTGTGGATTTTAATCTTTTTCTTTTTGCAGTGCAGTAAACGCAGAAGTGCATTCCATCACGGATACAGTGTTTTTTTTCACTGCATGAAAACTAGACCTTATGATCTTCCTGAGGGCTGACATCGATCACCTCTACTGGTGTCTAAGAACACTAGGCAATTTTGTTCCTCAGAGACTCTTATTGGCATTGAATGGACCAGGTGTTGCTATTGACAAAGATGCATTATATTATATTATATATTACATCTATGAAGCAATAGGCAGTATATTAACTTATAGCCTATACGTTAGCTGTGCCTATAGAACATTTGGAAACAGAGGGAACGGCTATCATGTCTCTCCCCAAACAATCAGCTTACCAAGTAAGCTAATTTGATCTTGTTTGGCTAATCTGTACAACACCCCCAACACCCCTGCAAAAATGCCACATGGTTCCATGTGGGTGTAGCTGTGTTGAAAGTCCTTGAAAACAAATTCTTACCAAAAATTGTCATCAATTTTATATTTTATGTTGACCAAAGGCTTGCTTTTTGCCATATTGGCTCATAGACATCAATGTGATTATATGATATGTGATAGTGTGATATGTATTTGTCAAAATTAATGTTAACTATTTTCACACATGAATTCCAACCGTGAACTTCTTGAGAAATTATCTAACAAAGGTGCATGTGAGAACACAAGTTGGACATTGAATGCCCTTTAACATGCCATCTCTCTCCATGTGGTGTTGACTGATGTGAGAACGTGGCAAGTAAATTCAAATGGAATAAGTGGAATGTTTCCTTTTTCCACTATCTAGACAGTGCTTTCTTCTAAACCACAATGAGTAATTTAAATAGAAAAAGCAGGGGAGTGAAGTTTAACAGATATGGAAGAAGGAAAATCTGGACAATTATAGGGTTTAATTTTCCTGACACTGGCCCTTCGGAACAGTGGAAACCAGCTCCAACCACTAGTATGGATCACGCGCTTTGCCCTTAGAAATTTGTTTGGTGTTTGTTTATGTGTATATATTTTTTAAATTCAGAGACAGACTGATAAATAACTTTATTGTTGATAAATAACTTATAATAAAGTTTAGCATAAAATAATTTGATCTATTTGACCTTTTGGCCTGACTTCTGGCTTCGGATGTAGCAATAAATTTATGTTCAATGGAATAAGAAAATGTTAATGGTGGTTTGTGTGTTTGTAGTGTTTTGAAGGGTGATTTACTCAAAGCTCCTTCCTTGCCAGGCAGACTGATCATAAAACAGGAAGTACTGTAGCTGACAGAGCTAACAGGAAGCTGGCAGCTTGCAGGGGTTTTACTTCACTCTAGTTTAGTTATGTCCACCCTTTTTGTCATCACTGTGGTAGTAAATAATTTTTTCATACTTTTAAATATAGACTTAGTTGAAGTTTTGAGACGCACACAAATAAATGCTAGTAATAGTTCCAAATCATTTTTAAATGACTGATGAATATTAGATGACTTAACCTGCATTTAATCTTGGAACATTTCAGTGGCCACGAGTTTGAAACACTGTTGCTGATGAACTACGTGGGTGACACAATGTTTCAAACTCCCACACTACACTTCACTATTCATAAGAATTGCTCAGTAGAGTCATGGGTCATGATGTTTCACTGTCAGAAAATGTAGCTTTAAGTGAGCTTAAATTTAAGTGAGCTCTTCATAGTGGATATAGAATAGAATAGAATAGAATAGAATAGAATAGAATAGAATAATCCTTTAATTGTCCCACAAGGGGGAAATTTGGTTGTAACAGCAGCCAAAAAGACAAATATACAAACAAACAGTACACAGGACACGGAACAGAAACATACACAATTTTTTCTTACATATTTACATTAAGGACAATGGTTACTATAAACAGAGAGTACTGTACAGTTATTAAATTAAATAAAAATAATTACAGGTAATATAGAATATAGGTTATTGCTTAGTATACAACCGGGAAGTATTTTAAAGGAACAGTTTAACATTTTGGGGTATATACTTTACTTTCTTACTAAGATTAATGATATCATTGTCATGTTTATGCAGCAGCTAAACAGCCAGCCGTAGGGTGGCCACAGTCTGCCTAAAAATCTACGAGTACCGATATATTTTCAGAGCCAAACCCAAACCCCTTCACCCCCTATATACGAAATGATCCTGGTGGTGTGCACAACTTTTGACATGTAGAAAAACTTGCAAGACAAGTGTCATATACCTATCATGGGCTCTGATGATTTGCCACATCATGTTCATGGATAGAACTTGGCCAGTGGTCTGCATATGATTTATTTAGCCATTTGCAAATATATAGTAGTGATTGCAAGCTTTACAGTTTAACTGATGTTTATGTGCTCTGCCACAAGTTAACTGCATTGCCGTCAACTCAGTAATTTGTCAGACACAGAGAGAGGGACGAGTGCATTGTTCCAAAGATCTTAACAACAACACTACAATGGCAGGTGTCCACAGCACTACATTTGCTTATAATACATGATAAGAATCTCTGTCACAGCAGTTTCAGTGTTTGTGCAAAACTCTTCATCCAACCTTAGTGCCTTAGGATGGCACTACTCAGCAATTCCGCTTTAAAGACTTCTTGAAACATCTAAACAACATCAGCCATAAATAAATAAAAAACAGTCAGCGATGTGCTCTGCTGCTGGGCTCTGCCAAACCTAAGCAGCCCATATATTCATGCACCATAGTGTTCAGTCACCCAGCACTAGCTTGGTGCTGGTTATTAACAACTCCAAAAATAAGTACTGCTACCGCTACATTCGCCTACACTAACATTCACTAAGCAACATCGTTTGTTTGAATCATAAAAATAACAACTTGCATTTTTTAAAAACTTGATTCAAATTTAAACTGACAAACAAAAGCACAGAATAATTATTAAAGGTAAAACTTACTTTGGCGTTTCCTTTTTTATTTTACAGACCACAGTTTTGTCTTTGGCTGAGCTCAATATTCTTTACTTCTGCTTTACGTCCATGTGATTATTCTAAGATTTTGTCACTTTGTCTAACAACTTATGTGAAGTTTTAGCAAATGTATTTGGCTGTCAGCTATTTTTTTTTTTTTGCAAAGAGGTTCCAATGTGTGTACTCCCCATTCATATGTACTCTTGTGTGGCACTCACCATACTTTATCTGTAAAACAATGTTAGGTGGGAGCTCTTTGACTCTTATTTACCAAATCAACAAGAAGTGAGATTCTGCTATTGAAGAGACATACGAGATAAAGTAAAATCCAGCGCAATCCAACCTTGGAAAAGTGTGTTTCACACCCTGACAAAGCATCGTCACGCTTCCGAATATCCACAAGAATTGGATTTCATGGGCGAGAGAAGGCGGAGGGTTTTTGACTGTGAGGTTCGCTCTAGGGTTTAGCGCTCCCTGTTTCTCCTGTTTTGGCTTCCCTTCATTGGCTTCCTGTTAAATCCAGAATTGAATTCAAAATCCTGCTCCTCACATACAAGGTCTTAAATAATCAGGCCCCATCTTATCTTAATGACCTTGTAGTACCATATTACCCTATTAGAGCACTTCGCTCTCGCTCTGCAGGCCTACTTGTTGTTCCTAGAGTATTTAAAAGTAGAATGGGAGGGAGAGCCTTCAGTTTTCAGGCCCCTCTTCTGTGGAACCAGCTTCCAGTTTGGATTCGGGAGACAGACACTATCTCTACTTTTAAGATTAGGCTTAAAACTTTCCTTTTTGCTAAAGCATATAGTTAGGGCTGGACCAGGTGACCCTGAATCCTCCCTTAGTTATGCTGCAATAGATGTAGGCTGCCGGGGGATTCCCATGATGCATTGAGTTTTTCCTTTCCAGTCACCTTTCTCACTCACTATGTATTAACAGACTTCTCTGCATTGAATCATATCTGTTATTAACCTCTGTCTCTCTTCCACAGCATGTCTTTTATCCTGTCTTCCTTCTCTCACCCCAACCGGTCGCAGCAGATGGCCGCCCCTCCCTGAGCCTGGTTCTGCTGGAGGTTTCTTCCTGTTAAAAGGGAGTTTTTCCTTCCCACTGTCGCCAAAGTGCTTGCTCATAGGGGGTCATATGATTGTTGGGCTTTTCTCTGTATTTATGAAGCGCCTTGAGGCGACATTTGTTGTGATTTGGCGCTATATAAATAAAATTGAATTGAATTATCAAGAGGAAAGCATCTTCTAAAGTTAGAGAGGTGCTGAAAGGGTCAGAGCAAGTTTAAATTATGAAATGAAAGGGAATTTTTTAATTGATGTTTCCACATTTTTTATGTCGGTGTTTATACGTATAATTAACACTTTATTATGATCTGATATTTGCGTGTTACTTCACCACAAAAGGAGAAATTCCACAGCAATATCACATTTGTTACCAGTGTATGAAACACATCCTAAATTACTGTAATTTTCTTTTAGGCAAGGGAAGACAGGTTTATTTATAGAGCGCATTTCATGTACAAGACAACTCGGTGCTTTTTAACAGTTTTAAGATCTAACTTAAAACAAATTTAAAAATGTACTTAAAATTAAAAGAACTAAGATTTGGAGCAGACGTCAGGTTTTGTGGTAGTATGTTGCAGATATTAGGAGCACAAATAGTAGATGCTGATGTTCTTGTTTAGTTTGAACTCTCAGAATGGAAAAAAGCAAACTGTTAAAGTGATCTGGTTACTCACTGTTTTAGAATAGATGGGACTTTTTGTTTGGGTGTAATAATATTACAGTACATGGATGATTTGTGTGTTTGTGAGTGCTGGTTGTCTGTTGGGTCATCTCTGTTTGTATTAATTTTCATATCAGCCAGACAGTTTCTGCCATAGTAACATTGACCAGGACAACTTGTCTGGGAAACATGTGAATGAACGGTGTAAAACAGACTCCACTGAAGCACGGGCAACCTGAAACAAAGCAATTGTTGCTACTACAGAGAGGAAAAAGTGTCTATAAGCATTTGGCAATTTTGTGTTTCAGTAGTATTGCATTGTTTCTGGATCCAAGGTGCATCATCTTTCATTCTTTTTAAAATGTCAACAATAAAGCACTCAGAGGAAAACATATGGAGACTAGACTTACTGCCAGTAGGGCTGCCACAAACGATTATTTTTGCGAATAGTCGACTAATCAGATCATGTATCCATTGGACGTAAAACGTACAGCTTATTGCACCAGCATGCATCTGCTCTTATATAACTATCATTAGCTTACAGCTTTAAGTGTTTAAGGTAGGGATGCAACGATACCAATTTTTTCAAACCGATACGGTACCGATACTTGGATCTGAGTACTTGCCGATACAGAGTACAAAAAACGATACTTCTACCACACACACACACACAAATACAATTAATTGGAAGACAAGTTTTATTATATTCCCTGCCGATAAAAAATAAAATCTTAATAAAAATGACCACAAAAAAATTTCAAGTGAAAAATAAGCACTTCTGCTAAATTATTGCAGAGTCTCCACATTGTAATTTAACAAAATATCACTGAACTATTGGCACTGTCTCGAGCTTTCAGAATAATAAATAAACACTTCTGTTTGGAATAAAATAAATACACATTAGGTTTGCGAATAAAATAAACTTTTAAATTATTGCAGAGTGTCCATATTGTAAACAAACAAACAAAATAATTATTATTAAATAAATAATAAAATATAAAAAATTATAAAAAAAATAAAATAAATAAAATAATAATTGCCCCCCTAGTGGCCAATCTAAAAAACTACAACAGAAATGACATGCCACCCTCTGATTAATTAAATAAGTTGGTATCGGTTCATGGTATCGGTTAACTTTTACGAGTATGAGTACACACACATTTTACAGTATCGGCCTTGATACCAGTATCGGTATCGGTGCATCCCTAGTTTAAGGTATGTGCTAACTAAAAATAAAGACAAGATGATAGTTTATTTCATTTTAATGACCTTTGCAGATTGTTTCGGTGGAGTTTAATAAACTCCTTGCTATCTAAACTATACCAGGACACCGGAGTATACTCTTGAGCATCTCACACTTCTGATAATCAGTTGTCTCTTTGACGTTTATTCAGCTGTGTAGAAACTATAACTTTAATCTCAGCCAAACCGATTTACTCAGGAACAAATAAAATACTAAAAAAAGCCAAACAGTATCATTTTTAAGTTATCTAAGTGACTTATATATCATGTTACCCACCAGCTATCGAGCTGGTGGGTAACAGACGTTTCCGGAAACGTACCAGTACTGTAACTTACAAACTTACTTCAACTTTCAAATCTCATGAGATTTTTTCATCAAAATCAAAACAGACATCTACCAGTAATTTCAGTGAGTAGACTTTAATTTTTTTCATGTCCAATTTGGCAATTTTTTAATTCAACAGGTAGTGCCTTACCTTTGGATAAGCCAGCTTATGCCCACTCACGTCAGACCACTGGCTCGTGCCTGTCCGTTCGACAGCCTCGGACCGTCCAAACCTCCAACTTCCACACCAATACCACAGGACGAGCCCCCAAACTGTCATGGATTCAAATATTGGGGATGGATACAAGAAGAAAACCAAAATAACAACACTGGTCCGGCCGGGTTGAGTCAAAGGATGATTTTAATGAACACGCATGGGAGATGGACACTGTACGCAGACAGCATCAGATCTCAAAATGCTGGAGCATTGATCAAACTCTTATAGCCTCTAGTGGCCCCCACCTAATCATAAAAGCCTAAACATTCACATTCTTTCTCACACACAGCGCCTAAGCTACGACCTTGGCTCCCTGTTTATCTGCTCCTGCTGAGATGGGGCAGTATGCTCTGTTCTCTTCTAACCAGACAAATAAGGCGATGACTTTCTGCAAACAGTATTTCTTATAACTCAGCAGTATAATGCATCATAAAACAATATCATTCATTCACAATAAATCAGCAGTCTAATGTAATGCAAATCAGTTTAACAAATGTAATAGTTATCACCTTCTTCTAATTCAGGAGAATAATGCAAACTAAAACTACCTAATAATTCACAATCTTTAATTAGGGGTCTAACATGGCATAAAATAATATTATAATCCCAACAAGTGCTTTTGAAAATATGTGGTGTCTTGATAAACTGAGCAGATATTTCAGGTTTACACAGCTACATTCTCACGTGAAAATATGTTAAACATTTATTTTGTGACCCAGAAAGAATAATAAGAGTAATATTACAACTAACTAGCTGCCGCCATTGTTGACAACTGAGCTGGGCCGCGCTGGGCCGCCAAAACACAAGAGAAGGTGAACCCAAGTCTGGTATCAGAGTCTTGTGCTGTGTCCTCCTACTATTAAGCACTTAATGTGTGAGTTGCTAAATATATTAGAAAAGAGCACTGGTCCACTATCCAGTCCAGACTCTAACACTAGTGTGTAATAAGTAAAGGGGGTCTTAAAAACAAACTTTAATTTGTCTTTAATTATAAAAATATCCCATTAAAAAGGTTAGCGTTAGTGCAATTCAAAAAAGACAAACAGACCTAACACTTGTCTTTTTTTGGTACATTTTTCCACATTTTCTTTTTGAAGCAAATAAAGTGATAGGAAATATTCCCACAGAAGGCATTTTGTGGTAAAAGAAACAGCAAGCTGTCCCCTGGTAGGAGGGTCAGTGGTTCAATTCCTGGCTTCTCCAGTCCACATGTCAAAGTTTCCTTAGACAAGAAGCTGAACCCTGCTGCCTCTGATCAATCAGAGTTTACTTGAAATAGGAAGGATAAATGCAGCTTGTAGCATAGAAGCACTTTGAGTGCTCAATTTCAGTACAAAGTGTTGGATTATAACTAGTTAAACTGGTTTCTAATGTAAATCTTTGACAGAGTTATATATGGATGCAAATTGCTTCCACAACAACACTTCTATTAATTTGGCAAGTTGGCAGCTTGGTTCAAAGTAATTATTGTACTGATTTTAGCCACCATATTTTTCATATCATAGGCAGCATGGTGGTGCAGTGGCACTGTCACAACACGGAGGTTTCCTTGTTATCCAGCTCCCTCCCACAGTCCAAAGACATGTTGGATTAATTGGTGATTATAAACTGGCCGTGGGTGTGGATGTGAGCATGAATAGTTGTCTGTCTGTCTCTATGGTAGACTGGTGGTCTATCCAGAGTATACTCTGCCTCTCGCCCTGTGACAGCTGGGACAGACTCCAGCCTGTTACGAAAATGGATAGATGATTAGAGGTCATTAATGACCAGTGAAGCGGCAGATTCATGAAAGATTTTTGCAATAATGTCAAACTTTAAATCTGCTACAAAATGAAAAAGCACCATCAAATTTTCAATGTTATTACATAAGATGCATTTATGCTGAACACATTTATACTGATATAAATATATAATAGCAAACAATGAACACATTCAACTGTTTCTAATTCAACAGGCTTCCAAATTGGAAGAATAAACATTTCCCGTCTTAACATTTAAGATCTTCTAAAATCATTTTACACCAAACTAAAGTAATTGCTGGCCCAAGCAACTAACGGGCCAATCCCATTTATTCAGATTTCCAGTTAGGCCGGCTAAGAGGCCAGTTATGGTTATGACTTTACTTAATGTGACCTGAAGTGTTCAAATTTAGCAGATTTAAGCAGATCATCATGTTTTAGCGACAGAATGCCGTGACTAAGGTACAAAGTCCAGTCTGTTATCCTAATAATACCACAGCAATACTAGGGTTTATCTGATCGAAACTTAGAACACTGCAAATATTCAACACTCAAAAGCACAGGCTGAAATAAATATCTGCGTGATGATGCTTGCAGGGATGAGTATCATGGAAAGGATTTTCGTTCTCTCTTTTAAAAATATTCGTGTCTTCCCATCAAATCATCCAGATTGTAAAACCGATAAATCCGCGTGACCTTTAAATCCCGAACATACAAGGAGTCTTTGTCTGTTACAGTTTATGTTCTGCCGTGACTTCTGGAGGGTCAGTTGGGATCTCAGCTGATGGTGAACAGGAAGCATTAGAGTGATAGCGTGCCTTTTCTTGCAAATTAATTGTGTTTAAATATAACTTTGCTTTAAATGTTAAAAAAAACAGAAAATGTAGGGTTTCAAATAATCATTTAAATGGAACAAGAACAAAGTGGGCAAAGATATATTTGGAATTAAAGTGGTATTTTGGAAAATTTAAGTGTGTGTGTGGTTTTTTTTTTTGTGGTATTTAACTATATTACCATTTAAGATATGTGCACTACATTTAAATCTATAAAAATAACCAATACATTTTCTCTGGTGAAAGACAAATGCATTTGTTCTATCTCTCAACCATGTGAAATGGGTCTGCTGTGGGGGTTTTGGTGGCTCAGCGCTGGGCTCCACATGCTGCAATAATCCAGGGAGGGTTAGGATAAAGCCTGGCTTCGTCTCACTCTCTGCCTCCTCCCAGATCAGATGAGATTAGGTAAGAGCTAAGGAGCTCTGCGGGAAGGCAGGGCTCAGAAACACTGAGGTTGAAGAAAGGAGGGACGCATCAAGGCAGGTGGTCACTCCTGCAAGAGGAGAAAGCCAGAAAGCAGAGGTGAATCCACTAAAGGCAGCTGGCCTGGTTGGTGCAGATAAAGAAGAGGTTGGTGCAAGCTACAGTATACAGAGGATGAAGTATGCTACATACAGTGTGACGCTTATTCTCTATGTATTACAGTGTCTGTGCTCATGTGTCTCTATAATTATAGATTAAGCTCCAGAGGGAAAGGAACGCTCTCTAGAACAAACAGAAAGTTCAGTCTTTGGCTCAATTGTGTGTTCCAGCAGTAGTAGTTGAGAAGCTGGTGAGGGATCATATCCTTGTTGTTGGACCAGCACGTGTTTAGTCAGTCTCGCTTCGTATCCTCTTAATGGCTCTCTTTATGGTGTTTTGATGTCCTCCTTCTTTCTACAAAACTGCAATCAACAGTGACAGCAAAATGTGAAATGCCAAACTGCAGATTTTGGATTTTGTGTCCCTGACTAATGTATGTTTATTATTCATTCTTCTTTCTGTTCCTTCTTTCCTTGCATAACTGGCATTTTCAGTGTAAGCCGTGTGTGACCCTTTGCACTCTATGATTTGTCCAAGTGTTTGAACATCTTTGCTGAATAGAGCTGTTTCTGCGACTGCTCGTACACAGTAAATAAGCAATGATTAAGTTAACGCTGATTGTTGCTCTCTTTCAGAAAGCCATGCTAAGCTGATGGACTAACAGGAGCTGACAGGGGGACTATGTGTTGAGGATTCTCTTTTAAATTTTTAACTACTTGGAGCCCTCTGATATTCATCTTTGGTTGTTGGTGGACGTTGCTTTAGCAATGGGAAGGAAGAAGATTCAAATCACCCGTATCGTTGATGAGAGGAACCGACAGGTGAGTGTCTTCTTCCTTTGTCTTCTTAAATGTCTTTTTTTTTTGTTTTTGCGCAAAATATCTTTGCGTTGTTGCTTTATGTCAGTGCTGAAATCTGCTGTGTACTTTAACTGTTGAGAGCAGCTTCTAGTTTTAGCATTTATTTCATTGTTATGTTTCGTTTTCGTGATATCTCATGCGTCGATGTGTGGCCCATGTGGCGCTCCTGCTCAGAGCACACTCTAAAAATGTGACGTTCACTGTGTTGATTCCACGATCCCAAAGAGCCGCATGAAAGTAGAAGTGCCATTTAAGTCAGGTACTCGTTTCTAATAAAAAGACACATATTATGTACATGAGCACGTACTGATAGGTTCATTAACACTTTGTAAAAGGATCCTGCACCCAACCTTTTGCTGGTACACTTTTGTTTAAATCTAAGAAGCTCCCAGAGGTTTCTTTAAGCTGTTTCACTTTTGAGAGTGTAGTGGTCACAGCTGGTGGCGAGGGCAGTAATTTGGGGTTAGCTGGGTCCGGACAGCACCCTGTCATTAGCAGGGTGGGTCAGTGTTAGGGACACACAGTGGCCTTCTCTCCTCACCGTCTCCTTACGCAGCCACATTGCTGCCCACTGGAATCCCTCTCTGTCTGTCTCCTCTATATATATCACCCCCAACAGCACAACAAATACCAGCCTGTCTGGAAGGAAGGCACAGGCTCTGGAAATAGGGATGTGGCTGGAAAATAAATATCTGGGATAATGTTTATATTTGATGTTTGGTTGTCTTGGCTGGAGCGTTTTTAGATAGACACTGCTTCAGTTGTGTGGCGTGCACTATCACTTGAGTCTGCCGTATATTTAGGTTCTTGAACTCTATTTTGGGAAGTTGGTTTGTGTTTTTTTTTATCTGTCAAGTGCATAAAGTGTTTTCAGCATTTTTTCCTCTTTTTAATGTATCAGACTATCACACATCATGCACAATATACAGCAATGACTTGGCTGTAGTGGAAAGATGCACTAGTGATAGATGGTGTTTATGCAGCCACACACTCTAAAAGAGGAACAGTGTAGTTTTTGGTAATCTCTTTTCACGTAAATGTATTTGCAAGTTATGCTCAAGAAATAGTATCACTTGAAACTTGTTTTCAGAGACAACGGTTTACAAGTTAACTGACCATATGCCATTGGAAACTGATTATTTAGTGTTGCTGAATTTGCATGTTTGCTCACTTACAAAGAAATGAACAGTTTGTAATTTTCATGGTTTCATTTTAATGGAGAGGGGGCAGAATATGAACCAATGATCCAGAGAGAAAACATTAAATAATAGTTATACATTGATTTGCATGTCATTGGGTGAAGTAGGTATTTGATTCTCTACAACCCAGACAGAATTCTGGCTCCCATAGATTGTAATTCCTGTTCCACATGGGCACACAGCCAATCAATCGATCAGTCAGTTACAGGTGCTCCTGATTTCATCTCATTATGTGGATATAACACACTTATATACAGAATCAGTTTCTTCCATTTCCACCTATCTACCACTGTGGGCAAGACCAAAGAGTTGTCAAAGGACGTCAGGGACAAGACTGTGGACTGCTGGAATGGCTACAAGACCATCAGCAAAAAGCTTGGTGAGAAGGTGAACTTCTGCTAAGATTATTAAAAAATGGAAAACAAAGTGACCATCAGTCACCCACAGTCTGAGCTCTATGCAAGATCTTGCCTCATGGGGTGAGAATAAAAATGAGAAAGTTGGTGGATTAGGCGAGAACTACACATGACAAGGTTGTAACTGATCTCAGGGCAGTTGGTACCCCGGTCACCAAGCACTTCATTGGTATCACAATATGCTGTAATGGATTGATGATCCCAACATCATGAGAAGGCATGTGTACAGGCCTATCTTAAGTTTATCAGTGAACATCTAAATGATTAAGAGAAGGTTTGGGAGAAAAAAACTCCGGTTAGATGAAAGTTTTGCATGACATTAATTTGCTGTGTTTGTGGAAACACTGAGTATAACCCAAAGAACATCATCCCCACAATCAAGCATGGAAGTGGAAACGTTCTGTTTGGGGGCTGTTTTTCTGCTAAGGGTACAGGATGGCTTCACTGCAGCGAGGGGCCAATGGACAGACCCATGTATAAAAAAAATCTTGGATGAGAACCTCCTTCCCTCAACCTGAACATTGAAAATCGGTCCTGGATGGGCCTTTCAGCCGGTCAATGATCCAAAATAACTGCCAGGAGTGGCTGAAGAAGAAGTACATCAATGAGTTGCCAAGCAGGAGCCAAGAAAGCTAAAATAATTTATAGAGTTTCTGTGAAGAGGAGTGGGCCAAATTGCCTGCTGAGATGTGTTCTGATCTGGTGACCAACTACAAGAAACATCTTACTGCTGTGCTTGCCAACAAGGTTGTCTCTACAAAGTACTAAGTACTCAAGTACTAAGTGTGTTGTAAGGGAATCAAATACTTATTGTACTCAATGACATGCTAATCAACTTATAACTTTTATGTCATGTGTTTTTTTTGTTTTTTTTACAAATGAGCACACTTATGAATTCAGGACGTGTTTATTTCCCAAACTGTAAGACTGTCATTCAGTTCACCACTATCATTTAATCTTGTTACTGTAACATGTTTGCAAAAACGATTCTGTGAGAATTACTATACAAAATATTGCGACTAGGCACACATTACATTATAGCAGCCCGGATGGGAAGAAAATAAAAATGTTTATGAATGTTTGTGTGCAAATAATTCAGTCCCAGTCAATGTCTATTTGGTGTTCTATACTATAAAAAAGAAAAGTCAATCTACAGTCCACTGAGTAAAATTCTTCAAATGAGGCTTAAACCAGAGACCACATATTTACCCATCTGAGGGTTTACCGTGTAGACTATAGTCAAACTAGCTTTACAATGTCAGCTGTCGATAAATGAAAGAAAACAACATTATTTTACTGCAAATACAGTTAAATACTTTGGTAACAGTAAAGATATTAGATCAAAGTTAGTCTGTCTTATTTCTGCTTTATAACTGTAGTATGTAAAGCAATGACATACTGTATATAATACCAGGATATAAAATGGTTTCCTCACTTCGGGAATGCATAAAACAGGAAAAGTAAAAAAGAATGTCAGAGGAGTGGATGTTTTCTACTACAGTTTCTTGAAACGCCACTAAGCCATCACTCAAGTGGTATTATTTAGAATTCCCATCAATTAAATAAATCGTTTGGCAGAAAAGCAACTAAAAGCTAAAAATAGAGAAAAAAAAATTTGTTATTTGACTGTGAATAGTTTAGATTTTTAGCTCTAATAATAATGTGTCCTGTGTCGGTATACATTTTCGTACAACTGGGCTGTTTTGAAAGTTGTAAATCTGTCTCTAGTCCCAATTATATTTTACAGAGGTAATAATCAAGACACTTCCTGTTATAATTCTTGGCCATAATGATGCTTGAGTGTCATGACAGCGTTATGGTAAGATCTGTAAAAGTGCTCAGAACAACAAGTGTAAAGGAAAGTGTAAAGAACTGAACTATTCAATTCAATTCAATTCAATTTTATTTATATAGCACCAAATCACAACAAAACAATCATATGACCCCCTATGAGCAAGCACTTTGGCGACAGTGGGAAGGAAAAACTCCCCTTTAACAGGAAGAAACCTCCGGCAGAACCAGGCTCAGGGAGGGGCGGGGCCATCTGCTGCGACTGGTTGGGGTGAGAGAAGGAAGACAGGATAAAAGACATGCTGTGGAAGAGAGACAGAGGTTAATAACAGATATGATTCAATGCAGAGAGGTCTGTTAATACATAGTGAGTGAGAAAGGAGACTGGAAAGGAAAAACTCAATGCATCATGGGAATCCCCCGGCAGCCTACGTCTATTGCAGCATAACTAAGGGAGGATTCAGGGTCACCTGGTCCAGCCCTAACTATATGCTTTAGCAAAAAGGAAAGTTTTAAGCCTAATCTTAAAAGTAGAGATAGTGTCTGTCTCCCGAATCCAAACTGGAAGCTGGTTCCACAGAAGAGGGGCCTGAAATCTGAAGGCTCTCCCTCCCATTCTACTTTTAAATACTCTAGGAACAACAAGTAGGCCTGCAGTGTGAGAGCGAAGTGCTCTAATAGGGTGATATGGTACTACAAGGTCATTAAGATAAGATGGGGCCTGATTATTTAAGACCTTGTATGTGAGGAGCAGGATTTTGAATTCAATTCTGGATTTAACAGGAAGCCAATGAAGGGAAGCCAAAACAGGAGAAATAACTATGTAAAAAGAAATACACCTGACACTCAACATTGCCAGAAAGCTTTGAGATGTGAGTCTGCAGAAGCTTCTGGAACTGAAAAGATATGAGTCAGGATCCCAGAAGCTATGACAGAAGTAAGACATACCCAGATAAATACAGATGATTCATTGCAGGGAGTGAGCTACACACCAAAAAAGGGATAAGAGCATGATCCATGTGTGACCTGTGGGTTATGTGTGGGTTTACACTGAGCTGTAAATGGTCCACTCCAAACAATATGTTTTAGCTTTATGGTCTGAAGGAATATGGAGGTGTCAAGAATGACTGTTCTACTTTATAAGCCATAGTGCAATATGTATGCAGTATGAGCTTAAAGGGGGGTTTGACTGTATTTCTGCTGAAAATGTTTATGCACAGCCCTCTGTCTTACTAATAAAGTTGAACACCATGATGGTAATCATTAAGGGAGGTGAAACATTACATCGTTTCTTTCCCCACCTACCTTTCCCATCCACTCCACTCATTCAGTAACATTCCACTAGAAACTGCAGTGTTACTGAATTAGTATTTCCAGATTATTACTGCGTTCTTTCAGAAGTGCAGAACTAGAGAGAACTAGAGATCCCCCACCCCTTGTCTCTTCCTGTTTGACACTTACACGCACATTTTAATTCTCTTCTCTTTTCTCTGAAAACTATCAGCCAGCGAACGCGGCGGTGGGATGAGCTGACAAATGTATTGCTTGTTTTGGAAGAGTTGTTTAAACACCTAAAATGAAACATTTATGTTAGTGCAGATTTGTATTACTATTGCTATCATTGCACCATACATTCACATCAGAGGCCACGGGGGAAAGCACAGCGGATTACCTGTTCAGAAGCCATTAGATCAGCGGTCCCCAACCCCCGGGCCTCGGACTGGTACCGGTCCGTGAGTCGTTTGGTACCGGGCCGCGAGAGTTGAGGCTCAGGTGTGAAATGTATAGTTTTCAGGGTTTTTATCGTTAACTCGGTCTTCATGGGTCTTTTCACGTGTGTTATGAATAAATTTTATTTTTTTCGGTACCAGTACTAGTTTTATTTTGTTGTATTTATCCGCGACACCTTAAAGGCTGGTCCATGAAAATATTGTCGGGCATAAACCGGTCCGTGGCGCAAAAAAGGTCGAGGACCGCTGCATTAGATGGACTATTTCGATTTCACTGCTTTAAAAGACATTTTTTTTAATATTATCGGGTTATGAAGACAAAAAAATGTAATTGTTACTGTAAACAGGTTTGGTTTTTTTTTGAAAGATTTATAACATTTTCAACACACAGCACAGAGTACAAAGCAAACGGTGATTTATTACTTCAAACAGAACACATCCAAAAATATTTTTGGATGCCGTGTAGCCTTAATTTTATAAATACTCTGACTTTCTTGTCAGAACCAACAGGTATGACCCTCTATTTGACCTGTTGTAGGTTAGCTATTCTAGGCTGATCTCTGGCTTTTGTTCTTCCAGGTGACTTTCATGAAGAGAAAGTTTGGCCTGATGAAGAAGGCCTACGAGTTAAGTGTTCTGTGTGACTGTGAAATTGCCCTCATCATCTTCAATGGCTCCAACAAGCTGTTTCAGTACGCCAGTACCGACATGGACAAAGTCCTGCTGAAGTACACCGAATACAACGAACCCCACGAGAGCAGAACCAACTCTGACATCGTCGAGGTACGTGGTAGGACGCTGTTGTTAACCTTTTACTCGTGTCACTGCTTTGACCTTTGGATAGTCTGTTTGTAGAGACGTCTTTTGGTGGGTTATTTCTTGAAACCTGTTATGTTGCATCACTCAGCACTAATGACTGTAGTATGCAAATACACGTCACATGCTGCAGCTGATTTTGAATTAACACTAATGAAATTCTAGCAAGAATATAATGCTGGGTTGTTAGTTCATTGTGCACGCAAGTGCATGGATCGACTCTTGCAGCATCCATTCAGCAGATTAGGGAAAGTTGTGTTTTAGAAAGATGAATTCCTAGAAAGTGTAACTCCAGAGGATTTGTTTAGCTGCTGCCTTCAGTATTGTCTTCCTCTTTATGAAATATTGAGAAATAGATTTTCCGTTGCTTATGATGTGTCATTTCATTGAACACATTAGTGCTGATCTTTATAAAGTAAAGGCCAGATGTAACACTTGAGGTTCAGGAGAGACAGGCAGGCATCCAGCTGTTTCCTTCTACTAGTTTACACTGGTGCCATCTGTGAGGAAACTGTCCCCCATCCGACACAAGTAAAAATGAGAATAGTCCTACTGATCAGTCAAAAATAAAAGAAGAATTCATGTACGTGATGCTAGACGAATAAAATTGCTCAAGCAGTGTGTTCATTTCATGCTGATTACAGTACAGTACTACAGTTACTGCATAATAGGAACTCTAAAGGTTATTAAGATTTAAAGTGGTAAAACAAAACTGAGTTCCACTATGAAAGAAGGCAATAAAATAACTAAAGAGGTCATCTAAGAAAGTCTCTAAACTGGTCCAAATGTTCAATATAGGGAATTTAAAAAACTTGTTTGGTGAGCATCAGGAAGTACTGGTACATGTGTAACATGTAACTCAATCCAAATAACTGTGCAGCCATAAATTCCACCTTTGTAAACTCTGCTGATGATGAATGTAGCCTGTCATTGAGAATATTCGTTTAACCGTATGTTAATGTCTACTGGTTACTGTGTTTACTGGGGCATTAAAATAAGTGGTAATTGGACTGGCACTTTCCTAATCTCAAAGCATTTTATTACTATCACAGTCACCCATTAATACAAGCACCTTTTTCTATGCCTAAGTCCTTTTAACCTACGATTCACAAATTCATACACTGCCATTCATACACGGCGGATACATCAGGGGCATCTTGGGGTTTTGAAGAATAGCTCTCAGACTGAAAAGCCAGGGATTGAACCTGGAACCTTCTGATTAGGAGAAAGAGTAGTGGAAAGTGGTGAATGAGCGTAAGGTAAAGAGTTCTGATTACAAATTCTGTCTATAGCAATACATTTCAATATACACCTGACTCTAAACCAATTCACATAGCAGAACAAATGCCTTACTACGCTTATCTACTGAGTATACTAGTCTACTTATCATTTCTTTTCAGTGTGTGGTAAGACTTGAATTAAGCAGTCAAAGAAGTGCAGGAGACTGATGCTGTCCAGTGTAGCAAGTGATTTATTCACCATTTTGTGACCCAAACAATATTTACAAAGAAACAAATAAGAAACTCAACTCTATAATTAACTCAGTTCAAATAAACACAACTGAACTTAAATCAACAGAAATTAAGGTCAAACTGCACACAGCTACACTGACCTGAACCTTTCTTCTCAAACACCTGAGTTCTTCTGCTTAAATAGTCCACTTAACCAAACGATTTCTCCTCTGGACTATTCCATTCGGTAGGTAAGATGAACATAATTATATTCAAACCTCTACTGCTACTCTTTACTGGCAACATAAACTCTGTGGTGTAATCAATACATATTACAACAATAAATCGATTTCTTCATAAACCCTCTAAAATCAACTTTAAATTACAAGAGTTCTTCCCCTCCCGCACTTGGTCTCTTCCTGTGACCTCAGATGAACCCAGAAGCTATAAAGCAGGAAGTAAAACTACATTTCCTCCTTTTGTTTCTGGAAGACAGGTAGGTAAGGTAAGTTCTAGACAATACAAATAAACAGTTGAACTAAAGAACATGTTAACTTAAACTTGTAGGAATTGATTTAAACCAAAATGTTATATTAGATAATCTGTAAAAGTGCAAAACATAAACAAACCCAGGATAGTAGATGTTTTGCCTATTGCAGATTACATGTGAAATATGGTTAAATCAAAACAAGAATGTTAACTAAGAATATAGACAAGTGGTACTCTCACCCACTTTGTCACACAGTGAAAAAGGAAATGCAAAAAAATGATGAAACATAGGCTGGACCTCAGACTGTTCACAGTGATAAGACCCAGCTATCCACCCGTTCTGCTTGGTCCCATAGCGTCATCAGTGTGGTGATGCTGTTGAGACTGGTCCCTGAGCAGCTCTGTTCTGTTTTCATGGCATTTAGTCGGTGTCCCTGCCATTAAAAATGAATGGTCATTGTGACTCATTTTGTAACTGTTTATGTAAGCTTCTAATGCGTGTTTTTCTCTCCGGAAGCCTTAATTTACTGCTCCCACACTCTTTCCTCACACGCTCAGTATTGTTTCCATCCTTTCAGAGGATTCATTTTCATTTTCTTTGGTCTTACGCTAATTCAAACCATAACCACTGTCCTCCTAACCTAACTTTAGTTAGACTTCCCAGAACCTTAATCAAGTCTTCAACTTGCAATCTTAAGGAAAGAATTGTATCAAAGTGAAGATCAACCAAACTGTCTTCAGTTTCATCGCTCTTATGTGATCTCATAAAGATAGTGCCACGTGTGCACGCTTGGCAGTGCTGTACCAAATGTTAATTGTAAGGAACCCGAGCTTCCCAAACGAATGTATTTACTTCCAAAATGGCTCCACTTACTGGAAAAGAGGAGCTTCGGTTTTTAAGTTTGTTTCAGTAGAGTCTGGCCAAGTCTTTTTTCCAGTGTGCTCTAAATTTACTGTTATTTCAAATGTTTCACCTTCCCTGGGAAATGTGACATTGTTTTTCAAGGGTAACTACAGGCACTGTGCTGAAAAGAAAAATAAAACCATAAGCCAGTGCAGAATAGAAACTTGTCAACCTGGAAAATCTCATCAAACTCTACAATCACCGAACACTGAATTAATTTTCGATGTGGTGACAGTGGTGGTGGAGGCAGTTAATATGCATCATTGATGTTGCCCATAATGATTCTAAGGAATATGACCCTGTCTATTCTGCTGTTAACCACAAGCAGACACCTGTGACTGCTCTCTAGGCCAATAGCCAACCTTGATTTGCCTGCTTTGAGCCTTTATTTGTTTATTCCCGCAAATGTCACGCAGACAGACAAGCTGGTTAAAACAAAGCTCAGAAAGTGAGAGGTGTTCTTTTACATATCGGTCGGTCTATTTGCAACATTTAGGCATGAAATTTGACTATGTGTAAAGTAGGACCCCACTGGCTACAACAGTCTTCCCATGTTTGGAAGGAGAAGCGGAAAGCTTCTTTGGATTCATTGTCGTTGTTTGATGGCGTATTATGCTTGCTGATGTCTATCTCTTAAACACACAAATAGCTCGGCTGCTTGTGACACACACAGGAAATCTGCACATGAGCGATGCTACTATAATACCAGCAAACTTTGTCTTCCTTTACATTGTTTGAAAGAAAGCGTAGGGAAATGTTTTGATGTAAAGTTTGAATATTTCTCAGTATGTGATCAATCTTAGCAATACTTCAGATATTTCTCTGTCATTATTTTTTTTGGAAAGGGTATCCATGGCATTGATTTGGATGAACTAACTGACAAGCTGCATTATCGGCTTCATTATCTTGTTGCGTTACTAAGCATAAAGTGGAAACATCATACCTAAGGGTATTAATACACTTCCTTTTTTCAACAATACCATAAAGTCAGCCTTCCATTATTAGTGCTTTAAAAGAATAGATGAAACGGTATTAGTCCATTTTGTGTTTGAATTAAATTAAGAGTGATATCATTCATACTTTTGTATGGTAACTTTTTACCATACAAAACCCAATCTTTGTTTGTTTTTTTGCCAACTCTCATGGTGTCAGTAAAGCTCACGACACAATAAACAGGAAGCCATGAAGTCCCTGCCTTACAAAAAACAGTTTTTTCTTTGCACGCAGGATAAATTTGACTTTTAAGCACATTCAAGCACCAGCAGTTATTCCTAAATGTCACAGAGAGTATGCAAGGGTTGGGTGCATATATCCATATGGCACAACAGCAGCAACTTCCTTAACCTCTAAAAAGTAAAAATGTCAAATATGGCAGCAGATAACCTGGTATAAATGAGAGCATATTTTATAATCTCCAAAGTTTCTGTGGTTGGATAAATTCTTACACATGGTTATAATTTAGTGTTCAGGAAATCTGGAAATTTTAAACTAATAAAACAGTTTTGGCAGCAGAACAAACGGTCGTTTTTGGCTCACAGGTCCTAATTAATCACTCGGATTACTAACTGTATACTTCATGAAAGTACAATTTCTTCACATTCAAGTACAAAGTGGCTCCTGTAAGCTATTTAAAGGACCAGTTCACTGAAATTACAAAAACAACTGTACAAATATTCCCGTGGATAGGCCTTCTCTCCATGCACTTGGTTCTGATGGTGTTTCAAAGAAACTTTCTTTTCCATTGATTGTGTTCATTCCACAACCAGAGTAATTCTGCAAACCCTATACTCCATGCCTAACAACGTGTTTGCGATAGACTAGCATACAATGTTACAAGCACTAGGCTTTTGAAATGTCTCTCCATGTGTGTACATGAAAATGTAATGTCAACCATAAATGGAGGTGGAAGCAAGCAAACCTGTAATGATAATGGCCTGCCAGCTAAAACAGCTACAAAGTCCTCGCTGTTCAGCTACTATCACTAACAGATTACTTTTGTCATAATAATTGAGACAAGTTTGTGTCCAGCAGACTTGAGTTTCAACAACAACAGAGCAGTTGTCCAAGGTATGCAGCAGTGCAGCCCTGTCAGCCTGCACAGCCCAGAGATGAATGAAAAGCATAACAGAAAGAGAACGCTACAACACGGTGAAACCTGGCACTGTGGCAAAACGCACAACAGCTGATTTGGTTTAGTTCTGTGTGACAGGATGCTTCACGTGAAAGCAATCTGTGAAATGTAAGTGTGCCTTTCAAAGTATGCGAGCTGTGTGTTTTCTCTCTGCCAGAGATGCATTGGATCACTCCTCAAGCACTCCCATGCCTGGCCTATTCTTAGCCTATAGGGCAATCACCCGACTGGAAAAGACTCGCTCCAGAGAAAGAGGGGGTCTTATTTTATCTGTGATGTTGCCCCGAGAGCAACAAGACGTCACCCTCACATGTCAAGACGCTTTGTGGTGCAGCTCGTGCCTCGTGGTGGCAGTGATCCAGATGCCTTTGGAGATCTACTAAAGCCGACTTTGACATTTGAGATGATAAGGACACACATACACACTGTCATATCCTCTAACAGCCACTTTAAGATAGTGCCCAGACATGATGTAGTGCTGCGAACCAGCATCTGTGGAGATACATACTGTGGGGTACTGTATCCACTGTCACATCTCTAATGAAAGCTGTTTGTTTAATTCTTTAAAACTAGTATGTAATATTCAAAGAAAGTGTGTGGTCAGATAATTGATAACAGCTGTTGCAAGGTCAAGCACAGGGCTCACCTGATTCAGAGAATGATTGCAGACTAATAAACTTCTGAGCGGAGCAACTAAAAGAGCTCATGTCAAGCTCGTGTCTCCTCACATCATTAATAATAATTACACATTCATTATATGCTTAATCTCATTGCTGGAATGGTACATTTTGCTCTGGTATTGCGTCACATATATTTACAAGGTACTGTGAAGACTTACAGTGCGTATACATTAGAATGCCAGTATATTAAAGCTTTAAAGCAGCCAGATAGGGGATTTTCCTGCATCTTTTTTTGTCTGTTGTTAACGTGACACTTGGACCAGAATAGATATTAGTGTGACCATTTGATGTTAATCAGCAGCTAAGTCAAGGCTTTGTGCCAGAGCTCACTTTCACACGACAGACATTAGTCTTTGAAAGCACAGATGAATTTTTAAACAACATTCCCGGCCTTCTTGTTTACAGAGACACATTCCAATGCCTTTATTTCAATATAGGTTATGTGTCACAGTGTTTTCCTTTGGTAGTCTTGCCAGAAGACAGATGTATAATATTTGCAAATGTGTTTGCAAATGTCTGCACCAGACTCTTTGTATTGGACATCATTTGTTTGCTGAAAAAATGCACAGCATGATGGTGGATAGTCAAAGGGTTTTGCAGCAGATCTGCAAATTTGGATGCATTTTGCATCCTTTTTCCTTCTGTAATTTACAGCATTTTTAAATCCCTGATGGTTACTGTGTTTGAAAACTGTCACTTTGAGTAATTACAAGTAATTGGTATCCCACATAATATACTGTAATATCTCTTCCCATAATTAGACAAAATAACATAGTTGTCAAACAATAGCATCCAACAAACAAGCAGTCAGACAGGATTAGTTAAAGCTTGTGTTGAACTGAATGGTCAGAAAATATGTGCATCCTTTGTCCTTCTGTTTAGCTTGAATTTACTAGAACTCAAATGCAGCAGCCAGTGGATTGTACAGGAACTGAGTGAGTGACTTTTTAAGCGGTCAGCGGTTGTGGAAATAGATTTGTGTGTGTTTTTAAAGCTTTAAGTAAGTACTAGTGTCTGGGAATGCAGAGCACTTGTGTTGGGCCAACAGTCAGCTGGGTGGTGTGTTGCCCTGATGGTCCTTTCATTTCACGCTATGACGTGAGATGAGCAGAGATGAGGTGATGGATACCAGGGAAATTATGTAATTGTGCAGGCTTGCATGATATTGGCATGCTTTTTGTTTATTTATTTATTAGAGTGACTCATCTGCCAAAGGCCGGGTGCTGAAAATGACCAAATATCAGTTAATCGGTCTGTATTTCAAACTAGTCATCTAAACCTAATCATTCAAAACCAGCTTGCAGTGCAGTGCTGCCATGCTTCACTTGATTTTATGTACAGTGGGAATTACGTATCTTCTTCTATTTTAATGCATGACACATGTTGATGTTAAATATTTGAAATGTACCATCACTTATTAATGTGCTTATGGAGGCCTATAATCCACTGGAGAATTACAGCATCTTTTAGCTCATTGTTTTGTTGTTACAGGGTTTGTCAGTCTTATTTTATCCCAGGCTGTAGCAGACGGGTCTTTCCAGGAAAAAAACATGTCTGAAGTACTTGTTAAACAAGTTAGCATCAAAAAGATGAATAGGGCTGCATAGTGAACAGAATATTCAGATACCGTTTGTACTTAAGTACATGGCAGAGATCAAAGTACTAATGCTTTGATCTCTGCCATGACAGAGATTAATATCTGTTATTAACCTCTGTCTCTCTTCCACAGCATGTCTTTTATCCTGTCTTCCTTCTCTCACCCCAACCGGTCGCAGCAGATGGCCGCCCCTCCCTGAGCCTGGTTCTGCCGGAGGTTTCTTCCTGTTAAAAGGGAGTTTTTCCTTCCCACTGTCGCCAAAGTGCTTGCTCATAGGGGGTCATATGATTGTTGGGTTTTTCTCTGTATCTATGAAGCGCCTTGAGGCGACTTTTGTTGTGATTTGGCGCTATATAAATAAAATTTAATTGAATTGAATTGAATTGAATGAATATGAGAGCAGCTCCAGAGAACTGCTGCTCAATGAACAGTTTGTCTTTTTCAGACCATTCTCTTTATAATGTAGAGATGGTTGTGTTGGAAAAACCCCAGTAGATCATCAGTTTTTGCAATACTCTGACCAGCCTATCTGGCACCATGTTCGGAGACACTTGAGTCATCAGCCTTCCCCATTCTGATGTTTACTTTGACCTCTGGGACGTCATTTTGACGATGTTAACATGACTACATGCAGTGAGTTGTTAGTTGTTAGTGTCAGATATTTGTTTTAAAGACTTTTGTAACTAAAAGAGTGGCAAGTGAGTGTTTAATAACTATAATAATTGAAGAATGTTGATGATTTGTGATACTCGGCTTGGGCTCTAGCCTTTACCATGAATGGAATTCCAACCCAAGATTTAGTTCCTGTTCCAAAGTACAATTTTCTTTACCAGCACTGCCTTTGACAGCACTGTAGAGCTTTGTCTAAGCTACACTGCCAGTAGTAATATGACCCTCCGCAGACACAGGAGTTGTGAATCTAATTTGATGGCTCACTCTCAGTGACGCTCAGGGATCCATTAACAGTCAACTCTTTGCCTTTTATTTCCCTGTCTGTCTGCCTTACATAATTAAAACCATCGAACTACATTCAAAGTTGTTTCTGGCATGCTCTAAAAAACATATGTGTGTGCTCTGGTTCATTATGTTTAAAAGGTCGCTACAGAAGATCAGCAAGTCTGCTTTATGGAGCAGCCTCTCTTTAGAGGAAGAAAACCCGTAAAGTGCAAACTACACAGAGCAGCGGCTTCAAAAGTCACAAAGTCTTCATAGTAAATATGGAGGCAGATAATATTTGTCTCCACAAGGTGCTATACTGCTCTAGAGCTGAGATACTGAGACATTAAAACTTTCTCACCTTAGAAACTGAAGCTGAAATAGGTGTTGATGAGGGTCAGTGTCACATTAGTGTCTTCCAGTAAATAATCAGGGACGTGCTTAAGACCACTTTACAGTTTCATCTTGTTTGTCAGTGATTGTGCAGATTAAGTACCTTTATTGGTGCAGCTCAGAGATTAGGTTTATTTTTATGTGTGTAGACTGAGTAAGAAACTGTGTACAAAAGGTGAAACACATTTAAAAAAAGCCTAGTGTGAAGTAAATGGACTGGTTCCTATATAGCGCTTTCCGACGTTATCTGAGCACTCAAAGCGCTTTACACAACTTGCCTCATTCACCCAGAGCCTGTACTTCTTTACTTAAGTAAAACTGAAAATATTTTAACACTAATATCTAGAGGTGGGAATCACCATACATCCCACGATACGATATTATCACAATACTTAACGCATGATACGATATTATTGCAATTTTTAAAAATATTTTGCGATATTCAGATTCTGTACATAAAGGTAAACTTTATCAATATTCATTTTATCTAATATCAAAGTCTCGCACTCAGTCTTTCTCTCATTTCAGTTTTATTGTTGACAAACTGAACGGTTTGTATTACAGTCTAGTCCACCTTAACTGAATCAACCATCTGGTACAATTATAGCTATTCTGAACTATGCAGTTTATGAAAACTATGCAGCCCCTTCAGCAACTGAAGAATTTGAAAGTAAATTAAAACAAAATATAATTTTACATTAAATAAAAAAGTTTTAAACTTAATTAAAATAAAACTTGTCTTAAATTAAAATAAGTAAACTGTCATGTTTATTGCTGCCAAAAAAAAAGTTAAACACATTTGGACAGTGAAGGAATGTCAGGATTCTTGCTCAGAAAAAGGATCAACATGCTCTGAAGTCAGAGCACAAAAACCTTTTTTGTAACAAAATATCAATTTCTGCTGTCCCTGTATCGATACATTATTAGCAAACAAAATATCACGATACTACACAGTATCGATTCCTCCCCCCCACCCCTACTAATATCTATACTTAGTTATAGAATGTCTGCACTTTTGCCACCTCTGCAACTAACACCTTGCCTGATAAGTCTGTATAGAAATATGCTCAAAGGTGCATCAGGAAAAAAAAGGTTTTGACTATAAACCTGTAAATTTGTAAATGTGTTCTCAGCGTCTGAGAAGCAGCTATGTACAGTGAGCGTTACGAGACTTGAATCTGATTTCTAGTGTTCTCAGTGGTCAGTTACCCTTCCTGATTTCAACCATAGTACACATGGAGCAACCAGATCCATACACATCCTGTTTTTGGTAGCACCTCAATTTTAATGTTCCACAATCAATTTATGTACTGACTACGCATACTCTTTCTCTTCTGTCTCTACTCTCAACAATCAGATTATCAGGGGAAATGCTCATTAAACTACATGTTTTTACTCATTTTAACCTTTTACTAAAGAACTGGTGGTGAAAGGCTTTTGTTTGTTTGTTTTTTAACCAATGCTTATCTGTTTTTCCCTTTTGTTTTTTTTTAATGCTACTCCTTTATAACTATTTCACCTACAGGCCCTTAACAAGAAGGAACACAGAGGCTGCGACAGCCCTGATGCTGACGCATCCTATGTCCTCACTCCTAATACTGAAGAAAAATATAAGAAGATTAATGAAGAGTTTGACAACATGATGAAAACTCATAAAATTGTAAGTTGCGTTGTTTTTTTTTTTTGTTGGTTTTCAACATTTTGTTTAGTGACTGTTCCCACCCCCATTTTCTCTGTAGGGTCATTAATTAAGAACCTTCCAGTCATATATCCTCCATCCACAGTCTGTGGTGATAATATGTCTGATCATGCTCACAGACACAAAGATGAAGACAATACAACTGATAAAAGACAATTGCATTTTCCCAGTTGATGTATTTCATTTTAATGTTGATTGGCTCTTTTTGTCTCTTGCTGCCTTCTTAGTCCACAGGCCAGCAGCAGCAGCATCAACAGCACTTCATGCACGTAGCACCAGGCAGCATGGCCTACAGTCACAGTGGAGGAGGAGGGGCAACTTCCCAGGCACTAGCTGCAGCCACAGCAGCTTTGGCTGACGGTGGTATCCTCTCCTCACCTCACTCGCACCTCCACAGAAACATAAACTCTTCACAAAGACCCCCGAGTGCTGGAGGTGAGTAATATGAACTTTGTGTTGTTCTTTGGTAACTAAAATTACTGTTAAACTGCACACTGAGCCGATGACAATAACTCAGAGGAGACATGAAAATGAATGTGTGCAAGGAAGTCCAGATAAGCCTTAGAATTATGAGTAGAAGAGAGACTATGTATTTGAATTAGACAGTATAGTAGTTTTTAATGGAGATGCAGGAGATGAGCCATGCAAACATTCTGCGCAGGAGGAATTACTGATTTCCATTGTCAGTGTTGGGGAGTAACGGAATACATGTACCGCCGTTACGTATTTAAAATACAAAATATGAGTAACTGTATTCCGTTACAGTTACCGTTTAAAAAGGTGGTATTTAGAATACAGTTACTTTGTTGAAATAAATGGATTACATGGCAGCACTTCCCTGTTTCATATTGTGGCGGGTCAGGACTGTTCGGGTTTTGTTTGACAGCTACGTTCTGTTGTTCCAGGCGGCGGCGTTACGGTTGCCATGGTTACAGGGTGACGCTCTCTCTCTCTGTGTTTCCTGGGTGAGAGAGCGCCTTGTTGTTGTTGTGCTAAGCTAACAGGCAGAATGCTACAGGTATAGCTCTAAAGAATGTAGCATCATAGGCAGTGTAGTCCGTGCTGCAGGGAGAATGGACTGCCATACCCGTTATGTGTCTGTGAGCGAGGGAGGGAGAAACAGGAAAAGTACCAGTTGTCACGGAGCAAAAACGGGAGCTGGAAGCATGTAAATATAATAATAACCACTGCAGCCAAGAAGAGTGCCTGACGAGCCCAGTTGTAAGTAAGCTATTAAGACTCGACTGTACACCGTGTTCGTGTTTTCCTCCAAAAACAATAAGTTCCGTTGGAGCAGCCTTTCAACGCCTCTCTCTGTCTCTCGCTAGCAAAGTTGACCCAGACAACAAAGTAAAGCTAGTTTTTGGCTACGAGCCCGACACAGAACCCAAGGTATCAGCCAGAGGTCCCTTTACTACGGTTCGGAGCCGCGGACCTTCAGTAACAGTAATAAATCACAGCAATAGTACATTCACGTAGTTGTAAACAGCATGATAATATATTAAGTAATCCAAAGTATTCAGAATATGTTACTCTCATTGAGTAACGTAACGGAATACGTTACAGAATACATTTTGGGGCATGTATTCTGTAATGGAATACATTTTAAAAGTAACCTTCCCAACACTGTCCATTGTATTTATTTCTTTTTAAACATTGATTTGAAGACAGCGTATCTGATAAAAACAACAGTTCAACTGTTATTGTACAGAAAAAGCCCCTGCTGGGGAAAATACATTCGAGCAGATGGAAAGTGAACGATCTAAAGCAATCTTACTTAAAGCTGCAGTCTTATTTAAAATCTTACTAATAAGATAAAAAGATGGATGCATGCAGAGTGGTTCTTAGTGACAGCAGAACATTAAATGCGAGGAAAATGTAATAACGAATCCTAACGAGTGTGTTGTGTTTATCCTCAGGTGGCCTGCAGGGCAGTTCCGAGCTGGCTCTGCAAAATGGATCTGGACCGACTGGTATGTATCCAACGGGAGTTTAACAAACACGCTCTGACATGTATACTGCATACGCACAAACACAACTCCCTGCATATGGAGCAGTCTTTGCAAGCTTGTTTTGCTTGTGATCCCATGTGAGCAGCTGCATGTGTTAACTGTGTGTGATCTGTTTGAACAAATAGTTATTTGTTTTCTTAATTTTCTTTCTAGAGGCCTTAAGGGATTAAAATTAGCCAATAAATTACGAAAGAATGAAATATAAGAAAGAGGTTCCACAGAAAGAATCTGATAATTTGTTCATGGCTCCTCTGAGGTTCTGTTAGCGCTTCTTAAAATAGAGTAAGATAGAGTAAGATGGTGATGGATTTGCTATTGGTCAACTAAGGCCAGTGGAGGGATGTGTTCTTCCAGGAGTCTGGCTGCACCTCATCCCTCCTGGTTTTTGTTGCTGCTCTTCTGCCCTTATGCTTTGGTCCACAACCCTTTCTACAAACTGTCTTTGCATAATCCTCCTCCTGCCATGTCCGTGCTCTCCTTCTCAGGAACACTGCCATTATGTAATGCCAAGAGAGAGAAAATGTGAATTATTCATGATTATCTCCTGTATAATATATAGCTGTACTTTCTCCAGCCTTCATGCAGAACTTGGCTGTGGACATGTTGATTTAATGGATCTAATACACGAGACTGTAATACCCCACTCCATTTTCAAGTGCATTCCAAAGCTCTAAATATTTAAAACTTGTGCTATATGCATGATGCTTTCCATTAACAAAAAAAAAAATCCTTTGCAAAATTCTTACAAAAAGCAGCTAGAATCAGCACTTAAGTGAAAGTTGGAATTGAATTACCATCACTTCTTAACATTCTCCACACGTCTGTATTTAGTGAATGGATTTGGAAAAATCATACCATCAAAATCTCCTCCTCCTCCTCCACCTCATGGGAACAGCATGGTCCCTACCAGCCGCAAGACAGACCTCCGGGTCGTCATCCCCCACTCCAAAGGAATGATGCAAACACTGGTAAGTGTGTTTTCTTTTATATTTAAGACCAAAACAAAAAAGCCTTTATAATGAGTAATATTCTCAAAAATGTTACCTAAAACTTTATGTATTTATTTAGGTCCAATACAGAACAACAATCAAGCTTGTAACATGTGATGTAGTTTTAGTTTTGACTGGAACTGGGAAGAGTCCTCTAGCTGCTGACAGCTCTATAAAACCATGAACCTTTGATTCCTGATCTGGATTTTATTAAGAATCAGAACAGCACATTGTGTTTTCTAAGCCTGTGGGATGCTGGAGTCAGGCATGAACAGGGAAAATATATGACACAGATTACCACGGAGTGGGCCAACAACTTCTGAGAACAATTGGTTTGACACTATTTGGGGCAGATGGTTGGTGGTTTTACAGATGAAATCATAGTTCCTTTGAAAAACGGACAATACTGGCAAAAACTTGCCTCATTTGACCGACTTCGCTGCTACTTCTTTATAGTCCCTTCCAGTAGACTCAACAAGATTCAGTCTTATTGTGAACTAACACTCTTTTGATTACATTTAAGGTTCCCGTAATCTCTTTAAAACACATGTGGATGTACAGAATCTATAGGCAAGGTGCAAAGTTCTGTTTATGTTCCACTTTTAGTTAGTGTTTCCAAAAGAAAAAATCTAGGATTTAACCAGTAGCAGTAGGCTTTAGGTAAAATTTCTGTGTGGAGAGTAAAAGGGGAGTGCCACCTTAGAAAGCCCACTGGCTACACCAGAAGCTGTGAAAGATCGCCCATTATACTCAGAGGCGGAGTCAACAGACTAGCCTGAAGGGTTTCCAGACTGAAGTTTGTCACACATTTGACTAAATGCATATATATCTCATCATAAAATCTATGACCCAAATTGGCGTTCACACTAAATAGCAGCTTAAACTAACACAGAAAAGAATGTAAAAGCTTATTAGTTCAAATTATGCCCAAAAGTTTTGGAAAACAACAACCTGTTCATCTGAAAAGACCGACAGTTCGACTAAGTTTCCAAGTCATATGCCTCTTTGTGAGGGCAGTGCGAATTCTTTACGGAAGCTCAAGTCTTGTTTAGACTCAGTACCAGTAGAACAGAAATGCAGAAATAATATCAAGTGCGAAAAATTGGGCATAAAAAAGTGCTTTAAAATCTGCACGGTACACACAGCTACGGTTCTTATACACATGACATCAGAGCACCGGTTCATGGTTGTGTAAGATGACTTGGAAGACTGTAGAAGGAGTCTGTTTTCCGTTCTTAAGATTCCACATTCTGCAGCTGTGCCGGGTCGCTGAAGTTATTGATTTGCCCTTAACTCTCCTACTGTTGCCCTTGCCTCCCACACTGTGCTCAGACATGATGTAACAATTAGTAAACAATGGAAACTGACGCTCTTTTCTTTGTATTTTTCTTTTTATGGTGACCGACCAGCTCCATTATTCTACTGGTTGTGGTTTCCAGGGGATTTTTACATATTGCAGAAGGATATGAGTTTCTATTTTCTGGTGTTCTAGAAATTAATGTCAAGGTCTTTTCATAGAAAAAGGAAGAGTTTCACATATGTGCGATATAAGAAAAGAATATCCGGACTATTTAGAAATTAATAGTAAAATAAATCTATATTAAATATAATTTCGATGACAAATTCAGAGCGCATTATAGGTAGCTTTTAAAGTTTTAATAGCGATGTTTAATGTCACTGAAATTCAGAGTGACTAAATTTCTTTTGCAGAAGTGAGGAATCAGCAGCCATTCATTCTACATTAAGTAATCATAATTCCTCATCATTCTGTTGATCTTATCTGTTTGTCAATTATCGGTGACTGGGTGACAAATAATTTATTGTTGTCATGTTTGCAGGAAACAGAATCTGGCAGAGTCTGATTTAGTTTTCAGGAACTGTGCTGAATGGGTTTGCAGTCGTTTGAAGCTGGAACACTTATAAAATCCGAACCGTGATACGACTAATGCCTCCACCCTGTTTAAACCAACAGAAGAAGCCGCTCATATTTTTTCTTTCTGCTTTTCATTCACTCCAGCAAAAGATGTTGTGTTGTGGTCTCACAACTCCTCCTCAGTGTGATCATTTTGAAACTGCCTTTCACTTCCTCCCGTATGCATGTGTGCACATGTTAGTGTAAGCGGCATGCTTTGTTTAATGTGTTTTGCACAAACAGGCGAACCCAACAAAGCAAAAACAACTGAGGGGGTCTGCATTTCTTAACAGGATGTCTGTGTCTGCTACTCACTACCATAATAGCTTTAACTTGGATTCTGTAGTGCATTATCTGTAGTCCACAAACGCAAGGACACCATAGAAAACACAGGGAATGAGACATGTATGGGTTGGTTAACCCATTGTTTTTATGTTTGCTGAGCAATGAATGACCTGGTTCAGGGTGACGTGATTGAAAGATGAACGAAAAACAACTCCTAAATTCAGTGTGATAAGTTGACTTCATGAGCCACCTGTTCTGAACTGATAGGCTATTTTAGGACAATGAATAATTAAGAATGAATTACCTGCTGCTATTCAGTTGATATTTCAGTTGTGTGTTTTTCAAAAGCAGACAGCCAAATAAATTGCACTGATATCGCTTTTTGGAAAAGAAGAGGATTTCATGTCATTAAAGGAAACTGACTGATAAATTAGACTATCAAGTCTTGGGTTAAACATAAACATTCAAAAAGTACATTTTTTAAACTAAAGATCTTAAAAACTAACTGCAGTTTCTGAATAGTTAGTGGATTTCTGTTCGACTTCTGTCTTTACAAAACATTCAGTTTTGTTGAGAAGAATGTAAATCCTTGTTCAATTCATGTGCAACTTCTGCTAGCACTATGGGAAGTGTAGGAAATTCAAAACTATATATTTTGAACTGATTAATGTTTTTTTGTTTTGTTTTTAAAACAGGGGATGTGAGCTTATACTGACATCTTGTGGTTGAAATGGGGCATTACAAGTCTAGTTCTCGCGAACACTGTAATTGCGATCTAAGCACAAAAAGCAACAAACCAAGAGAAGAGCAACATTTCATGAGTGAACTTAGTGACTTTATGTCTTTGTTTATTATTTGTTTTCAGAATAACCAAAGGATGAGTAGCAGTCAGTCCAGTCAGCCTCTTTCCACACCAGTTGTCTCTATCACCACACCCAGTCTACCCCATCAGAGTCTGGTCTATGCTGGCATCGGCTCTGCCTACAACGGTACAAGTTCTTTTTACTATTCGTGCTGTGTTTCTGTAGTTACCTTAGCCCTGCTGACCTCAATATTTTACAGTATGCCCCCCAAAAAAATCAAATAAGAAAACAGTACATTGCGGTTTGTTTTAATTGGTTTATGGAATTGCTGAGTTAATTAGGTGGTGTTAAATTTCAGCTCTTTTAGACAGTTTATAATGGTATGACCGACTGTATCAGGGCAATTTTTAAAAGAATTTCCTCTATTTTTGTGTGTATTCCATTCATTTAACATAAACACTGTTAGATCTTTAAAATAAAAATAACATAAAGCAACAGCAGCCTGAAAAAATACAAAATGCTAGATTTAAATGCTACTTGGATGGAAGTGAAAAGATGAATGTAGAAAAAATTTATTGCTCCCTGGGCCTAATAGCTTGCCAAACTGCCAGCTTTAGCAGCAGTAGCTGCAACCACATACTTTTGATATCTAGAGATCAGTCTCTGGCATTCATGGTGGCAATTTGACCCACTCTTCTATCCAGAAATGCTTTAGTTCAGTCACACTGGAAGGTTTTCTAGCTTATTAAGCGGCTTGAAAAATAATAACTTTTTTGTTTTCGTTTTAGCCTGAATTGTTTCTAATAGTTCTTGATTGTAAGGAATTCCCTGAAAAAATAACAAACTGCAGCTGTGAGATTTCATACCGATATGGGATGGAATACAAGAGTAAAGGCTGCGAATATAGGTAAAATGAAAATGACTCAGGTGTTTGGATGTAAAGGAAAAGCCTTACTAACAACAACAAAAGTCTCCGTGAGTATCCATAAATTGCAGTTAGCATAAACTTCTATCAAACAAGAGATGGGTAATTGTTTCACATGGGGCGTTTTTGCTCATTGTGGTCAAGTGGAATAAAACTACAACATTAAACCTTGCCAAGGAAAATGAAAAGAAGTCTTATGAACACTGGCAGGACATTCTCTGGTTAAATAAAACCAATTTAGTCTAGATCAGATTTTGTACAGTGTGTGTGTGTGTGTTTTTTTTATGTTGACCTGGCCAGGACTACTACACTGGCTGCACAGTGGTAACTGTGAATCATGGATGTGTGAGTGTGCAAAAGGTCAGCCACTGAGCACTGCCGTTATGGGCTGCGTCCTTCTCCCATATCCCCTTCAACTGAGTATAGCTGGTTTATTCTCCTGCCTTCTATCTCTCTGAAATAAACCAAACCACTGTCCAGGATGAGACAACAAACATCAACAACAACATGGCCACAACTGACCGTGTGCTTAGTGAATACCTTAGGCAGCAGAAACCTGAGAAAGAAGAGGTGCAAGGAGACAAACCATCATGGGAGGATAGGCACATGCACGGTTTGCAGCAGATAGAAGAAGTGGCTTACATTCAGAAATCCTACCAGTGTCTGGACAAAGCTGGATTGAAAGACATCACAGAGGCACTAATCATGGCAGCACAGGAACCAGCTCTAAGTACAAGATCCATAGATGCTGTGGTCTACCACACCAGACAAGGCCCCAAGTGCAGACTGTGTAAAGATTCCCCTAAGACAACCAAGCACATAACAGCCCTGCCATTGAATTTTCTTTAACATTTAATTTTTTTCAAAGCACTCTATCCAGTCTGTATTCAGTTATATTAAAAAAATACCCTGAAATAGCTAATTAAAGTTAGCTAACTAACTAAAAACAGTGCGATCGTTGCCAAATGATATAGTATTGAAATATTTTTCTAATGCTACACAACAGAGTTCTCTGTGTTGTTGTGTACTATAAGTATTTTCAAACACAATGATTTAATCCAGTCATCAACAAAATACCAACTTTCAAAGCCTCTCAGCTACCTTGTGTCCCAAAACTGAGTATAGAGGCCTCACGGCATGTGGGCGAATACAGGGCTCTAGTGGGCGAGTTCTGGTTTCACTTTTACAAATTTTCAGCACATTACTAAAAGTGAAATAGTTTCAGGTAGCTTAGCAGCTCATAACAAGAATGTAAGAGAAGTTGCGGTGCAGCGTTTATACTGTATTCAAGTGTTGTTAAAAAAGGTAATGTTTGACTTTTATAGAAGTGTAATGCTTTTTGATCGGCATGATGTGCATGTAGTGTATGAATGTGAGAGTGAATGAATAGTGGTATTGTAAAGCGCTTTGAGGGGTCCCGAAAAGCGCTATATAAATGCAATCCATCATTATTATTATTATTATTAGTCTCTCTCCTTCTGTCTTTGTCAGATTACTCCCTGAACAGTGGAGAGTTATCAGGCTTTAACTCTGCTGCAGGGCCCTCTCTGAGCTCAATGGCAGCATGGGAGCAACAGCAGCTGAGCTCCATGGGGTAAGAGCCTGACACAGTTAAACTGTCTCCCTTCATGATTTACAGATTAAATGTTTAACCATTTCTTTACACTGTTTTTTTTTTTTTGTGAAGACATACTGTGTTGTTGACATAAAGTTAAAAATTACCTGATCAGACAGTGTGCAGTAAACTGAAGTAGCGTGCACAGAGTTGGAGAAATGCAAATATGTATAAATATATACATAAATATAATATATATGATAACTGGGATGCAACGATACCAATTTTTTCAAACCGATACGATACCGATACTTGGATCTGAGTACTTGCCGATACAGAGTACAAAAACCGATACTTCTACCACACACACACACACACACAAATACAATTAATTGGAAGACCGGTTTTATTATATTCCCTGCCGAAAAAAAATAAAATCTTAATAAAAATGACCACAAAAAAATTTCAAGTGAAAAATAAGCACTTCTGTTAAATTATTGCAGAGTCTCCACATTGTAATTTTACAAAATATCACTGAACTATTGGCACTGTCTCGAGCTTTCAGAATAATAAATAAACACTTCTGTTTGGAAAAAAAATAAATACAAATTAGGTTTGCGAATAAAATAAACGTTTAAATTATTGCAGTTATTGCGGTCCACACTGCTGACATTTTGTTTAGCCTAGCTACAGCAGCCTCCAGTTTCTCTTTTTTATCTGGAGCCGCCAGTCTCACTCGCCTAACCCTGTGCCTGTTTAGCGCGGGATGTCCCCCTAGTGGCCAATCTAAAAAACTACAACAAAAATGACAAGCCACCCTCTGATTAATGAAATAAGTTGGTATTGGTTCATGGTATCGGTTAACTTTTACGAGTATGAGTACACACACATTTTACAGTATCGGCCCGATACACGACACCAGTATCGGTATCGGTGCAACCCTAATGATAACAGATTCCATGACATAGATAATTGCCCTAAAATATGTAATAAAGAGGCATTAATAACCATTCTGGTTCAAACATCACACATTTTTGCTTTTGTGTAAGACCATGAAGTTATGTACTTTTGGGTGATGTATGTAATAAAAAGCTATTTTATAATCTCAACTTATCTGCTATATGTTACGTCTATTAGACATATTTTACTCTAGCTATGAAATCAATCAAATTGTAAGTACAATACTGGCCTCTTAATCTGTGGTAACGTAGATGTTTAAAAGAGCTTTAAACATAAATACAATTATCTCCACTTTTTACTTTAAATACATTATTATTATTATTATTATTATTATTATTATTATTATTATTATTATTATTAAATGTACTCAATAGCCACAGTTTTCAGAGAAAACGTTTCTGTTTACAGGCCGATTACAGCCATGTCACCACCAGATGGCATCTTCACTCCAGAGTCAAAGCCTGAAATTTTCTCTTCCTCTGTCTGTAGGTCAGGAAGCTCCACTCTCTCCATCAGCACCAATCATAACATCAACATCAAAGCCGAGCCAATCTCTCCACCCCGCGACCACCTCAGCCAGTCTGGGTACATGACCCATCCACATGTTCACCCTCATCTTCACTCCTCTGCCTCCTCATCAGCTCGAGCAGAGATGGGGCGGTCCCCTTCTGACAGCGTTGGCTCCTCCTGCAGCTCTCACGAGGGCGGCAGTGACCGGGAAGAGCAGCAGCGACCTGACTTCCACTTGCTCCCTGCGAGTCGGTCAGAGGGCAGGGAGAGTCCGACAGTCAAGCGGATCCGAATGGACAGCTGGGTGACATAGAGCCTGGAGCTACATCGAGAAGCTGCACCAGGGCAAAAAACAGGAAGGACACTGTTGTGCAAATGAAATGTGGTTTTTATTGATGTGTTCTGTTGAATTTGCTTTAAAAAAATTTTTTTTTGCTGTTGTTTTGGTTATTCAGAATTTCTTGAGAAGGGTTGAGCGACATTAGTCTGAGCATTCTGGATTGGATAAAGCTGAAATTACAGTTGTACTTCATTTAATCTTATTTTCTTCTTTTACAAGCAATTAAAGCTTTGCAGATTAAATATCTGGGTCCAAATGCAGTACAGTTACAGTAGAGTACAGTTATTTCCATTTGCAGTGCACTGTGGCGCTGGATGGAAGAGAGACAAAGCATAAAATCAAAGTTCATGAGTGGGTAAAGTTACTTGGTGTCAACCAATTCATTTCTAATCTTCTCAGGGTTTAAAACCATAAAATGAGTCCATCGTGAAAGCAATACTCCCTCCACATCATCATTTCTGTTACTCCTCTTTATAAAAACACGTATTTATATCAGCCAAAGCAGTATACTGTTTTCTATGTTGTGTGTGTTTTTATATTGTGCACAAAATTATACAATATTTCATTCAGATTTGAAATCGAAAGCCATGGACACTTGTATATGTACTACCAAAACATGTCACTATTGTTTGTACATAGTATCTTTAATATATATCACTTTTGGTGTAACTATAGCGTTTTGTCAGTGTGTTTTATCTGCCTGCCTTCACACTTTGTCTCCTGAAACTCCCATAATTTCTTAGATAAAGCTACTTTCAGCTGCTCCTTTGTTACAAGGGGTCGCCAAAGCAGGTAGGTCTGCATATTTGACTTGGCAGTGTTATGCCAGATGCCCTTCCTGGTACAATCCCAGAGGGGATTTGTGTCTCTGGCTGGAATTTAACCAGCAACCTTTTGCTTGCCAAGCAAAGTTGTTAAAGACTATACTACAGAACCACTTGTATCCTTTCTTAGATAAATAGATAAACTGGCTTTGTGAAGAAAGCTTAGGAAACAATTCAAAAAAAAAAAAAAAGTTACTGGTCGAGGAGGCGTCTGTTTGCCTTACAGCTGAAATGCAGTGGCCTGGGTTCGAGTCGGATCTCTGGAGACCTTTGCACCTTCTCCCCCTCTTTCCTGTCTACTCATCACTGTTAAACTATCAAATAAAGCCCAAAACCCCCCAAAATAAATGTGAGAAGAAGACGACTCCTCTCTAGAAAAGCTTTATTGATTAGTTAAAATATATATATCCCTGTAAAAAGGATTTAGGAAAATAGATGCATTATAAAGAAAGAAACCTGCTGAAACTTTTTAAAAAAGCTGCTGAACACATGCACATCAACTCCTGCTTGGCTGATGGTGTTAGGTGATAAAACATGTCATAGATCAGAAAACAAAGCGGAACTCTTTAGAGGAATTTGTTCTTAAATCTGTTATTGTATATATGTACCTTTGACTCCCATACCAGTGTCTTTTCATAGAGTATTTATCTGTTTTGGTCTTTATTAAGTAAGTAACTTGTGCCTAATGATGGTTACATACTTAAGGCCATGTGTCTTTGTGAGATTAAGGTGTTTTTTTTTTTTTTAAATATACGTTTACTCATGTAAAAATATATATCTGAGATAACCACGGATGAAGACAGTTAATATAAATATTACTTTAATGGCACTGAATCCGTACAATAAGAGACACATTGAATTCTTGCGCTGAGAGAAATCTTACCTCCAGAGAGATGGGAATTTACTGAATGACTTTATGACTGAGCAGAAGATGATTAAACCTGAGAAAATGCAACATGTGGGTAAGTACAAAGTAGCGCATGTGGTGAGAAGCAAAAGCTGCAAAAGACTAACCACAGTGCTTCCACTGAATGAGAGCATGGCTGGAAAATGTAACAGCTTTGACTCTGCAATGAAAGACGGATACCAAAAAGAGCAAAGTGAAAGTTTTCATGATGCAGGGTTTTAGAACAGGATACTGTTTCTATGTTTCTTTGATACCAGCAATAAATTAGGTGTCTGGTACCTGGATGCACGAGGCCAATGAATTGTAAATTACAATTGTGAAAGAAGCTGTGATGCTGATGGGAATGCAGCAGCGACGTGAAAACAGAAAATACAGAAAAAAGAAACTGCTCAAAAGCATTTAGGGCTGGCAGCAAGAGACATAGCAAAATCATAAACATTAGCAGTAAAGTACTTAATAATAATGGATTGCATTTATGCAGCGCTTTTCGAGACCCTCAAAGCGCTTATACAATTCCACTATTCCTTCACTCTCACACACTGGTGGAGGAAAGCTACAGTTGTAGCCACAGCTGCCCTGGGGCAGACTGCCATATCGCGCCATCGGCCCCTCTGGCCATCACCAGTGGTTCTTGCCCAAGAACACAACGACCGAAACTGTCCGAGCCGGGGCTCGAACCGGCAACCTTCCGATCACAAGACGAACTGCCAACTCTTGAGCCACGATCGCCCCCACTTAATGCTAATATTTCGTCTTTGTTGAATAACTACATTATGCCAATTAAATAGCAGTTAAACGTGAGACTGTTATGACTGTGATTTTAAAAAGGTAAAACGATTCAGTTCATATGAAACGAGTAAATGAACAGAGTAGTCATATGAGAAGTGTGCAGTTTTTTTTTCTTTTTAGCTCAGAGAAATCCACAATGGGCAACGACGTCAGTTACTCGGGGGTGGACGAGGGACGGATTAAATGTGCCAAGGTTAATGAGAATTATGAGAGCAAACAGCTGTTTGAGGGAAGGATTAGTTTAAGATCCACAAAAAGCTGCCTAGCCATGAGCCTATAGCCAATAAAAAATATTATTTTTATTTTAATGGTGGCTATAGCCTACTGTATCGGTAAGATGAATGCATCTTCACCTGAACATATCTGCACATACATTTTGCTGTTATCTGAAGGCATTTCAACAAATGTTTTTTGACACACTTAACCACAGCCATAACCACATTTTATTTTAGTGGGGTAATTTCGGGGTGTGTGACACGAACAAAACGAATGTAAAATGACATTCAATATGTTTCACTGCTGAAGACAAATACTTTAAAACAGGCTGTTAGTTTGATATCACAAATGTCAGGTATGTTCTGTTTGGGTATGGCAGTGATCAGACCAGTTAAGTTAGCTACGGTAATACTCTACCGGAAAATACGCACTATTTTGATTAAGTAAAATTGCAAACTTGTAAATTGAACAGCCTTTATTTTACAAAAAAGTATACTGCTACTCCGGTTTTCGGATAATTATATTTGTTAAAATACTGAGTTCATAAAAAAGACCAAAGATCTGTCTTTAAAAAATAAGAAAAGAAAAAAAGACATACATAGTCTACACGTTGCAGTCAACTTACAGAAATGCAGATAACCTCTGTAAAAATATGTTTCAAAATACCCATGTATTTTTTTTTTCAGGTTATGTATTTCATTCTCCTTTATTGTGCAGATGGACAGTGCACGCGGTCCTCGGAAGAGCTTTTATTTTGAAAAGCACATAAGCCGCTTTGTTGTGTCATAGCTGATATTTGATGCTAAAAGGGAGAGGAGGAGGAGGAAGTGTGTCAGAGCCAGAAATTGCAATCGATGTGCACAACTGTTGCTGTTTTGTAATTCCAACCACACAGTTTAACTGAAATGAGTTGAATAAGGATAAATACCTTGGAGGTATCCAGCAGCGGGCGGGGAAAAAAAAAGGTAAATATGAATTTCTGTTTTTCTTTTATTCTCTTTTCCTGGCGAGAAGTAGAAAGTTACCTGCTGGGGTCTTCGAGGTGCGGCTAGTCAGGTGAGCTTTCTTCCTGCTCGGCAACATTACTGCTGGTGGTCAGATGAGAAGTGACCTTCCAGCTGTCAGTTTGCCAGTTTGGGAATTTTTAGTTTATGAGTCTTTAAAGAAGGGTAACCGAGAACTCCCTTCAAGCATCTGACAATTAAATGTTTGTTCTTACTCACGAATTGAAACATGTTGTTACATTTCATTTTAAATGATTTTTAATAGAGACATAACATTTTAATCAGTTCGGCATTGATATCAAGGAAGAAATGGTTTCAGTGGTACTTTTAATGAATCGTGGTCACCTCCCAGTGCTCCTGCAAGACGCTGCTGGACAAGCCTCATGTTGTCAGGGTGACACGGATGGTTACATAGTGTCTTGCATGGAGCTACATGGTAAAGGCTTACATATAAAATGCAGTATATGAAGAATACTGTTATTGATCACATTTTACCAACGCTGATTGAATGTCGAAAACTTACTAGGTTCTTACCGGCTTACTGCTGTAGACCGACATACATCTTTATGGTTAGTATACATAGTAACAATACTTAAGCTTTCAGCTTTTATGTTGACTATTATATGTCTGAAATGTAGTCTACTGAATCTGTAAATGTTTTTTTTGTCGTTTTGTCTGTATTTTCTGCAGTCACTGTCTTGCCTCATATTAAAGCATAGGAACCACAAACTGTGAAATAGACTCGTTTCAGGAAATAGCTTGTCTTGTTCAGCAAGAGACACCGTGATGCAGTTACTCAACACAATAAATCAGCTGAAGGGAAGAAAAAAGCATTAGAGGCTTCAAAGAGCATTGATGGATGCGACCTTTTGTAACTTGCATCAATACTTTAGAACGTATACACACAAAGAGAATGGGGGTGGTAAATTAAGGGAAACTGAAAGTGTCTTGCTAAGGGGCACCACATTCTGCAGGAAGAGGTTTAGTGCAGGTTTAGTGTTCCAAGTCTCTGGATCTCTGCTTTAAAGATGGAGCAACTTTCTTTTAAAGTATGTCTAGTATTTGTGATTAACACTGTCTATACAGTGTCTTCACTGTCATCTTAGTACAAAATCTCCCACAGGTGCTAAAATGGATTGAGATCTGACGATCTGATCTCCTCATGTCATACTCCCCAAACCATTCATTGAGTTGTGTTGTGGGGGAATTGAATTATTTCCTCAGGATAATGTTAATTAGTCAGAAATTTGGTTTGTGTTTAGGCTTCAGCTCTTATGGGAGAGGTGGATCAAAACCTTGCCAAAAAATTACCCATACAGCATAACAGATTATTTCCTTTATTTTGTCAGAATTATAAATATTAAAAAAAATGAGAGCACAATTTTCTGTAATTTCTAAGGAGCCTGCTTTCAGGATAAGAACTTGTATGCAGAACATTTCAAAATTGACAGAAGCCTTTATTGTTTATCCGCTTCAGTAAATCATTGCCTGGTCAGATCTCTACATCTCTAATATTTAGAAGACCCATTCAGCCAGAGTACTTTAATGTTTAACAACGGATTAACCCGGGATCAGTATAAAACAACATCATGAGTTATTTGTGTACTGTCGGGCTTTTCATAAAATCTGTCTTTTTTTTCCTTCAAACAGCAGCGTCCTCATTTTGAAATGGGAGACAGAATGCACTGTGTGCAATTGTGCATGATTTTCTTGCAACCACTGATGCATGTGTGAGCTTGCTTTCGCTTTTGTAATAACACGGAGTGATCCCTTATATATAAGAAATCATGCCAATCAGACAGGATGCCTTTCTAGTACGTACTAGTATCAAAGGATGATTTTCATACACATTTGGCATTAGTCTTATTGCAAAGGGTTTTTTCATGGACAGTAAAAAATGCTTGCACGTACATGTACCCACTTTCAGGTTTGTTTAACAATGTGACCTTAAACCATTGCCTGTTTATTTCCTGTTTATTGCGATCTAGGACAGTTTTTTAAGCAATCTTGCTGAATGTCTAGCTATCTAATATAGTCAAAAAAGGGCCTTACAAGGAGGCTGGTGAGGAAGGTTTTGGGACATGTTTATCTGTATGATGGACAGTTGGCCTCAGCATGTCCTTGAACTGAGCTGGCTTCGTGCAAAAGCCTTCATGTGGTCCCTGACTGTTCTGGCTCTAATGATGTGCTGTACAAGGATAGGCAGTTCAAGCTTGAACTTGGTGAGACATGGCAGGCAGAAAGAGTGGGTTTTTTCCCCATGTACTTGTTCTGTAACATTTTAGGATAGTGAAAAGAAAATGTTCAAAATGTGCATTTAGGCGTTTAATTTGCTATACTTTGTCTGTTGGAAATTCATGCAGATGAATACACAATAAGATAACTACTAAATTTGCATGTTTAGGCATAAAAAACTAGTGAAATTAAAGAAATGACACCTTACTGTGACTATCATTAGGTAAATAATGGTTTATGTATTTCAGCCACTTCACATTTACTACTTTGCTTGAACTTTGGAGTTGCTTATTTGTGCAGTATAAATATATGGTGCCTTAAAGTACTTGCTAGACTTTTTTTTTTTTTTTTTTTAATGCATTAGTCATTTGCCAGAGCATTAATCAAGGGCACAATGACTGCAGACTTGACCAGTATGTTTCTGATGGTGGGGGAACAGGAACTCCCCCCTCCTCCCAAGTTGGTTTTTAGAGCTCACAGCTGAGCTGATCTGCAGCTAATTATCAATGAGACATCAGGTCGTCAAACTACAGTCAACAGTGACAGTGCCCATACTGTATAAATGAATCAAATAACAAAACCACCTTACTTCAAAGGTCATGATACTTACCGTGACTGTCAAGAGGTAAATAATGGTTTATGTATCTCAGCCACTTCTCATTTATTACTTTGCTGGAACTTTATACTGCACAAATTAGGAACTTTAAAGTACATTAGGGCTGTGCGATATGACAAAAATCGCATATCCCGATATAAGACATTTATCGTCCTGACAACGATATAAATCACAAAAATGTAATATTTTCTGTAAATTCTGTGTTTGAAGGAAAAAAAAGACAGATTTTATGAAACAGAAATTCTGTGCAATTTGACTTGCGTGAAGTTTTTCCAGCTGGGCATCCTTTACCTGGATTCGAGTGTTTTAACCGATGCATGAAACTATACATTTTTAGACACAAGTTGTAACGGCCACCATTTTCTTTCAAAGTTTGAGTCTAAGATTTATTTTTTAGCACCTGACGGCTCTTTTTTTTCCTTCTTATCCGTAAACTCTCTGCATACTCTTTCACGTGATTCAGTTTATTTTGAAAACTCTCAACAGGATCTTGAGCTTTATTGTGAAAAGTTTATGTAGAAAACAAACAAGCGGACAGCGGAGCCACGCGATGGTTTTACCGTTGTTGTTGCTATGGACAACACTTAAAAACAGGCGCTTGACCGTCAGTAGTGTGGTTATATTAAATATAAGAGAAAGAGAGAACTTTAAGAAATTAATATAGTCACTTACAGTGACCATCAAAACGATGAAAAAATATTGCTGTAAACAGTTTATTTTACGACACCACGAAACAAAAGATAGGAAACAATAGATGTTTTTATATTGTCATCCGATATATAACGTTATATCGAACAGCCCTACAGTACATTATCCAATATCTTTTTATTTATTTATTTATTTAGGAAGGGCATATTGATTCAGGACCAAGCCTTAGTTTTTGCATCATGCCGTTAGCCTTACTTAAGTTATACATACATGTATTTTAGCCCATACAACCAACCAGCCTTCTGGATCCCGCAGAGTGGCTGTGAAATGTAAGAAAATTTCTTCAATAGTCTTCTGAGAAACTTTTCATAGTACAAAAATCCCCCCTATTCTGATGAACCATCTTGCCTTTCACCCGAGTCTATTCTTCCCAATGGAGAAGTGGGCCTCACCTTTTTTCTTTTTCTTTTTTTTTTTTAAATTTCTAATGATTTGCTGTTTTCCAGTGGTAACAGTGGCTGGACTGTCAGTTGAAAGCTATGTCCTCTCCTGCGCTGTTGATTGAGACCTGCTTTCTTGTCTCAGTCACATGATTATAGCTTTTTGGGGGGTTCTTTACAGCCCCAATTCCAAAAAGATGGGACACTGAAATTTATTACACGTTTAACCTGAGAAAATATACTGTTTCTATTCAAACTAAGGTGAATTTGAATTTGATGGCAACAATATATAACCTCAAAAAAGTTGGGACAAGTATAACACATAAAGATGTTTACAGAGGGAACTCCAAACTTTCTGGAGATTGTTAGGCACTGTCAGACTCAAATATACAAATGCAGAAAGAGAAAATAATATATATATATATATATATATATATATATATATATAATTTTCTCTTTCTGCATTTTCACTGTTTGTGTAAATCATTGCATTCTGTTTTATTTTTATTTTACATATCATCCCATCTTATTTGGAATTGGAGTTGTGTTTTTGAAACTATACTTAATTCAAGCCCTAAGACCATTTTTGAGTCAAATCACACGATCATTGCCCTACATTGCAATGTTCTGCACACATGGTCTTTTTCTCCCATTACTCTTTTAAGCCCATCACGCCCTTGAAATTTCCTTTGATTCCATTAATCATTTTGCTCGCAATGAAGTTTGATCCTGAAATTAGCTGATATTCTAACTTGGGCTTTGTAGTGAAACATCCTGCCAATAAAATGCAGTGACGTGAAAGGGATGCAGGCTATCAGCCCTGTTGGCAGTCATGCACGTTAATCGGTTGGTCTGTAATGACCAATAAAGCAGTAATGGGACATATATCATTCCAGGTTCCTGTTTTTTGAAAGAGGACCATCTGGAATATTTAGTATTTAAAGTTATGATTTAAAAAAATCTTCATACATGTAGTGAATTCAAAATGGCAATTGAATTGAAAAAGTGGATTGAAAAGTCCATATGATGTGAATTTACTGGAAAGTTACCACAGTGAGTGGCCATAATGTGATCTACCTTCCTCATATTCTGTACAGGCAGCACCCTCATTAAATGGAGTATTTCTACTAGTGCCGTGTCTGAAATGGACTGTTTCCTGCTACGTTCCATTCTGTGGCCAAAAACGGGAAATTTGGATGATAATCAGACCTGATAATCCCAACTTTGGTCCCTGAGGGCAGTGGAAACAAGCTGTAAACACGAAACTGACATATTGTGTTGTCCTATTGTCCTTAAAAGATTGAAATGACTGAGTTAGTTCACAGTGGGTTTCTGTCACTCACAGCTAAGTTTATCCGCTAAAGACTTCAAACTACAGTCAACAGTGACAGCGTCTTTAGGTGTATAAATGAATCAAATGAAAAACCACCTTGCTTCAACGTCATGAAACTTGCTGTGACTATCATTAGATAAATACAGATTTATGTATTTCAAACACTTCTCATTTACTGCTTTGTTTGAACTTTGGATTTCCCATTGTGCAATATAAAGTAGGGTATAATCTTACATTATATGGTCCCTGCAGGTGCTTGCTAGTGTGTGCCCATGTGAGACACAGATTACAATTAATCAGTCAGTTACTGTAGTTCCAGATACTCCTGATAGCATTTAGTTATGTGTCTACAGAATCAATTTCTTCCATTTCAACTTATCCTGCACAATGGGCAAGATCAAAGACCCAAAGAATATTATGCTTTCGGCCTAATTTTCTACATGACAACTTTAACTGCATTGAGGGGCAAATGGACTGGGTCATGTACTGTAAAATATTGGATTCAGCCAGAATACTGAAGATCTATTGTGGGTCTTCCAGCCTGACGATGACCCAAAACATACCATGGCAATAAAGAAGAGGCTAAAGAAGAAAATTAAGGTCATTGCAGTGGCCTAGTAGCTGTGAAAATCTGTGGAGAGAGTTGCTAAGTGGCAGACAAGAAACCTTAAAGATTGAGAGTTTTTGTAAAGTGGAGTGGTCAAAATCTTTCCTGAGATGGGTGGAAACCTGGTGACCAGCATCGAGAGCAGTCTTACCGCTGTGCTTGCCAACAAGGGCTTTTCCACCAAGTACTAAGCCATGTTTTGTTTGGGGATCTAATACTTAGTCATTATCAGTGACATGCAAATCAACTTTTATGTAATGTGTTTTTTTGGGAGAAGCATTTTTAGTTGATTATCTCTCTTTCTAAATTTTAAACTACCATTAAATTGCATTTATATAGCGCTTTTCTAGGCACCCAAAGTGCTTTACAATGCCACTATTCATTCACTCACTGGTGGAGGCTACAGTTGTAGCCACAGCTGCCCTGGGACAGATTGACAGAAGTGAGGCTGCCATATCGCGCCATCGGCCAATGCCAGGCGGTAGGGTAAAGTGTCTTGCCCAAGGACACAAGACCAGAACAGAGAGAACAGGGGGATCGAACCGGCAACCTTCCGGTTACAGATGAGCTTCCCAATCCCCTGAGCCACGGTCGCCCACAGTCGTGCGCGTTTAATTCTTTGCAAGTGAGCATAACATAAATTCAGCAGGGGATCCCATAATTATTTCCTGCACTGAAGGAAATAAAGCTGATAATCTAAGTTGAGGAGAACATACACCCACTGGTGTTGAGTAAACAGATACACACTCTGTGATATACGTGTTGCTGAACATAAGGCAAGGGGATGCCTCTGGCAGACTTTTGACCGACAATTGAGACGCACACATGCAAATTTGTTAGAGGAAAGTAAGACGGCATGAGACCTTTTAACATACTGTGTTGATTTTTATAAATGCAAGGAGTAGAACTATTGAACATATCACAAACACAATATATTATTTCTGAAGTTGGAGGAAGAAACCAGATTTCACACATGTCTAGAACAAATTGGGTAAGAGTCACTGACTGGGCTGTTCCAGTCTCAGTGTTTCAATTGCAAGACTTAATTCTAGAGATTAGATGATCATAGATAATCTGAAGCTAAGCTTTTTAATAACAAAAATGTCACGGTGTTGAGTGATTGCAATGGAATGTAAGTGCGAACAACTTTAAACATAATATTTTGGTTCCTTGTTAGATCTAGTGTATGTTGATAAGAGCAGCAAGTTTGGAATCCCTACACAAACTATAGAGCATTTCCTTAAATAGTCTGTTGGCTTTCTTCCTCTTGTGTGTGGTTTGAAAAGGGGAGAGGTGAAAGTAAAAGTCAAAAACATAATGCATATTTTTGGCCTACAAAAACATACCTCCATTATGATCACGCCCTGCTTACTACCTGTGGGAGAAAAACATTCCAGCTGCTGTCAAGCTGCCATCAGGGACTCGTGCTTTTCTGGTTCAATTTTCTCAAAGCCATGCAGGTGACAAACAATAAAAATGAGTTGTTGTAGTCTAATACCTGGAGAAACAACTTCAGCTAACCAGTAGGAAACATTATTGTGGAAATGATAACCTCTTATGATATTTAACATCTTCCATTCATGTTCCATGAATATGTTTTGCTTTGCTGCCTGAGATTACATCCTCCATAATAATACGACGTCTGCCATCTCCGCCTCTCACCCTACGCTTCCCTTTACCTGCTGATAGCATGACAGGTTGTTGGCCGCAGTTGATGCCAATACAAAGTGAGAAGCTGCTAAGAGGATTATCAGGTTTTGTCAGAAGCAAAGGGCGGGTAATGTTTTTTTTTATATTTAATTGATCATTTTAATTGTCATTCAGCTTAAGCATGAATGACACATCACAGTGTGCATTCTGTGCTTTGTCTTCCCTGTCTTTGTTTCTTCAAAAAAGCTGTAAGTTTGCAGTGGCTAACCTGTAAATGAATGACAGATGAGACACACACACGCACACTCATTCATACAGGAACAAGCTATTAAAAAAACGATGTAGTAGCTGCAGTCGACCCTCCAAAAGATAAACAGCCAAGCTGTAATGTAAAGCTGTCAGAATAGTCTCCTTCCTGGTGAGAATAGTTGTCATCTTCAGTTAGAGGTGTGAATATGATAGATGGGGCTTTATTTATAGTTGAAATTATTTTTGTCCACTTCCTTTTATTCTGAGAAGCATTTAAAAAATCTTGACGTGCAATATTAACCTACATCTGTAAACTGTTTTTTCTACTTTTTTTTTCTGCAGTGACTCTAATGACTAGATTGTTTTCATGAGGCTGAATAAAGGAGTGGCGAAATTCTAAATTTACTTGTAAATGCACGCCACAAAAACTATGTCTGCTTTCTGTTCAAAGACTTGTGTATTGTTGAGGTATTGTCCTTTGACCTTTCAATTTCCCAAGAGATTTCTTCCTGATAGCAGAGAGACCTGGTCAGTGAAAGTGAGATCATAACAATAATTTTACTGGCAAAACTGACTTTGCATGATTTGATTATTTCTTCTTATTTTCTTCTTCTTTCTTTTTTCCCTAATGTATTGTTATAATATAATTAGGGATGCACCGATACCACTTTTTTGGAAACGAGTACGAGTACTTGCATTTCAGTACTCGCCGATACCGAGTACTTAATAAAAACATGATTTAAATTTGCAGGTAACAGCTTTAGTCCTATAATTTAACAAAAAACAAACAAACAAGGGACTAGTTTGGAATTAAGAACATTTATTTAAAATGAAAATCATGTTGTATGCAACATATTACAGAATAAATAATTATAAAAAAAACAAAATTTAATTTTAAATTTGTTCGTCTGTTTCTCTGTTTAGAAGTCTCACTAGCACAGTCACAGCTGGGATGACATCAGAGGCTAGTGCGTCGTAGCTGCTCACTTTTTTAGTTAGTTCCTCAAAGGGGGCAACGATGGCAACAGTCGTCTCCATAAGAGCCCACTGGTGAGCGGTGAGATAGTCTGGGAGTTCGTGCTCGGACACGCCCAGCACTCGCTTTTGCTCAATGAGGGACTGGAGCATGTAATACGTGCTGTACGTCCTGCTGCAGTCTCTTTATTGGCTGGTTGAGCTGTCCCTGAATGTCCTCGAGGCGGGAGTAGGCTAAGGCGGAATGTTTAAAATGCCCAACTATTTTCCTTCCCACTGCTATAGCATCAGCTATGCTCCTTTGTGCTAATAAGCATGGGTAAATAAGCGTGGGTAAACTTTTTGTACTCGTTGTTGTGTTGGGAATTTAGGTGCTTGATTAAATTACTTGTGTTAAATGCGCTACCTTTAGAGCTTCCTCTGGACAATTTCGCTGAGCACAATTTGCAGTCCGCCTTTGTTTTCGCGTCTTCGTTCACTTTGAAATAGTTCCACACGGCTGATATGTCTCGCCTTGCCTTCTCCCCGCTCTGAGCTGCAGCCGGGGCCTGGGGGGCGGGCACTCGGGGCCTGGGGGCGGGCACTCGGCGCCTGTGATTAACCCCTTACATGCCGCTCAAACATAGACAGGTCTCAGACCGTGGTATCGGTCCTCAGTATCGGGGGACTATAGAAAATGTGGTATCGAGGCCAATACCCGATACCGGTATCGGTGCATCCCTAAAATTTTCCTTAAATGAAATAACAGACACAGATATCTGAAAAAATAAGTCGTTAAGTCACATGGAATATGATATGTAGACAAAGATGAGGCAACCAAGTAAGCGTGTGTGTGCGCGTGTGTGTGCCTAACTATGTTTCTGTGCACCTGCTCATAATGTATTGTTAGAATTGGGAGCCAAGAGAGTATGCAAATTAAATCAAACACAATAAATGAAACGATAAACAGATAAATGCATGAATGAAGTAAATTAAAGAAAGAAGTAAGCAAAATGAACACAAGTCATAAAGGTATCGTTACTACAGTGTATTGTGTCTATTTGCATGTGTTTTTGTTAGATGCAGTGCCTTGTCTCTGCACCCATGAACAAAAGAAAACATATTAACATTATTTGTAACTCACAACATTTGAGTAGACTAAATTTCTGTGTTAAAAAGCTCCTCTTTGTCAACATTATATTGGAGTGCACACGTGAGTTTGCATTATTAATTGCAGTTGTTCCAGCTTCCTCTTCTGTTATGTAGTTGCTGCAGGTTGTTTAATTTCTGGGTCACCATTATAAGCATATTTTATGGTACTAAAGGCATCTGATAGATAATGTGTGTATATCTAAATATCCTTATTCCTTCTTTGGTCTTTTATTCCCTTCTTAAGTAAAATATGCCAGTTTATATATGATCCTTATCATGCCCATCATTGTTTTTACGGAATATTTGACATTAAAGATCACCACCGAATCTTTATAGAAATGATTACAGTAATTCACTGTGCATTTTGTTCTTTAATGTGTTTTAATCCTTGTGATTATTTGTTCCTGTAGTTGATGAAACGTATTAAATGCAGTTTGAGCTTAGCTACAGATATGTTTCAATGACTGACTCCTCTCATTCTCTTTTTTCACAATAGGTGCCAGTGATGTCCAAATCTTAGACACAGACTGAACCTTGCATCCATCATGGAGAAGAAGCCAGGCATGATGCAGCATCTCCGGCAAAAGATGCTGCCACACTTCAAGCGGGGCAAGGATCCCTTAAACAAGTTGGCTGTCCAGCTTGACCACAATCGGATGAGCTCCTCCGTTCCTGACGTAAGGAACGTGAAGCAGGATTACCCCCACGTCTCCTCCAGAGTGCCTTTTCAGCAGTACAATAGTCCCAGTTATAGCGATCCTTCCACACCGCTTGACAGGCCTTCTACGGGTCCTGTAGGAGGTGGGAGGAGTGTAAACCTTAGAGCAGGTAGTGGGAGAAAAGGGAGGAGTGAAAACAGACTGAGCGTGCCTACAAACTGCACAAACCGTTCTTCTTCCCAGGAATCATTCAACAGGCTTTGTGGAGAAGAGACATCTTCCCGGGAGACATACCAACCTGGACAAGGCATGGAGCCCGAGGAACTTGCACTACCAGAGATGATGACTGTTTACACTCCAGACAGTGCGGCTGTGGATGATTCCCTGGACAGCTCGCAGGTAAAAATACTTTTGAAATAACCTTGCAGATTGGGCATCTCCACATACGGAATATTCATATAATGTTTCATATAAAGATTGAACCTTCTGGGACACTAGCACTGACGACTTGCATTTTTATTTTAAATATTCACTCATATTTTGACTTTGTAGTTCCTGTTATATCTAATACTTTGGCACAAAATTAACTGACAAGTCAGCATTTTTTTCCTCCTGCAACACACAGTAAAAAAAAAAACATGTTGTACATTGGCGGGGTTGAGGTATCAGGTGTATTTACACTTGACTTGCAAAGTTTAACTTGGAAGAGCTGGATATGGTTGCAAATCGAGGTCCATCCAAAATCAATAGTCTACAGTAGAACTGCAAACACTGCTTCTGGTGGATTCACGTCTTTGTTAAAATGACAAGGATGTAGGCTGTGAGTGCCAAACAGAGTCACATTTAAAACTATTGTTTGTTTTGTTTTTTTTCTTTCTTGAAGTTAAGAGACAAGATCGGTTAGATTTAACCAATTATTTTATAAATTTATAAATTGTCTTCCACATTAAACGTTTTTGTTTGCTTGCTTTTTGGGACAAGTGTAAATAAGTGTATTTTATGGTATGAACTACCCATCTTGCTACACATTCCTGTTTATTGCTTCAATGATTACATATTAAAAGAGATTTGCCATAATTGATAGAAGTTACATTTGTTCAAGTTATAAATCTTTCTCAGACTGAGGCCTTTACACACTGCGTAAAATTTAAACGAATATTTTGTGTGTTCATTTTAAAATATTTTTTGAACTTTGACTCTGTGTAGTTTTACAGGGCAAAATTGGCACACCAGTACCGAATACACAATTTTATCCCAGCTAAACTCCGGGTCAGTGGTCTCCTCGCAATGACTTTTGTGCCTCCTCAGATGTGGTCTCAACTCTACCAACAAGACTTCAAACTGACATCTTGAAATATGTATGAAAGCATTGGAAACCCTGAAATTCTCCTTGCTGCTGCCTTCTTGTGAGAATCGCCTAACTACTCAAAACAAACATACACCCATAATCCGGTCTTGTGATGATGTGATGAATCCTGCTTCCGGGCCCAAACTACTCTGCGTTTAAGAAGGCTGTTGTGTTTTTAACATGTTTCAATGCTTTGCATCTTGTTCTATTAAATCTCAACAATCCCCTAAAAACAGTCAGTGATCACTGTTGGCCTCTGGGTTTTATTAGCGCTAATCATTTTAAAGCTCAGTTTTTAAAACCTTACGCTGTAACTACAGCCCAGGCAGTATATTAATGACCAGTGTTGGTCAAGTTACTTGAAAAAAGTAATCAGTAACTAATTACCGATTACAAGTACTTTTGAAAATAAGTACTGATTACTTATTTTCAAAAGTAATTAATTACTTAGTTACTTAGTTACTTTTTAAAAACACCATTTACAACCTGAATAGGTGATAAAGCGATAGATCTTTCAGCCCAATTCTACTTTATCTGCATAATCCATCATACAAAATGTAATCAAATGGAAACGTCTCTTTTTAAAACTTGTTTTATTAGTTTTAACCTTTTAACTTTATGCATCAAGCAAAAAATTTAATTATATGCAACATTCTCTGACTGGAAGAAATTTGTTTAACATTTAAACTTATTTTCCGCACATTCCAGCATATAAAATATATATATTTTTTTGTGTTTACACTCAGTCTTTCAAATAGATGCAAGTAAAACACAGCAGAAAATAAATAAAGTCAAAGACTAGCGGTCCTGTTGCTCTATTTTCTTCTGTAAAGCAGGAGTGGGGTAGGCAGAGGTTTACCCTGGTGCAGGTGTGTTGCAGCGGTCAGTGGAAGAATCCGCGAGTTTCTCTGTGAATTTCCCATTACGTCGCAGCGCACTCCCAGTGCTTGCTTGGAAGTTTAGGAGGGTTTTTTTTTTTTTTTGCTGTAAAAAGAAGTTTTCTTCCCACGCACAACGGACGCTAATGTTTTTGTCACTTTTTATGGAATCAAACTCAAAATAAGGTCAGTACTTCCAAGCTTTAAACATTGCACCTCATACTCTCTCCCGCACTCGATATATGATCCACTGTTGATCTGCACACAGCTGTTATCACAAATGTCACACTTGCTTACGTCACTGTCATGAGACATTCTCGCAAAAAAATCACGGTTTTAGTAACGCAGTAACGCAGCGTTCCTACGGAAAGTAAGGGTAATCTAATTACCGTTTTTGCAATAGTAATCCCTTACTTTACTCGTTACCGGAAAAAGGTAATCAGATTACAGTAACGCGCTACTGCCCATCTCTGTTAATGACTAACCTCCTATTGTGGATGGATTATCTCAGTTGTTCTCCTGACTGTAGTTTGGTCCGTTTACATCCTGCCATGCGATTGCATTTGTTCCTAACCATCGGGAACCCTCACGTTAACTTTTATCAAGTGGAAAAACGTTAGCGTTCATCCTCCTGCTTTACTGTTTATATTTTGCTAACATAGCTGTGTCACTAGTAATCACATTATATGCCAGCTAGCCAAACTTCAGTAACCCTACAAAACCTCACTGCTGTTTACTTTCCTGGCTTAATTTATGTCAGAAGTAATAACAGAGCTGTACGTCTTAATTTGTTTCAGAAATCCCTCAGTCAGAACATGGTATATTATATTAGATGGAAACTAGCGAGCTAACTTCTTACTCTGTTAAATTTCATAAATTCTGTTTTCATGGATGCCTGGATGTTAAACTTAATTTTCACACCTGGTAGAGCAGCAACACTGATCATTTTATTACAGATGAAAGAATTTAGACAGTTATTCAACTCTCAGTGATGCCGCAGTGATCGTTTGAATTGGGGACCTGCAGCATAGTTTGGGCCCAAACGCAGCCAATGACGTCAGACCTAAAGACTGGATACCCCCTCCACCAACCTTTACACCTGGCACATTGCAGTCAAGTACTGTTGTACTGGCAACCGCCAAACACGTGACAAACATGTAATTTGTCACGCTACAAAACAGCTTCTGCACTGAGTCTTTGCTCCACAGCATCCAGTGCTTTGCATTGCATTTCTTGATGTAAGGTGTGGATGCAGCTGCTTGGCCATGGAAACTTATTCCATAAAGCTCTCTGTGCAGTGTTCTTGAGCTAATCTGAAGGCCACATGAGGTTTGGAGGTCTGTAGCGATGGACTCTGCAGAAAGTTGGCACACTGTGTTCCTCAACATTTGCTGACCCGGCTCTGAGATTTTATGTAGTCGACCAGTTTGTGGCTGAAATGCTGTCGTTCCCAGGCACTTCCACTTTGTTATAATACCACCAACTGAAGTGAATGATTTTAATGATTTGGATTGATATTAGTTCATATATATTACTGTAGCTTTATTATGTGTTTTATCTCAGATGTGTAATTATAATCAGGATAAACACTACAGAAGGAGACTATTGGCTTTTCTTATTGCCAATTAAAAATGTCACTTATACATCTGGCACCTGGTGTCAGATATAATCGGTTGTAAACTTCATCTCCTTCCTCATTCCATTCTTTATTAAAATGATCTACGTCTCTCAAGTACAGCTGCTACTCAAATTTCTAGCATAACAGTGATCTGTAAATAATAGGGATGGGTATCGTTTAGGTTTTATCCGATACCGGTACCAAACCAGTACTTTTGAAACGGTGCCGGTGCTTAAACGGTGCTCAAACCGGTGCTTAAAGAATGGAGAACACAAAATTGGTCCAAAAACCTCTCATGTTCAGCTGTTTTTTTTGTAAAAAGATAACAATGTTAGCCTTTTCTGCAGCTATGGGGCATATATGGTATCACTCTTGGCTGGAAGCAGCTTAAACAATGGAAAAAACACAAACTTTGTCCAAAAACCTCTCATGTTTAACTGTTTTCTACTTTTTCTTTGGTCTTTTTGGCCAGGGTGAAGGGAGTATCTGCCATCAAACAAGAAGACAGCCGCATGTAGCTATGATGATGTTTGCTAGTTCACCTTACATGGATTAATGTAATAACGTGGTTAGCCTACTCAACGTAAGTTACACACGAACAACATTAAGCTACTCACGCAGAGAAGAACGGCTGCTGCTGCATCATCATCCGTCATCATTTCTGCTACACTGGCAGGGCTAGGGGCCAGGACTCTTCTCTTCGGGTTTTTGGGGGATGTTGCTAACTCCAGGTCCGATAACAGGAAACCCACCCGCAGTAGATGTGCTCGGTGTGAGGTCTCACAGCAAGCTATCAAATACGGCGCATTTCTCGGCTTTTAAAAAAAGAACGCTATGCGTCGCCAGGTGTTTCATCAGATTTGAGGTGTTACCTCCTTTGACAGTATCACAGTATCAGCTTAAAGCACTTGTTGCAGGCTGCTGAGTTTGCATCTTTTGCTGTGAAGTACAGCCAGACTTTTGACCATTTTTAATCTGTAGCTCTGCTCTAAAAGAACATACGTACCTGGACCCGCCTACTATCCTCGAAACGTAAAATGATTGGCTAGATTCTAAAGTGTATCATAGCTCAGGAAAAAAAAGCACAGAAAAAAAGCACCAAAATGTGCGCTGCTTTTCAGTCTGGTTACTACCGTTTATGTCAGAACCGGTGCCATCATGGCACCGGATACCGGTACCCATCCATAGTAAATAACATTGTATGTATTGAAGATAACTCTTTACAGCAAAATAAACATGTCAGGCTTTGCATTCTTCTCGTAATCAAGGGCAGGCTTTGTTTGTTAGATCATGGTTAGAATGACTTCCGACAGGTTTTGTGTAGACTGCATGCTTTAGTGACATGACGCACAAATGCAAGCTGACTTGAAATTCCGAAAGTTTAATTTTCATTTGAACAATAACATTGGGCGTAGCCTTGGCTTTATTTTCTTTGTCATGCAAAGTGGACACCAATGTGCAAGCAGATAAATGCTGTAGTTCTTGTTGACATGCAGAGGACAACCCAGACAACTAGGAAGTCATAGCCTCTTTTCACAGCTTTGACAGGCTTGTTTGCTACGCAGGCTAAATGAATTACTCTTGTAGAAGTTCATAGGCTACTAAATACCTTTTTATTCAATGGTTTAAGCAACAAATAAAGTAAAAATTCATTGTGAATCATGTTCATTTTGACTTCTTTCCACTAAGCTGCGGCTCATACTGAATTTGATTTTGAAAAGATTTTTTTTTCTTTTAATAGTGCCACATATACTTTCTTCCTGGTTTCACTATCAGTGGTTTAGACAAGTGTGGTTAGAGAGGGCAGCAGGACAGGTGTATAACATGTTGGCTGACAGTTTTACACACACACACACACACACACCCCTTATCCTAAACCTAACCATAACCTAATCGTAACCCTGACATTTAAAACCATGTTTTGAGCCTCAAGAATACCTTCAGACTCGTATGGACGGGCATTTTGTCCCCATAAGTGACTGTTGGTCCTCACAAATATAGAGGCATGCTAATTTTCTGTTCTCACAAACATGCCTAAACGTGTGTGTGTGTGTGTGTGTGTGTGTGTGTGTGTGTGTGTGTGGGGGGGGGTGATAAAAAGAAGTTGCAGTTTGGTATGGTAATCTTTGAATAATGTATTATCAACATGTTGTGAAACTTTTAAGTAAGTAACAGGAAATGACCTAAAAAATCAACACCCCGTAAAATGTTTCATCTTCCTGTCGGCGTTGTAGTAACATATCAGTGTTTTGTTTTGATTTTTGTTTTTTATAGATGCTCTTTATATTTATCTGATTAACTGAGGTGATATTTGTCGTTTCCTCCAGTGGGACTTTGATTTCGAATCTTTACGCTTTGTAGTTTGCAGCACAGGATGCTGATTTTTAGAACCTGACCATTTTCTCAGCAGGCAGATATTATCTGCTGATATTAGCCATTTGGTGGTCTGTTGTGTGAGAAAATATAAGAACTGAATAATTCAAGATGGAATTAATTGAGATGGAAGAAACACCCTTCAACTACATTATGAGAGTGGCTGTTGCATAGTTTGTCCATCAGAGGGTGCTCTGCAACCTCCCTTTTTTGCAACACCTGGTTGATACACCACAACAAGACAACTAGCTGATTGAGATCTGAGTCAGGTGTAAGCTTAAATGAATAACAGCACATAAGAAACATTAAGAAATCTGTGCTTTTTGTGTTTAAACCTCAACTGGCTTTACATTTTGATTGCTATTAAGCATTCAAGGCTAATGCAGCCTTGAATGCTGATATTAGCATATTACAAAGCCCATATTTCAACTAGTGCATTTATGGTTATAAATGGATTTGCATTAAGTTTTACCAGAGGTGCGTTTTGCCTGGATACAATCAACAGCTAAGGTCTACCTACTGTATATCTGGATCAGGATCTGATGTAAGAAAACTGATATAAGAAAAATAGCAGAAATGAGAGACCCGCTGTCTTTCTTAGTCATCTTACTTTCATCATCACTGAGGTTTCAGATCAGTCAAAAAAACTGTTTTGAATTTGGTGAAAGCAACAATGCACAGTGTGAAAACGAACAGTTTGTTTTCTCAGGGCCCCGAGGGTGGTTTTAAAACCTCATCAAAGAATATCAAGAATAGTAAAGTGCTTTTTATTTTAATTCTTGTCATCTCCCATTGTGTAACTGTTGTTGTCAACTGAACACTTCCTCATAGCTGTATAAATAGTCCATAGACTTACAAAAAAACTCTGGGAGATTATCTTTAATTGTATAGAAACTATAATGAATACGTCTGAATACAGCAATCTATATTTGAATTCATAAAGAAAGGAGTGGTATGTATGGCAAAATACCTTATGTTAGGTAAACACTGAAACCCAAAGAATAGAAGCAAATTAGGGAAAAATTGCCTAGTAGATGTTTTTTGGGTTACCTCTGTTCAGTCCCCAGGACACAGGAATTTTTAATAAATGCTCAGAGGATTTGTGCTGGTGGTAGAAATACCAAGGAGAGGGCAGTTCTGAGCCTTTAGTTTTAGCTGAGTGACGCTTTTTCATCAACAGGAATTTTACATGTTTTGAAAGTCTTTGTCATGTGTCACATGGTTTAAAAAAATATTCATCTTTGTCTCTGCAGTATGATAACGATTACAGCAGTCACATAAAGGAAGGGGACCACCAAAATGTAAGTGCTACTGTCTAATTTGTAGTTTGTAAGATGATTTCTGTTGTTGACTGGTTAATATGCAAATCAGCTTTAGGCACGACACGAGAAAAGGGTTGCGTCTGACAGTTTTATCCTAAGTTGCATCTTTGCGGTTGTAGAATTTTGCAACAGATTGTCCCTTTCATGTGTCTGTGCTGGTGGTTTTCAGCATTATGCCATGCCAACAGCAGTGTGGGTCTTTGGCCGGCGCGTGCTTATATCAAAGTTTAATTCCAGATTATTGTGCTCTGTTTAGAATGAGATAGAACAGTAGTCTATTTGTTGTTCAGCATCCAGTGTGTGTTGTCCATCTTTTGTAGCCGGTCAGGGTTAGGAAGCTCAGCTGGGGTGATTCCAGGGTACTGGGGTTTATTCGGTGAAAGATTCATGGCTTGCTGGAGAGGCTTAATAGTGATTAAATAATCCACTGCCTAGACGAGAAGCATAAAACTGCACAGAATACAATCTCTTAAAACCTGTAAGTGAGTATACTTTGTTTTGTTTTTTTTAAAATTAAAGTTGTATAAATGTGACAAAAATAATACAACCCAAACAGTAAAGAATTAGGAAAGCTGTATTCGAGTCTCGTCAAATTCCTGCACGTGAACAACAGTCTGACTTATAATCAGTGCATGAAAGTAAAATAAAAGAAGTCCTGTGATAATTTTGTTGTTAAAGATTAAAAGTTCAAACATTTCCAAGTTATTCTTCACATAAATAGGGGTGGAGCTATTATACTGTGGTTAATAGCATTACTGGTAATAAATTTGAAGTTTAAATATTAATGGTGCAGCGACCCATTATAAAGGCAAAAAACTGTTTTCTGATCAGATACTTCCTGATTAAAAAGCTGCCCAGTTTGTGCGGAAGTAGATGGGGCACTTTGGTAATACTACTAGTAGTAAAGTAATAATCTTGTTTTTCTGTTCAGTATGAGATGGACAATGAGGCTGTGAACATGTCTGAGAGTGCCAGAGATTCCCAGAGGTCCTACCTGCTCACCGTTAACTTAAAGGAAGGACGCAACTTGGTCATCAGGGACCGCTGTGGTAAGGAGCTCATATCGGCACTACTACAACTCGGCTTTTTGTCCCAGATTATTGTGTATTGTGATGTACAGCAACACTAGCATTAAAATACACAGTCTGAGAAAAACAGAAGATCAACAGGCACCACTGCGATGCTGATTATCATCCAGGAAACAGGATCAGTGCAGAAGCAAGTAATACTTCAGCACAGTGGAAAATGAGAAGTGTGGCAGTGGAATCCTATTCAACTGATGAAACAAAATCCCTTTACCCTCCCGCCCGAGGATCATTGTCTGACTAGAGCTTCATCATTTTAACTTCCCCAAATTTTCCTCTGCATATGATTACCTTACTTGAAAGTTCAATGCGCTGTAAAAGCAAAGATGCAGTTACCTGTTGGTGTATGTTTATACCTTAGAGCTATACGCCTACTTCTTTTTTTTCTGAAGCTGTGGCTTAATTCTGACTAGATCTTACAATGACATCATGCATCACGTATTTTCTTGTGTACGCCTGTGCCAATGAGTAAGTGTTACTATTGTTATTGCTTTGTGGTCTTCTCATACTGAGAAACGTATCTGAGTTGACTTGCTAAATCTCTTAAACTTTATGAATTATAATTCCCGTAAACGTGGACAGATGCTTGAGCCTACAGAAGGGGGGAAAAAAACCAAAAACGAAACCCTCCGCCATTGCTCATAGTCACTTTTTTCCCCCCTGTATGTGTCAGTGTTGACTTGTGTGTTTGGCCTTGACTTGATAAGGACAACCAGGAATGTCTGTTTTGATTACACGCCGTGTTATTGACTCCAGGGACACGAAAGACAGCTGAGTGTCAGGTTAGCTGTGAAGCTCTTGTAGCAACACGAGCAGGATTCCTTGCAGCGGTTTAGAACCTGTCTGAGCCACACCCAGCATTCAGTACAGAAAGCCTTTCACTCTTCGCTTATATTTTCCTCTTGAGTGTGCCTGCATGTTGACACAACCAGACTCTAGGTAAAGAGGATGATCAAGAGGCAAGCGGATTTGGTTTCACCGCATTGTTAAGGCCACATGGTGGTTTAAAAGCATGAACAAGCTTTTATTTTTTTCATTTTGATCAGATTATACATGCAGCAGTCGTAGCATGTGGTGGCAGCTGTTTTGCTAAGGACTTGTTGTGTGATGGGTCTATAAAGCCTATTCTACTAGCAACACCACAAAGAATCGGGCAAGCTCATGTAATGTAACGAAACAGAACAGTCTAAGCTCCTCCTGAAGTTTAAGCTATGATCACAGCTGTGTTTGGTAGACTGCTGCCCTCACCTGGTTGATTGAGAGACTATTCAAAAGATACACCTTCTACTTCCTTTACTCTGAAGTGAAAATGATACAGAACAGCAACAGAAAGTGAGATTTAGAAGTTTCAAAAGTGACTCCATGTGGAATTTGTAGTGTTAATCTTTGGGCCTGCCTATATATGTTAGTGTTTAAAAGAAACTCGCACAAAACCTGCAAAAGTGACGTTTTCAGTTGCAGTTAGTTTTCACACAGGAAGCTGAAATGTGATTGGCTATTGTATCAGGAAGTTGTGGTTACATCGGTTGGGACCACATCCTCCATACAAAAATGAGAGATCACACAGAGCAGGTCAGACCTTCCACGTAATAGTGCAAACCGGTACATTTGCATAGAAGTTGAAAAACAATGGAGTCAGTGTTATTTAGAAGTAAATGTCAAGTATTTATTAAAGACAGTCATGATGACAACGCTGCTTTTGAAAGATGGAAAAGAGAAGTAGCAATAATCATGCTTTGTGTTCTGAAATAACATGTCCTACAACTCACGATGAATATTATAATGTTATAGGATCATGTCATTTTAGTTTATTAAACATTATGGACTTTATTGCACTCAGAGGTAACAGCTGTAGCATAGGCTACATGGCCTGCAGCATGTTTATTATTCACAAGGAAAAATAATTTTATATTCTGGGGCTACGCAGCAGGATTTGGGTTTATCTAGGTAACTTCCTATTTAGGTGTGTTGCCATGCGAACCTAGGCTGCAGACCTAACATACACGGAGCAGGTTAGGTTCAAGATTAAATGCATGTAACTACGATGGTGTTTGCTAGTTCACCTTACATGCATTAATGTAATAACGTGGTTAAACTACTCAACGTAAATTACACACGAACAACATTAAGCTACCGATGTTGCTAACTCCGGGTCCGATAACAGGCACCACACCTGCAATAGATGTACTCGATGTGAGGTCTCGCAGCAAGCTATCAAATGCAGCGCATTTCTCGGCTTAAAAAAAAACAAAACGCTATGCGTCACCAGGTGTTTCATCTGATTCGAGGTGTTACCTCCTTTGACAGTATCACAGTATCAGCTTAAAGCACTTGTTGCAGGCTGCTGAGTTTGCATCTTTTGCTGTGAAGTACAGCCAGACTTTTGACCGCTTCGCCTTGGGCATTTTTAATCTGTAGCTCTGCTCTAAAAGAACGTACGTACCTGGACCCGCCTACTATCCTCGGAAACTAAAATGATTGGCTGGAATCCAAAGTGTATCATTCCATACCAGTTGGTGGCGGTAATGCACCTTTCAGTTGTTTGCCAACCGCCAATACAAATGTAAGGAAGAAGAAAGTGTGTCACAGCTCAGGAAAAAAAAAAAAGCACCGAAATAAAGCACCGAAATGTGCGCTGCTTTTCGGTCTGGTTACTACCGTTTATGTCAGAACCGGTGCCATCATGGCACCGGATACCGGTACCCATCCCTAGTCATAAGTCTGTTAACTTCCACAGTCAGCACTTTTTGCTTGCTTTTCTTCCTGCCTTCAAATAGGTTAAACTTTATAGATTTTGTTGGCATTTTTCAGTCTTATTGACCAAAATCTTTAAAGTACTCACACAGTTCTCACATACTTATACAGAGATTTTAATACTAAATTACTATAGAGTGCTTTTGCTCTCACATTGCAGATTTCTCTGCAGCACGTGTTGCTTTCAGTCTGTATTATGTGCTTAAGATCTCCGTATATGTCTGGGGTCATAATTTTGTGCTCCTTTGTAAAATCAGCCACTCTGCTAACAGTGCATGTTTCCACCCCTTTGTGTGAATGTTCTCATAGCCTGACTGGGAAACCCTGGGTTAATTTGGTGTGTTGTTAAAAGCGATGTGTGACTAAGCCGATGGCTGATTTTAGTTTAAGTGAATCAAGATAATGAATAAATACCCTACTTATATTTATCTTGCTTCATATTACAGGGCCCTGATGATGTCATTCCAAAAAGTATGTTTGTTTGTTTATTTGTTTGTTTGTTTTCTATTTACTGGTTTACAATATTCATTGTCAGGTACCAGCGACCCCTACGTCAAATTCAAATTGGTTGGAAAAACGTTCTACAAAAGTAAAGTGGTTTATAAAAACCTCAACCCTGTGTGGAATGAGTCCTTCTCTTTGCCCATTAAGGATCTGAATCAGAAGGTTTACATCAAGGTAACTTTTTTTTTTTTTAATGGTCAGTTTAATAAAGGTCATGTCAACAGTGTGGGAAATAATGAATGTGAAAGTTTTAATGAGCAACTTTAACAGTGAGAGTCATAGTCTGTTGTGAAAATGTGCATGTCAGTGCATGTTTTCTATCCTTTGTTATGTAGTTAGGGTGACATTTTTTTTGACAAAGTGTTATGAAAATCAATGTATGATTAGTGTCTGTGCACCTTTCTAAATCCAACAAAACGGCTGTTATCACTCTGTGTGAGTTTTCAAGGATACTGCAGTAGTACAGTCAGCACAGTTCTCCTCACATGAACTGTCTTGTGTTGAAGGACTGTTGATGTTTGATATACAGGTGTATGACCGTGACCTTACAACTGATGACTTTATGGGTGCTGCAAGTGTCCTGCTGAGTGATCTGGAGATGGACAAGTGAGTATGGTGATGTGGAAGTGCTTGAAGCAGCTGAAGAGCTCTGTTGAGGTGTAGCATGTAAATTATAGTAATCCTGGAATAATAAAAATGGAAAAATAATGTTGAACAAATCACCAGTTTTCTCAATGAATATATTTCTAAATGTACTATGCAGTGAAATTCTCACTAGATGTTGGCAAAAATGCATCTAATCCACACAAGCAAAGAAATCAAACCATAGATGTGCATAAATGATGTGTTTCTAATGAGAAATGACACAGGGAAAAAGTATTGAACACCTGAAGGAGGCTCAAAAACCTTTGCAACCTTGACCTGTATGCATGCTCATTACCTCCATTTCTGAAGAAAACATATGTTGAAGCATGTTTAAAGTTTACTGATCAACATTTAGACAAGGCTGTGAACATACCAGCAGTAAAATGTGAAGGTGAGAACATCATGGTGTGGGGCTGTTTTCAGCATACGGCACTGGAACGCTTCATGTAATTGACCCTGTGCACGAGAAAATGCTAACTTCCTGGTTTGAGACCGGATGTGGGGTTGTACATTTCTGGTAGGTTTACTTTGCGGTCAATCGCTACTGCAAAGATATCCTCCAAAATCATGTCCAAAACTCGAAAAACGGAAAGATCGCGTTAAGTTACAAAGAGCAGAAGGTGGGAACACTCACCACTGTTGTGTCATAAAAATCTAATGATCAATTTTGACGTTTAAAGAGTTTAGATCGATCAGTTGTTTACATCACTCAACACAAGCAGAACTGCATTACTGCAGGCAGAAGACACATCGTCCACATTCAGAAGCACATCTCTGTATAGTGACTGGTCTCATGATTTAAACAGGCAAATGTTCAGCATTCAAACTACAGGTGAACAATAGTCAAACCAGGTGTTTCCCCCATTATGTCGATATCAGCTAGTCAAGTACACACCTACACAGCATGTTAACAAACCGTAAAAAAAGCCACACAAAAAATGAATCATTGCTGGTAACGGTTTCTATACATTAGTATTTACGAAGGGTATGTTGTGACTTACCTTTCAAATTACAGTGGTCCCTCGCTAATAACGCGGTTCACCTTTCACCTCGCTGTTTCGCAGATTCTTTTAGTGCAAGTTTGCATGCTTATTTTTTTTACATCACATTGTGTCCTGCGTCCTGATCGCTGCAGTCGATCTCCTCCGTGACGTCTCTCCTGTACAGTACAGAATCGCTGCATCTATCGCTAGCAGTGTGACTCTGAAGTGCAGTGCTGTATGTCCACGATGTCCATGAAACGTTTTGCACCATCAAAAAATAAAATTGGCTACTTGATTTCACCTATCGCTGGTTAATTTTAGAACATAACACCCGCGATAAACGAGGGACAGCTGAGAAATATAACATCTGAATCCATTTTCTCTTTTGCCCTGAGGCGCGGGGAAAAAATATCGACAAGTCGATGAACATCATTTACAGATATATTGGGTAAATGCCCGAGACATCTATAGAAATGTAAATCGCCGCTTGATTCATTCATTTGCTTAACTTGTTTTGGACCGTAAACCAGGCGCGAATAGGACACCGGAAACAAAGCTCCCCACAGGAGTTTCCGCACCGGAAGTAGCATATGCTAACGTGCACATAGTCAATTGAAGGAAGGATGAATGGAAAATTGTACAGAAACATTCTTAATTAAAAATCTGTTAAATCGACCAGCAAGATGAAGAAGAAACGAGGGTGAACGTTTCAGCAAGACAATGATCCCAAACGCACAGACATGGAAACTTTCAGTTGGTTTCAGAGAAAGAAAATACAGCTGCAAGAATGACCCTGCCAGTCTCCTGACCCTGAATCTAACTGAAAATTTGTTGAAAGAACTGAAGCTCAAAGTTTACAGAAAGGGTCCAGGGAACCTTCAGGATTTGAAGGCTGTTTGTGTGGATGATTGAGCCAAAATTACAATAGCACCTTTAGAAAGATACCTACTTATAAAATTGGTGACGTGTTCAATACTTACTTTACTTCAGTATGTGAAATAAACTATTTCCAGGCACTGCATTGGCTCAACCCATTTATAGGTTTGGCAACGCAGCTGCATTTAGCTTATGAGTGTTGAACTTTACTTTCAAAGCATTTGCCCATTAATTATTAACATTGCAGTGGCTGCTTTTACTGTAGAATGTATTTTTAGAATGTGTAGTGTGTCTGTAATGTGGGAACAGTTTGGGTTTATAGCGTGGGTGCTTTTCCACATTTCTACACTCCTCTTTGAACCTGAAGTAAATTACCTTAATGAAAGTAACCTCCAAGAAATCAAAGTCACCAAGTTATCAAATGCCTCGTTATTCTCTCCAGCTCAGTTCTATACCAGTTTGCGCACACACAACCACTCCCACTTATGTTTATGGCCTTACAGTGAGTAACTGAGTCCAGGTGCATGTAAGACAAAGCTGCAATGAGTTCAGTCTGTGCCCTCGTGTAGCTCGGCTCGCCAGTACAAGTGTTAATTTGACCTGAGACCTTTGTGTTACCCCAGTGTTAATTAAACACCTCTCTTGTCCTTTGTCAGCAATTTAAATATGAAGAAGTAAAATTAATTGTATTGCTGTGGTATCATATTGCTCTAAGCCTTAGTATTTAATGCAATTTTGCTCTGCATATCTTTTAAACATAATTATTGACAATTATCGCATAGAATACATTTTCTCTAGTTCATCTCCTCAGTGGTCACATGCTTATTTTTACATCCTGTGGTGCTTGTTCTGAATAAATTCAAAGGCATGCTCGATGGCACATGACTGCCCATCTCTCATCAAAAACCCGCTTTGTTTTCAGGGTCAATGAGATGTCTTTGCGCCTGGATGATCCAAACAGCCTGGAGGAGGACATGGGCGTCGTATTGGTGGACTTGAGTCTGTCACTCCGAAATGGAGACAGCAAAAGAAGCAATGTATATCAAGCTCCCTCATGTATTTGCTCCATGCTTTCAAGCAGAAGGCAGACTTGTCGTGCATTGCATTTATCGTATGTCTGTGTTTGTGTCTCTGTTTCTGTGTAAAGCCTACTAACTAGTGTCATTTTGTTTTGCACCTAAAATGCATGCTCCTGGCGGCAGAAATGGCACCTAAAACGAACACGAAGTAGTTGGGTAAGGCATGGTGGCTGGAACACATAGGAAAGACTTTATGGACCCTTCATTCTAATCAGTATTATACAGATATCTGCCAAATATAAAAAGGAGAAAAACAAATGAGGCCCATTGGTCTGGTGAATTTTTTTCACACCATGTTCATGTTTTATGATTTTTCTAATTCAGCTCAAATTGGTAACAAAAGGTAATGTAAAAAAATTCTGACAGTAGTTCCTTTAGTTTTGGCAGTTATCTGTGCCTCAGTTGATTCCACAAGAGGGCAGCAAATCATTTTATTTCACAAATCAGGGTGCAGTATCTTGAAGAAATTTAACAAATGCACTCAGTGGTTTGAAGACTAAACTCTTTCAGTAGTTGTTAGTCAGTGTTTCCTTAATTAACTGACTGGACATATTCCTATTTGGTACTAACCTATATACAAATCAGGGTAAATTAATGCATTCTCAATCATCCAGGAAAATAAATCTCCAAAAGTTGATTCTGTTCATCTGAACGTAGCGTTTTTTTTTTGTGGTTATTGATCAATGGTCATGAGAATTTGCATAATTATGATTAAGGAACTGACCTCACAGCCCATTGTTCCTTCAGTGGGCTGGTTTCAGTCGTTATGCAAATGTACTGTTTATAAGATTGGGGAAACCTGCAGTCAGCTGAGACTGAAGAAGTCACTTGGATGAGTGACGAAACGTTTCTCCCAGAAAACGCTACGTCCAGATGAACAGAATCAACTTTTGGAGACAGGGTAAATTAAGTGTTTCAATATTTTCAGTGATAATTATAAAAGGATCCCAAATACAGAAGATTCCTGATCCCAGTTAACTTGATAGCAGCAGACCAGCTAAAATGAATATAGAGTTTGAGTGAAAGCGACAACGTACAATGTACAACATATGCATTAAAAATTAAATAAACCTAAATTCTTATTTTTAGCCCAGACCTGACAGGCTATAGTGGAAGTCCCATAACAAGGTCATACTTATTAATGCACCTTATTATCCTGTGATCACCTTTGACCATTATCATAAAAAAGCACAGATGCTTACCAGCATTTCCCAGTAACAAGTCCGGCTGTTGTGTTCTGCCTGCTCACTGATGAGGTATTTGACTCGCAGAGTTTAGTTGGGGAATGCATGCTTTTTTTTTTGTCTGCCACGCTATTGTCTGCAGGTCCATTCTATGTACTGCATGAAGCGATGCTACGCAAGATTAGACAGCTATACACGTGGCAACATTGCACATTCTCAGGATTAGTTAGAAAAGCTTTTGACTGTGTCTGCATGCCTATAAGTTTGAAGTTGTTTTCATTGTTGAACAGATGTACCTACTGTGTGCATGTGCTTCAAATTCTTCTTGTAGTCTGCCAACTGCATGCTGTGCAGCTGTTAATTAAAAAAGCGTTTTCTGCATGTGTCATTGCAAAGTTGGCTTGATCTGCAGTGATTGAATCTGGCTTAAAGTTATCTCGGGGGTACACTGTGTCTCTATATAAACTCAACTAATTATCTTAAAACATGGCTTCCAATTATACATAAAGGCTTTACCTAATCTCTGAGAATGTTTCATTTACCTGTCTTCCATGGACAATTGTTATAATGTCTCAAACATGGTGGTGGTGGAACTGCACTACAAAAAAATGTAATTTTTTTGTATCCTTTAAAAAAAGCTGAAATTGAATGTATTTATTTTTTTAATTTAAAGCATTACCTCTCATTCCTCTCATTTATTTTTATTTGTATCCCTACTTTTGCAGCCTGGAAAGAATTCTCAGCCTATTAGTTTGTCAGAAGAGCTGAAGAAGAGTCAGCTGTGGACGACTGTTTTGTTGGTGACTCTGGTTGAGGGTAAGAAGCTGCCGGTGGACAGTCAGGCAGGTCAGTTCTCCGTTCTCTTCAAACTGGGAGAGCAGCGATACAGAAGCAAGGTATATCTCAACAGAAGACTGTTGCTCTTAATTTTTTCCTCTTCCTAATGTGTCTTTGTGATTCCTAATCCTGTTCCTTTTCCCCTTTTTGTAATTTAAAGTGTGTAGATGTTTTATGCTAGTCTAAGCTCAGCGGATTTCCAGTATTCACAGTGACTTGTATTGTATTTATTCATTTGTTTAGTAGTTGTTCTCTTCATTTTGCTCTTTTTTTGGGGGGTGAGTATTCCACGTCATTCTCGATAGGTGTGCCCGTAGAACTAAAAGAAAATAAATCAATCTGATGTTAGTTTCAGGTACCACTCCAACTGTTATATATTGCTCTTTGCTCTGGATAAAATGCCCCCTGATGATGACATGAGTTACTTTGGCTTGGACACTTTCTTATTTCTTAATTTTAAACCCCCCCCCATATGGAAAAGAAATAGTAAAAACATATATGATTTACTCATGAAAGTGGCCACTTTCTCATTACTTTCATATTTTTTTTTAGTAAGTATACAAAACATACAAGTTTCATTATATAATTTTTCAAGGGATCTTATATGTGTTTTCACTCTTGTATGCTTTTCATGCAAGTTTCATACAAGACAGATAAAAACTTTATAAGATTTATATATATCTTTTCCATATGGGCCACAATAGTGGAAAAGTGAATTTTCAAGCTAAATGATGCTAACAAGCTGCATTATGTGTACTTAAAGTTAAGTCTATTCTGTTTTCAACTTAAGGAAATCATTTGCTCAAATAATCATTTAAAATATGACTAAATGTGGATGTTAAGCCTTAGTAATCTTTTTCTGAAAGATGCATGTGTTTGGTTATTCTTTGTTCTTGTTTTCATATCAGCTTAAAATGTATCTTCAATCTGTAGGATTATTAGGCCCAAATCACTTTAAAGTGCTTTTATTAAAATGTACATTTGCAGAAAGGCCACATGAGGTTAATGTCATTGCGCTGAAAATAGACTTTCAAAAGTCATAAAAAAATCCAAATATTGATGTAATAGCTGAATCTTAAACAGATTTGCATTTCAAATTGATTTATAGTTTATGGTGTATATTCCAGAAGATTTTATATATTTTTAAAGGTCTTAAACTCTTTAACAAAAAAAGCATTTGTCTTAGTGTTATTTTATATCTTGTGTGTCTAGTGATGAACAGAATTATCACATTTTAATTTTCCCAACATTCCTGTTCAATAAAATGCTGGCAGACTAGTTTTCACTTATAAAGGCGATCGTGGCTCAAAGAGTTGGGTGTTCGTCTTGTAACCGGAAGGTTGCCGGTTCAAGCCCCGGCTCGGACAGTCTCGGTCGTTGTGTCCTTGGGCAAGACACTTCACCTACCGCCTACTGGTGATGGCGAGAAGGGCTGATGGCGCGATATGGCAGCCTCGCTTCTGTCAGTCTGCCCCAGGGCAGCTGTGGCTACAACTGTAGCTGCCTCCACCAGTGTATGAATGAATAGTGGAATTGTAAAGCGCTTTGAGGGCCCCGAAAAGCTCTATATAAATGCAATCCATTATTATTATTATAAAATCTAGAAACATTTGTGCACATAAATTCCACTGCATTATTAAACAATCACCTAAAGGCGATTCTTATGAATAGCAGCGTAAATGTGGGATGAACTAAAGTCATCTGCAGAGGCAGGGTAAAACAGGGTGAGGGACAGCGCAGCTAAAAAGATGACATTGCTAGAATCTAAAAACATCACACATTTGCATTAGTGCGAAATCCAAGTGACAGGTCAGTTATCTTCTGCCATTAAGATATTTCAAAGTTATTTGAAATATCTGCTGTTATGCAGAAGCAAAAAGACCCAGGCAATACTGAGGGCTAGTTTCCAGCAGTGCCAGGAAAAGAGCAAAAAAATGATCAAGGGGGGTCTTGTTAAACCCATTTGCAGACTAGAAAGTACTTGTCAGAAGTAAGTGTTGATGGAAAACTTTCCTTGGTTCAATGTATGAGCAAAGGCTAGCAAATTGGGAATGTACAGAAAAACAAGGACCGGGGAGAAAAGAAGGTAACAAATGTTCCAAACCTGGAGCATTTGGGAGGCATTTGCCTTTGGGGAAAGGTCAGCGATGGCTCTGAGTGTCTCCAGGCAATAGAGATGCATGGCAGAGGTTCTTATAGGTTTGATTTTCCACAGATGGGTCTGAGGACTTGGTTATTAATAGTGGTCTCCTCAGTCCTAGCAAGTACAGACAGAATTGTATTCATGACTGAATACCATCAAGGAGACTTTTGATTGGTCCAGAATTTGTTGTGCAGCGTGACTGTGAGCACAAATATACAGCCAGAGTCAGAATTATCTTCAGCCACAAAAACATGGAGTCCTGAAACAGATGGTGTGCCCTCTGATCTCACAGTCATCTGGGATTATTGTACATGGAAAAAACAAATGAGACAAATGAGTCTACATTTCTTTTGTTTGCTGCACTTTACGTAAATGAGGGTAACTAATAAATAAATATTGTTCAAAGTAACCTCACTTTGCAAAACTTAGTATTTCATTGAGCATTTTTGGTTTCCATTAACTGATACTGGGTTTATGAGGCAATACAAAGATGCCTTTGGTAGTGCAAATGTTAAGCCTAACCCTATAATCTTTCATGTGACCATAGATCACATGGGGGGAAAATAACAAAGCCATGAAAAAAGAAACAGGCCTAGAAGGGATCTAAAATGGTTTTGTAGCGTGTAATATGACATGGCCGGTGTCTGCTGCATCATCCAGCTCTCCTGGCAGCTGGATGATGTCTGGCGCTGATGCTCACTTTTATGCGCTGTTGGCTGCGTACTGTCATTGATGGTTATTTTGCGATCGTGCAACATCATGCATTACACATCAAAGCAGCGTGATAACGAGCAGCATTGCTGATTTTCTTTTCCTTGTCTTATATCCAGGTGCAAAGTGACGGTAATTATCTGTTCTCCTATCCATCTCCTAATGTGAGATGGAAATTTCTGATGTGTCTATCAGAAGCTGCTAAACCCCAAAACTAGTCTGTTTAGAAAAGAAAACACAATTAAAGTTAACATCTGGACATGATGCAGATACTTTTCTGAATTATAAATAAAGAGCCAGCTGGAAATCTACAAACACGTCAGTCAAGTCTGTTTTGAAGACTTTCCATATACGCTGACTTTGACAACATTTAGACAAAAATAATTGAGAAAACACGGGAATAATGTTTCTTCACACTTTAAAGTGAATTTCAGTGTCATTGTTAATTGTTGTGAATTTTTTTTAAACAGTTTTCTTTTTGATTCAGGATCACTGCAAAGTGCCAAATCCTCAGTGGAGAGAGAGGTTCACCTTCAAACAGTTTTTCAACAGTCCGGAATATCTGGAGGTGGAGCTCCGATCCAAGGAAGGACGAAAGGCTGCGGAATCCCTGGGGAAGTGAGTGTGTTCAGCTATTACAGTATTAATTTGTGTGCTTGCCCTTTAATTAAAATAAAAAGTGGTTTCTGGATTGATTTCTTTATTTAAATGAAAGCTCTTTGCATATTTTTTTTGTGTGTGTGTTTGATCTGGCCCAAATGTGTGGAACTTGTGTGTGTACAGGCGTTGCGTGAACATGTCAAAAATCCCTTTGGATCAAAGGCAATTGCTAGAAATGGAATATGGGGGAGGACACGTGTGTTTCCTCCTTACGCTGACCACGTGCGGTGGCGTCTCCATCTCCGACCTCTGTGCCCCACCACTCAGTGAACCCCAGGAACTTCAGAACCAGCTGGACAACTATGTCAGTATTTTTGCCGTTTAACTTCTATTTATACTGCACTCTACCACCAACGTGTTTAAATATATAAACACTTTAAAATGCCTTTTCACTTTGAACAAGCCTATTCTCTGCTCTCAGAATATCATTAGCTGTCATTGGCATCAAGATGTTGTTTGTGTATTGTCTTTTTGCCACCTTAAAACTATTGCCTGAGGTGTATATTTACAGCTGACCTCTATCTGAAGGACTGACCGCTGGCACTGCTGCTACGTGATTGTAAAAGTGTGCTGAAACTACAAAAATCAAATATTGATACATTAATAACAAAATAAATATAATGGTGTGCTGTTAAACACACATAATTAATGATTTAATTTAAATAATTTCATTAAAAAAAAGTTCCAGCATTTATATGTCATGCAAAAACCTGCTACTTTGTTTATTTTGTCAGTTTTAAAAGTAATTTATTCACTTATTTATGAATACATTTCATCTTATCCCCTTCTATTTATTTCTATATTTTCTTATGACATTTCTTTAAGAGAGCTGAGCTCAGTGCCCAACAACACATTTTGAAAACAGGTTGAAAATAATACACGAGTGTAACTGTATATGTTTACATTTTTTTAAATGTCTAAATTATAATGTAAGTATTAAAATGTTTTCCCATTTTAATATTTACATTGGGGGAATGATACTAATATAGGTAAAGTAATACAGAAGCAAATTAAAACACAAGTATTAATGCCACAGTTTACATTTAGGCTAGTATGTACATTTAATTCTAATATTTTGGTTTTTTATGCCATACTTGCTGAATGATTAGCTAATAGCATCTAGAGGGATGCTGCGTATACGTTCCGTATAGTGAACCATGTTTGTCATTAAGTAATCTAGTGCATTAACAAACAACAACAAAAAACATTTTGACATCCATGTTTTGGGGTTTTGTTCTATTTTTTTTGTCCTCCACAACTCCATCCTTTAGCTTCGTCAGTAACTCAGAAAATACGCCCTTGGCACGACTTTAGAAGAGAAAAACTCTTAAATATCTTCAGCTAAGTGAGCTAACTCAGAGTGGCTGTATTGTGTTTATTAAAGCTAGTAAACATGCCAAGAAAAACTGTTTTATTGTGTCAGTCTGTAGAGCAAACATCACATCTAACCCTAGCATAGGCAGAAAACACGCATTTACTAAACTAATAATTGGGCTTAAAATACAAGTTTGAAGAACTGAAGTGTAAATATTTAATATTTAAGTCAAAGTCATCCTGAAAACCTACAGCCCTTTCTGCGCTCTGTGTTAAGGGCCAAGAGATGGCAGTATGTGCCTGGTAATGGGTTACTGCTAGGTCTGTGTTAAGCAAATGGCATTCTTTCGTGACAAGCTGCTTTTAGGCAGATGTGTCTGTGTACATCTAAGAAATTTAAGGTCTGGAAATGCAACCTGATCATGCAGCTAGACTAGCAATGAAAAGAGATGCCGTGACAGAAATAAATTTAGCCCAAGAAGGGAAAACAAGTCCAGATTGTAGCCATTTGGTAAACTGTACTCGATCATGTACAGAGAGGAATAACTACCTATAGTAGATTGTTTTGGAGACACCACCCCATTGCAGTCTGCCTTAAACGCTGTTATCAAAAGCTTTCACTTTAAGTGCTATGCTAGTTTATAGATGTTAGATTTGCAGCCACTGGTTTCTTTTCATTCCAGAAAAGTATGAAAATACTTGCAGTGACTTGATGCTTGCTTGTGATGTGTAACGTACTTTGGTAAGCATTCATTTGCAATTGTGTGGCAGCCCAGTTACAAGTATGGACTGTTTTGAGCACGTGCCTTGACAGTGTATTTAAGGTTTAGTGGAAAATGCTGATGCCTAAAACTTGCAAAGAAAATTTTTGTTTTGCAATATAAATAAATTTAGTTGATGCCTCCCTCAACTAGCATCGTCAAAAGGTTTAAGGTGTGAGGCTCAAAAGGTTTTATGGTTAAGAGTATTGCGGAGAACCTGAGGTAACATCTTATGCTGTCACATAAATCTAGTTTTAGGTTGAAGGATTTCTTATTTTTGCTGAATTAAACACTCTATTTATGCTTTGCAAGTTTGCCAAACCTAATTTTTCTTGTCTGCTTACTGTCTCTCCAGAGTTTAAAAAGGTCCCTGACAAATCTCCGTGACGTTGGTTTCCTTCAAGTCAAAGTTATTAAGGCTGCTGATCTGATGGCTGCCGATTTAAATGGTATTTCATGCATTTAATGACAAATTTAAATGAAACACAAGAGCCCTGCTATAAAGTTTTGAGTGTTGTGTTCTGCAGGCAAGAGTGACCCTTTCTGTGTGCTGGAACTGGGGAACGACAGACTACAAACCCACACGGTCTACAAAAGCCTAAACCCAGAATGGAAAACGGTCTTTACACTGTCAGTTTGGGTTTCTGTTTCCACACCCTTTTTGTTATTTAAACTGAAACATATTATTGAACATTACTTTTCTTACATTACTGAACTATTTTACTGTTTTATAAATAAATTGAAATATCCTGACATATTGCTATACGGTGTGCTGATTTGTAGGCATCTGACCTCGTTCTATGTCTCTGCAGCCCTGTCAAAGACATTCATGATGTTCTGGTGGTGACTATATTTGATGAGGATGGAGACAAGGCGCCAGACTTCCTTGGAAAAGTTGCCATTCCTCTGCTTTTGGTACGTACAACCTCACTAAGAGTCTGTGACGTAGACAATAATCTATTTGCACTCTGTCTAAATTAAAGTGAAGAGGGCGATAACACTCCAGCAGGCTGAAGACTTGCTAAGATGTAATCCAGCGTGACTGATGGTCAGGTTCATGGCTGAGTTCAGCACCTGATGCCCTTTCTGTCCTGCAGATCCGCAGGGGACAACAGATTGCCTTCCCGCTGAAGAAAGAGGACTTAGGCGAGCTGTCGAAGGGGAGCATCACTCTGGAGCTGGAGGTTATTTTTAACCCTGTAAGTAAAGGTTCACCCTGCAATGAGGACACGATGGCTTTGAAAGGCAGGCCTCATTCTGTCGTCTTCTTATTACTTTATCACTTTTTTTTTTCTTTTAATCAGGTCAGAGCAAGTATTAGAACCTTCCAGCCAAAGGAGAGAGATTTTATGGAGGACAATCCCAAGTTTTCCAAAAAGGTTTGATACATCTTTTTACATTTATTCACGATTCATAGTTAACAAAGTATATTTATGAATGGGGGGAAAAGTAAACAAATAAATAGACTTTCCATAACATCAAATTAAAATTTCAAGTTGCTTGTTTATTAATTTTTTTCACTGGTTAAGTCTTCTGAAACTCAGCTGGAACATTATTTTTTAAATGGGCAGAAAATGAGTCTACAATTATATTGATAATCAATTTAAATTATTTTGTGAGCAAAAAGTCACACTTTCAGTTTTTTCTGGTTGAAAACATGTTTTTAAACAAATGTGCTAGATGTTAAAAAAAAATAAATAAAAATGATTTTAAAAAATGTGATATTTTTGTGATGCTGAAATATTTGCAACTTCAACCCAAAAAATTATTTGGAAACTAAAAAAAGAAATGACAAATTGAACAAATGTTAACATGTTTTTACCAATTAGCTCTTTAAGAAATTGACATAAAAAAATTAAGTACTTTTTTTTTCCTTTTCTTTTCTCTGGAAAGCAAAATGACTCCAAAAGCAGACCTTCTTTTGCTTGAATTAGTTCAATTGGGCTTTAATTGAGGCCAACTTTGACTGAATTCTTGTTCACTGTTCTGCTACATTAGTTTGATATACAGTGTGCAAGACAGGGTGCGAGACAGGGTGCCTGACTGTCTGTACTTCCCACAAAGACTCATTGTTGTCAGACAATACATTGCTCACTAACGCCAAAATTGGCTTACACACACCGTGGACTCCGTTTGTAACGTGCAGGTTTTCAGTCTGTTTTAATATCGAAAGACCTGTTTGATGAAATCAGGTCAGATTACTGACATTTTTTGCCCCCTGACCACAGTGGCTCATGCCAAGGCATACCAGCTCCTCTCGCTATTCCTCGAGCTGACTGGATGCTTTTTTTTTTTTTCTCTAAGTGTGGTATGGGTGGAACTCCTTACAGAATTAAATCCAAATACCCTGAAATCAGTATCAACTACGACCATTTTTTCAACGCAGCTACTGCAGTATTTAACTGCTTTGTGTGTTTGTCTTTCAGGCTCTGGCCAGGAACGTGATGCGTGTTCAGACATTGTACAGGGCAATCATGTCGACTCTGCAGTACATCAAAAGCTGCTTCCAGTGGGAGAGTTTTCAGAGGAGCCTGCTAGCCTTCCTGGTGAAGTGCTTTAACTGCTTATCAACACACTATCTGCATTTCCCTCTGTTTTCCCTCCAAGGCTGCGGAAGACAACCGCAGTCTGGCCAACCCCTACTTGAACTCTCCTAGAGAGAATCTTAATCAATGCAGCACTGGGCTCAGCAGAAACACAGGCTCGGCCCTGGCTCTGTGTTGGAGTGGACGCTTTCAGTGTTGCATGTCTCCTGGATGTAGAGTTAAGCCTCAGCTGGAGAGAGTAGAGTCCCACCGGAGTCGAGATAGTCTATTTTTGTTCTGCTTCCCTGACAACTCATTAACCCTCTGTCCGGTCTGTGCTCGGTGTGATTTAGACCCCATTATGCAGACAGAAGTTCAATTAAAAGGCTCTTCAGAGATAAGGCTGATTCTCCGTCCTGTCATTGTTGAAGACAAGTGTTAAAGCAAATGTGAAGACAGAAACATGGGACTAGCCTTTCAGCCTCTGTCTTTAAACTACAAAATAAAGTGAGTGCTGATCTTTTTGGAATTATTCTTTCAGAGATCTGGCGTGATTAAAAATGGCATACAGCAAGTTGTTCATTAACTATGCAAGCAATCAAGGTCACCTAAAGTTCCTTTTGTTTTTGCAGCTCACGGCCTGTAGGTGGCAACAAAGTTATGTCAAGCGTTTAGACTTTCTTAACAGACTAAAAGAGATACTGTAAGCCAGCCAGTGGTACAGTTTGTTCAATTTGCCGTGAAAAATGGGAGCTGCAGCACAGAGCTGTTATCTGAGCAGCAACCACTCTGTGTTTTAGCTCCGAGTCGTGCATTTCATTTTTCAGCTTGGGATTACATCGATCTAAGCTGCGCTGTCCCGGATGAAGTCGGGGTCAGCGTACTTTAATGAGAAACTGTTTGCAATATTTGGTCTTTATTACAATATAAGAAGATTCTTATTTACATAATTATGAAGAATGTAGTTGATTATAAGCAATGATATTATTATTTTACCTGACAGCTCAGACACACATACGCTGACGGCGACATCATACAAGCAGGAACAAGTGCACAATGTACACACACATCCTCCCACTGCATCTCGGTGTTTGAAAGACAGTACCATCTGTACTCATGTTTTCACACTAATGCTCGCTGCCTTTTCAAGCCTCGGCGAGAAGAAATAAATGGCTGCTTAATACCACCACATAAGCGTAATGAATCAGAGCTTCACTCCTCATGACAGGATACAGTGACGAGCTACCTGCACCATCTGCCGATTGTCAGTTAGACAAAGAGCTTTCGTCGGTACAGTATGCTTTAGATGTGCCTTGTTAGGTAGTGGTTATCTCAGTGAGAAGCCTCAATCCCAAAGGTGTTAGTCTTGTCCTAACCACTGAACTATAATGGATCACACGCTGTTCCTCGCCTTTACTTTATTTCTGAAATAGCACTTGGTGTTTAGCTTTTCTTTTTATGGGTTACCATTTCTTGTCGGTGCTCTGAGTCAAGGGGGAAAAAACACTAAGCCTGTTTCCAAATAGCACTCTCTTTTTTCATATTCTCATCTGTCACCCCACAAAAAAATGCAGGAACAATATTGAAAAGAGTGTGGTCACACGTGCATCCACCTCATCCTCTTTTTGAATTCTATGTGTTATTTTCTGGCAACTTTGTATCTCTTTCTTAAAAGGAGGCTCTACAGGCATCTTACAGTGTCTCTAAATAATTTTTTAAGTGGCATTAATGCCTTTTAAAATATAGACATGAAATTTATATAGTTTTGAACTAGATTTGCAATCTAAACTACACACTAACACTGGCAAGATAAATTGTGTCTGTTCATCCAAAACGGATTGATTTTGGAGCGTGTCCACAGTGCATTTACAGTAGTGCTCTAACCCTCCTCACCCCTTTACAGCAGGTTACATAATCCTTTAAACCATGTAAGTGACTGTCAGTCTAGGGACTTTTAAAGTGCTGAAATAATTGGAGATAAAGCCAAGTTAAATTTGTAACAGTTCTTATAATGGTTAATCACTGGCCGGTATTTTAGGGAGTGGCTAACGCGCTCAGTGTTACGAGATTTATTCTCACTCATTCTTCATTTTATAACACATGAATATGTAGACCAAAAACCAGTGCTTAGACTTCAAGGTTTGACTGCTGTATCCTTACTTATTCTGGCATAGCCATTAGCTTATGATGTTTAATGTTAGGGAGTCGTTTTAAATTTTGGGTGTGTGTTCAGTTTTGCGACTGTATGACTCTTCTCCACTCATACCGCTGTTAGACTACATTTTAACTGTTAGTATTATGCCATAATTGTTACTTGTGGGCGCACTAGGTGTGCACTTCACATGTTCGCACTAAAAAAACAATGAATGGTCCAAAGTGGTTTTTGTGCCATGCAAACCCTTCCCCCAAACATGAGTGTGGAAATCCTGCCGCTTTCTATAAATGCGCCAGCCTCCAGTTCAGTAGCTGTCCCAGCATAACATATCCTTTTTTTCCCCCCCCTGTGATGTGGATTGTATTCCCAAAGTCCCCTTTTGCTGTTGAAGACTGTGTAATGCTTCTCAAGCTGAAATGGGCTACAATTATCACAATCTTTATGGGCTGAGTATACATTTCCACTAAAGCGTGACTTGGCTTTCCCCTTACCCTCGCTCTCCCAGTCATTACAAAGTCCTCACTAATAAAACATAACCCTTCCAGTGAGGAACTGGTTTCATCTCCTCTCCCAGGCCCTATTTTGGCTTGTGATAACACAGGCAAGAGCGTGCTTGGCTTTTTGCACATTAAAGCTGATGGCGGTGGCGATATTGGCGGAGGTGGTGGTGCTGGTGGTGGGAGGGGCGGCACTGATCTGCCATCTTTTATGTCAGTTGGTGCCTCAGAGGAGAGTGATGTCTTCACCAGATGTTCTCTTCTATTTTTATTAGCATATAAAAACCTGTAAACCCTTCCCAATGCTTTTGGCCCGCTGCCGTTTTGGCTTGTACTACCTCTCTGATAGGATTATTTTATAGTTCCATTTAGCCGTGCAATTGAGATATCACAGGCTACGTTTCTTTATCCTTTTTACCTTAGCCACACAGGTGGAATGTGCATCATAAGTGCCATTATGGATGTTAATTGCATATTCACACAGAAGCTCCCTGAGGCTGCAGTGAATCGGTCAGCTTTAATGTACAGAAGATGAAAGAGATGGAGCAATTAGAGCTGTGTGGTTAATGTCAATGCATAGTCAGGAGTAAGAGTAAGTCCAACTGAGCAGAATGGTTTTCTTTTGCTGTATATACAGGATGGATGTGGCCTCATGATGTCACCGGTTGGTTTGCGTAGTCCTCTTTTGAATCCTAAAGCTGAGTTTTTTGGCAGTCACCGTCTTGGGTGCGTTTTTGTTTGTTTGTTTTTTTGTTTTTAACTGCATATGAAAAACAAGCAGTAGGTCTGACTGAGAAACCAAGGACACTGCACACTCACAGGGTAACTACTTGCCAATCTCAAGGTAGCCATGCTTATTCTCTGTTTATCTTCTAATCAATTATACTCTAATTCAGGACCTGATGGACATCATTTTCATGTCAAAGACCATTAACATGTGGCTGAGACTATTAACTCATCAGCAAAGTGTTTATTGAGGTTTGAATTCAAGAAGTTGGCTCATTCTGTCATAGCTTTTTATGGAATTGAACTTGATTTTTCAACCAAAGGAGTCTTCCCCTTTAACAGCAGATTGGCATCACTTTTTAGACCTAGAGCCTCTAGCCATTTATATACCATCTATACCTGCACAGCATATGCAATCTAACTGCAATTAGTGTGCAGAGTTTGTATAATGGTAGGGCAGCCTTCATTAGCTTGACCAATTATCTTACAATCAATTTAATAACCGATCGAATTCCTGCTTGGTTGATCTAAAATGTAACGCTTCCCCTTTTGCCTTCATTGATGTCTGATTTCTGGACCCTCTGCCCGCAGGTGTTTTTGGTGACAGTATGGTACTGGGAGTTTTATATGCTGCCCCTCTCCTTTGTTCTGCTCATCTCGTGGAACTACCTACAGATCCAATCTGGACGGGTCAGCCAGGATGTGGTGAGTTGAGAGCAGCTTTGTCAGCCTTATCCATCTTCTCCTCTTTCTGCCAAATGACCTGCTGGCTCTTATTCACGCTTCTTATTTCTTTATTTTGTAGAAAAACAGCCTCTTAAGCCACATTTTGTTCTCATAATTAAAGGCTGGTATGTTTCCATAGCAACCCGTCGCACATGGCTACATAATACATAATAATAAAATAACACATAATACATAAGCATTGAAAACTCACTGAATAGACTAATGTAACAGACCATTATAGCCTAAGCTAATTTACAGCGCTTGTCCTTTACTAACGCAGTTTTCTTTTTTCCCGTTCCTCCTCTAGTTTTTGTCCTCGGCTTCACTGTAATTGGCCTGCTGCCCTGTTCTTGTTGTGACTGGTCAGATTAGAAAAAAAGTTTTTTATCTCCTACGATGTCACAAGGTCACAATGCTCCCTGCTCCCCCCCCCCCCCCCCCCAAATGTAACACTCTGAAGAAGTATTGAATGTGAAACACAAAGTCTGTTTAGAGAATGCATTAATGGTTGTTCAACACAGAATACATGGTAGCAAATTTTATACACCAAGCTCTGCTCACACAACAATACACATTCAGTTAATGTGTTGGCTATTTTTTTTCCCAATTAATTAACTTTTCAGGTGATCTGTGTAAGAAAATTGTAAAACATTAGTATTATTATTATTTTTTTAAATTTGACTAAAGCATATGCAATCATACATAAGTCAAATGATCAGTTGATTATCAAAATAAGTAACAATTTAGAACATTAAAAATAGTGGGCAAATGTTTTGCAGAAAACATTATCGGCTCTATATATGTAAGTATACAGTTTATATGTCCTCAAAGAACCAGATCTGCATGTTGATCAGATCATGCACATAGATTCATTTGTCACAAGGAAGCATAGGGTAAAGATTTATAGAATTTACTTTGGAAATCAATGCAACGCCCTCCGCAACTGATTTAAAGTTTTTATTTCTAACTATGAAACAATAAAAGTTAAAGTTTGGTCAATAAACAAGCAAACATTATAAAACTCATCATATACAAACTCTGAGCATATTTGAGTTTAACTATATCTGATATCATGTCCATTTCAAACCTGAAAACACACAAATTTGACAAATCTATCATGTGAAATAACCTACATGTATTTATTCGTTTTAAGTGCTGCATCCTGTTACAGATCAGAACAAAAGGTCAGTGTTTGAGTAAAGATTTTATTTTTTTGCCATGTTGTGGGCAGCAGAAGCAAGGTTTAGACATAACACTGATATATGGCAAGAAGTGTTTTTTCTTTAATGGGAAAAATGTGCATGTTTATGCTCATTGTAGCCTGAAAATAGCCAGGCAACTGCTGGGGGTTTGACTTCTTAATGCTGCACTAGCTAGATGCTCATTTTAGGTATTAGGCTAAGATGAGATGATCGGGGTGCGAAACCAAAACAGTGAAGATGAGAGCGGAGAAACAAAAACAATGAGCTGAATCATGCTAAAACACACAGCACCGCTAAGTGGGGTCATTCTAAGTGGGCTTGACATGTTGAGCTATTTCTCTCGCATACAAGCAATTGTGATCCGGTGCTGATGGAAAGGTATTAATTAGCTATTAGTTCCTGAAAAGTCCACTGTGTCCTGTGTTGGTCAGATTTTCTGCAAAGTGTTTCAGGAGATGATCTCAGGGTCATCTCACAGTCCCAGTGAGACGAGCTTTATTAAGTCTGATAATGAAATTCTCATAATTTCACCTCTCCGTTGCAATTATTTCTTTCAGACCAACTTGGATTTGGCGGATGAGGACGAAGACGATGAGAAGGTACGCGCCTCTGCCAGGTGTTTGCTGACTTTTGTATGCTGCTCAATAAAAAAAGAATTTAGCTTCATTTTGTTCATGTTGACAAAAGGTATCTCCCTCTGATCTATGGGTCTGTGTTGCTAAGCTTTTTATTCAGCACTAAATCTTCTGATGCATTTTGATTCCTGTCAAGCACCAGTTGTATTTTTTGTAAACTCGTGCTTACCAAAAGACATTTGAGCTTAATGAAGACCTCACCAACCCGTTTCCACTTGTCAAAACACATTCATATGCAAATAGAGGGGTGGGGAACAGGGTTCTGCTGCATTTGGAAAGTCCCTCAGCTTAACACACCATATAATACCATCAATATGGAACTAATGACGGCACTTAGACATGCTTTTTCAGAGCTCATTTTGAAAGTTTATCTTGAAAGTGTTAAAATGCTTTCAGGCAATGAAATATTTCTTCAGGGTGACAGGAGTTTATTGTGGACCTTTTGAATGGCCGGCATTGGCCTGATTTAAAGTGGTTCTCATACTGGTTCCAGTGGGAACGTGACCCTTAAATGGCTGAAGTGGTTTAGTGCAGTGATGGATACTTCACTGAGGTGAAGCGAGATTTGCCTCACATGTGGTTTTTCACATTGAGTCACTGCATCTGGAATATCCTTTTGCCCTGTCCCCCAATAACTAACGCTGCCCCCCCCACCATCCACACATACCGTAGATCCTCTCTTTGGACCTATAACCCTTCTTTAGTCTCAACGCATTTGATGTGGACATGTGGCCATGTCTCTGTCTGAAGTCTGGCGCTCACTCCAGAGATCTTCAGAGGATCTGGCCTCCTCTGTTTACTTAAAAGCCATTTTTCCTCCTGGGATCTGGAGCAGCCTGAGAACGATACTCTGTCTCTTTCATAATGCGATGTCCAGTCCTTTCACATCTTAACTTGCTTTTTTTTTTCTCCTTCTTTTTTTATTTTTGCATTCACATTTTGCAGACACTCTTCATCAGAGTTGAATGAGTGTGTTTACGGGTTTGGTTTCCTGGTATTGATCAAAGCTGCGGTTTTGAAAATGTTGTAGCTATCAGTCTGTGCAAACAAAGCTGAACAGGCATGGTTAGTTTATACTCGAGCCTGCAAATTCCCACAAACGTTTTGTTGTTTAATCTACTTTCAAATGTCCATACTTTATTTCAAATCTGTAATAAATAATACTGAAGTCCAGTACAAACTCTATATACAAGAGATTATTTTATTCCGCCTTTATTTTTAATTTATTATTATTATATTTAGAAGGGAGAGCAAAAAGTGGTGGATATTGCACCATAACATTTACTAAGTAACTCTCTTAGCAAAAACCAAAGCTTGTTTGGTGCTGATTGCAAGCATTAAGAGTAATTTAATGAGCTGCACGTCTGTCAGTCTGTCACGAGCTATTACTGCAGGAATATTGTCAACCGGTGCAAAACCTTTAATTAGAACCACGAAGACACGGTCCTTCATTTTTAATTAGTACTTAAAACAACACAGTTTACACTATTACTGTTCATTACCTTTTTTATATTCACATCTTTGAGAGAGCTTTATTCTTTTTGCTAAAAATATTTTTGCTCCAAATAAAATTTGCCACATTAGGCAAAAACTGAAGATGCTTCGTATTTATTAATTTTTTGTTGTTGTTGTTGTTTTGGGGTTTTTTGCAGTTTTTTTCATGACCGCCGTGTTGGCTTTGAGTGTTTTCCAAAGCAGATTTTTCTTTGTCTTTTTTTTCTTGCTGCTTTAGGAGTCCGAGAGGAAAGGGCTCATAGAGAAAATCCACATGGTCCAAGACATTATCCTCACCGTTCAAAACCTTCTCGACGGGATCGCTTGTTTAGGGGAGAGGATTAAAAAGTAAGAGATAACAACGTGTTGTAATTTCAGAGCTGTATCCATTTGATTTTTCCAATTCAGGAATCAGACATGTTTATGACTGACTTTAATTTTGTCATTTTCCTGAAATGTGTTAATAATTGTGCATCATTTGTTTTTGTTGTTCTATGTTTTAATATTGCTCTAATAAGTACTGTACTTTATGTTTATTTTCACTGAATTAATGCAGAAAGAAAATCCTTCCTTGACTCTGACTTGATGTTTTCTTATTTGTCAGCATGTTCAACTGGACCATGCCGTTCCTGTCAGCCTTGGCTTTGTTGGTGTTCATCACTGCAGCAATTATCACATACTTCATCCCTATACGCTACATAGTTTTAATATGGGGTGAGTTGTAGATGTGGTAATTATTTCATTTCTTTTGTGTTCATTGTTTTGTGTTGATGACAAAAAATCTTTTTCCACTATTGTAACTGTTTGTCGTAGAAAAAAGCCCCCCCTCTACTTTTATTTTCATCTCTTTTGTTTGAATCTTTCTATTATCCAGCAGCTCTGTAAGGTCGAGGGAGTATTTGCTCCATATGTTTCCGGCTGTGTCTTTTTAACATTTGCAGCTTATTATGTTAGTGATGTTGACAATGATGTATATCCTATTGTTAAGACTTTTACTGGATAAATTTGTTGGCTGAATGACTGGAGTGTAAAGCGGTGTAAGTCTTCCAGCTATAAAAAGTGACAATAACACAACAAAAAAAGGCACATACTGGGGATACTCAAAGCAATATTTCTTGGACAGCATGAGTCTCCCCTGCAAGTATTTGTTTGTATGGAAACAAAGAGCACAGCCACAGGAGACTAGTGTTAATGATATGTTGGTGTGAACTTTTGTTTTAGGTATCAATAAATTCACCAAGAAATTACGGAACCCGTACAGCATTGACAACAATGAAGTGCTTGATTTCCTGTCGAGGGTGCCTTCAGATGTGCAGAAGGTAAGCTCCGCTGGATCAGCCGGCCAGGAAGCCCAAAATCCCAGAGCCAGCTAGCTTTGCATCTTACTACAACAACTCCCAGGCATTCTTTACTCTTGTCTGTATAATTAGCTCCATCTGTATAATTATGTAGCCCTGTATAATTTTGGTTGTGTTTTGGTCCCGATACATCCCTGGTGGAGGTCTGCTGCTTAGCAGCTTTGTAGCGCAGGCTGTTCCCAGGCTGAGACGGGAGACGCTGCTGCTGCTGCTGCTGCTGGTGTCTCCTGTTCGTACTTACCAACACTTCAGCTTCAAAAGCTGTCGTGAGTGTTATGGGGGTCCTCCAGAATCTTACATTCAGTAAGATTCAAAATGGTTACCTTGCACCTATAAGCTATATAAACATTGTTTTTTAAGTGAGCACTATTCACAAGTTTCTTTTTCATTCCTCCTCTTGCACATGATCTCCGTGCTGACCTCTCCTCTCTTTCTTCCCACTCTCCTTTCTGTCTTCTCTCTTTTTCCCCGCCGTCGTCTCTGCTCCTCACAGTCTCTGTCTCTCTAAGCTGTTTGACCCCGTTTGTCTCTTCTCCTTCTACAATGCCCTTGGGCCACTGGGTTGCGTAACGGTGACTTTCCAGTATCTCTGTTTTGTTGTTATTGTGTAGGAACGATGACTATGGGTCTCCCTCTCAGTGCTGGTAGTGATAGAACTTTCTTCTTCTTATTTGCAAAAAAAATATTACAACAAGTGAAGAAAACACATTTTAATTTTACTTTTAAACCAATCTTTTTTTCTTTTTTTGACCACTGTGTACAAAATAATTTACCGTTCCATTATCAGAATATCAAAGTACGCACCCTGTAATGAACCTTAAGAACTGGCTGCTTTTCACTTCATAAATGGGAAGAATTTAAACTGCTCGCTTCTGTTGGGTAATGTCTGTTGTTGTACTTTTGTTTGATATTTTAAATTTATAAAATGTGATGATTTCCAGGTTCAGTACAGCGAGCTGAGAGGGAGCAGGAAGAAGAAAGTCTTGTAGAATGCACTGTGGATGGAAGACTGTATGAATACTGGACCCGATGCTGCTGTGTGTGGGATTCCCACCTAAAAACACTTTCAGGAGGATGGAGGAACTGTCTGAGCGCTGCGGTCTCTCACTCGGAGTTGGTTTCAGGTTGTTCAGCCGGCACGAATCCTCATTCACTGCCTCATTCAACCAGCACCTAAACAGCTTTCAGCCAAAGATGTCCTTACTGAGGACTTTTCTCAGATTACTTTAAATATTTACTAATGTCTGTGCATTCTATGTACAGTTTACTCTTAAAGATTAATAATTAGAAGCTGCTTTAATTTATATTCTTTGCCTCGGGCTGTGCCATCTGGAACTCAACTGTAATATCGGTTTGTAATATGATGATTATACATGTTTGTCCTGTACATATTTTAATTTACGTAACATACTTAAAATCTTTTATGCAATTTAAGAGAAATAATCTTTACAGTAAATTTCAAATTAAACATGTTACTTTAAAAAGGTATATTTTTCTGGAAGTGCAAGGTCTCTGGTTTTAAATGTTAGCGATGATTTCCAGGCGCAATTATTTTAACTTGCACCTTTTTATATGTTTGTATAAAGGAATAATGTAAAGTTGGCCACAAATTATGCATCATATTCCTTTATCTTTAAGCATAGATAAAGTAATATGCTCATAAAATGGTGACTAATTGTATTTTTGCATGATATATGGGCCTATTTTTACATGCAAGGATATGTGCCTACATTAAGTTTTTAGATTGCTTTCATACATTCTATACAGACGACTGTACTCTGTTGTTTTTACTCTTTGCTTGTTAGTGGGGTGGGGCCACTTCTGTACACACTTTATTTATTATTGGCAATCACTGAAGAAGACTTTGTGTCCTTCATTTCTAACAGCAATAAATCTGCACACAAACACTTGGCGGTATGTTATCTGCCTCTACTCTCTCAGCTCTGTGCTGCATCTCTTTGAATTCATCTGCAAGCATCATCTATCCTCTCCCTGCTCCCTTGCTGCAGGATTGTGGGCGTCTTAACAGCACCGTTTCAGAGCCCCCTCTCTTCATTAGGCTTTCATGAAGCAAGGCAAAGCCGTGCGAGACCTCACCGGCGCCCGGGCTCCCCGCTGCGTTGATGGCCCTTGGGCGTCGCCACAAGCAGGAGGACCTGCCTGACCTCCTCTCAGCTGCTGTGACGAGATGCCTGCAGCCAGCATCCTATCAAGCACAGCAGCCAGACAATCCTCTGGTACCGGGCTGCACACGGCTCAGGAGGTGGATTTTAAAACCAGCCACAAGCAACAACAGCCTCACTAATTTAAGGATTGGAGAATTGGAATAGTTAAGATGTTGCTGTTCCGAGTAATACCCTGGGTTTTATGGCTTTTAAGTCAGAGCGCGTGGGCTCTCAGTTAGCTGCCTCTTAAATGAGAAATGAGGAAAATTAGAGGAAACCTGGTCTCAATTAATACAAGAACAATATTTTGTATACATTTTTTTACAAATCTATTTGAGGATTGACCTCATTAGATGCTTAAGATATCGCATTTGAGTATAATTGAGTCTTGTTAACATTGTATCGTTTCATTAATAACACTCCCTGTTGACAAATAGCTGCTCAGCGCGATATGCATATAATACCCTGGACGGTGCTACACAATATATGCAATAATTTGATGATTTGTCCAACTGTCTGAGGACAGAAGGTGTGGAGACTGTGGCAGGTGATGACCTGTATATCTCTTCATCTAGTTATAATGTTGATTTGGGTATTCAATATTAATAACCTGCTGTCAAGGACACTGGAAGGACATTTCAATTTGACACTTATAGGCTCAGCATGAATATGTATAGGCAGCAAAAGGCTTCAGAATTACCAAGTAAAATCATGGTTCACACGTGGAGACTAATGTGATGTGGCACCTGCATTATGATGAACCACATACGCTGTGGCCAGTAGGTCTCGAAAGGCTTGTCATAACTCAATATCGGACCAGAGAACATTCAGCTGTGCCTGTGTTTGGATGTGTGCAGAGAGTTGCGCTGCACGTGAAGCTGTGGATGCGCAATAGTATCCTTAACAGTTTTTATTAAGTCATTAATAACTAAATTCAGTATGAACTCTGTGTGCATGTGTGTGTGTGTGTAGGTGGGGAAATGATCTAATGGGCAACAGCACTTAAATGATTCCCATCACTGCACAAGACTTTTTGCTTAGCAGGAAGCTGTTTGCACCTTCACTCAGCAAGCTCGCCTGCTTGGCTTGTGTCTCAATTCCTATGTCAAGTCATTTGACATTTTATTTTAACCTCTGGCTGCCTGTCAAAACTTTAGTAATATGTATGAGTATGTTTGTTTTTTGTTTTTTTTTTAAGTATGTTGAACGTGTTTACCTCTGCGCAGAGATCTTATTGGTTCCAATAAAAACACAGCTCAGATCAATGCATGTAGTCAGCTACTTGTAAAGTAGTGTGATCACATCTGTTCATTTTTTCAGCTGTGTCTTCCTGTTTCCAAATATTACCACTCATCACAAGAGATGTATAATTATCCCAAAATTGTTCTGATGATGAGAATAATTATCATTACCATCATTGCTGTTGACCTCTTGCCAGCTACTGTTAATCAGCTGATATGTTTTGATAAAGTAGGCTGGCTGGGAATCAGATCAGCACGTTGAAACTGATCAGTTTCAGTTAGATAACAGTCTCCAGACAGTGTGTCACATTGTCAAAGAAAACAAAGCACCATCTTGGGATTTTGTAGTTTTAAGGGATTTTTAGACACTTTGTTAACCTAAAAATGTTTCTTTTTTTTTAAAGCCTGGTATATTTCCCATTTATTTGGCTATTATTATTAATATGGCTCTAAATTGATAGTTTGCACCTATGCTCTAAAAATGTCTCTTTACCGCTTTCATCAAATATGAATATGACATTTGGTCAAAAATTATAAGTCTTATAAAAAGCAAGCACGAAAAGACCAGGGACTTGCATTTATCTAGTACACCAAAGAGCTCTGTCTGGGGAACCTCGTCAACTGACCCACAAACGCATTCATTCACACTCAGCCGTTGCTCCAGAATACGCCTGATGTAGGTCTGCTATGTTGCATCACCAAAGTGCTTTGATTCCATTAATTGGGGCCATTTTTGGAAGTAGTGGCACTCTGCCTTCTAACATACCTGATATATTTATCACACTACATGCCTAATGTGCCCAAGTTCAACTGAATCATGCCTCATCCCACCTCCTTGAGAGGGCCAGGTCATGGGATGCTTAACCAGACTCTGGCAAAGTACACTGTGATCACATTTGTCAAACAAACTGGTCTTTGTGAGGCTAAAAAAAAACCTTCTAGCAGTACCATGAGTTGCAACTTTGGGCTGACTTCTAAAGCAAGTCTTCCAAACCTCGAGTTAGTTATAGAGCTTTTCTACTGTTTGTTGAGATGGTGCCTTTTGAAGCATCTCTTGTATAATTTGTAATGTAATTAGGGGTTCATTTTGTATCATTTCAATGTTTAATTTTTTTCAATATACTGCCAGTATTGTAAAAATCGATTAATTTCCAAGTTTAAGCTCAATTATTTTAACTGTAATAGACAAAAGTCGTGTCATAGAAGACATGAATGGAAGGCTACACAATGGTTTACAGTATTACTCCAAGTAAAATTGAAGTTTTCATATTCTCCTGAGAACCAAGGAAAAGAGAATCTTCCCCTTGAACTTTTTTGTGATTTACTTCCTCTTTGGAGCTAAAAGAGGCCACCCGAACACATGTTTATTATTATTGAGATATCAGTGGAAAGCTTAGGATGTCCTCTATTTAGTAGCTCAAATAAGTTAAAAGATATTGACCAAAAACCAATGTCTATTACAGAGGACAGAAATGAATAGGCTCGTTCTCAGGAGGATCTGCACTCATGGGACACTTTATTAGCTACAACTTACCAATACTGTGCTGGAACCAATTTTACCTTCAGAACTGCCTTAATTCTTTGTGGCTCAGATTCAACAAGGTGCTGGAAGCATTCCTGAGATTTTGGTATGATAGCATCACACAGTTGCAGATTTGTCAGCTGTATGTCCATGATGTGAAGCTTACTCTCGACCACACCCCAAAGTCGCTCCATTGGACTGAGATCTGATGACTGTGGAGGACATTTGGGTGCAATGAATTTATTGGCATGTTCAAGAAACCAGTTTGTGAAGATCTTAGCTTTGTGACGTTATATCCTATTTGTAACGAGTTATCCTGCTGGAAGCTGGGTACACTGTGGTCATAAAGGAGTGGGCATGGTCAGCAACACTACTTGAACTTCAGCAGATTATCTTGACCATGTCTACACTGCATTGCTGCCATATATTTGGGTGACTGAATACTTGCATTAAATAGTTAAATATGATTATCAATGGCACCAGAAAAAATGGGTTTTGTTCTAGTGTTTGAACTTTACAGATTTTTGGAAAATCTAGTTCAGATAGCAGTTTAGATACAGCTATCTGTAGCACTGTTGAAGCAAACCCAATACTGGAAGACTTAAAGGAGCTTTAAGGTGAATTACTGTAGACTCTGTTAGAAGAAATCTAACATTTTAAAGCATATTCTGCCCACAAGGTCTGAATCAAAAATTCAGAATGTCAGGCACACTGGCAACAAATCTGAAATGTCACGGAGAGATGAAGCATCTAGCAAGTCGGAAATATCTGTGAGTGGCTGAACACAACAAGAAATAATTACCAAAGGGTAAGACTACGAGCAAACAGCCAAAATAAAAGGAAAAGCAAGTCTTCCAAGCAGAATTTTTTTTCCCTGCTGTATGCTATATCAGTCAAATAGTAAGACATATGTGCATTGATTTTGCATTTAAAGTGATTTGTCTGCAATTTCTTTTTTAATTCAACAGATTTTTTTTAATCAGTACTCCGTACACGTCCAAAGAACTGCTTTGCAACTCAGACAATGGGGCCATCTAAAGAAACAGAATGGCGGTTTCCAGCACAACTTCACCCACTTCCAAGGTGCATGGAGAAGAACAAGAGGTTGAAGCTACAGCAGCACTTGCAGAATAGGGGACAGCTTTATTATAATCAGTGTTGGGAAGGTTACTTTTAAAATGTATTCCATTACTGAATACAGAATACATGCCCTAAAATGTATTCTGTAACGTATTCCGTTACGTTACTCAATGAGAGTAATGTATTCTGAATACTTTGGATTACTTAACATATTATCATGCATTTTACAACTACGTGAATGTACTATTGCTGTGTTATTTATTACTATTACTGAATTTCCGCTGCTCCGAACCGTAGTAAAGGGACCTCTGACTAATATGGGTTCCTTGTCGGGCTCCTAGCCGAAAAAATAGCTTTACTTTTTTGTTCTGGGTCAACTCTGCTTGCGAGAGACAGAGAGAGGCGTTGAAAGGCTGCTCCAACGGAACTTATTGTTTCGGAGGAAAACACGAACAAAGCGTACAGTCGAGTTTTAATAGCGTACTTACAACTGGCCTCGTCAGGCACTCTTCTTGGTTGCAGTGGTTATTATTACATTTACACGCTTCCAGCTCCCGTTTTTGCTCGATGACAACTCGTACTTTTCGACTCTCCTTTTTCTCCCACCTCGCGCTCACAGACACATAACGAGTATAGTAGTCCATTCTCCCTGCAGCACGGACTACACTGCCCATGAAGCTACATTCTGCATTCTGCCTGTTAGCTTAGCACAACAACAACAAAAAAGGGCTCTCTCACCCAGGAAACAAGCAGAGCGAGAGCGTCACCCTGTAACCATGGCAACCGTAACGTTGCCGCCTGGAGCAACAGAACGTAGCTGTCAAACAAAACCCAAACAGTCCTGACCCGCGACAATATGAAACAGGGAAGTACCACCGTGTAATCCATTTATTTCAACAAAGTAACTGTATTCTAAATACCACCTTTTTAAACGGTACCTGTAACTGAATACAGTTACTCATATTTTGTATTTTAAATACGTAACGGCGGTACATGTATTCCGTTACTCCCCAACACTGATTATAATAACCAGTAGGTTTCAGCCTTTTTAAGGCTATTCTTTATGACAAGTGTTAGCTAAGCCTGAACCTCTTTGAACATCCCAAAAAATGCACAAAAAGACGTGTTGTCAGTACTACAGCGCTAGGAAGCATTTCTATATAATTGTCATTTTATAGAAACACCTTGGCAAGTTTTGTTTTTTTTTAACTTCTCACAATTGTTTTCCTTTGTCAATCAACATTCATTAGTTGTATGTATTAATGAGCATGAGTTTGACCATGCGGACACACCACACTTCTTCTACCACCCCCTGTAGTTTCTACAATCCCACAGGGAGTCTGGGTCCAGGTAAATCACAGGCGCAGTGTGCTCTAGCTGTGCTGCTGCCCACAGGCTGTGGCTCGACTGTGATGTCCCGGAGCAGGCCAACATCAAAGACCTTGATCCAAATGAGCCTGGGGCAACGAACAGCTCAGAGCTCTGATTGACAGAGGAGATGCAAAATAGTTTTTGTGAGAACGACACAGTGATGTTATGTTGGCCTTTTGTCTGTGTTTGTTGTTGTTTTGCATCAGAAACTCACTAAATATACTACAGATTTCCCCCCTAAAATTCTGTTAAAGTCAGCACTGTCAGGTAAGATACACAGTACATATTGACCCACAGAGAAAAGTTCTGTGCAAGACAGTAGACCTTGTTGTGGCCTCCAAAACATTTGAATTCAATTGAAGCACTTAGAGGCATTTTTGTCTTTGTTGCCATATTTAAATCTGAAGTGTTTATTTTTGTCTATAGCTTTTGGTCCTTTTCAACTGGGAGGATCCATTGATGTTCGGGATGTGTGTGATGCACCTATTCCATTGTGCAATTATTTAAAGTAATTACATCAAAACACATTTGTATTGGAATTTTTTTTTAGCCATAAAAATAAACTTTCAGAAATGCTAAACTCTCAGTAAGACATTAAGATTTCTGTTGTTTTATCTTAAAGATTAAAGGTTGGGGAAATATTTTGTGTCATAAACAAATCTCAAATAAAAACCAAAAAATGTCTTTTAGTATTTGTGGACTTTCCTGGCACAAAATGCATTTGTTCCTTCTGAAGATGTTAAATTTTAAACCACTAAATAATTTCTTGAAATAGCTGGACACTGGCATTTTTAGTAGTCAGCACTCAAAACTATATTGTGCTATATTGTTTATTTATTAAAGGCAATTTTTAGATGTGGATAAACACTCATTTGGTCATGTGATGCAGCACTTAAGTACCAGTTTCTGACCTCCCCAAACAAGGACCCCATTGGTTGTTTGTGCAGCCTGTTATTAAGATCTTTAGTTATGTTTCACAGTTGGAAAACCTCTTGCAACCATTTGAATCAGTTCATATAAAATGTTTTCTAGTATTATCTTTAAAGTGGCCAACCTAAGATCCGTGGCTCCCAGCAGCAAGTGACTATAAAAGTACTGTCAATGTTCCATTTGATTGTGGCTGAAGCATGGCATTTCATCTATTTAGCCATTAAATTTAACAGTTTGTCCATTTCAGCAATTTATCCTTTATTTTGAGGCATTGCAATTGTTTAGAAATGACATTTAGTAAGCTATTACAACTAATTTCTTTCCTTTTACAACAGTTTTGCAAAGTCTGGGATGAGAATCAGTCTTCGCAATCAAATCCTAATTTCTGCTCAGTCACATTCATTTTTCTTATCCTTACTGTTGTAGAAGCCATCTAGGACACAGATATCCTAGAGTGAGGCAAGATTATGAGAAAGGTGGTGGATCGGCCCAAAACTACGCAGGACGATCTGTGGAGTTTTGGGCTGTTGGGACCACAGTCACAAAGAACACCACTTGTAACACACTGCTGTAATGAACTGAAGTCTTGCTCAAGAAGTCACATGTATACCCCAGTCTCCAGACTATAGGAAATCCAAAGAGTTGATGCTTCAAGTTGCCAAGCAGTAGCCAAAAAAGGAGTTTCTGTAAACATTTCAAATCAAATTAATTTATAACTTTTTTTAAAAAAAATTAGTTTGATATTCTCTCTTCTGTCACCTTGAGTCGATTGATGTTGTGATTTGGTGTTGTATAAATACAGTTGAATTGAATTGTCTCTCAGCATTAAAATGAAACTAGCCATAAAAAATAGAGAATGTTCATTTCTTTGTAAGTGAGCAAACTTATGAATTCAGCAGTTGATCAAATAATTATTTCCCCCACATGCAGCATAGTTGGTGAGGTGAACAACTGCTGAGGCCAACAATGTTGACCGACATAATTATTTAAGAAACCTAAAATTTAAAAGAAACAACCAAGTTTGAAAATGAACAACAAATGGTTAATTAAAATCACATTACAACTTGTATGTGAAGCAGAAGTCATCAACCATCTTCCTGGAAGTTATTTTTTGGCTAGTTGTATGACCATGCTGTACCTTTTAATAACAGAAGATGTTCCCAGTGGTTAATGATAATTGAAGTACAAATTATTTCCAGATTTCCTTCAGATGTCTAAATTGTTGCTCAGTATGTCATAAATTTCCTGTAATACTAGAATAGTTATCCTGTAGTTTTTTTTTGTTTTTTTTTAAAGTTTAACTACAGCCTAAGTCTCTTTTAAGATTAAGGATTTTTAGCACTGGAGATTGGGTCTCCAGGTATTGCATGCTGCCTGCCCACTGGTCCTTAAGGTCAGCTGAATTTCCCAGAGGAATCCACCCGACTGCACTGGTACACTGTTCAAAGGGTTTAAACAATTAAACCCTAATTTCAAAGTAATCAGCTCTTATATGTTAAAGGTTGCAATTTAACATCAATCAATCCATTTTCTCTTGCTTGTCCAGGTTATGGGGGGTTGTGGACTAAGCAGAGATGCCAAGATCTCCCCTATGAGCCCGTTCTCACTCCCGAGGCGTAACATGCCGACGTTTTGCCACGTCCCGCGACGTTCCTGATGAACGCAAAAGGAGACCTTCGGCGTTCTTATGGTACGCGGCGGGTTATGGCTGAAATCCAGTGCAATGACGCTCCCGCGGTAATAGACGTTCCAGCCCTGTATTCCAGCCCTAAACCTAACCTTATCCCTAGCCCTAACCATAACCTTTTTCCTGATCTTAACCAGGACTTTAATGATGTTAAATAGCGTGTTTCTAAGCGATTTGAAGGAAAAGAGCGAACATGTGTAGATTGAGTCCATACGGTTCTCATATTTCCTCATTTTTCCGAGGTCGTCATTTAGGAACGTGGTGGGTAGCCGAAAACGTAATATGTTGACGATTTGTCACCTAGCGTAAAATGTTATGCTTTGGGAGTGAGAACGTGTTGCCCCTATCTCTCCCCCACCACTTCTTCAGTTTAAGAGGATACCGAGTCATTAACAAAACAGTCAAGAGACATCGTTTCTGTCCATCGATGTGTCGCAGTTTTGTCCCAAGGTTTTGTTTTTGGACATGCCTGTTACATGTTTCCTTTGAGATGTCCGGGAAGCATTCCAGATGATGCACAAAACACCTCAACTTGCTCCTTTAAATATGAAGGAGAAGTGGCTCTATTCTGAATATATCCTGAATGACTGAGCTCCGCACCCCATCTAAGGATGGACTGAGGCAGCCTTGAGAGAAAGCTAATGTCTACCTCTTGTATTCTCAGTCTTATTGTTTTGTCATCACCAGTAAATGTTGTCAGTCTCCCACTCCACCCTCACCCAACCTGTGAATAAAACCACAAGTTACCTCCATCTCTTGGAGCAATATCTCCTCCCCAACCCCAAATTTTGAGGCTGATAATCATACCTTCCACTGCCTCAAACTGAGCTTCAAGCTAACCGAGTGTGAGCTATAAGCCAGTCTAAGGCATTTACACAATTTATTGATTATAAGAATTCTGTAATCTGTAATCATCAGATTTATCTTATAGATTTAAATCTTGTGAGATTAGAGGTTTTACTTTCATCAAAACAAAATATAAAATTGTTTTAAAGGAATTAATAAATAAAAATTGACAAAAACATAAACTCTAACCCTAAATTACCACCTACAATATATAGGTGCTAACATTAGCATGCTAACACTTGCTTATATCCCATGTAATGGCGCTTTGACCCTCAGGATGGAATAATGAGTCACTGTTATTCCTAGTCTTTGCTCAGTCTAAAATGAGAGGAGGAAAATGTGGCACTGCTAGGAGAGTGCATTTTCTGACACAGTCAGTCAAATGACAGACAGTCAGTTAATTTAAAAAAATGCAACAATGGCTCAAACTCTCTATATTAAAGGGAAAGATGGCCAGGGTGTGTGTTTGAGCCTAACAATACTCTTTTGCAGAACTTACGCTTCCTGGCATACTGCTTAGATCATCACCTTCCCACAGGCCCGGGACCATGGGCATCAGGTGTAACCAAGGACTAGAGCCTAATCTGTGCCACAACAGGCAGAGATTATGCAGCTTCCAGCAGGTCATCACACAGGTAGGTTTTTGGATAATTTGTATCTGGTGATGGCAGAAAGAGACAAACGTTGTTTTGATGTCCCTGTGGCATAAATGCAAAGGAAAACTAGGCAAAGAAGCAAACAGGATCCATAGCAACTGCTCCATGCCATTACCAAACAACAGCCACATCAGAGCAGGCTATTGAAAGAAGTGTTTGGGGCACAAAGTGCATTATTTTATCTAGTAAAATCATACTTGGCAGATGAATATGTTCCTTTGGCTGGTGAATCAGAAAGTTAATTATTGATAATGCTCATGATAAGTATTGTTTGAAGCAGGTGCAAAGCATGTTGAGAATTATGATGTTAGGTCTTGGATCTGGCTGTTCTGGCCACTGGGGTCAGGCGTGGGATTGATAGTCCTTTCTGTACTGGAAGAATGAGGCTACTTTTCCATAATGCATGATGGAGGATTAATCGTAGGAGTGCTCAGGTTGTTATTAGCCTGTTTGAAGTTGTAGGCCATCTGTGGGTCAGTGTGCGTCCAGTTGATCCTGGCAGTAGACAGGGTCACTCCCAGTCTGCCTTTGCTGAAAGTGTTGGATGATTGCAAGTGGAACTACAGCCCTGACTGCTTTGAGAGGGAGCACCCGTCTGCCTCCCTCACTGCCCAGAGCATAAGAAACATCTGACTCTGTTCTGTTCTGACAGAGACCTAGCAAATCCAGGTTCAGCTGTGGAATGCTTTCCTGCACAGGCAGTTCTATGACCTCCAAGTCACTGCAGCTGGTCTCTTTCAAGCAGATTCTCACAGGAGCTGTTGTTGGTGTACAGAAATGCTGCCGGTGATGCTAATGGTGTGTGGGACTCTTCTCAGCTTTCCTCCCAGGGAGGATTTTCCTATGAGAGGCCAAGTAGGAGCAGCAGACTGGCAGGGAGAGTCATCTTCTGTCTGCAGGCCATACTGAAAATTGATGTCTGACTCAGTTCTGTCCAGAGCCTTTCTATTCTCCGCTGCAGCTGTATCTACAGAGAATTGGGGTCTGGACTGCAAGGCCAAAAGACCCTTCTGAAAGAATAAACCCAAGAAAAAGCTACTTTTTAAAAGCATCTAATCCCTTAAATGTTTTCTTTTTGTTTCATGTTAACTACACTAACCTTAGCCATTTCATTTTTCCTTGTTTTACAAAAGGATTTTTCAGAACCGTTACCAAAAAGTATATGCTCAGATACAATACATGTGACCCAAATACTGTTTCTTCACTCTCTGATGACCTGAGTAATTGAAATCCCCTGTGCGCCTTTTATGACAAGCTGTTAAAGTTGTAGGAAAAGCTGCGTGTCCCTCTGTGAGGATGATAGACGGCTTATTGAAACTCTTGCATATGTAGAAGATGGTAATAGGTTCCTGTGGGAAATGTTGCCGTGCCCGTGCCCAAGACAGCTCTCTAGTCAAAAAATGAATACTAAATTGTATGAAACAGACCAAGTCATTGTACAAACCCTTCATTCCTGCCCCTCGAGTAACATTTATTTACTGATGCATGAATACTAATTTGTTAAGCTTTCTCACTGAGTTCACTTTCTTTTATGGTTGCATCATGGTTTACACATTTAGGTTTTCTATTTCTTAAGTAATCCATTTTTTGTTTGAAAATGTGGAATAAAAGGATTTTGGTTCAGTTTTTTGTCCACATCTCCAGCCCTTAAGAAACTTTTTAAACATAATCAGATCTAGTGATTTATTGGTATTTAATATGTCCTCTGCTTGTCATAAAAATGTGTACCCTAATTTGTTCTATTTAATTATCGCATAAAAAACCTACTATACTGCCCTTGAATCCTGGTCTCATATAAAGTGTAAAGATGAATTGTGAAAAGAATGTGTGTTTTCTCTCAAATGCTCCCCCCCCCCCTCAATCTCATCAGCCACCGTGATTAAGGTTTGGCATTGGGGATTGTGCTGTCTTTTTGGAGAGATATTTCAGCTGCATTTCTGACACTCTGAAAGGAGAGGAAGATAAAGGAGGCGTTGGGGAAAAAACTCCTTCCCGTTGTGTGAGTCCTAGAGAGGGCCTTGAACCCTGCCATTCACGCCTTTCTCTCCATCAGCTGAGTCTAATTGCCAGAGAGGACAGGAGACCCCAGGCCTGATCGTTCCTTATCCTCTTTAGCGCTTTCAGGCGAGTGAAAGGCGAGCTTCTGCTTTTGATCTTTTCTCTGATTCGCTTTTTCTTCTCTGTCATCCCTACCATCCTCTCCTCAGGAGTGACACCAACTCCTTTCACTGCCTGCCCCCGTCTCCATCTGCCCAAAATAATGACCAAGGCCCAGGCATTATTAAACAGAGGTGGAGAAGAGAGGTCAGCACCGGGAGAGGGAGAGGGAGGTCTGGAAGGGGACTCCAAACTCCTCTAAGGAGGGGTGCCCCTATTCCAAATCTACTCCGTAGCCTCTCTGTGTTCCCCTAAATTCATCCCTTACAGTTTTCATGGCCTTAGCCTGGAGAAAACCCATTCTTTAACAGACCACGTACGTGAAGGCTCGTCCTTTCCCAGAGGCGCTGCTACAATAAGACCCCAGGCTGCTTGATACAATGGAGCCTGTGTGATCTCTCAGCCAGACTCAGGATGAGACGATGCCTTGCTTGCCAGTCCCATGGGAGGGTAGACCCAGTGGTCATTGTTGACAGCTAATGGACAGCATCTTTCCACTGGCAGGCCCCTCTGCAGACTGTGTCATTTTAAGTTGCTTAATAACAACACTCAGTTTTGACCGACAGAGGAATTCTATCGAGAACTGCAGTTTGTTTGCAGATGAAAATCATTCCCGTCACAAATCTCAAAAGCTAACACTGGGGGGGTGATTGGATGAATGAAGCCAGCAAGCAAAGACGGCATTCAGTGGATTAAATTCAATATAACTTATGAAAAGAGAACAGAATTGGAATCTCTTCATTCAGCAGAACATTGAAATTACAGGCACTCCTTTTTTTTTATCCATAGCAGAGAGATACAGACAGGTGATAATTGTGTCAGACATGCTAAGAGAGAAGATGCAGGACAATACTAGACTTCAGCCATGAAAGACTTCATAACACCCTGTATCTACACTGATCTTGTGATGTTGTTTTTGGCACTAGTTGAATACGTTGTAGATACACTATAATGACCGTCCTCGCTCTGTTAGCTGATGTAGTGGCGTAATAGAGACACGAGTACCTTTATTTCAACTAAACGTACTTGCACATAATACAATTCATACACTTGTCCTCATTTCATATTGATTTTGTTTTACAGGCAGTAAACTTTCACAGTGGCCCTGCCTAATCCTAACAAAGGTGTGGACGTAGTTGTCCTTGGTTTGATTTTCAGACTACTTATCATTAACACTCAGCGGCGGTGAGGTGAAAGGGACTTATATTAAATCTGAAGGGCAATTTTGTAGCCAACACAACCCCGGGCACATTCAAACTTCTCCAGTCGATGTCAGTATGTGTAAGCAGAGTGCTTTACTCATTACCCTCGGTAATGTCTGTGGTTACAAGCAATGCCCAGGATATATCAGTGTTTTTATCCTTGGCATTAAAAACACAGGAACATTCTCTTTCTTTATACTGTATCTCTCCTTCATTTCTTTCATGTTTTTTACACAGGTTTTGAAAGTAGGGTATAATTTCAAGCTATAGAACTGCAGCACATCTTTAGTTCGACCTGCGCTGCATGTTGTTGGATTAATGATTCCCGTGTTAAACAAGGGGAAGATGCCTCTCTGCAGAAGTGAGAAGTAATACAATATTTTACTCCAGTAATCACAGAAAGATCAAGTATCACTTCGCAATCTTAAAATCTCCAAATCAGAAGCACCCAGTACATACTATTGATTAATTCTGATACATTTGTGTCATCGCATAGTTCTCAAATCAATGTAGTGGAACAAAAACTACAGCATTTCTCCGTGAATTAGAGTAAAAAGTCAAAATTCACAAAATACAGATACTACTTGAAGACAAAGCCATGCTGGGCTGATTAATTCAAACTATTATGAGCAAGAAATATTTGTTTTTGTTGCATGCAACTGTACAAAACTTCAAAAAGTTACAAATCAGATTTTGTAATATGAATTTCTAGTGAATTCTTCCTTTTAAAAACTGGCATTCTGCTTCGCTATACAGCCGAAAGAAAAAAAAAAGAAAAGAAAAAAAAGGATTAGTGAGAATGAACGTATTTAATTTTAAAAATCATGGCTACACAGTAGATAATACCTTAGCCAGTCAAACCACTACCTACCTCCTAGAAATGCCTTTCAGAGATGTGATAGAGCAGTTTTATCTAAATTACTTTTAAAGGCTGGAGGAAGTAAAATGTTTATACAATGTCTGATTTTCTGCAATATATTTTCATTTTAATTTTCTGCTCATTGTTCCTTTTTTTATGTTTGGCTCAAGCCAGTGTGTGATGGATTCTGGAGTGCTGGAGGAGGAGGAGGAGGAGGAGGAGGAGGAGAAGGAAAAGGGCAGAGTATTAGGTCAGGTTGATAGAGATGTCAGCACTGCTTCAGTAATCTTGTGACGCGCAAGAGAGCGGCAAAAAAAAAAAAAAGCCGGGAGGGAAGCGATCGGGACAGCTGAAAGACCAGCAGCTTGGTGACAGTAGAAGCAGAGACCACCCCAACAACAGCAGCAGGGGAAGCTAGGAGGGGAGGGGAGAGGAGGGCTGGGATGTGGGGGAGGTGGGTGTAGTGGTGGCGGCAGTGACGGGGGGGTTGGGAGGGTGTGAGGAGTAAAGCCGGGGGGTTGGATCTTCAGTTACACATCATAGCTGATGGTTAACCCGCCTCCTCTCAGCAGTGTGTTAGAAAGAGAAAGGGTAGTGTGCCAGTTATCAGCACAGTGAAGGATTTAAGCCTCGTCTACCTCATTTAACATCTCCAACAGACTGCACTTATTTACTGTTGTGCCAAATGTAATAAAAGCAAAAGTACGCGCACTAATGGAAAGTCCTTAGGTGATCCTTAAAAATAATGAACATGGATTTCTTACTTATCTATGAATTAAATATATTCTGTAAATACATACTTATACGCTTAGTTATACACACACTGTTGCCCTTTCAATATACACACGAACGGTCAAGTTGTTACCTATGTCATATCCACTCATAAACGTTAAATCTACTTACAATGCCATGTTGTGTATTAGGTCTAAGTGGAGCTTCTGGCGTCCAGCGTTCTGCGCAGTGGGTGACCCAGTAATGAAATGTGATTCAGGTGGTAGATGGATATCTATAGTGAAATATCTCTCCCAGCTCACTGGCTGCAGCCCAGACGTCGCCTTCTGCTCGCTCCTGCTGTAAAGTGTGATTTGTGGTGTTTGGCCTTTTGTCTAGGACAATTATGTTCACCATTAACAAGCTTTCTTCTGTTATTGTTCATATCAATTAGAGGTGGATGGTAATTTGAGCTGATGGTGGAGACAGTGCTGAGTGATTTAGTGCTGATGTTGTGGGAGTATGGGGGGCAATTAGTGCCGCAACAAAGTCCATCTTTTGTTCAGCTAGTTTGTGGCAGCATGTGGAGCTCAGAAACATTCCTCAGTGTTTTTTCTTCCTGTCTTGGCTGGTTTTGGAGGCAGTGCACCATGTAGATAACCACAGTTATCTAAGGTCCACACACTGCTTTGACCTCTGGAATCATGCACTGAGTTCTTGCTTGGTAAATTTGTAACAAGAGAGATACTTTGTAGCATAACTATATTCAATAAAATTCATATTTGTGGTTCATCTAATTGGACGGTCAGCTGGGACATTATAAAAACATTCAGTTAGAAGATAATATTGTCAGATTTTTCAAAATATTTTGGGGCCTTTTTAGCCTTTGTCATAGCAGGACAGTTGAGAATACAGGAAAGCTCAGAGAGACCAGGGGAAGACCCACAGCACACAGGACAGTCAATTTAAACCAGGACCTCTGTGGGTCGCGTGCTGTGCTCATCCATCTATATTCAATTCAATTCAATTCAATTTTATTTATATAGCGCCAAATCACAACAAATGTCGCCTCAAGGCATTTTATCAGGCTTTGTTTTCAGATTTGAATAAAGTGAGTTGTGAAAATTGACAAATGCCTAATAAACAATAACTCAGTAACTTGATGAAACAAAGCTGGTCAACTGTTGGGTTTGCCTGCTGATTTATTAGGCAAGAACCTCCTTAGTGTACATTTGGAATGGACCAGTAATCCCAAGACCAACTTTTCTCTAGCAGATCATGTGAAGTCCATTTCATCCAGCTCAGTTAGGCACATGTGAACCTGGGATTGTTGTGAGGGGCATTACCAATTAACTAAACTCACTTAATTTTATCTCTATAAATGTATTAACGTGGCCCTCTACAACAGTCCTAGTTTTTCATGTGGCCCCTTGGGAAAACTAATTGCCCCGTGTGGAGTAGCATCTCCGTTAATTGCAGCAGGTCTGGGGTCATTTTGCCAGTATGTCCAATACTCGAGTTGATCAGGATAGACCAGAGCATACTTCTTTCATATTACCTTGTGTTAGTTCAGAAGGTTATTTTAAAAAAATTGTTACATTTTTTATTTTTTTAATGCAAATTTTATAAATTTAACATACTAGTTTTAAACTAATTATCTTAGGTCCAGTTACTTTTAGTGCTGTTCAGGATGCCATGGTGGGAAAGAACAATTAACTAAAATCTTCACTGATGTGCATCACAATGCTTTCAGTCTTTGTGTCTTCTCTTTAGATGTGTTCAGGCCCTCCCCAGATTGCTTGTACTTTATTTTCTCCTTTTATTGAATTTGTACAGGTTCCTGTTGGATCTGGTCCAAAATTATGCACTCACAAAGTCCAAAACGGGAAATCTGCCAGAAACTTAAATTCACATGACACCTTGTATTAAAGACGCTTTAGAAAAATATACAAAAACCAGCAGACTGCATCTCATCTCCAGATATAAATTTAACATTGCATGTCTACCTTGTGCATATCGCCAACAGTCTCCACCAAGAAGCTGAGAGAGCATTCATGTGCACGAGAGCTCATTTTGAAAAAGAAAGAAGCCGCTTGCTGCTGCTCATAAAGGTTTATTGTCAGTAATAACCGAAAGTGACTCAGACGAGTGTGTCAACATTTTCATAAACTCAGAGCTTCTCTTGATTATAGTCGCAGTGTTTAGAGAGATCTGGCTGAGCAAACAAAACTGAAGCTTTAAAAGTGGGCAAAGGCACAAAAGTAGGCTTTTGAAAATGAGAGGGACCTGTCCCCCATCCCTGTTAGAAATTATACCTTTGTCTTGGATCGTGCTTCCTCTTCAGACCAGAGCGTGCAAGAACACACCAACACATTCCATTTTTAAATGGAGTGCTAATTTTAGTCTGACAAGCTCTCTTATGGCTGCGGTGGTGCTGCTTGCTGCTTTTCTTTGGCATGAATGACTCCTCATACACGGGCAGCATTCCAGCACTCAAACCTGCTTGTGCCCTCTCCACCTTCTTTGTCGGAGCTGCAGAGAGGGCTGCTGGACGCCCATCAGTGGAATGGCTTAGATAATGACTTATTGATAGGAAAGGATGCTGGGTGCCCTGTGCATATTAGCATGACGCCAGCTGGTCGCGGTGCTGCTGCTGCTGCTGCTTTCATCACCCAGAGCATTGCTAATGTAATTACCTGTGGATGGTCTGCATACGAAGGTAGCTTTGATGTTATTATCTGTTTCTATAAAATTGTGTCATGCAGTGTTATGGTGGTATGGTTAGATCTCCCCCACCCCCCACCAATTTTTTAAAATAGACATCAACTGCATATAATCTAAGACAAAAGCAAGGTGTCATATGTTATATGTCACCAAATAAATAAGTTACAAATAAAAAATTGGTCAGTATAATGATTTAATTTACATTGTTTAGCAATCTTTAGAGTACTTAAAAGTGAAACTGATGATTCTGCAATATCATGACATTGTATATCTGGACAGGCATTACAGATTTATTCCTCTTTGATGCTTTATGTCTCATAATGATAACCGAGGCTCAGTAAAGCATAAACATGGAGTGTTCCCACATGTTACGCAGCTGACATCTTTGTACTATACTCTGAGATGAAAAATGTCTCTAACTGGGCCAAAGAAATAATTCTGGCATATCAAGGGAGCTTGAGAGAGGGGAAGGAGGGGAGGTTCCCAGCATGTCCACATATGACAGGCCTTTACCCACGGCTGGCCGACGCAGCGACATTGTGCGCCTGTCATAGCTGCCCTTCAACAGCAGATGAAGCTGTCAGCAGGACGATGACTTTATTCTGACAGCTGCTCCACCCTCTCTCTTCAGAGCGTTGCAAATAAATATGTTGGGTTTCAAAGCTGCCAAGGCAGACGTTGGACAGTGGGTCAGGGGGCCAAACACAGAGCAAAAGCATTCCCTTCCCCTCGTAACCTGTTCTCAATGAGCTTGGTCACCTCTCCAGGGCACCCATTCAGCGTGAGCCATCCAAAGGGCCCCAGGGCCCCAGATCTCACACACTGCCTACCGAGAGAGTCCTGTGAGCCTCTCTCTCTTTTCTCTCTCTGTGCATCACTCTGTTTGCCACAGCAGAGTGCCAAAAATATCCTCCACCGAGAGAAATCAAGAGTGTACCAAACAGTTCAAACCATTCATGACAGAGTGTGAGTCAGTCTGATGAAGATGAAATGACTTCTCCTCAGTCAATCAGGGTGAAAAGAAATATTTATTCAAAACGTTTCCCTTGACGATAAAGTCAAAATGTCATAATAGGGGCAACATACAGGTAAGATAGAAATGCTGTTTTGTGTTCTTCTGCTTGAATGGAGTTGACAGACCATCTGCTGTATGGGACCTTCTGAATTTTTTGCCACTCTTCTCCTTTTTTTTTTTTTTTTTTTTGCTTGAATATAATGATCATCATCTTGTCAGCTCGCTTCGTTGTGTCAGTTTTGTAAAACTGTTCACGCTTATATTTACATTTAGAACAGCTTCATATTGTTTGTATTACATCATGAAAGTTTGCTATAGTTATGTCCAGCTCATTTTTTTATTTAAAAAAACTGAACTATAGCTTGAAGCCTTTTTAATTTGAAAATCCTAAAATATTTGGGGCTTGCAGCTGCCTTCGTCCACCTTCTACAATCAACTGAATATCTTTGCTTTTTATAGACTTTTGGTTAAACAGAACAATAAGTTTCATGATGTTACTTCTGGAATATAATCAGCAGTTTTAAAGGAATTTTTTGAGTATATGGTTTATAAAATAAGAGGGTATAATTCATCAGGTTAATCAATAATCATCAGTATCAAAGTTAAAAAATAAAAAATTTCCCCTTTAAATATGTTTCCATCAAATTATTGAGCTCTCAAAGTAGGTCAGACTCTAGCTTTTTAAGTGTCTGTAATAAATGCTTATACATTATGATGAAGGAAAAATTTAGTGCAGTTTTTTCTTAAATGTAATCATCCCAAGACTAAATTCCCTGACTGCAAGAACCCAACATTTAAGTTTGTTTTCTCTACAACACCTTCCTTCAACAAAGAGATGGATCAAAATCCAGAACAACCAATCCCAGTGATTCCCACTGCGTCCTTTGCTTTAGGTATAAACCACATTCCAAGTGCAAAGGTTAACAATATGTAAGCAATATTTCAAGTTTTAAATATTTGAAATCTTACAGATGTTGGAAAGAACAAGAATTCTGTCAGAGGTAAAAATCAAATGCTGGAACCTTCCAATTTAAGAGTGTTACATTTCACTTTCTCTATTGTTATATAACAGATTATTACCCCCCCCCCCCCCAAACACCATTGCATAACACATCTAAAATGCAAGAACCCTCTTTGCATGCAGTCACATGCAAAACTGATGATAGTTTATTGATTAAGATTTAATTCATTAATTTAAATCGTGTGTGTGTTTGACATTAAGACTTTGTTGGCAATACCTAGAAAACCACTGTAAATGAAAAGTTACCTATGGGACTCTAAATGTACTTTAAACACAAACGATCAATGAAGACTTTGAGTGTCTTTGAGTGTGCTCAAACTTTGAGGTTTTGAGCGTCTCAGAGTGACGCTGAAAAACTAGTTCATGCATTTATTACTTCCAGGCTGGACTACTGCAATTCATTATTATCAGGATGTCCAAAAAACTCACTGAAAAGCCTTCAGTTAATCCAAAATGCTGCAGCAAGAGTACTGACAGGGACTAGAAAGAGAGAGCATATTTCTCCTGTTTTGGCTTCCCTTCATTGGCTTCCTGTTAAATCCAGAATTGAATTCAAAATCCTGCTCCTCACATACAAGGTCTTAAATAATCAGGCCCCATCTTATCTTAATGACCTTGTAGTACCATATCACCCTACTAGAGCACTTCGCTCCCGCTCTGCAGGCCTACTTGTTGTTCCTAGAGTATTTAAAAGTAGAATGGGAGGGAGAGCCTTCAGTTTTCAGGCCCCTCTTCTGTGGAACCAGCTTCCAGTTTGGATTCGGGAGACAGACACTATCTCTACTTTTAAGATTAGGCTTAAAACTTTCCTTTTTGCTAAAGCATATAGTTAGGGCTGGACCAGGTGACCCTGAATCCTCCCTTAGTTATGCTGCAATAGATGTAGGCTGCCGGGGGATTCCCATGATGCATTGAGTTTTTCCTTTCCAGTCACCTTTCTCACTCACTATGTGTTAACAGACCTCTCTGTATTGAATCATATCTGTTATTAATCTCTGTCTCTCTTCCACAGCATGTCTTTTATCCTGTCTTCCTTCTCTCACCCCAACCGGTCGCAGCAGATGGCCGCCCCTCCCTGAGCCTGGTTCTGCCGGAGGTTTCTTCCTGTTAAAAGGGAGTTTTTCCTTCCCACTGTCGCCAAAGTGCTTGCTCATAGGGGGTCATATGATTGTTGGGCTTTTCTCTGTATCTATGAAGCGCCTTGAGGCGACATTTGTTGTGATTTGGCGCTATATAAATAAAATTGAATTGAATTGAATTGAATTGAATTGACTTTGCAAACACAAAATAAATCTGCAGTTTTCTGACTTTTTACTTTTTACATTTTCACATTTTTAAACTTAAACTCTTAGTGTGTCATGTTTTAACTATAACGCATACTGTTGTTAAAGTAACCCTGACAGCACATTAAATAAGGCCTATACCAAGCTAATGTAATGTGGGTTAACTACGTAATGGAATTACATAGCTCAGCTCAGAGGACTAATGCATCAACTGGCACTGCAAAGATGCAACATGTGAGTCTTGAGCTAATCTGTCTCACTCAAGTGACCATTATCCTCTCTGGGTTCTCTTACACTGCAAGTGCGTGTACAAGTTGAATGTGTTTACTCGTGAAACCAGCTACTTTCACGTTTCTCAAAAAAGCCATGTTTAAACAATGTTTATTCAAACCAATAATTATGTCAAGAGGCCACTTTCATGAGAAAATTGTACTGTAACATTAACATTTACAAGTTTTTTTCTCTCCCCATCCCCCATATGGACATGTCTAATACACACTATAGACTCATACCCTTTGAAATAATGGATAACTTTTTTGAGTTATATAACTGTAACATAGGGAACAAATCCAGCAACAATCAGACAGTTTTGTCTTCCAAAATTGTGAATGATAAACCAGTGGTAAAACATTTTGTTTACATTTCATTGAACTGAAACTGGATAAAGACTTCATATAATCTTATGAGCAATGGATACGGAACATGGCAGGGTGCAAAAACATTTGTATTAAAACAAGCAAAGTTTTAGGAATTCCAATGATTTCATAATCCGCTGTCATCCAATTTCCTAGATCAGCAGATTACAAACAAACAGCAGTCAGGAGATCAAGAGGTCAAAGGTCACAGCACACGGACAATATTCCAGTGACCCGTGAATGATGATTAAGAAGTATAAGAGAGAAATCAAAGTCCTCTTATCTTTGTTAACAGCCATACAACATACTATAGGCAGAAGGAAAAGCATGGGAGGGATGTATAGTAGTATTTAACAAATTATCAATGTTTAATTACGTAGCTTTATGTAGCTAGTGAGTTGTCAGGCACACAGATAATAATATGAATAATAAAATAAAAATAAATAACTGAAATAATAAGATTATTAGACTCCTCTTGGGGAAGCACATGCGTTTAGCACAGGACAGGTGTTAAAAACAGAGAAGTTAATTATCAAGCAGCGCCTTGTCTCAAAATCTATGGACTTCTATTTGTTGTACTTTTTTCTGAAGCTTTCAACAAAGCGCTATATGTGAAGTACATAACATTTAAAGAATGCTGAATGACATACAAATGTAGACCATTGAGATGACTGGGGAATTTATACTCAGGTGCCTTATTGTTGATGGTACTGTGCGCAGTGTGAGCAGTAGCGAGTTGTTAAAGCACTTTTGACTCATCACCATAGGAATGATCGAAACCTCTATGACCAGCTTGTAGATATGTCTGAAATGTGCAGTGCTGTAAAAGTGTTCTCAACTTTGTTTTGAATTTTCACAATTTTAAAACAATAATCGCTATAGTGGACCATCTACCTGCATCTTATCCTATCCCTAGCATCCTCCTCTGCCACACCAACCTTCTGCATGTCCCAGCGCAATTTTAATGAAAAAAATGCTATTTTTGTCAAAATGCCAACATGCCTGATGTGTGCTTGAGATGCCAGATAAATAGGATATGTTAGATATATCTGATTGCGTTAAATGTGTGTGTTTATGGGTATGTAAACAATTTTCAATAAAACAGGAAAAACAGTAGGTACTTTCTTGTTAGCGTAGGCAGCATGTAGGCATGTTATGTAATTGCTCAGATCTGTCATTCATACTATATGATATGTCTGTCCTTTTTGAGACTGAGCTTTATGATTATTCTCGATTCTGTAATGCCATTATCACAGATATAGATCTATATTTTACAGATTGGACTGTGCATTCAGCAGTGTGGCATGTATTTTGTTTATGCAGTTCTAGTTCAAAGAAACAAAGTACACGTGAAGTGCATTTACTTTACTTGGTTATTTCTAAGGCACTGTACTCCCTCAGTGAAAACAGCTGAAAATGATGCTAAGAAAGCAATTAACCAAAAATAGTGAAGTTGCAGCCCAGCCAGCAAACCAATGATCTCACTAAAGCTTTGTAAAGCTCAGAGGATCTGCTTAATGCAACTATTTTTACACTGACATACATTTTTTTACACTATTAATTAAAGCTGCTGTAGCTGAATATTTCCTTCATCACTCTCGACGTAAAACAGTTCGTCTTTATTGTTATTTCATCTCTTCTGTACAACCTTGCAAGGCTGAACTATGCAGACTGAAAACTCTGAGAGACAAAACAAAATTGAGATATTTGAAGTTTCCTGATCCTATGTAAATCCTCTAAGACTTTCATTTGTGTTTGGCTTCGTCTTTGTGCCATAATATCTGCTTTCTTCATCCCAGTATGATTTTTTCTTTTGCCCCTGTTGCCTTTCCAGTAAGAAGGAAAAAAAAACTTTTTAAAAGGAAGATTTGCATGTTAATGGATCTTAGCAACAGCAGAGGCCCTCTCAGCACTGTGCTTTTCAGTTTCCCATGCTCTGCTGCAACAGTACATAATAAAAACAAACAAAAAAGTAGTATTTCACATGGCCCTAAAATTTCTTCTGCCCTCAGTCAGATTAAAACCCATTCCAGGAAGCTTGTTTGGATCGGGTTGTAAAAAGAGATCACTGATAGCAATGTATTAGTGGAGGATTAACATGACTTTCACCCTGGTTTCTGTGCACAATAAAGCTTTAATCTAGGCTCTGCTTATGAGGCAGGGCCGCCGGTTGGGCCAATGAGACGCTGCCGTGTCTGCAGAATATCCCCGCGCATGGGTGTTTCCTGTGGTGGCGGAGGTGCTGGGGCTGGGCCTGGCAGCAGACTACGGTGACAGACGCGCCCCTGGGATTCCACCTGTCAGCCACACAGGCACTAATCGACAGGCTTCCTATAAGCTGAACTCTCTGTCACCTCTCTGTCAAATCTTCATCATCTCATTCGCCTGATGACTTCCCTCTGCCCACCCCCATCCTCTTCTTATCCAACGCAAACTCCGCCCATCCGCCTGCCTGCATAAAACACACCAACACCAATCCTCCATGCCTGCTGCTCCCAAACAACATTCAGTCTCATGTGTAAAAATAAAGAAAATTGGTTTCTTTTTGCTTTAAGGAATAATCCAAAATCTTCTATGCAGCTTCTTATTAAAACAAACCCCGTGAATCCCGCCCCTCCCTCCACATCCCTGCCTTTCAGCTTTAATGTGACAGAGGTGGGCTTTAATGTTCGGTAGTAATTGGGTGGGAGAGGGAGAGACTGTTTGGGAGGAGGAGGAGGAGGAAGGGTCATGGTCAGGTTTCTCATGGAGGTTATTCTGCATCTGTCTCTTAGCAACGACAGACCGCTCTTTGTACAGTCCTTGAGTTGATTGGTGTGTGTGTGTGTGTGTATTTTTTTTCCCTCCTTGGTCGCTGAAATGTTTTGCGAGGGGGGCTCCTCAGCAGACAGGCTTCCTCGCATATTCAGTGCTTTTAAGATTTTGTTTCCATGAGCGTCAGATGGGCTCGCTGAGGCGTGGCGCTTGCTGTATCTTCACCTCCACGGGTTTACATTTGCATTTCTCAAGTAAGGGTGAAAAAAAAAAGACAGAAATTGAATTATTTCAGTGAGCATTTGAGACCAATGCTCCTTCAATGATGATTGTGCTGTGAATTTTAATAACCTTTGCTGACATAAGCTTTGGCAAACGGTGTTAAATGATATGGCTGCACCGCTAAAGTTTGGTGGTTTCATGTTGTCATGTCTGCCTTCTCTTTAGCTGGTATAAGGTGAAAGGGCAGACTGGGGTCAAAGGTCATTGAATGGATCCAGGGGAACCTCTTGAATCATGCCATCAGCTTCAAGGCATCTGAGCAGGGAGCTGGAGTGGCATGATGTCAGTCTGAACAGGATTAGTAGGGCAATTCGGGGACAAGGAAAGGAAATAAGAAGGAAAGCCAGAACTTGGCCTCTTCTTCCCACAGCTTAGGTTTGCCCACAGATAAACAAATGAGTACAGTAAGCGAAGTTCACCCATTTCCATGTGTAGAAGCACAAAATGATGACAAAACTGTGCTTTAGTTTGACCTAATTTACTGACCAGAGGGAAGAAACATATCTGCATCAAGGCGTTTTTCACAGTATAACGTATTTCTGGGACTTTATTACAAACAAAAGTAGCAGCAATTCAAAACTGCCGCTTTTGATCACTTGCAAAAGATTTAAAAATATGTTTCTTTGATCCGACGGGGCTTCCGTGTTAAATGTGTCCCAGAAACTTCGCTTTTGAACAGCTTTTCCGCGCAAAATGTGAAACTTGTTCTCAGATGTTTCAGGTCCCTTTAATGCCAGTTTCCAGACAGATGGAGCCCCATTTCGGAAACAAACGTGCTTTCAAGTCTTCCGATCACACTTAATCTCTGTACCAAGCCAATGGACTCTTTACTGACTTGTACAATCATTTATGTTCTGTTAGCGCACTATATGGGAATACGTTTGTATTTAGTATTAAACACCTTGCTCTCAGTAGAATATAAAAATGTCCTCAGAAAAGAGGAACTGTTTACCTTCACTCTGAGTCTCTTTGGCGGTATCAAATGCAGCCACTGTATGTACGCTGAAAACAACTCTTTCCTCAACGGGACAAAGTTCAAGGCTGCAGTTCTTTAAAATGCTTCACAATAAAAGCACAAAGTTACACTAAATATTAGGGGGAAAAAAGGATATATCTCTTACAGAAAATAAGATAAAAAGCTCAGACGCCCATAAATAAATAAATAAATAAATAAAATGAACGACTGTAAATATACAGTAAATATGAAAGATCGATTAAAAGACCAAGCTTCCTTTACTCGCACATAAACCCTGCCTCACTGTGGGAGCATTGGTTTCTTTCTTTCTTTTTCTTGTTGTTTTCCTGCTCTGAAACTTCTTCTGCTCCCTTTTTCGTTTCATCTAGTATTTTGCTTTGTTGTTTACAGCAAAGGTGCGTTATCACAAATACACAATTTTTTTTTTTTTATTAGGATATTTTTCCAAAAGAGAATTTTAAGCAGACACGTTCAAAAGTCTTGTATTTTATTTTCCCATTATTCTTAAAATAAAATTTAAGGAATGGTCAAAATTGTTTTGTTTTTATGTGGCTAAAAAAGTCGGTGGAAGTTGATTTGAGAACTGAAGGTTTTAATGTGAAATTTTAACATAAATATGTAGAGGAAATAGCGTAACGTTATAAAGTGTGCTGTAAAACTTGTCAACACATTCACCCAGTAGCGGTTTTTGATACGGGCGACACGGGCAGTTGCCCGGGGCGGCATCGTGGTGGGGGGCGGCATCACAGGCATCGGCAAATAAATAAATAAATAATAATAATAAAAATTGCTGGTATTCATGCTGCCCCGACGTCATGCCAGCGCATATTGGGAATGGCACAGGCACCGATCGGTTTTCTATCGCCCATTTGCTGGGAGTAAGGGCGCCCTCCGTTTGCGAGGTGCGCCTGCTGCTTGCGGCACAGGGAGGAGACGGCGGGGGGGGATTCACTGGCTGGCTGGAGCAGCATCTAATGACCAACTCGCAAAATAAAAACAAACCAACAAACACGAAAACACCAGACATTATGATACAGACTTATAATTTGCACCAATGTTTTTTCGAAATCCTGTACGCGAAAAGTGAGCGCGAGAGCCCTCGGTACGCCTGCTTGCTGCTGAAGTCAAAGTAAACTTTATTGTCATCTCCGCTACAGTCCAGTAGAGAGAAGAGATGACGAGGCTCCAGTTACAGCAGTGCAAGTAAACAAACAATAAATATAAGAAGAGTAAGAAAATAAATATACACGTTAGGACTCGGGGTAAAGGATCAATAACAATTTAAAATTTATATTTTACATTTTGATGATTTAAATAGAGTGCATTTCATTCATAATGTTGCAAATCCAAGCCCATTATGTATTCATGATTTGAATCCTGGGTTATGTGAAATCTCAGAAATAAACCTTAGACAAAGTGAATCTGTGAACTAAGGTGTTGGTCTGTTAGATTATGTTGTGGTGATCCTCGAGTTGGGGAATGGGTTTTCATACTGGAGGGCAAAATTAAAACCAATGGAAGATGGACAAGAAAAGTTCAAAACCATCAGGTGCTCAGTTTAGAAAAAAGAGAAGGGAGAGGAGAAACGAGCAAAAGATACAGGTAAGCAGATGTGTCATTGGATAATGGCAGGTCATCCTGAAAGAATCAGAATCAGAATACTTTATTAATCCCCAAGGAAATTATGTGGGTTACAGTTGCTCCAAGAAGAAATGGTAAAAACAGTAACAGTAACAGACTAAACTCCAAACAATACATTATGTTACAGATTTTAATATTAATTAGTCATTGTCAATTGTTGATTTGTCCTGTTCTCATTATATGACGAATTATGATGGCTGTTTGGTAGCCATTTGCATACAATGCATACTCTCTCTCTCTTCATGTGTGTTTGTGTTTCTTTGGTGAAATTCAGTATGGTTCTGACAACAGTTTTATGTCAGTGGACAATCCTTAATGTGTGTGTGTGTGTGTGTGGTGGGGGAGGGGGGGCGCCAGAGGGTGTGTTCGCCCAGGGCGCCAAACAGGCTAGGACCGCCACTGCATTCACCTGTAAACATTTTAAATGCACAGAGATATCAGTTATTAACTGGGCTCCGTTTCAAGAAATATTTGAATTATCAAAACATTCCAATAGTTAATTTAAGTGTCGCAGTTTCTTCTTAATTTAAGCGGCTCTATGACGATTTTTAGACGTTTCCCGTTCGGCGTAAGAACCCACTGGAGTCCCACAGTAAACGGTTCAATTCAACCAAAGCAGAGAGATATAAAATAATTTTTTTAGGAATCCAACAGAAAGGCGCATTTCATAATATATTGACTGCTTTCCGTTTTTCAAAGTAAAACCACTTTAAAGGTGCATTGCCACCAAAGAAGAAGAGGAAAAAAAAATACAAAACTGAATATATTAATTGTTTGTTTCTGGCGAGAAAACACAGGCGACAAAATTTCTTTAAAAGAAATAATATTTCAAATATTTTCTGGATTTCTATAATATTAATAATATATCGATATTATATAAAAGTTAAAAGATACATTTAAATGTTTAACTTATAAAATTCAAAACAACATGGTAGCTTTGAAAGTGAAATTTAAAATAACAATCCCTTCGAACTCATAGTTGATTTGAAAGATAATTGATAATTAATTTAAAGTGCCTTTATTTAGAAAATAAAGTTGTGTTTTATACTTTTATTAAATCAACCGTTTTGTCCACCAGACGTTCTAAAAAAATAAAATTAAATAAAATGTGAGAGGTAAAAAAGTCAGTCTTGGTCTTTTCTTTAAATAACACAGAGCAACAATACAGTTTTTTAATCTTTTTATCTTGTATGCACATTGAGTTACCGCGTGTTTAAATGTACCATATAAGAAACAGTATGTACGTATATGAAATTATCGATTATTCCAACAAACGGGAAATACATGAGATGTTATGCAATTTATTTTTCTTCGTTTCTTAAATCTTATTTTTCTGGAAACTATTTGGTTAGACATGTTTTTAACATATATATATATATACATATATATATACATATATATATGTATGTATGTATATATATATATATATATATATATATAAAAACTCAGTTTCAGAACTTTCTAACAGCGTCCACATCTTGATTTTTTTTTTTTTTAAATCAAGCATTTCAGGAGGTTTCTATTCAAGAAGAACTGCGCAAAAGCTTCGTGAACTACATTAATCACAGCACCGCGCAGGAACCCGGACAACAGGTAGGTCAGTGTTATTTCATTTGTTCAGTAAGCTATTTATAAGCATCTGCGCTGCATTTCTTAAAAAGCTATAAACACTCCGACAGTAATGCTTCCCGAGGGCTTGAGCATCATGGTTCACTAGTTACTTCTCACTTGACGATGAATATTAATATTTAAAAAAAAAAGATCTCAAGCGATATGACTGGCTGCACGCTTTCATCCTCGAAAGCTGATTGGCTAGGTACAAACCACGCTGCGTGATAACTGATCCAGCTCCTGTGCTTATAGAAAACAGCAGAGAGATGTTTTCCCCCCTTATTTATTACTCCGGTCAAGAAAAAAGGCAAAAACGTGGCCGCGAAGGAAAGTCCATTTGAGTAGTTTCGCGTATTGATCTCAGGCTGAACTCATTTTTCCACCACCACATAAAGCCTGGATACTCTTTTCTCATTATCGTCTCTTTGGAGCTGTACGTGTGTGGGAAAATGCTCCATTGTTTTATGTTGGCCCTTTGGCCCAGAACACCCAGGGGCCCACGGGCACCCAGTTTCGGCCTCCTCAGGGTAAACTGTAGTGACAGAGTACGCAGGGCCCCCTCATTAGCTCTGTGTCCATTAGAAGCAAAGAAGCTGATTTAATCCTCTCTGTCCTCCTCAATCTGGCACCACAGTCACGGTTTTAACTCCATTTTCATTCTCTTATGAAGAGTTTAACCAGCTTTTTTTTTCTTTCTTTTTTTTTTTAACTAATAGAAGATTTAATAGCAAATAGAGCTGTCAGCGGGTACTACTGACAAGTTGGAAAAGCAGCTTTACCTTATTTGAAGACAGACTTTTATTGTAGTATTCTAAAAAGAAAATGTGTTTATATCATACAGTTTTCTTTTGCATGTGTGTGGATGTACTGATACATGCAGCCATACTACAAGATCATACTAGGTTTTGTCTTAATAGTTAATTTAAAACTATTAATAAGTTATATAAAAAAAAAAGCACAGCTACAGGCTACAAGCTTTGTTCCCTCTCTTTAGGTGTTTTCTTAAGTTGTAAAGATGTTAAAACTGAGTGATCAAGCCCAATATAAGATAAGTGCAGGAGAAAAGGTAACTGTTTTCCTGCAGGTTGTTAAATAAGGCAAATGTAAATACAACCTGACATTCACATAAAGCTGTCACTGTCAGTCGAAGCAATTAGTTTGATTAAAACGCCCAATTAGTGACAATATTATAGTAAGAAATGGGCTCCAGAACACCAGACAGACTCCACTTGGCTTACGTTTGCTTACTCCATTGCAGTACAAAAAAAAATCAAAATTAAAATGAATGCGCTCCCTTGTGTAAACACACTTGATTCCTGTTGAAAGGTGACAAACATGAACACCGTTGAGCTGAAATGACGAAATAAAGCAAATACACTTTATTTATAAATCTTGAGTTATAATTTAATACGGTACCAATATGTTAACCAATATGCTTTCACAGTACATCAGAGTGGTTGTCAAAAAGAAGTAAACACAAATACACTCACACACACACACACCCACACACACACACACATGCACATACACTCTAAATTCAGCAATACCCTGCAGTGGTCTGTTGTGCCGTTAAGTGGCCTGGGCTCATTAATGCATGAGTTATACTGAAATAAATTTGTTTCTTGGCCTGGGAAATTAAGAGATTGTAGTTATTATAGACCCAGTGCTCTTAAAAATCTCTGAGGAAGTCAGTGTAAAAGTCCAGGAAACATAAATTCATTAGAAGTATTTGGTAATGCATTTGTCCTTAATCTCATAGTGTCATTCGTGTTCTTCTTACCTGTCACGGGGGAATATGATTTGGACTTTAACCCCTCTAAATATAAAAAAACATTGGATTAAGCTATCCAACAGTCAGCTCACCGCCATGATTAGCCTCTCAGTTCAGATGAGAAAAAAACAGATGAAGTGTGACAAAAATCCGGGAGAGATAAATTGCTTTGAAAAAGGATTTTAAAGAGTTTAACTGGAACATTATGGCAAAAGGGAAATAATCGTATTAGCCAAGAGATGACTAACGCTTGGCGCAACCGAACACTGAGCATGAGAAGTGCAGTTCTCAAATGTTTTTGCTGTTCTCATTCTTTGCATGTCAATAAGGAAACCAGAATAAGAAAACAAAGTAACTAAAACAAAGCATCAATCTCACCTTTCTGTCTCTATGCAACCGAGCAAAAAAGTTGAAGTCAGAAGAAGTCGGGTTTCAAACAATCATATTAAATCTTTCTGAAATGTTCCTTTAGTCCAAAGTGCTATGTCTGGAAGGTATGAAAACAACAACAACAACAACAACAAAAAACAGATCAACACAAGACGATCCCTGCAGTTTTCTCACTAGCTGGGGTAAAAATATGTAAAACATTTAAAAAAAAAAAGAAAAAGGGAAAAAAAAGAAAACAAAAAGGATCCAAAACATAATTTACAAGCACGATAAATATACACACAGGTCCAATAAATATTGTTTGTTATCCCAAAAACCATAGACTGTGAGAGGTCACCACACTGCAAAAAGATGTCCATCTTAACCAGTCATTTCGTTTAATGACATTAGTTCCCTTTAAACAAGTGAAAATTTCTGCCAGTGCGGTCAGATCATTTCGTCGTTGGTAGATTTCCTGCATTTTATGGACCCCTTTAAAAGTGCAGGGGCATAATGGAAAATAAGGCAGCTAATACCTCCGGTATGATGAAAAAAGCAAATTAAATTACATTTTTACCCTTAAGATACTTTAGAGAATTTCATTTCACTGGCAGTTTTTTCTCTTGTTTAAATCAACAGAGATTTTACTATTTGAAATGACTTGATTTGAAAAGTGGGACCCTTCCTGACCTTAGTAGCACCACAGCAGCTTTTATTCTCTATTGAATAGCCATGTAAGGCCAGTTGAAGCTGCTACCAGAAAGCAGCATGTCCCTTATCAGAGTTTCTATGGGTGTTTTCCCCACCAGACGGACGAAGAAAAGCTGCTCTATGACAGAAGAAGAGACGCTGCGGAGGGAAGGCAAGCGAAGCAGCAGCTTCCCAAACCTGTTAGGCTGGTTGGGATACTGGCTCCTCACATACTCCTCTAAAGCACACTGTGATTTCTCCTGGAGACCCTCCACATGGGCCACGTCTGATAGACCACAAGCATCTACAGAGAGAATGTAACACAGAAACAAATAGGCAGAAGAGAAGAGGTCAGGACCAGTGGTTCAACTGGGCATCTGAAAAATACTTCAGTTTCACGTTTATTCAGTGTTAATACAAAATCACCAAAACTCGCGATGGTACAGTCTGAATGTGGAGTTAGATGAAAAGTTACAGTGATCGAAAGTCAAAAAAGCACCAGAAAAAACAAAAATCTGTAGGTATTACTATTTACTGATATTATTTAAAACCCTGGGTAAGACATTAGAAGAGGTCAGGGCAGCAGAATGCCGAATATTAGTGGACGCATTTAAATATTTTATCACTTTGTAAACAGATTTGAGTGAACCTCACTAAGATGGTATCAGAACCATCAACCATCAACACAGAACACCCAATAAACTAGTTAGTCAGACATGGTTGGGTAAATGTAGAGGTTTAAAAATGTCAAATTGGATACTGTAAGAGCGCAGTGGCAGGTTGAAAATAAAACATATAGGCAAATAGTTGAGGTTTGTCAATCTGATGCCATCTGGGATCAACAATGGTGCCACTGCTCTCATCCAATCAAAAAAAAGAATACTCAGGGCACAGACAAAAGGAAGGAAGCACGGCAAGAACATTGATTGTTCTGAATAATTTGCATTTCAACGCACACCAGACTCTTCTGTCTATACTGTAAAACTGCAAGCTAGCTGGAAACAGGGGTTAAAGCAGGACTGTCCCAGTTTAAAAGGCACGTGCTCACATGTGCTCACATGTGCTCACGGGGACTAAAATAGACCAATAGGAAACCTTCTTTTATTTATTTTTTTACTCTGCTGCTACTTGTCCTTTTGAACCCACTCACAATCTAACAACCAAACATCACTCTGTCATCTAAAAGGTTGTGAAGAAACTGGCATACATTTTGCATTGCAAAGTCAACTAATAGTTCCCACTGCTTTATGAACCGTACAAGAAAAGCTTATTTATGAAGATATTTTCAAATTTAAAGATATAAAGAATAAAATGTATTATGCAGTTACATTTACATACTATGATCGTTTTTAAAACAGTGGCAAGATTTAAATATAAAAATTTTCTTTTTTAAATTAAAAAACCCCCACTAAATTTTAAGCCTGAAAAAATTTTTTTCACTTGAAATTAATATATATATATATATATATATATATTTATTTATTTATTTATTTATTTATTTTAATAAATCACTCTGCTGAGGCACTTTTTATGTGAAGCAGCAGTGGAATATAAATGTTTAACTCAAAGCTCTGTTTCTATTTGCATTACCTATTCGGGCAAAGTATTTCATATTTTAAGGGCTGTAAGGATTTGAAGCAGTTTTAAGACCATCAAACTCACTCACTCACGCTTCCTCTTCGGTATTATTTTAATGCAGATAAACTGTTGCTTCAAGATCTGACAACTGTATGAGGTCATTTAAGTTCACTATGAATTCTATCAGAGGTAAAGCAGCTGGCTCAAGTTTAAAGGGAGTACTTTGCTAGAGCAAATCCAACATATATGATTTGTATTCCTTTTTTTTAATGACCGTTTATAACGATATCAGAGGATCATCAGACTTATGATCATACTAAAATCTGCAAAAAAATTATTTTATATAGATTTTGCTTTTAAGGTGTTTCAGAGTTTTAATACAAATTATTGTATTTTTCTTTTTAGCCCCCCTCCCCCACCCCGAACGCACAGTTACTGAGTGTTATGCAAACTATTATGCCACGAGCAATTTTTAAAAAAAAAATCTGTAAAATTATTTTTAGAAGATTTTCTGTTGTTTTTTTTGGAAATATTTATTCCTACGTTTTTCGGGCGATTTTTAAGTAACGTTCTCGCATTAATTTTGTTTTCTCTACATTTGGAAAATAATTTATTTAATTAAATTAGGATTTTAATTTTGATAGCGGTTGTTTTCTTCGTGATGGTGGCGGCACAATTCTCCTTCGATTTTAAGCTTGCGTGATTTCGCTAAAATGTCAGCCACAGCGTGTGTGCGGGTGAAAAGGTAATGTTTACCTGTGGTGAACAGCACGATGGCCTTGATGCAGCTGTACTCCGCCGAATCCACGTGCAGCACCTTCAGCTTCTCCACCTGCTCCTGGAAGACCCGGATGTGGTCCATGAAGGCCACCACCCGGTCAGCAGACATTGGGGATGCGTGGAGACCAGCAGCGGCCAGTAGCGGGGCGGCGTGGACGGGCATGGAGCACTGGGCGGCGTTCAGGACGAACAGTTCGCTCCAGGTGAGGCGAAGAAGGGCCACCTGGTCCGGCACCTGCAGGTCCGGGAAAAAAGGGATGTTGCGGGCCCACTCCACAGCGCTGAAGAGCATCCGAGCCGCCAGCTCGCAGATGTTCTCAATGCCCAGGATGTTGTTGTTCTGCAGGCACTGAGAGCCAAACCTGGAGGTCGGGTAGGGTTCGGCCCGCAGCAGCAGAGAGATGTACCCCGACAGATAGGAGTGGCACTGCAGAGGATCCCCGTTTGTCAGAGCAAACTGGCCGTGATATGACTGGGTTGGTATCCTGCCTCTCTGGACAGCTGTAAGAAAAGAAACGGCAGAAATACCACATCACGCTAGAAGGCGATTAAAACAACGCAGATGACATTTAAAGAACCCTAAAACTAGACAGCACGCACGGGACGTCATTTACGACAGCGTATGTGAATTAAAATCTCGCGCTTATTTTAGTCAGATTAGGCTGGGATTCCTTTCTAATGTCAGTGGTGAGCTAGCTTATGGTTGGCTGGCTCTTCAGAAGTGGACATGGATAAGTGTTGTGGACAGCTCCTGAAAAGAAATGTCACATTCAGCTCGGTGTTGGGAGATCTGGAGCACAACCTGCAGATAATGGCGTGTGAGATCTTTTTCCTTTTCCCTCCTCTTTTCTTTTTCCCAGCGTGTTTCTGGGTATTCAGTAGCGTTGCATTTTTTTTTGTTTCAAATGTATAATTGCTCCAGCTGACAGCCCAGATTCCATTTTCAGTTAATGCTCTCTAATATCATCACGTGAGTAGGCTTATTGTAACTTAATTATTTATTTTTTGGCGGTGAAATCTCTAATAGGCTAAACTTTAATAAACTTTCACATTTAGACAACAAAGCAGTAGGCTTTGTAGGCTTAGTAGGCTAGTGTAGGCTGCGGTCTGGGCCTAGTGCTGTATATGAAAAGCATGCATAATGAATAAGAGCAGACACACATGGTCCGCACGCGCACATCATTTAAAAATGTATTTTACATTTTTATGGCTACAATTTAAACGAAAAAAAAAGGCACTGAAACTAAAGTTAAATATATCTACTGCCGAATGTGAACACCTGACATTTAAAGCATCTGCAGACTCACACTCACCGGGGATGATGGACATAAAGCGGAAGGGGAGCAACAATAGTGCACCCAACATGCTACAGGATGCTAACGGGAACATCTGTAATAATGTGTAATATTACACACTGAGGTCTACACAAGATAAAGCTATAGTACCCCAGACAAAATAAATAATTATACACCCCGTATTTTTTTAAAAAAAATATAGACATTATTAAATGAATAAAATATCCCTAGTGTCAAACCCCGGACAAAGGCAACATGTGCCGATGGTAAGGCTCCTGGGTCCACAAAGAAATATGTAAACATAAGCTAGGCTACACATATGTAGCATCCACACAACTAGAGTATGGGGCAGATATGCGTTCAAACATAAAAGAGTGCTGCATGTGAAAGTGTGATGGACGTGATAGTACCAGTAATAACAGTTTGATGCCAGCGCGTACCTTCTCTCCTCATGCCGACTTTGAGGCATTTCTTGAGGCGACAGTACTGGCACTGGTTGCGGTGGTGCTGGTCTATGGGACAGTTCCTGTTGGCCCTGCAGGTGTAGGTCAGGTTTCTCCTGACGCTGCGTTTAAAGAAGCTCTTACATCCTTCGCATGTGAACTGTCCGTAGTGCTTCCCGCTGGATTTATCCCCGCACACGATGCACTCGATCTGCTGGCTCTGCTGTTTGTCCATGGACAAGGAGGAGGAGGAGGAGGAAGAGGAGGTGCTGTTGTTATTGTTGGTGGTGGTCGCGACGGTGTTGCCGGACGGATTGGGCGGCGGTGCTCCCTGAGGTGCAGCTGCTGTTTGGGGTATTTCCAGAGAAGGCGCCGGGTTCATGTGTCCCGTCAGCTCTCCGGGCAGAGACAGAGGTGCAACCTGGGACACCGGGGAGGAAAGAGTCCCCTGAGAGTCCCCGACCGCCTCGGTGTTCCTCCACGCTACCATCGCCATTTCGACTTTCTCCAAAACTTTTTTTGCGCCCAACTTCGTTTTTACGCGATAATTAACTCACACTTACTGTCGGCATCAATAGCTAATACACAGTCATGGGAAACTGCGGCATTGTTTGACGAAACGAAATATAAATTCAAATAAAATAAATAAAAGAGAGCTCATAGGATAACGGCAGAAAATTAAAACGAGTTCACAAGTGAAGATTGAGCAGTCACCCAGAAGCAGCTGCGGGCGCGGACAAAATCCAAAAAGACAGCTTCATTCAAACCGTCATAGTGCGCTATAGCATCCACAGAGGAGGGAAAATAAAGACGGAGCCATCCACGCAGGGAGGAAACGTTATCCCCAAAATATACAATCTGATCCTTTCTGTTCTGTGTGTCCAGCTTTAAACAGAATGCCGTGCGAGCAGATCCTTCATTAGAGATGGAGTCACGCGACCAGGCTTTCCAGACGCTCCCTGCTCTCCCGATCAGTAAGAAGTTACATTAAAAAGACATCAGGGGGAGAGAGAGAGAGAGAGAGTCAAAGAGGGGGAGTGATGGATGTTGATTTTGACGATGCTTTGCTCCGGGACGGAGGAGGAGAGTGATGCGCCCGCACGTCACCGGCTGTGAATCGGTGACGCGGGTTTGGGGCGGAGTTAACGCGTGGAGAAGCTGGTCTCGGAGCAGCAGTGCGGGGGTTCAGCTGACTTTAAAGAGGGTAAGAGTTCACATCCTCCCTGTTATGTTTTCTGTTTTTCCCCTCTGTCCAATCGCGCGTTCTCTCTCTCTCTCTCTCTCTCTCTCTCTCTCTCTCTCATGTGTGCGCACACGAACGTTTTTTTTTGTTTGTTTTATTTTGTTTTTTGCGCTATGACTACTTACTTGCCGCGAATCTGTCGAACCACAGTTTGCATCATATCACCCATAATGTATATTATGAGTACTCATGTTATACTACATAAAGAGGCTGCTTCTGCCCGCGAAGACCCTGAAGGGGCCAATTCAGATCCTAAATGCAGTTATTTGATGCCACCTAGTGTCGTCAGTAAATTACGCAGAAAAATTCCCTTTTTTAGATCCACTTCACTCACAAAAAGAGATCAATTTTAAACATTTATTTTATAAATAATACATTTAATGCACCTCTCCTCTGCCCTGTCTTAGCTGCAGTCACTTTATGGACTTTGTAATCGCATAATCACCCACTCACGCCAAATGACTAATCAGATAAGAAGACATTTTTAGAAATTACTAAAACCTTTTCTTTTTTTTTCTTTCTTTCTTGAGAGAGAAAGTTGACAAGTTAGTTTATGTATGGGTGAGATACATATTGGACTTTTAGCTTTCATCAGTAAACTTGCTAAACATCCTGACTTCCAGTGCAGATCTACTGTAAAAAGATTGTTGTGAAATGCTCAGTATAAACACACAAAAAGGATTGTTTTAGCACAAGCTGTAAAATCAATTCTAAATATAAATGAAACAAACCGAATAAATAAACTGATGTTATCCCTCCTCAAATAGCAATAATACAATGAAAACCAGTGGCTACATGTCTAGCTGAAGAGATGACACCTTCACGTGTGCCTCTGCCCTTTCTGTCTCTCATGTTCATGATCTATTGAATTTCACTCAGAGCAGCTGCATTGGAGTATACGCTACTTGATATCCATAAAGCTACTGCATTTTTCAGAGTAGATTCAGTGACTTTGAGTATGGTTTTAAATACAGTGTTGCTGTGTGTCTCCATACAGTTGCATTGTTTGATTTTGGTGTATTTACGTGTAGCACAACCATTCTTTTCATTTCTTGTGGATTTCTCAAATGGAATCAGTCTGATGTCCATGGATGTCTTTGATGGCAAGTCAGTGCCATGTAAAAATGTCTGTATGGCCATTTCACCGTTGACTCATGCTCCATGAGTCCTGAGGCTGAGTGTGCTGTCACGTTCTTCCTAACGGCCAGAGCTGCAGTCATCCAGCGACTGCTCGCACACAAAACAAGCCCTGCCCCGCCTGCTAACAAAACACACGGCTGATGTCCAATACCAATCAGCAGCGGAAGGTCAAGGCTAAAGTGTTTACCACACTGGATGTGGATGATGCATTCCCTCACACTGTTTATTTCACTGACCTCTCCCCTCCCCCGCTCTGCCTCATGATGGGTCCGGTTAATATTAATCACAGATTTAGGAGTTTACAGATGATAAATCCCTCCTGTTTTTGGTGATCTGGCGCCCTTTATGACTTATCACCAGTGGGGGAGCTGAAAGCGAGCTAATTGGAAACAAAATGAGGGAGAGTTTGGCCAGGAGAGACCTGCTGTGTGGGCAAAACCACCAGGATATGACTGTTTGCAGTGCAGTGGGAGGCAGCTCTGGCTTCCTGCTCAGAAATCTGCAGAATTTTTCTAATGCAAGCTTGATGTCACTTTACTGAAATTTTGCTCTTATAATTCTGAACATGACAAACATTGGTCAAGCTAAAATCTGAATAAAATATAGTGTGAAGGTGGTTGATGAGTTTATGTGACGTGAGAAAACTACGTTCAGCAGTGAGTATGATGAAGCGTATTGTCAAGGAATTACTTGACCAAGAGAGAGTTTAGAAAAGCACACATTATAGTCTTGTAGGGATATCCGGTAGTATTCTCAGCTTTGGCAGTGAATGGGTGTGGTGTAAAGTCATTACGGTAACAAGATTAATGGTTGTGAGCTAAAAGTGCACAGTAGCCTTTCAGATCCTGCAGCGGATGTCTTCTGTTTGTGTTTTAGCAGTGACTGTGTGTAAGTGTGCAGATTCCGAAATGTCATGACCTGACCTGGAGGCCATGATGTAGAAACAAACCATTGCAAATCAAATTGTCCAATTTACCTGCAAAATAACAACTCAATATTTGAACTGTACCCACAGCAAAGTGAAATGTGTAGTTGTGTGGATGTGGTTGGGTGAGGCAAAATACGTAAATATTTAAAAATTAATCAGAATAAAATAAAAACAAAGGGATTGTGCATGTGGAGAAAAGGTTATGGTCAGCATATAACCAGTCCCAAGTTCAAAAGTGAAATATACATGAGCATCAGCATGATTTCTGGGAAAGAAAAACATTTGCCATTTTGTGAGCGGAAAGCAAATTAATTATTACAACAAGCTTCTACCAGTTATTTAATTATGTGGAATAAATGTGCATCCACTTTTATTTGAAAGGGTAGTCCCTATATCCCTGTGATATTTTGATTGTTTAAATACTAATGAAGAATTAATCACAGTTTGTGCCTAACCAGATTTTTCTGAAAAGAAACCGAATCCAATTACACAAGTTTCAACCTTATATTTATCAAACTTATCAACAACCTAGAATTTTATATCTGATAACTTACCTCCCCTCTGATGTGGACATCGGGTCAGCTGGAGGCGCAGTCGAAGATCGCAGCGGTCCCAGATCAGATGTACACACTGGAACACTTTCCCATGTTGCTTGTCTGTGTTTATTGTGCTATTGTGTGTTGATATCTGTGCATTCCTGTATTATCCTTTTGTGTTATACATTTCGATGTTTTTTTCCTCGCTACCTAGCCTGACCTGTCTCCCCAATGTGATGTTTGTGTATTGTATGTACGGTCAGCAAGGTCTGTCATCTCGGTTGTGGGCAAAAGACCTGCAACTGACAAATAAAGGCTATCTCATCATCTCTCTCTCATCATTACTTACAATCTTGCAAAATAAGCTCAATGTGTTCTTGTTAAAAGAAAACAATTAACACCAAAAAATCATAGTAAGCTCCGGAGAATACAGAGAATATGATCCCTGTGACTCTTCTGACTGCAACTGTGTGGGAAGTGTCTAAAGTGCAAACCTGTCACAATTAGTTTGCTTTAAATTTTATTTTTGAGAATACATCCAACTTTTCTGACACTTGTAAAACACACAGAACAACTTCATCTTGAGTAGAATTTCTAGAGGTTTTAACCTGAATACAGTGGGAATCAAGTTTCTGTGAATAAGCAGATGTACACTAGACATTTACTGAATTTTACATATTAAATTAAACTATAATAAGAAGTGTTAACAACAAAGTTTTACTTAGTAAAGCAAGACATTTAAAAAATGAGCAAAAGTTGATTTTCATGCATGTTACAGTTAAAGAACAAGGAAGTTTCTGCTATAGATTGTTGAACCGGAGCAACAATTAATATTAAAATCAGTATCTTACATTATCATTTATAGCAATTGTAATTTTTACAGTAACTAGTGACTAAAACCTTTTTGTGTTTATGTCTCTGGTAATAGATGCTGGACAGTAAAGAGAGCCTGTAGGTTGTCATCCTGCTGTGAACCTTGGCAGCCACTGAAACAAAGCTGGTACCTCTTAGGCTCTTTAGCCGGTTCACATCCTGGTCAGAGAGCAACAATAGTTAGTGAGTTAGATTAACACGGCACAGCATTTGCTTCACCTGTGACCGCTAAACCATCTCTCACCTTTTATTAACCCCAGACAGCTGACCTCAGACTCCTTCAGGCCCACTGCAGAATTCTTCATGAGGTGGATTTCATGCTTGAGAGACACATTGTGCTACAGGTCAGTGTGCAGTTATAACGCACCGCTAACGCTCGTCTCACTCATGAACAGATTCATCCTGGCGAAATGTTGGGATCCTCATTAGGAATTGTACAAAATCCTACTTAACCTTTGACCTCACTCAGACTAGCACTCATTATCTTGTATGAGATTAACCCACATTGCTTTGTAAATGATAGAATCACATTCAACTCAGCTTTGAACTGTAAACAGTTTTGAAACTGATCAAATAAGATAGCATTTTAAACAAGACATATGCTTTAGTCAAACCTTTTAATGTGGACTACACACATTTCTGACCTGTTTATGCATAAGAGAGCTAAAGATGACTGTATTATTATTGTAACATTTTACAGTATTTTAATATTTAAGCACAAAATTTGAGGCATATTTGCTGGTAGCCTTTCAGATGATGCTGATAGAGGTCTGTCGAATAAAAGGATCGCATAATTAGTTTGACAGGTTTGTTTATGCCATTACAAAATATTTTTATTGTCCAGTCTCTAAAGTCATGGATAATGAGGGCAATAATATGATGAGTTTCTTACATTGTTGTGTTTTGTTTTTCAGGTGTTAAGGCCAAATAGGCTGTGCACACCTTAATGTCCGGGTGGAGGCACTAAGTGGTTAATTAAGTGGAATGGAAGAGGATGAAGACATAATTCAAAGTTTACTTTAAGATAATATACTTAAGTGTGATGTTTTTGTGCATTTTTATTATTATTTGTGCATCTTAGATTTTTTCTCTGTTTCTATAGCCTAATTTAGCAAATCATATCACATTCAGTTCATGGGTTAATCAGTGGCAGTCTGAAAGGGCTGCTGCTATGACCCCATGAGACTTGTGGTTAACAGTGCTTTTAGTTACCTTAGGACGTAGGATTGCTTTCGTTTGTTTATTAACAGGGTTGTTTAGAAGTTTGGTACTGATCTTGAGGAAGACTTTACCAGAGGTGAGGTTCAGCTCAACTTAGAAGTGATTCATTTTTAGAGCTTGATCTAGTTCTGGATCTACATATTTCTGAGATGCTTCTTTAGCAATGTGATCAAATTGCGCATTTTATGTAATTTTGTCACAAAGAGAAATTTTGTGACGACAATTTTTTTTTTTTTTTTTTAAATGAAAACATAAAAAACTAATACAGCTCTAAATATCTTTCTGATCCAAAAGATCATTTAGCCTCAATGAAGATTCAGTTAAATCTTTAATGTTGATGAATAAACACCTTGGTCTGCACTTTATCTCTCTCGTGTCTCGTGCTTTAAGTCAAACTCTGCTTACCATTTTATAAATTCAAATTTATCTACTTTTACTTTTTTACTTCTGACTTTATTTACCCCATAGTTTTATATGCACAAGTCAACGTTATATACAGTGAAAATTGTAATCTTTTAGTCAGTTTACATCAGAAAACATCTGCGTTAATGAGTAATTACTATAGATTTTAACTGTAATGTACAAGAAGCTGAATCACAGTAACTAACAATAAATAATGAAGTTAAAAATACAAATATATAGAGAGCAAACAATGCAAAAAATATTACAGGTGTGATTTTAGTATTATTATTATTATTATTTATCAGGAAATGAAGAGTTTCAAACACACTCTCTTTTCATGACAGGCTATTTTTTTTTTTTTCAACATGGCATCAAAGAATTAGTTGAGTGTTTTAACAGCTGTCATGTGGCTGGCCATGTGTCATTTATGCTGGTGGTTTTTCTTGGCCTAGTTGGTGAGATGCAGTGATATGCTTAAAATGCAACTGTGAGGCAGGCTGGGAGGATTTGCTGTCTCTAGGAAGTTTCTTTGTGCTTGATCAGTTGATCTGTGGCCACTGCGGGGAGGTAATGCTGGGATGTTTTGATGTACTGGATGCTACATTAGTTCAGACGGCAGTGTGAAGGCCAGAAGCGACACGGACAGTTGGGGGCTAAGTGTGAATGAGACAGAAATTTAAAGAAACCAAAGAGTCTTTCTTGGTACTTTCCAAGGTCAGGTGGCATACATGACTATAATTCAGAGAGACTGTGCTTTTGCATCTGTCTGCATCGAAGGAAAAGTTATCGAAAGCAGGCTGAAAGTGTAGTCCTTTAGAAAAAAAGGCATTATGTATTGAAAATTGGATAAAGTATAATGTTTTTTTTTTAAAAATTGGCACTTGAATTGTGAAATGGTGAGATTTTGCAACCACTTTTTTCTGCACCACCCACTTAGCACTGACTTGCTTCTACATTTTCGCAGCTCAAACACACCAGACACAAACCCTCCCTCTCACTTTTCTACAAGAAGACCAAATGTCATTCACAGCAAAGACATTTCTTTTGTCCTTCACAGTACCACATTTCCTCAGACTGAGAACACTGTCCGGTATTTTGATTGATCATGTATTTGTATCTATTCATAGAGGCCAGATTCATCATTCCAATTTGTCAAGTTGCTGGTGTGCCAAGTTAATTATGTGCAGGAAAGCCAGAAAAAAGAGGACAGCCTCCTGTTTAGACTCATCTGAGGTTTCCCTACCTCACCTCGTCTCCAAACGAGCAGCCAAAGCTTCACTGGGCTGCTGGAGCTGTTTGGCACCATGGGTAATTAGTGTGATGAATGCTTTAGCGGAACAAATAGTGGCAGTCGGCTGTCTCGCTCATCGTGTGGCTGTGCTGTCATAGCTCTGGGGCTGCGAGCTCATCAGGGTAATGGATGATTCTGCAACAGAGCCATCCCTCAAACAACAGCGCCACCACTGAGCAGGAAACGGGCCTCTTTTTTTAGTCGACAAAAAAAAACCTTGAGTCTTGAAGGCATCTATGCTGAATATGGATGTCAAGTGCTTATTAGAAGGTTACCAACAACCAGTAACAGTTAAATCTGGAAAAATGAAATTGAAGTATCTCGTGAGGTATAATCGTGTGAAATGTAAAAGAACAGCCCAGTGCATTATTCTAAATATGCATTTTTTTTTCTCTAAATAGGGCTAAATATATGGATATTCAAACATCTTACTAATCCTCTGTGGGATTCTGTCCTATGCCTGGGCTGTAGAGCTGTCGCCGTAGAAATGATGGATCACATTATTAGATTAGGGGAAAGCAAGGACGGGCTACAACTGGATTTGCAATTCAGAGTCTCTTTTGTATATGGACCTTTTCTGCATCAAAGGAATGGCCCTAATTGGGCCTCTGTCATTGAGTCAGAGATTGTTTTTTAACAATGCAGGAAACCTTGCAATAAATCAGGTCAGCTGTCTGAGCCACGTCACTGGACAAGGCATTAGTCAGATATGCAGAATGTTCTCTTTGCATACAATGTAAAAAGAATTCATCATCATTTACGAGCACAGTTGCAAGCCCACATCTCCTAATTCTTCCAGCAAACGAAGGACATATGGTGATTTTTGTCTCTTGGATGAACCCCAGGGCAGAGGCAGCCTTGAAGGTCTGGCTCTGTGTGCTGTCATTTGAGTACCAGCTAATGGCTTATGCTTACTCTGTGCTTTGACTTTTCAACCCACTGTGACAGAGAATAATATGATTCACATAAGGGTGAATTCTCAACCATGTCATCCATGTAGCGGAAGCTGCCGCAGACAGGTAATCCATAGCTGTATCAGGGAAAAAAACACAAGTTCACTGAATTGTTTCGATGGCAGCCAGACCCAAGGCTAACAGAGCATGAGAGACAGGCGAGGTCGTGGAAAGGTTATTTTTTAGGTTCAGGAGGTGAGACTTTGGGGACGTGGACACGTCAGTCTTGCAGAGTCCGCAGGTCAATGTGAAGACAAGTGGAAGACACATTTCTCTGTCAGCACGCAGAGAGCCCGCACGGGTTCAGGCTTTTGTCGTGAAGTCCCAAGTCATTGAGTCAATAGCCAAGGAACATGACACAACCTCTCACAGTCACTCGGCATCAAGCGGAACAGGGAATGGCATGCTTTCCATTTCACTGCACCGTGGCCCTGGCGAGACCTCGTCTGCACTCGAGAAACAGGAGAGCTCTCAGCCCAGGCTCTCGCATAAAAGCAACGCAGCAACCTGGCCCCGAACACGTACCTGGCTCACTCACAGCAGCAGTACAAGATGATTCACCGGTCAATCCATAACCCCGGCTATTATCTCCACTGGCTGCTGTAGCACAGCGAGATGCCTGTGGATAACCAGAGGGCTTGGATGAAAGGAAATTAGATCATGGCAAAGCACCAGCACATTTCGATTAAACTGATGTCAGGATTTATCTTCTTCCGTCAGTGCGTTTAGATGGGAAATGAAAATGTAACCTTTAACCCCGGCTGACCAAGCACTGACCGAGTGAATAGCCCTTTATCACAAGAATAGCGTTACATGCAATGTAACAAACTACATCATTTTGTCTGCGCGTGAGAAGAGTGAATAAAATACACATCTTGCATGCTGCATCATTATCTAGTGCTGCCTTTAGCAACATTCTTTTTGTGACATTTAAACAATACAAACGTGTTCTCTTCACAGGCTGCATGTTTATAGCATTGCTTATCTTTCATCCAATTAACAGTGCTAAAAAAAATCACTTCTATGTTTTTAATCATAATATTATAAATTAGATTTACCATGGGCCAGGCTGGAAACCAGCACTACAGCAACGCTCAATCTTTAGGCCACTGCTGTAGCATCATAGCAATGTGGCTCTTTCTGTTTCAGTAACCATATTTAGTTTACACATGGATAAATCTACCACTGCTTTTGTTCAAAAGGAATTCCTCAACAACTATTAGATGTATGTCCATGAAGTTTTCTTTTATCAGTTCACCCCTGAACAATATCTGTTCAAAGACCACATGACCTGAAGAATATAACGTTTCCATCAGCCAGTGGGAAAAATATGCCTTCAGACGTTTCTTTTCTTTTCTTTCAAATAACAAAAAAGAAAAAAATTCTACTTATGGAATGTCTGCACAGAAGATCATTATTTGGTTGACATTTTAAAGAAAACCTTGAAGTCTAAAAGAGCTGCTAGCATTGCTGTAGTGAATTCTCAGTCAAGGCATCTTTTAATAAGTGCAATATCTCTGGCTGGATTAAGTGGCGGCGTGCTGGTGCACCACCACTCTCACACTGAATAAGAAAGTTAACAGCTCATACCGTTCTGTAGCCCTTATGTGTGGAGTTTGCATGCTCTCCCTGTGCCTGCCAGTGTTTCCTCACACAGTCCAAAAACATTCATGCTAGGCAATTGTTGATTCTAAATTAGCTGTAAGTGTTATTAACTAATAATCCTTTGCTAACTCACCAGTCAAGTTCGTATTACAAACAAAAATAGTATATTTAATGTATTTACAATAAACATACAATCATGTAATTTCCAAGAAATATACAGAACTAAAGCTTTTAAATATAAATTTATCATTTAAAGAAAAAAATTGAAAAGAAATACCAAGAAGCAACAGAGCATATCTAAAAAATCTTTGAAAATATAGGTGATATATTCTTATTTCATTACCCTTTTCTTTTGCAAAGGTCCCTTACAAAGAATCCTACAATTCTCATTTTGACTACCACCAACAGCATAAGCGGACATGTCATTTTAAAGCCGTCACTGTTAGCATAATGTTTCTCTCAAATCAAAGGCAACATGCTGCCTAAAGGCTCAAAACAAAGGATTATCAATCCGTATATGAAGAGTTGTCTTCCAAAATGACAAAAAAAAATTGCAAAATACATAATAGCAACAAAAATTTTAAACAAATATCTTCTTTTTTTTAACCAGGAAACATATTTATTGTTGGCAAAATGTGTCTTTAACCACCATAGATAATATTTTTTTTTCTTGCAGATGTCATATTTTGGTAGTGAACTCTTCATAGGTCAATACTCCTGCCACTAAAAGTCCTTTATAAAAGTCAAACTGTTGTTACCACACGGCAAGGCCATCAAAAGAGATGAATGAAAATAATAGGATGAAAAAAAAAAACCATTTAAGCTTTAAAGTTATTTTCCATCACAAGGCAAAACGTCTTGAGCACATTGAGGTGCTAAAAGAAAACAGTCCTGTTGCCACAGGTCAATGCAAGGTCAAGCAAATGCTGCTGCCCTTGCACTTGTCGGACAGACCTAAAATATGTTGTTTTCTTCTTTGCAAGTGTTGAATGTTACAGTGCACAGGTTGATATGGCACAACATGAGCTCCGATCATAAAGTCTTAGAGTAGAGCTTCGCATCCAGGCACAGTTGCAGGACCGCTATCAGTGAAGTTTGGCTGATCTTCTACAGTCAGCCTCATCTACTGTACAAATTCAGACTACAGCTCAACATCGGTGCCACAGTAATAAAAACAATACGTTCGAGCAAAGTATTGTTTTCAATTGTACCAAAGCAACAGTTATCAGCTTTGTCACTGATGCAAAGAGAATTCAATCTAAATTCGACAATACCTTCACTAGTAGAAAACTTCTACATATTAACAGTTATTACATCCTAAATGTTACTGTTTTCTAGACCAATGTACAATATTCTATAGGCAATATATTTTTGGGACACTTTGGGATGATGTGGTGAAAGTAAGTTGAGGGATATCACAAAAAGGCTACATACAACCGGAGGATCTGCTTTGACCTCCAGCGTGTTCAGACAAAGTTCTCTGCAGGACGTCACAGAACACTTCTATGGTGTCACTTCGGCACTTTTATGGCACTATTATGTACAGAGGAGTCAACACTAGACACACTGGGGTGCTATAAATATCAAAGACAGCGCCACCTGTTTGGGATTGCTGACGAGGAGATGGTGGCCAGAAGGTGCCCCACCCTGTTTCTTTTGAATTATTTGTACAGCTCAGCATTACCCCAAATATCCCGTTTGGAGCCAATATTTCCATCATCGTTAGATTTTGAGCTTGAAAACAGGCACCGACTAATCAGTGCCAAAAAGTTCTCTCACTATAAATAAAAAAAAAAATCTCAACTTGTTTATATTCTATTCTAAGAAAATCCACAAAGACAATGACGTAATGTAGTTTAGCGTGTCTCTGTGGTCAACATAGGTTCATAAAGCACTGATCTGTTGTTTTATTTTCCCACTGTGTTTTTTATCATTTTTGAAGCTATAGCAGCATCAATCTAGAGTTTAAATCTTATTCTTTTGGTTAATTATTTATGAAACTCAATATATTGCAGACCTACAAGTAATGTGCATCCAAAATAAAAGTATTTATTAGTGTAGAGTTTATATGTAGAGTTTAAATCTTGTTCTTTTGGTTCATTGCATACGAAACTTGAAATGCTGTAGACCTACAAGTAATGTGCATGTATTTACTCTTAATAAATGACTCTTGAGACACTGGTGGTGGCAAAAAGAATTTGTGAACCTTTTCAAAGCTAGCTTAAAGGAACAGTTTGAAATTTTGGGAAACAAGCTAAACATACAGATTTTCTTATGTGAATCTATAACCAGTAGTTAGCTTAATTTAGCACAAACAGGTAAAGCAGAGCAGCTAACCGGGCTATGATGACATAATCTACTGACCAGCACCTTTAAAGATAACCTATTAACATTTTTGTTTCATATATGCAACAACTAAGGCATAAAACTAACAAGTTCTAATTTCATGGGCATTTCTTGGTAGGCTGCACTGATTTTCAGGCCCAAACCTGAGAAAATAAACCCCAATTTTGACATTTCAGTTTTTGTATACAAAGTATACAAAGACAATGTAGGTCTAACATGTTAGTATAATAAGATGACTTAAATAGACTGATTGTTTCGAAGTTTGGACTGAGCTTGGTACTCAGTTCAGTTTCAGTCTTTATACAAAGCCAAGCTAACTGACAGCTAGCTCTACCTTTGTACTTACTGTACAGCTGGCCAGAGTATTATCAACCCTGTCTTTCTAACTCTGGCTAGGAAAAGAATTTCCCAAAAGCGTATTTCCCAAAGCCTCAAAGGGTATATGCATTTTAAAAATGAAACGTATTGTGATGATTGCTCTCTGGATTTTTGATGCAAAACATAGTAAATACTTACAGAGTAAGCCAGAAGAAAAACACTATATATAAAGTGGATATGTCAAAAATCAGAATCCAGCTGAATTCTTGAACAAAAAGCTGTATTGTATCTGCATGTAGACAATCACTTCAGTGTGAGTGATTGTGACAGCTGAGGTTTGATTTAAAAGAAGAAGAAAAAAAAAGTCATCATCACAATGCAGTATGCATTATAAAGCTGTTCCATGGTCAAAAATAGAATTTGGAGGCCATTCGAGTTAAATGTATATTTAACCATTACAATGGCCAACAAACCACAGAGTCTGTGCAATATAGTGACATCATTCTGAACATATTTTATTTTTATGTGCATGCATTACCAACATGCTTTTTAATGAACTCATTCTGGCTGGACACTGTGCGTCATGCTATGCTGTGTCTGTTGACAGCTAGCCACTACAATCAACAGTCTCAATACAATGACTTGGTATTCCACATAAAGGCCTTCACACTCTCACTTTCACTCAGTGTGAGCTCACTAGTCATACTGGTGCTCTTGGTAAAAGCTTCCTTCCCCACAGCTGCCACCTGCTATGGCCCTTCTAAATAATGTACCTGGAGTGTCTTATTTGCAGTGTCTCCTGCTTGTTATATTTGTTGCTTTGTATTTCATGCATCAATGCTGCAAACGATGTCCCCAAGAGTGAAGTTACATTACAAACTCTTATTCTGCATCTGTTTGCAGTTGGCATGAGCATTGTTGAATCAGTGATTTAGGAAAGGTTACAGGTTCATTTACTGAATCTGATCATGTGCATCTCGTCTAAACATTAATGAAAAAGCCATCTTACTCTGTTCCTTTGAGTCAGGCTATTATTTAAACTTTAACAGTTAAGCTTTTATTCTGATTACCTGTCAGAAGCTGCATCTAATTTTCATAAATGTCAAGTAAAAAAAAAAAAAAAAAAAAAAAAAACTGAAACGTTTTGTGGCTCCGAAACTAAAATATAATCTCAGACTTTGGTCGAATATCAGTGCCAAAACTTCACATATTTCCAACAACTTTCTCGACTAAAGTAAACACTGAACACTATGATGAAAGAATTTGTTTCTTATTTCTCTGAAAAATGTTAGAAACCTCTTTCACATTTTAACCATTTCAAAGTGGGATAATCCACGTTTTGTGGAAAATGTGACCTGCAATAATTGGTGGCAGGAGCTAAATAAATAAATCAGTTTTCTATATTGCTGTAAATTTCTGCACCTTTTGAACCATTTGATTTCTTTTTCATTGCTTCTTGTATGTCTGTTTGAGTCACTGCCGGGGTTAAGGTTGAAGAAACGTACAGTAATTGTATACTGGCTTAGAAACGGGCCCTTTTCATAGCAGCCACGCTGACATGTTATTGCAGGGTAAACACGGATGTGATTAATCACAACAATAGTGGCTCTGTCCCATAAGTATACATGGGCAGAGGCTCTGGTATTGTGCATGCTCAATATCAAAATGACTGCAGTGAAAAGGACTTGTTAACTGGTTTTGGATGGAGTCGAAACCTAATAAAGGGTTTACAACAAATGTGTTAAGAAGTCTCCTGTAGAGATCCCCAGATGCACTGCAGATGGACTGAAAATTGATTACTGTCACTCTTTTTGCATTTTCTGATATACCATACCTGAGAAATACTAAAGGAAAATAAACCATTTCATAAACTCTGGTATAGTAAATCCAAAACTTTGAACTAAACTTTCGTCAGCAGTAATCTATTGCATGTGATTTTCCCCCTCTTTCCTCTCTCTATTCCAACCTTGCAAAAAAAAAAAGTAAAAGCAATTTTCTTAAAGCCAGCTTAATTTCAGCTGACAAAAACGTGGGCGTGGCAAATTTGGGGAATCTTCTCTTTTTCAATACGTGTCATGTTTTGGATGATAAGAAGACTGGAACTTTACTGAGGACTTTTCTCTGAACTCAGAAACATCACGCTTCAGGTCTGTTGCACATTAACGGCTCCGGTCTGCAACCCCAGTGCAGACCAGCACTATAAAACAGACTCCATGTTGTCACATGTCTCACGGTCCTCCAGGTTGTATATGAATTTTGTCCTGTTGGTTGGGTTCTGCGTGATATCTTTCCCCAAATTGTCCAGAGTCACGTTGGAGGCGAAGAGTTCGGTGGGCGTGAGGTACCCCTCGTTGTTTTTGATGTATTTCCTGTAGTTCTTTCTCAGACACTGCCATGTGGTGGTGTACAGGAGGAAAGCCGATGACTTGAGAACGATGGCGATGCTGACATACAAATGCCTGTAGGCCACATTGTCGTACAGCATGCAGGCTCCCTTCTCGCCGCAGACGGAGCTCCAGAACAGACAGGTGGAGTCGATGCCCATGCCGAAGATCAGAGGGGGAGGGATGAAGCCTGGAGCAGGTGGGGATTGCGGAGAGACAGCAGGTCACAAGGTCAAGAAGAACACCAGTTTGAGTTCATGTTCCTAATGTATCCAGGCAGACAGACTGATGAAGTTCATTTCAAGCAAGGTGAAAAATTGCCCTGACGTTTAAGTCACAGAGTAAAACTACAGACCAACAGCTGTTGCACAAACACGATACAGAGTGCCAATAGTAGTGAAGTGCTTCTTACCTATTAGTCTTAGAAGCAGGAACAGAACACCAAGGGCGTAGGATTTAAGCTCTGGACTGACAGTTCTGAAAATTAAGAGAATACTTCAACCCTTTGAGTACTGTGGTGGAAAACTGTTCTTAATTGGTAGACCTATTGAGTTCAAAATGACATTATTTTGTACATATCTCTCTATCTTACATATCTAGATTACGAGCATTATGTATATATATATTTAGTGTTATTTGTCATTATATATGAGTTAATATACACTTGCGTGTGTCTGTATTTGTCCGTATCACTGTCAGCTTGATAAATCAATCCTTTCCATTGAAGAACCACCGGTATTTTGAAATGTCGCCAGCTCCCTCTTGTGAGCAGTTGATGAATAGCAAGCGGGGGGGATGTGCTCATACCTGATAAGGATGATGACAGAGGGTGTCTGGGCCATAGCTCCAATCATGCTGCACACACATATAACACACAGGAAGGTGAGGAAGGCTTGCTGACAGCCTGGGCTGGGACACTTTCCTGGCAAAGCCACTGCTTCTTCGCTGTTGCTGGATATACACGCACAGTTGGTCAGGTTCTGACGAACAAAAAGAAATGAGGTGATAATGTAATAATGATATATCAAGTAAATCTGCAGTATTTATATTTATTGTGAGCCCTTCGGGCACCGGGGAGCAATGATTATCAGCAGTAATGTCCCAACTCACTGGTTTGGTACAGCCAGCGAAACAGGCTGAGAGGTAGGTGACTCCATTGGAGCCACAGACAGGGCTCACCGATGCAGTGTAACAGTTACAGTTACTAATGCATGCTGACTCAGGCTGCTGCCAAGACTGCAACGTCCTATAGAGGAAGTCAAAGGTCATGTTAGGGATAATGCAATTTTTCTGAAGGATTTTTTTTTTATTCTGGGATTTGTTTAATTTTTTGTTTGCATGGACCTACAGTATATCCCTGTGGGGGAAAAGTACTATACAGAACTAAAAGTTCCTGGAAAGACTTCATTCACATCAGTAAGTCATCACTCTTACTCATTGCCGTAGGCCACTGTGACCCCAGCGACAGGTCCAGTGTCACAGCCCAGGAAGAGAAAAGAGACATAGCAGGCAGTGGACACCAGGTTGACCAGCATGGCCATGCGGACGGCACCCAGAGCTGACAGGTTCAATTTCTTAACCAGGAGTCCCCCGAGGAAGATTCCCAGACAGGCACAGGGGATGGCCGTCATACCTGGAGAGGGAAAAACAAGTAAATTCTGTATATAGAGCAACATTCCTCATGATTTGACAGTAAAAATAAATAAAAAAATAATTTCCTTTTATTGAGATAAGAGTAGGACCCCTCTAGGAGAGAAAGGAAGTTGAGAAACCTGCCTCACCATGGTAACCATCATGGTAAGTCTTTTGCTAGAGTACTGTTAATCCTACAGAGCCCAATATCACTGAGATGAGAGAATGTAAATGAATATCTTCATTTAAGTACTTTATTTCAATACAGTTTTAATGTAGTTAAGTGTTATTGTCTTATGCTACTTTCTACTTTTACATCACTTGTTTTAACACTTTAGTTATCTATTGTTTTCCAGTTTTCGAAGCATAAATCCATCATATTATTATCTTTAGTTACGACACATTTTTACTTTTGGTTATGTTACTATTCGCAAGTTTAGTCCTGAATTTTGTTTAAAGAGATATTAAAAAGTTATTTAAAATTCTCAGTTTACCCCGCTCATCAATGCTTGCAAGGTTTTCTGACATCAGCCTATTGCAAAACAATAAAGCCAAACTCTTGGCAGCAGAGCTTTACAAGCCTTTTTTCCTCTGCTTTACAATGTGTTCCCACTCAGTGATAATTATGTAGCTGTGTTGATGCTTAAAACCTCTTGGGCGTACTCTTTCTCCCACACAAGAAATTGTGATGGAATCTAAGAATGTGAGCTGTAAGCAGAACCGATAATGGCCCTGGTATCAATAAATTCTTATCAATATCCATCCCTACTGCCTACCTAGCAGCTGATTAGCTGAGGATGTTGTAAGGTTGAATTGCTGCTCTAAGTATTTGCCCAGAAAGGCAGCAAAGCCAGCAACCACAGCGATCTCCATGCAGGCTGCCAGCGTGATGCAGCTGAACACTGGATTGGAGAGAAGGTGCCTGGTAACCCGGGGGATCACTGGGTCAAAGGAGAAGAAAATTAAGCAAAAAGTAGAACGGATGAAGAAGGATTGAGAGAAAAGAGCAGAAGCACGCGTATGAATTTAAATATTCCATTAAACAATCTTGTCACTTATTAAACCCCCTCCACTCGTCTCTTGACTTCCTCACCTCTCAGATGCTGACAGACTGAGAGTCCGCTGTTTATATCGAAGCCATGAATGGCTCCGTTGGGTTTAGAGCCCTGGAACTCCAGGCTCAGGGAAGAAGGCAGCATGGCCTGCTCACTCTCTGCTCCACTGTCCATGTCCTGCTCATCCAGCGCCTGGGGGAAACCGAACATGAAGAGGGCGGACAGGAAGAGTAAGGCACCACACAGGAGGAAGCCGCCCCACCACGCCCCGATCCAGCGAGGGTCATCTGGGGTGATGTCCAGCTTACCTTGGTTGGAGGGTAAGAAAATTCACAGCAGTCATAAAGGGAAGGACGAGTATTGGTGTACTCAGTGTTGCCAACTCCTCAGTAAGGAAAATCGCTATTGGCTGTCCTAAAAGTTGCTAGAAGTCGCTAAATGACGTCATCACCTAATTTGCATAATTGGTCATGCTAATGTAATTGTAATCTATGTTGTTGGAGAGAGAAGTAACATCGTGGAAGAGACATAAAAACGTCCTAAATGCATTTAGAATTTATTTAGAACTACAAATTAAATTTATTTTAGCAATTATTGTTTTTTTAATGTCACAATTCCAACCCTGCTCCTTGACCGGCAAAAGTGACCCGAAATAGGCACTCTGGTGGAGTTACTTTGTGTGTGTGTGTTTATAAGTAGTTTTAAACCTTGTGATCCACAAAACAGCATAAGAGTGAAAGAGTAAAAGAAGAACTGACTGCGTTACAGCACCCGCTGCTTGTTGAGAGTAAAAGCGATATGCGCTTTAACGTCTTTTTTTAGCGACTTTTTTTTAGAAACAAAAGTCGCTAGGGGGTCTGAAAACTCGCTAAATATATAAGTTGGCAACACTGGGTGTACTAGTAGAGGTCACAATAAAATTACCTCTGTTTCAGTGTGGTATAATTTTGCAATATTTTTAACCATTTAATTTCCCAACTTACTGGTATCAATGAAAACAGCATCAACATAAACTTTGGTACAGACTGATCCTAAGATGAAGCCACAAGCTGGGCCGAACACTAAAGTTGAAAATAGGATACCTGCAAGACAAAACAAAGGTATAGAAGAACAACAAGTCTGTCAGAAAACGACAGTATGCAGCAAAAACCCAAAAAACACCTGCAACATTTCAGTGTTTGCACCATAAAATGACCCGAGCCAAGAGGACACATGCATTTCACTTCATTGTTCAGCAGAGGGCAGCCTTGTATCAAGCTGTTTATTACCAGCGCCTTCTATTCTATTAGATATGATGCTTCCTATTATAAAGTATACTTGTTAATTGCACTTTGTGATTAGGAATCAAAAGGTATGTTGTTTAAAGATTAAAGATTAAGTATGAAATCCATGCCAAGAGATTTTATAATTTCATCAGAAGTCTTCCAGCGACAGATTTATTCACCATCACTGTAATATGCAGCCCATAGGTTGCACAGTGTAATTGATCCAAGGCTGGATTATCCAGCAGCATCATAAATAATCAAGCAGGAAATGGGTTCTTACTGTAAGAGCAGTGGGGAGTGACTGATGCACTTTCTGATTGACGTTCCCCTGAATGTAAAAAGCTGCCCGCTTTTGGCACAGAGGCTGAGAGCTCTCTATAAAGCATCACACTGTACTGGACTGTTTGTGTGTGTCTGTGTGTTTGTGCGTGTGGCACTTAATCTGTTACCCATGCTGGTGGTAAGTGGAACAATACGAGTGAGTTCCAGTAGCCTGACTGCTAATAATGGATCCCAAAGCAGAGGAAGCGCTGCTCACTCCTGACAGGATGAGAGGGCCAGTCAATTTCTCTGTAGGCGATTTAATGATTACTCCTCTGGACATCACCAGTTATTGTTTGTGAGAACAGAGTAGTATTATAGGCTCATATTTAGAGGTATACATGCAAATAATAAAAATATATAGGTCAATCACAAGAAAATAAGAAAGCATTTATTACAATTTCAAGTCTATAAGATTGGGATCAGAGGTTCCAGATCAAACTAGGGTCTGGTATTTCCTTTGCTTATGAAGTGCATATTGTTATCGTCATGCTAAGATGTAAATTATTCATTCAGGCCTTCAGAGTAAAGGTTGTGGATGCTTATTAGTCTGGCAAGATACTACATCAAACTTTCCTCACGGGACCTGCAAAAAAGTCTTGCAACTGTTGGCATTAAAGTGCATGCACCTGCAATCAGAAAGAGCACAAATTTAACCCGCGTAGCAGGCATACTAAAGAAAGTCTGTTCTGTCCATAGTTTGGAAACTAGTTTGCCAGTGGACATCAAGGTAAGGACTGGGCTCTCTGGAATTATGTGCTCTGGACAGACCAGTCAAATGGCTACAACAGCAGTATGCTTGTTGCAGAACAAAGACAGCTTGGTGATTAAATGCAATCACTGCAGTAACAAATCTACCAAAACATGGTTAAAAAAAAGGTTCAAATCTGAATCTCTTTATAAAAATCTAATTTGTAACAGAGAGAACACCCTTGAAAAACCACAAACATCTTGCAGTGAAGGAATTTCATTATAAATAAAGCACCTTGAGGTTACTGTTGCTGTGATTTGGCAGTATATAAATAATTGAACTGAATTTTATAAGAAATGAAAGTTCACAAAGCCGATTTCAGAGAATTGTGCAAAGGTATGCAAACACAGCTTCAGTTTTAAGAGGTGCAATACTAGGATCTGAGGCCTTCTTTTTACTTTTTCTACGACACTTTTACACACGGTAATTTCACATTTTTTTTCCTTGTGGTGTTGTAAAACGGTTCAATCATTCTTGAAACTTTTGGCACTGTTTCAAAGAAAATCAAATGCCTCCCTGCCCACTTATGTCAAAAAGACAATTTCAAATATAAATTTTGTTTTTATCTTTGCATGCTTGTTTATGAAGAGAGACCAGCTATCGTGTGCTTACTGATTCTGGCGAGGAGTCAGTCTTGCCAGCTCTAACGTTCCCTGTGTGCTATTTTTATTTGACCAGAGCCACTGATACCACCGGGGCTTAAGTCAGGTAATAGAGGAGGTCAGCGGTTAGAGCAGGACCAGCTCAACAAGCAACCAAATAATGACCTCCGATATCCTCTTCTGCCTCTGGGTTCCAATCACAGACACACAAAGGGCAATTAATCTATAATGTATGTGATGTAGTGAGGCTGGCAAACACACACAAACATGGCAGTGAACCAGCAGAAAATATTGGGCCCCTGCCAATCTGATCTACAGTACACCAACGCTCAATACTTTGAAAACTAGTGTGGGTACAACAACCTCAGTGTTTCCAGTTACATGAGACAAAGAGCCGGAGAGTGGCCGTCAAAGTGAAAGTGCTGATGACAATAGCAGCAATAAGCATGAAGACAGAGATGTGTGCCAGTCTGCTGTCTGAACTCAACAGTTGGTACTTCCGAGACCATATCCATGGAGACATGACTGAAAACCCAGTGAAAGAATGAGGAGTAGTACTGAAGCTATCATAAACATAGCAACCTTTACCTTACAGTAAAGCATTCACTACTCTTTAGTCATCTGCTCTATTCACATGTTATTTATTTGACTCACATCCAATAGCAAGTGGACTTGGTGTGTCTTCCTACTGCAGAAAGATTAAATGATCTTTATGTGGAATTATTTGTGGGATTTTATATTTATATAACAAATATATACATATATATTGCAATTTATTTTGTACTTTTAGACTAGTAGAGCAGCATTGCACAATTCATGTTTCAAACCCAATCTTAAACCAGCTGATCCGACATGGTTTTTTCCCCCTTGTAATTTACACTGAGTTGCTGCAATGCAATATGTGAACTACTAGAAAAATCAGCAGTTGCCAGACTTGTGTTCCTCTGCAGATATTGATGATGTGCACACATTTTTAACTACGCTCTTAAAAATAATTATTCTTCTGACATACAGTAGATTAACTTTCACAGGATTGGTATAAGTTCTGATTGCTCATTATAGATAGAATGTAAATCTTTCATGACTTATTGACTTTGCAGTAATTGTAGAGGGATGGAGGATGCTCTTAGTATCTGCAGTGTACCTGCAAGCATCAAAGCACTGATAGCTTTGGAACAGGAGAGCAAAGTGAGGCACAGGAAGACTGTCGCCACTATAAAGTGGGGCTCTTTGAGAGCAATCATACTAATATATGTATATATATTATAGTGTTTTCATACACTTAGAACAGAATATTTGTCAGGGATTCCTTTCCAAATATAGCCCACACAAATAATAAATATAACCTTAAACTAAAATGTCTCAGTCCCTTCTAATTTACACTGGCTACAGTGTCCTATGGTGACAACCTTAATTTACTTCTATTGTTTTGACGTAAAGCTGTTGTTCCTTCCTTCTGAACACCACCTGCTGAGATGAGCTAGAAGTGAAGCTAAAGGTAATACAAACCTGATGGCCAATACTAACAGAATGGCAATTTATTATCTACAGTACACCTATTTATTTTACATAGAGCTGTAACTTTGTGTCACATAAATGAAGATGACCATCCTGGCAGGTAGAGGCACTCCACTTAAGTCAAGCTTTTGCAGAACAACAACCTCTTTAGTGGAGACCATGAATACTCAGCAAGAGGTACCATTTTCATTTATCACAAGTCTGCAATATGGCACCACTGAACACAGGTTTGTGTTTAAAATATTGAGATAAATATTAGAATTAATAGTAAATTATTCAATTAGTATAACTATATTGTATACATATACCAAATTAGGCACGTTTTTCTTTCAGTTGTTCTTTAAAAACAACCACATGCACTGTTAACTATGGGACCTTATACGGACAACTGTGTGCCTTTCCAACACATATCAATCAACTATATTTACCACAGAAATTTGCAAGAATTTCAAGCAAACTCTATTTACATTGTCATCATGGGATATTGTGTGTAGAATTTTGATGTTTAAAATTAACTGAATCCATTACACACAGATATAACAGCCTTAAGTGGACTATAAGTGGACGGTGATAGCTCTGGGAAAGAAGCTATCCCAGGACAAACAGATTCAGGGATAGCTTCTTTCCCAGAGCTATCACCGTAGTAAATAAGCACAAAACAATTAAACCTGCTTAACTATACCATACTTGCCATTGTCACTATATTATGCTGCTATTATGCTGCTATCCTGTATATATTGTACTTATTATTGTCTGAGTACTTCGGTTGTTTTATTGTACTTTTTATATTTTACATTTATATTTATTATTGCAATTTGCACCAAGGGAGTGGCACTCCAATTTCGTTGTACTTTGTACAATGACAATAAAGGCTATTCTATTCTATTCTATTCTATTCTATTCTATTCTATAACAGCCTTAAAAGTATCACAATTCTTAAACAGAGCAGGTTTCATATTTGCCACAGTTTCAGTCCAGATCTCCATATTGTGTTTGACACACGCCATATCAGTCCTTTTTATTTTTCACATTTTGTTATTTGTGTAATTTAGTCAGTGATCAGTTACATTAAAAAACTGCAATCTACTGGGGTGAGATCGATCAATAAGCACGTAACCATGGATATGACAACATATGGCACAAGTAGCTGATACATTTAAAATCATGCATATAGATGGAAGCAGCAGTAAAAGCAGTACTAAACCGATTTAAATATAGATATGTAGCTTTTTGGGGGACAGTAATGTAAGTAAATACAGATTATAGTTCTTTTTTAATCCTGTAACCCTTGTGCAAAAGACAAAGAAAAAAATTAGAAACTAAGAAGTGATAAAAAAAAATTATACTCAACCTCATGATAGGTCTAGCTCCATATTGTGCCTTTTGTGCCTAGCAGTAATGAATGCAGCAGATGCAAGGTCATACTGTGTTAGACAAGGCTCTTCTACCTGGTCACACTGCCAGCGCATGAATAATTTCACACTCAGGCTCACATTATGGCACAGTTCAATCGCTGGCACTTTGTATCTTGGCCAAGGTGCTCTTAAAAGGTACTCATATAAAACAACCTGTGCCGATCTGAGCGGACAGTGTGTGCTGAGTCAGCGCCCATTCCCTTCCTCTGCTGTCCTACAGTGGAGGAGTAATAACTCCAGTGGAATAAAAACATTTTTGCTGCAGTGGACTCTAAACTTGCAGCCTCACACTGCTTCATTACACACATTAAAGCGATGAATAGAGGCTAAGATAAGAGAAGCTGACCCTGCAGCTATAGAGCTGGACTCCATGCTCCTCCTAGGCTGCTCTTTTACTGTACGTTCATTTATTGTTCTGTACGATGCTTTAAAGCAATGTGCTGTAATTTGTTGTATTTTTGTCACCAATACAACCAATGCAATTCTATGCTGCGTGCTTGTAATATTCCTGTAGTCCAGCTTACTCTGAGTTGCTTGTACATTCACTCGATATTCAGAAAGTGTAATCAAGATTGCAAATATTCAGACAAACCAACAATCTTCTCTTGACCTGATGTTAGATACCTGCGCTGAGGGCTTACAATCAACAGCCAAGTATGTGATCTTAAATGGTTAGTTCACAAAATAGTAGTATCAAGGTCACTATGATCATCTTTTATGTACAGTCCTGTTATGTGGATAATACTAGTTCAGTTGTACAAACCTACAGCTGAGACTGATGATAATGTAGTGAGTTGTCGAACAATTGAGTCATAAACCACAATACTGCACAAAGTAACATTATGACCTAAATGTGCTGGCTAAAGTACGGGATTATCACAATTTATCCTGAGGTCCAGATGAATAAATGCTCCAAATCCGAGTTTTGCTGAGACATTTTATTAAAACTCATAAATGGCATTGTGAGTTTTATTCTGGCTCTTACTATGGCCAAACGGGTCCTGCTAAGACATTGGCGGAAAAAGAACCCCCCTCCCTATGAAGAGTGGCTAAAGACAATGGCTAAGTTGGCATTTTACGAAAAAGTGACTTATGGTTTATTAGACAAATTGCATCAATATGATTGTATTTGGTCTCCCTTTACAAGCTGGCTTTCTGTAACTTGAAGAACAGAAGAGTAATGACAGAGTGGTGGTGTGGGGATTGGTGTGCGAAGAAAGAATAGGATAACTTTCCTTTGTTTTGTGGGGTTTTTTTTGTGTTTTGTGTTTTGTTTTGTTGTTGTTTTGTTTTTGTTTGTTTGTTTTATTAACTATTTATTTATGTAGTTATCCTTAAGTTCTGTTATTGAAGTTTAAAATGAGAAAAAATAAAAATTGTTGATGACAAAAAAAAACAACTCACAAATGGCATGAGTCAAAAAAGTCAGAGGATCACCAAAATCAGTAGAATATTTTTTCTCTGGGAACGTTTGTACAAAACTTCATAGTAAGTCTTCAGAGATACAGTATTTCAGTGTGGATCTAAAGTGGAAATCTAACTCCATCCTTCTACTGTGGCCTAAAATGAGTAATAATGGTCATAGCATTGAATTTTAACTTGAAAAATAAAATGCGAATGCATAGAAACTAAATAAAGCCGGAGGGTCTTTGGCTAGCTTTGTAACTCACAGTGTTTTTTTTTTAAAGATTTCGTTATGGACGCAGAAACATTTACTGCATCGTGTTAAGATGTAGCGCAGAAGCGATTTGATGCTACATACTTGTTCAAAAACGCACACAGCATGAAGGCTTCTAACTGAATAGCTGCTTCACTCTAAGACCCTCTGTGGTGGATACAATTGATAGGAGGGTTAGCTGCCTTCACATGGGGTATCTGTCAAGCAGCTGACAGCAATCAATTATACAATTACAATCTGGTTTGGACTCACAGTCCACAGAGCTGAGGAGCAGGCTGGTCTTTCTGAAAGAAGCCATTTTCTTCCTTTTTTGAGGAATCTTTCACAGCTGCCCACACACATCCAGACTTTAAATAATAGTTTGACATTGAAGGGAATATATTTTGTGCTTTATCACATTTATTCTGTAACAATGGCGGATAACTATTTTAAACATGGTCAAAGTTTCACATAAAAAGGCCCGTGTATATACAAAGATCGCTGTGAGACATAAACTCTTCAGACTGTTTCAGATTCCTTGTGGCTCTGCTCTTTTTCTACTCTTGGCTCAGTGTGATGTCAGTGGTAAGGGTTATACTTAATAAGACAATCATACGCGCACAGTTCTGTCCAACTTTTCAAAACTTTAGCTTTTCAGATCTTATGATCAGAAGAAAGTTGGCTCATAGGAAGAAGGAAGGGAGCAAAAATGCTGCTGCCCACCCATATGGAAAAGAAATAGTAAAAACTTACATGATTTACTCATGAAAGTGGCCACTTTCTCATTACTTTCATATATTGTTTTAGTAAGTATCCAAAACATACAAATTTCATTATATAATTTTTCAAGGGATCTTATATCTGTTTTCACTCTTGTATGCTTTTCATACAAGTTTCACACAAGACAGATACAAACTTTATAAGATTTATATATATCTTTTCCATATGGGCAGTAAAGGATAAATGAGGATTATGCTGACCTGTGAATCATGAAAAGCTTCTCTACAGTTCAAGATCTTAATGTGAGTTATAGCTATAGCACGCACACACGCACGCAAAATATTATGCATATACAACAGCTTCAGTGAGTTGTAAGCTCACCAACACGTCTGTATGATAATTAATGGCTAAACTGCTATGAAGTGTTACCAGCGATGGTGGTGCACTGAGAGCAGTGCCGGCAGAAAAGAGCAAATTTTGTTTTTACAGCCAAATCAATCTTAACAACTGCTGGATGGATACAGATATTCACGGGTACCACAAGATGAATCCTAATCTATTTTATAATAAAGCACTGCCATGTGATTGGCATTTCATTCGCCTCGCTGTTAGGCAAACTTTCCCATCAGCCATATCTGTTCTTTTTTCCTTCAGCCGCCATAGATCATGACGGCGACAACTCCAAACATTATACATTGTGCTAATGTTGGCACGCAGGCTTTGGCACTTAGTTCAAAGCATTGCTGGTGCCAGAGTGCTGCCTCACAGAAACACTTTTCATCACACAGATCTCACTCTACTACTGCAGGTCATCATGGCTGCATTGCTGCCATTTCTTTCCCTCCCCCCCTATAAACTGCCAGAGAGCACAATGATCTGGTCTGATGGGCAACTAACTGAACAGTTAGCAGCAGTCTCTGTTTCTTTTTAGTTGCCTGCTGCCTGAACTGTTGCTCACAATGATTAGGACAGACACACTCATAGAGGAAAACAAACAGAGTGAAGTACGAGACACACACACAAGAGAAAGGCCACATAACATTTGAAGAAGAACAGGCACATGGAGACAGAGCAGATATATCCTACGACAAGTGTTTAATGTTTCCTGCATTACACTTGAGTATTCTTTCGTGCCCTTCTCTTCCAGGCAGTATTGATCTGTTTGGGGTGAAGATGTGGCCACAAAAGAGCAGCCTCTCCTTCAATCCTCTGCTTTGTTAGCAAGCCTGTGGAGAGCTGCCGCTTTAATATTTAATCATTTGGTTAGATGTTTGCTAAACTACACCTAACCGCTTCTCTGTCACACTGCATTATTCAGGAGGCTTTCTTACAGTCTAAATGTGCCTTCACACGTCAGTCTTGTCAAACAACACCACCGCCCTGAGACTAGAAGAAGAAAACACAAAGGAGCGCAGAACACATACGTACTGTGTAAATACCAATAACACAACAGCAGTCACATTGTAGGAGGTAACCATGGCAATCAACATGCCTGGATTGTCAAAAAATGGAGAACAGAGACAGAACAGAGAGGGGGTGGTGGAGAGAAAAGACTAATATAAGAGTACTATCTGTAAGTGTCAAAGGAAGAAGCTTGGGGGATGTTATGAAAGAGAAAAGGCTGCAGCGGATTTGGCTGGGGCACATAAAAGTAGACTTCATACCAAATCAGGCTCAATTTTAGTCTGCAGTGCAATTTATTCGAGCTAACCCCGTTCAGGAGAAATCTAAGCTTAAACCACTGCTATGCCAAGGGATGTCCAAATTAGCAGTAATTCAGATGCTTTCTGTAAGCAACCAATAAAATAAACAATAATAAAAATGCATTTTTCATTATATCTCGGCACTAATTATCCGTTATTTTCAAAAAATGATATTTAGCCATAGCTCTCATCTAACGATCGAGATATTTCCAAAGAGGGGGACCGTTGGTGATTCAATGGTGTATTTCCAATAGAATTTTCTGATTTCACTTTTAAAAATTGCAGACTTAAAACATACAGTCAAGCTTAAAGCCAAAAAAATTGGGTGCCTTTAGTTTATTGTCTAAACCTATTGTTGGCTGCTCCTTCAGTTAGAAGGGGTCGCCACATATTTCATTTGGCAGATTTTTAGACTAGATGCCTTTCCTGATGCCCGAGGGCTTTTTATCTCCTGGAATCAAACCAGGAAGCTCAAACTTGTTTTGTAAATCTGTAAACCACTACAATGTGAAGTCACTTATACAGTTTATTGTCTTTCAAAATTTGCAAAGATGACAGTGAAAAAGTTAAGCCATAGATTTCACAAATCAATGAGTTTAGCGTGACGTCCAAAATCTGGGCTAGCAAATTGGACCAGCTATGTGACATTTTTGAGCTAAATGCGCTAAAAGAACATCAGATACAGTTAGATATGGGGTTTCTTTCTGTCATAACGCTTTTCCACATTTTCCAAATTTATTTGTTGACAGTTTTGGCACTTAGTCATGACTGGATTGATTGCAAGAAATGGTTATAATAAAAACGATGATTACGAATGGCTTTAGTAACCTCTTGACGTTTTCTCTAGCAACACCCTGAGGCAGACATTTGTGGTTTTGACCAAATGTCTCAACAATTTCTTTCACCCTGAACTGTGCCGTCAACAGATGAAATACTTTGGATGATCGCCAGCCATTGCTGTCCTTTGTGTTTAACGCTAATTAGTAAATGTTAGCCATATAACATGATAAACTAAGGTGGTGTTTATTATATCAGCCCTGTTAAACATCAAAATGTTATTATGTTGGCATTAGTATTGGGCTAACAGCATTTTTTGTTCGTTTTTAATATGAAAATCAATTTTATTGACAAAACAGAATGTGTGCAAATTCATCATTTTGTCAAATTAAAAGAAATTTAAATAAACAAGAATAGTAACCATGAAGCATTGTGAGACAATACTGATTTGTGCTGTCCGGTTAATACATATAATGTATCTAAAATGTTTGGTAATCGCTATAGTTTCTTTACAGGGGGTATTACAATATTTCACAGTTAAATATGACTGTGATTGTTCACATGGATCATGTGTTCATAGTGGGATATCATCTGGCTAATAAATTATATTTACACTGAAAAACATCAGGTATCTGGTATGAATAGGCCTCTGACCAAGCAGGAGGGTAACTCAAGGGTGGATTACTCGATGCTGCGCTCCCTCTTCCTTTCCTCCACCCTCTGTCCATGCTTACCTCCCTCCCCTACAACGAGGTCTGCTGGCAGAGACTGTGCAGATCAAAGCAGGCACAGAACAATCCGCAGGCCTACTCACCCTGCAAAGAGGTCTGTGCTGAGATGTAAGCAGAAAAAAAATGCAACAAACCAAGGAGCTTGTGAGGAGGAGCAACTACTGTAGCTTCAGGGAAATGAAAACTGAACAGCATATGTTTATTTCTCAGTACCTTTGTTTCCATTAAAGCAACAAACCCATATGCTGCCGGCTTTGCCTTATTGAATCACAAAGCTTTAATGTGTTGGTGATGCCTGCATCAGACTAAACACCACATCTAGCTGAAAAAAGTTGTAATTTTTCAATACTTCTTGATGCACTAATGCCAAATATAAAACGATAACAACATATATTAACTGATATCAACTGATAATAACTTGTATTTTTAAATACTAGCTATTATATTTTCCTACTGTTGTTACAAGTTCCTGAAATGAAGTGTGGTTAACCTACAAGAGCTCTAATTTATACATGAGGAAAGTGATTAAGATCAATATAAGAAAATAATTTAAATGCCTGGATAGCCCCCACGTGTGATGGCTATATACACTACATTGGCAGTTTTGCCCACCTACCTATTTAAGCAGAGTAAAGTTTGAATATCACCAAGGGGGAGTTTTGCTTGCAGACACCAGGTATATTACATACATTTAACAAAAATGCATGCAATATGTGCATACATTAATATACAGGTTAACAACCCTAATGCCATCACTATATCAGCAAACAACCACAGCTAATAACAGGACAGATCTGTCTAGCGATAGAACCTCAGCGTTGATGGAAGCAATTTAAACTTACTACATAAAAAGATGCTGAGAGTCCAGTTAGGTGGCATGTGCTTTCTGCATCTCTCTGATATGATTATAAGGGCCCCCGTTACCCACAAGAGTGGAAAGCTGACCAGCTTAAAGGTGTCTGTGGCATGGTTTTAACTGCAGATTATGAAAAGACATAGCTTTCAAAATAAAAGTTGTATTAAACTTGACTGTGGGCTCTGAACAGAGGAAAAAAACTGGGGGGAAAAAACCACCAAAATTTCCCTTTACATATATATTTCTAGATTTTGTAGCAAGTGATATGTATGTTTCTTAAGTTCTCTTTCTCTCCATCTGCCCAGATAGAGCTCTGCTGCTAGCAGGTCACACGGATGGCACATAGCTTCAGTCACTGCCTTTGAACTGTTGCCTTGGCAACTTTGGCACACAGGGTTATTTCGACCTCTCGGTTGCTGCTGTAACTAAAACCACAGCCTTTTGCTGCTGACCTTCAAATGCTTACTAAAGTTGGGAAAGCGTGCTTTGCCAAAGAACCCCTGCAGATATGAAAGAGGGCAACATCAGACCCAGAATTTAATCTAAAAAAAAAAAATCAATATTCCTCATCTATTTTTGCAAATGCCCAATTCACACTTAGCAACAGTGCAATGTACCATTACTGAGCATTTAATTAATAAAATTTACTAACAGCATTCTCATCTCAGAGAATCAAATCATGCCAGTGTCACGGAACTGCGCACAAGGTCTCCTTTGCCGTTGTTCTTTGGAGCCATAGCAATTTTGGATGCTGTGAGATAAATGCCTTGTTGTAAAGTGCTACACAGTCCACATTACGTGACTCAAGGGATAACAGCAGATTAAGACCAAGCAAAAACCCTCAAGGCTAAAAAAAAAAGTGCCAAAATCTGCAGTTCTTCTTATGGCCACTTGAATTAGTCCCCATAGACTCTAATGTTAAAATGCCTAACTAGTAGCATTAAAAATATGTTTAAAAATATATAAAAATATGATAGTGGAGTTAGGGGTGTGTCTGTTTTGACTGACAGCTGTCCTGACACAGGCAGCTGAATCTTGTCTGCCAGCCCTCTCCTCTGCAAAGTTGAGTCACTGAACTAGATCTCTCCACTGTGTTTGTACTATTGGCATTTTTAATCGAACTATATTATATGGGTTACTGTGTGGAACAACCCATCCAAGTTTGTCCATCTATTCTGCTGAGTGAAATTCTAGTATTTTCTTTGTACACTGTAACGACACTGTTTGCCAAACAGTATTGTTATTGTTAATTTTATAAGTCAGCATTTCATCCAACTACACTGATTAAATTCTGGCTTAAAAATAAAACAGCATGGTAGAAGCCAAATCACTAACACAAGGCATGAAAATGCAGAGTCCAAAACCTGTGGGAGACTTCACGCTGGCTGCATCCATTTTTTATCCCATCTACCATTAAGCTGCAAGTTTGTCATTGAAGAGGAGGTTCATGTCCTCTTTGAAACCTCGTGTGTGGTCTTATTTTCCTTCCCTCGCTATTGAGGTTTAGGCACAAATATGACTTGGTTCGGTTGAGGAAAAGAATGCGGTTTGGGTTAAAACAGTTCAACAAAGATTTGGAGTGACAGCCCCGTCTTACTATTGCATAACTCGGATGCTTCGTGCCAAGGTGCCAAAGGACACCATGTATATCTGTGAGATGCCACTGACTCTGATAAAATGTCAGTATTTGACACCCTTGGATTGCAAATGAGCTTGTACACATTTTTTTTAATGCAACTATGCAATGAGTCTGTCACGTGAAGGTTTTGCATGTACAGCAGATACCGGCTGGGAGCATCAATCTTTGTTCACATCAAGCATTAGAAACATGGTATGAAAAGCAAAACAAAAAACAACAACAAGCGAGATGCATGAAAACACCTTGAGAGGTCTGAGGACAAAAAGCAGACTGCTTGGAGCTGAGAGGTGGTGTTTGTGATCAAAGCATCAGTGAAAAGAGTTCTTCATCTGACCACTAGCGGTAATTAGCCTGAGAATCCACAGTTACATTGTTCATGTACTGAATAAAAATTATAGCTATAAAAAAATACACACTTGATAGTCATGTTCTGTGTTTTACCTCTGCATTGACTCACCTATATACAGTGAGGAGTCTTTTCTGTGGACATGGTCATCAATGTAGGACACTCCTAAGGGCTGAACAGGTGTTGCCCCAATGCCCAGCAGGACCTGGGCTCCGATGAGCAGAAGGTACATCATGTTGGTGTTGGCTCGATTACCGCATTTAAACCCAGAGTCTCTGTTCTCTGACCTGGAGATGTTGGAGCAGACATCCCTGCCATCCTCGGCATGCCACGAGTCACCGGCCTCGTACTCATACTGATGAGTCAGGAACTCTGGCAGGGCTGACAGCAAGGCCCCCAACGCCATGACAATGCCACCGCAGCCAATCAGCCGGGGCCGGTGAGCCTTGGCGCCAAAGTAGCTGACAAAGAGGATGAGGGCCAGGTTGCCGATTTCAAAGCTGCTGGCAATGACACCCACATCTGCACTCTGGAGGTTGAAGCGTCTCTCCAGAGTGGTCAGAACACTTACCTGGCAGAAAAAGACAGAAAAGGGAGAGAGATGAAGGACAAGTGCTACAACTAGCAGCCAATGGTATCACAGCAACTCGTTTAAGGTGATTTTATATACTTGAGTTTAGTTTCTGTGCTATAAATTGCTGCAATTAAAGTTATGGGAGTATAAAGTTTATATATTTTCCATTTTAAATCTGTTTACAATAATACGAGTATTTAGCTTCAGGTGCTATCAGCCATCTGTCACTACCTTAGAGCTCATATCAACCTGTTGATAACACACAAGCTGCAAATGTGCCTATCTCCATCCTCCTGCTATATAGCTGCCAAGACGGTCCCCAAGGCTTAACCTGATACAAACCTGGGAAAAGGGAATATGTGCACATGTGTGGCTCAAGGCAAGAAGCTTCACGTAGCTGTTCTAATTAAATGGACACAAAGATGTGCCAGCTGTGTTCAAGGTGCCTAAGTGTTAAAGTGGCTCCTTGCGTCAAATGTATTGGATCATCTACAAGACTGAAGGTAAACAGCTAGCTAGAAGTTATTTTAGTAATCCTTCATCCACAGCAAAACTAAAGAATAAGCCCAGAGCAGTTCCGAATAAAAAAAGCAAATGAATCATGTTCATTCCCACAACAGAAGTGAGCTCAGGTGAATTATGCATAACGGCTTTTCATTCTGTGCTGTATCGTTTATCCTGTCACACCGAGCTCCACTGCAGAGTCAAAAACTGGATCATATATCTGCTGATGGATCCATGTACCAAGACCTCAGCCTAGTCATGCTGTACTGGTGTTGTCCTTGGAGAAAGCTAGAAAAGAGTCTTCCATAAAAAGTGTACAGTCTGTCTGACTACTAACATGAAAAGATCTGAGTCAAACACTGATGTATTTCAACTGTGGCAAACTAAGTAACACGATCTGCTACCATATGCATCTGATTATTATTCAGATTTGTTTAAATTCACCGAATGCTCAACTTATTAAACAATTCCATTCAATAACATTCCAAGATTTGGATGACAAGGTTGAGACAAGTCTGTTGCTGTACATTTAGCAGCCCACTGTGAATCAATAGAACAGTATTAAATAGTGATAGCAAACTATTTCACAGGACAGGAGAGATGTTGGTTCTGTGCTGCTTTTATTTGCAGATATTTGCTAAAGGTGCATCTTTGGTTTGGGATGTTTAAAAGAGAAAGCTCCACAACAGGCTTCAAGGACAAAAGCTAAACCAAAAAGTTGGCTCTAATGAAACGTTTAAACTCACCATTTTTTTAAATTAACCTTGCTGTTTTGACTAATATCAAAGAAGTGCTTCTAATTATCTGCACCTTTCAGAGTGTGTTTAGCAGACAGGTAAAAAGATCCTGTCTTCCTAAGCTCATTAAAAATATCTTCCATTCCCTTCCTGTTACAAAGTTATTTATGGTATCAAGACTGTGCTGACATTTATCAAGGAATTGGCTTTGATAAAATAAATAAATAAATAAATAAAATAATGCTGATTACAATAGCGTATTTTTTCTTTAAAAAACCCCAAACTGATTTCCAGTAAGTGGCTGAGCCAAAACCAGTGCTGACAGTTATTTTAAATGCTGAGTTCAAGGCTTTGTCATTCATTTCACTCCTGCATTAGCGATGGCTGATGAAATCTTTATTTATTGAGTCATAAACACATTTTTCTCCCGTGCTCGTGCAACATAAACTTGATCTCTTATGTTGACATACATCTAATCATAACAGTGCAGTAACAGCTTATAACTCTGATCAAGCTGTCACAGGAAATGCAGTCTGTTTAATGAGGGGGAGAAAAAAAAGCTGCTGTCTCCTGTGTTGTGGAGATCACGTCATCTCCTAGGCCTATATCCTCCGGTGTCAAAGGCCTCCTGCATTATTGAGACATATGGGTGCAGAGCGTGTAGCAGTATGGACCTCCTGACCAGTGTTTCGTAAGCTGCTCTCTAACAGGCCATCCATATGAGCAAGTAAAATTTTCCATATATCGTAGTCTACTGCCGCTGTGACGCGCTTTGTGACATGCAGATGGCGCATAGGCCTGATGGATAATACGCAGCAAGTCATCAGTCAGTGGCTCCTGGAGGATGTAATTTTAGTAATGTGATCAAAATAATATGGCTATTAAACGCAGCAGCTGAGCACCCGAAGCAGCGCAGCGTTTTTTCACTGTCTGCCCGCGCCGGTCTGAAGGGCGCTGCGTTAACCCCATGTTACCTGAGAAACATGACGTTCCTTCAGACCAACACTGTGTCCCCCAAACTCACCAGATAGGCGCCCACGGTGCCCTGTGCCAACATGAGAGCACATTCCGACACCAGGAATATCTTAATGTTGGAAAAACACGAGGTCTTCTTCTGATTGTCATCTTGCTCCGGGTCGTCGTTGCTGCTCCGCTCTGTGCAGATCTGGTTTTTAACCTGCATCCTTCGGCTCAAGCTCCGGTCAGGTTGGACGGCATGAAACTGAACGGGTCCGGTCCGGCGGAGGGCATCTGGTTATGATGGTGATGACGAGCTGCACTGCAGAAGAAGTGCGAACCTGCTGTCAGGAGCCCGTCCAAGCTTAAATATACAGCGAGAAACCCTGCTGTCCAGTCAGCAGTGCGCACAGTCCGTCAGCGACCTCTCTTCACCGCCTGTCCAGTCAGTGCCTATCGGCTACATCACATTTAAATACGTAACTTACGCTAGTGTTATATATGACGGCTTAAGCGTAGAACTACAGTACGCTCCGCTTCCCCACATCCGGGTTTTGTTTTTTGTTTTTTTTCACTCAAAATTTCCCCAAGCCGACTGGTTCTGGTTTCCCAGTCCGGTTCCGAGACGCAGCTCTGCGTCCCGTAAGCAATGTTATGATGCTCCTCCCATCCATGGACCACAGCGCTCTTACCTCACTGCCAACCCCACCTCTCCCCCCAGTTCCTCCCCTTCTTTTTCGATATACGCATCATCCATTACAGATTGAATCATTTCCACAGAACACTGCATCAGTAAGCTTCGATAAAGCATTCCCGTAACTTCATCGTGGCGTTTTCTCTGCACTTCGCTGCTAATTTCCATCCTTGCGTTGCAGATTAATTCAACAATTCGCATTATATCCCATTCTGAGAAGATCTCTGACTCCTCAACAACTTCTGGTGTGTCGCTGTACAGAGTAGCTGATATTTAGATGTGTCAAGTGAGATTTTAGGTCCTAAGCTGCGTCACTGTGACAAACTATGGATGATAACAAATAAAGAAACGGTGGATGAACAGGACAGTGTTATAATGATGCCCTCTTCAAAAAAGATCCTGGCAGCAAGAAAGTTTATTGTGGGAATATATACACTATATACATATAACCTCACAGGACACTTAATACTCCTATACACACTTGTTGCTGATTAGTAATTACAAATATCTAATCAGCCAATCACATGTCTAGAGGCATGAAGACATGGTCAAGATGACTGCCTGAAATTCGAACCAAGCTTCATAACAGAGAAAAAAAAATTATTTACCTGACTTTAACCATAGCGTGATTGTTAGTGCCAAATTGGCCAGTCTGATTGTTTCAGGAAAAATAGGACTTTCCTGCACAAACCTCTCTACGATTTACAGATTTGAGCCGGAAAAAGAGAAAATATAAAGTTAACAGCAGTTCTATAAAGAAAAAATGCCTTTTTGATGCAAGATGTTAGAGGACAATGCCCAGAACGTTGGACCTTGAAGCAGGTGGCTACAGAGGCAGAATCACACTGGGTGTTCAGGTTCTAGCTTACAAGCTTGTAAGTTTGTTGGCTTACAAGCTAATAACAGGAGCCTGAGCATGCAGTTTTAATCAGAATTGGTCAGGGAATTGGAAAAATTATGTTTTGTCTGGTTCTAATCTATGACAATCTATGACATTTGCATAGTAGAGTAACAGATTTTAAGTAAACAACATGAAAGCAAGGATCCATCCTCCCTTGTATCAGCTTTCAAGGCAGTGGTGGTGTAATGGTATGGGGGATATATTCTTGGCAGACTTTGAGCCCTTTAGTGCCAGCTGAGCTTTTTTAAACACCACAGCCTTTCGGAGTATTGTTGTTGACCATGTTCATGGCTTTATAACCATCTTCTGATGGCTGCTTCCACCCAGATAAGGAACCATGTCACAAAGTGCAAATTGTCTCAATCTGGGTTCTTGAACAATGAGGTCACTGTGCTCAAATGATACCAACCAAGCCAATAGAGCGCCTTTGGGATGTGGTGGAACAGAAGATTCACATCCCAGATGTGCAGCTAACAACTATGCAGCAACTGTATGATGCTATCATGTCAGTGTGGACAAAAAAGTCTCAGGAATGTTTCCAGCACCTTGTTGAATCTATGCCATGAAGAATTCAGACAATTCTTAAGGCAAAAGCGGTAGAAGCAAGGTGTGCCTATCTAAGAGGCTAGAGAGTGTACACCATGATTGTTTGATGATTTAAGCTTTTTTTAGCTTTATTTGACTTTGTTTTATTCACTTTAAGTTTTTTAAGATTGAGAAGGTGGACAGTGTCTTCTTTTTTGGTTTTACAAATTTTCATATCCTGAAGGATGGGACCGTCCCAGACTTTTGTGTCACAATGAGTGCCATTATTGTCAGGGTTCACAATAGGAACAAAAAAAAAATCTACACAGCAGCATATGCTTGTATAATTGTTCTTGTGGGCTCCTGTTCAAAGCTGAAATTATTATAATTAAATAATTTGTGTTGGCATTGCTTAGATCTTGAATAATTTGTGAACCAGCTGTCCATACTAAAACAATTTCTCCTATTCAAATAGCACAGAAGAAATCTTTACATTAACCAAAAAACTATATTATCTGTACCAGAACTGAACCAAGTACAGACACTATCTGAAGCCGTAAAGTTTATTTTGTGAATTTTCATTTGTGTGGGGTAATAGTTTAGCTAATCTTCATCTGCACTGTATAGTGTGTGTTTTCTTCTATATTTGCATAGTATTATTGTTAGGTATGCTGCATCTATTCCTGCCCTGTCATGTGAATTTCCCATCTCTGGGACTAATAAAGGCTATCTTATCATATCCTGTCTTATAACTTTGTACCTCGCACAATCAGAAGAGTAGTTTAAATCCCTGGGTATAGCTTCTTATTGATTTTTTGTGAGAGGTACAGTCACATCTTTCTCCCTTAGTGCTTTTAGGTACAAGATATACTTCTTACATCCAAAAGTTGGGAAAGCCCTGTGTTGTAGGAGCCAAAATATTATAATCAATTTAGAGCAAAAAATAGCTTAAATAATGTAGAACAGCTCAAAATAAAACACAGCAAAGCAAGATTGCACCGTAAGGTAAAAAGAAAAAGTGCAATAAAATAACACAGAATGCAAAAACCTGAATATAGTGCATCCATAAATTTTATTAAATGCTGATCCTGTTCAGGATGAAGCCCATCCAGGTGTATATACACTGGCTATACCCAACTCACCAGCTGTTCGGCTGTTCTCCTCACAAAGGGTTATATATTATCTGCAACCACTGTTTGAATAGACCAAAATATATCTGGTGGTCACAAAAATGTATTATATTGCCATCCTTAACGTAGCTAGCTCAGACACAGTGTATCATGTTCAATCATTTCCATTGAGAACTGAAGCCAGCTACTTTTTTTTCTTTTTCTTCAATGAAAAACCAAACATCATAAAGCACGTTTTACTCTAAATCAAATCAGTGTCTGGCTGCAGGGATTTGACTGATGACTTATTCATTCTGACATTTGTAATGCAGAAGAAATGAAAAGAGACTGGCAGGACACAGCACCACAGAGACAGCTCTAAAAGGTTCTTCTATTATACCTCTAAAATAAAAAAGGAGTGAGTGCCAATGTCACTTACCACGCTCCCCTCAGCTTTTGGCTCGCAATATTCCTCGGACAGTTCGGATGCTCTATCAGGACCAATTCAATAGCATCTGAAGGAGCGCAATCCATCAGGCGAAATGTGGACTCAGCAGGGAGAACATCCATTTCTCATGGAGTCACCCTGAGCACCCGGGGTGATTTAAGATCAACCACAGTGCCTGCTGATGCGGTGCATGACCACTGAAGGCATTATTTCAGGACGCATCTTAATCACAAGGTCCGCTGAAAGAATGATTTTATGCATTTATCCAGTGGCAAACAAACACGTCGCCTGAACAGAGATGTGTTCTCTTGATGCCCTTTGAAGAATCTGGCTTCACTCAGGTATTTTATTTTGGCATTATATCTGTTACATATTTGCCCTTGCTGTTGTTTGGATTCTCAGCGAATATTGAATATTTTTGTAGAGTGGCTCTAAAGAAACATCTACTTGTATTTCAAGAGACTAAGAGAAAAAAATCATTTTGAAGTCATGAAAAAATCTGCACTTGTGTATTTTACTTGCTTTTTAAAGCTAAGACCATACCAAAATTAAAAATAAATAAATAAAATATCACATTGGTGTTGAGCTAAAGCAGTATGAAAGCAATGAAACATTATAACTGTCCTTTATAATACTTGATAAACCTTACATCAGGTTATCTCATGACTATACCAGGGGTGGGCAACTCCAGGTCTCGAGGGCTGGTGTCCTGCAGGTTTTAGATCTCAACCTGGGCCAACACACCTGAATCAAATGATTAGTTCATTACCAAGTGTCTGGAGAACTTCAAGATATGTTGAGGAGGTCATTTAGCCATTTAAATCAGCTGTGTTGGATCAAGGACACATCTAAAACCTGCAGGACACCGGCCCTCGAGGCCTGGAGTTGCTCACCAATGGACTATACAATGCAGAAAGATTTTTAAATAACATCATAAATGTGATATAGTGACTCATAATATCCTTATAATGCATTATAAAAATGACCTCAATGACCATGAAGTACCCTGACCTTTTCATTTCCACAGTGTGTTTGAATAACAGTTACCTTAGTGATCCACTGACTTTGTTTAATTTTTTGGTTTCTGACCAAGTGGCTGCCAAAGGTTCAGCTCTATTTTTTGTTTATAGCTAACGTTTGCACGGTAATACTCTGGAGAGATGACTGCTCCATCGCACACTATGGAAGAGTAACATTCTCCATCACTACAAATAGGACTCATCACCCTACATCCTGAACGTCTGTGACCACTTCAGCCAGAGGGAGGAAGCGTAAATTGATCTACAGATTTTTCCCACAGTCTATAATGATCGAAGAGCTAAAATAACTAGTGGATTTCCTCACACAGTTTGGTTACGATTTTAAATTACATTTTCGTTACTGGCTTTTCATCAGTACTTTTGTGTCCAAAAGTAAACTACCACTACACATTTTACCCATTTCCGTACATGCTTGTAAAAAACCACACATTAGCAAATCCAAGAAGTTTGTCACAAGAAAGCAAAACTGGCTCCTGTCACTGTGTCTCTTGGTGGAAGTGGCTGCAAAGAGGAACACGCGTCTCTCAGCGCGACATCTGAATAACCAGCCCTCGTTTAGCTCCACAATGAAACAGGTGTTCAGATCCTATAGCCCAGTAGGGGTGTGATGTGAGTGGGTGGGAGAAAGTGGGGGGGCTTCATCTGCTGTTTGAAAATATGGGACAGTAAATGTCAGCTGTATAGATAATGGATACAAACTGTGAGCTATTCTCTTAATAATAACACGAGTATTATTGACCATTATAGTTTTTCTTTGTTTTAAGGATCATGGATGAGCTTTGCTGTTGTAACACTTTTTTTTTTTTGGCCCTTTTCCACAGTGAGAGGAACCGTTTGCATATTCGTCCCATCTGTTTTCGTCTTCCTGTGGTATCTCTCATCTCGGCTGCCTGCCTGCCAACCATTTCTGCCATGAAGTGGGGATGTTTCCTACAGGCTTTGCAATGCATATGGAGAGCCCTCTTCTAACACACAATATATAAGCCAAAAACTGCCTCTAGCTCTGCTGAACAGCAATATAATGCTCTTTACAGAAAATTATCTGTAAAACAACAGTTTTGTGCCATTACAGATATAGGTCAAAATAAAATGTCAAGCACCAGAGCTTTGTTTTTATTCTTAACACCATGCACTTTGTGGGATTACTCAGTGTTTGATGGCAAAATAGGCGAGTTAAATTGGATTTACTGTATTATTTACTTTTTTCTACTTCCTGATGTACTGAAATACCCAAAATGAAGCAGACATTCTCTGTTATTAATTATTACAAAAATTATATCAAATATCGAATTGCACGGTCTGTCATTGCCGTCATATTTTAGTCTGTCGAGAAGTGTGTTCAATATAAAAGTCAGTGAGTTCAGATTTTATAGCGTTCTGTAGTGCCATCTAGAGGCCATTACAGTTAATGTCAGTGGAAATTTGATCCAATTCTCTGACGTGATCAGTGCATGACACCATGTCTTGTATGAGTAAGCTATTGGACTAGAGTACTATAAGTTCTCAACACAACAGGATAACAGCATAGATCCTACTATTAGGAATGTAACTTTCACCCAGAGACTAGGATTTCTATGTTATGATACTTTCTGCTTCTACTCCACAATATTTGTTATGCAAATATTGTAATTAGTACTCATTAAATTTATTTTAACACTTTAGCTACTTATTATTTTTCAGATAAATTGCATTATTATGGATCAAGTCACCCATCAGGTAAGTATTGTATATCATCAGTATATATGAACAACTGCAAAATGTATATGATATACACAAATAATATTCATGATGGCAACCAATTAAGTAGCATAATGTATATTATTCTGAAAGCGTCATTCTATGAGTATATTTACTTTAGGTACTTTGATTTTACAATTTGTACATGCACTATAGTGCATGTACAAATTGTAAAATCTGTATATATGTAATCTGTATATTGTAAAATCTATATATATTATAGCCTAATATAATATATAATATATACAGATTTTTACATAAGTAAAAAAAATGTTTAAACAGATTTTTTCCCCACCTTGCAAAATGATAACACATCATGTTTAAAGTCCTGTGCAGCACCAGTTTTAACATAAATTTGTAATAGGACAACTTGAAATGCGCCTGTCTCCAGGCCAACTCAGGTTTGCGTCAAATGTTTGTCCAAATTCGCAGCAGGCAACTGCAAGTGACAAATAAAAGGGCTTCATCAAATGTTTGTGGAGTCCAGGTCACGTGATGGAGAACTTCATCACGTGTCTTTGTGATCCAGTGCAATTACAGTAGCAACAATGAAGAAGAGACCCTCTTAATTTTAAACCATTAATCTGGGCTCTCTTCTGAGGTGCCATCAATCAGCTGGTTAATCTAATGAACTACTTCCTCAGTAAATAGTAATAGTAAATAGAAATCCTGCAGGAAATATACATTCCTGTGCTAGAAAGCATTCATACTAGGGTTTTAATTTTTTTTAAAAAATTTTTTAAAAAATTTTTTGTTTTCTTCTTAGCTGTGTGTATTTAATTTCACAGACTTTTATACTAGACACAATCCTTCAGGGATTTGTGTCTCCCTGTAGGATCTTTTGTCTGTGTAAACCACTATACTATTTATTATAGAAAATAATCAATGTAAATAAAAACCCTTAAATAAATAGGTATGTCCAAATTTGTGATTATTCCTGAAAATGCCAGAAATTTACTCAAACCATGGTGCACCAGTAAACCATCAAATGTAACCAAACTATGGTGCAAACGGCAAATTAAAGGTTGTAGTTAATAAAATTATCGATTGCTGCTTTGCTCAGGTCCTCAGTACTGTGGATGCTTTTATACGGTCACTGCATGTAGAGAGAATAGAGCCATCAGTAATGCTAGGACTAGTGTTAGTAATTGCATTACTAATGCAATTACTAACACTAGTCCTTGTTTTGCTCGACGTGTATGTGTTTGTGGACCTAATGCCACTAGATGGCAGCAGTTCCTAACAAGCTGTCCGTGGAATCCCTGCTGAACCTGCCTTCAGCTGTCGTTTGTTGCCATTTATATGCACTCCATACATTTTTTTTCTCTCCTGTCTGTTGTTATCTGTCTCTGTAATGGCACGATGCCCCCACCGAGATCATTAAACTTTAATTTCGTTTTGTCATTTCCTGGTCTAGAGATCACAGGAGGCCATAGCTTCTAAGGTAGATTTAGGACTGGGGGGAAGGAAATTATAAACTCATCCCTTTCATCCTTTAGCATATATATTTTACTGGATTATATTGCAATACTATGTTATATAGACATACTGTTTAGAATATCGCCACAGGAAAGTTTACATCATTATTATAATGTGGCATCACTTAAGGGAGTCATATTCAAAACATCCCTGGATTGCCCTGTGGCTCTATCCTAACATTGCACTATTATGTATCTACTGCCTCGTCTATCAAAGGAGATACTGAAATCATATTTTTTAATATCAAACACCGATGATGGGAAACATCTGGTTTCAAGTCTGGGAAAGAGTTGTTGTTCTGAAGAAGGTGATTTCCAGGAATTGTTCTGATGTCATAAAGGCTATAAAGCTTTCTGTAAACGGGCAGAAGGAGAAGTCCGGCTTCCCACACTGTATAATACGTGTGTGTTTAATAAATCACTTTTTGGACACCCCCTAGGACTCTGTCTGCGCTTATTTTTCCTTCCAAATCAAAAAGAACCTTACACTAACAACTTTAAATATTAAGAGACATCAAAATACAAAATTGCAGAAAAATTGACATTTCTAAACATTAAAGACAAAGCAATAAAGAACCGGAAAAAATTAAAGACATAAAATATGAAGGAATTCAAAACCCCTGGAATACTAATCAAAATTATAGATCATAAAATAAACAAAGGCAGAAGCAAAAGAATACATGAAGATAAAATAGCAAATATTTTTCCTATAGTTCCTATCCTAAATGACTAAACTTAATAATAATTATTATTTAAAAAGATGCTTAATAATCCAAAAGACAAAACTGAGAGTCCAGTCTGTCCTGAATAGCTCACGTGTGTCAGGCAATTGATTTAATTGCTGTGGTGTAATGGGCAGCAGCTCTCCTCTCCCTAGTGATGGCAGGTTTTACCAAACAAAATTACGTCATGGCTCTTATAAAACATATTTAGCAATCTTTTGAGGTGTCAGCAGGAGTTATGTTGTTATCTTGTTTCCAGCATTTTTCCTAAAACTTTGCCGTTGTGTCAATAAATGAAAGTGGCTTTCTTTCTTCCCATCCTTCAAAAAGGAGGAGATCAGGGATATTTCCCAAAATTCCAAATAAGTGCTTGAAGTTGTCTTAACTAAACAGAAACATTAAAGATTCTCTTAAAGACAAAATCATGTCAAACAGATCATTTAGGTAATGTTCATTTTCAAGAAGCTCATATTGTGTACATATTGTGTAAAAGCCTCCTTGTTTCTTTTTTTGGTTGGGGTTTTGTTTTTAGTTCAAGTGAGCAATCTTAAATATTATATGTGTATTTATCATATTTAAAAGAAGAAAACATTTTCTACTTTCTGAAATACTGCAATCATTTTGTTGTTGTCGTGCAGCAAAGTACTCCAAGTGAGTAATTGATCTGAATTTTTACATCAGGTGTTCGAGCAGACAAACACAATCCTCATGGGAAATTGACCACGAGTGAAGCACTGAAGTCATACTGTGTCCCTTTTTTGTCTGGATTCAGGTGTGTGCTAAGACAGGATCTGGATAAACAAAAAAATCAATCTGGTGCTAAGGAGAGACCTTTATCATGTTTATTGTTATTGGTTAATTAGACCTGACAAACAATAACACGAAAACCCTTACTGGAAATAAATCGATTTTCCCTTTTATTCTGCTTCAGGTCACCTCACATCTGGTGATGCACATTCACTTTATTGATAATATCAATAACATTGCCACTAAAGCTGGAAAAATAAACATGCCTCTCTTAACCTGTTATTTTTAGTGTACTTACTGCTTATATTCAGTGTAACAGTTTAACTGGTTTAAACAGGGAAAGTCTAAACTGAAGCCACTGAACAACATCATCAGATAATATGGAAATGATTTCTTTATATGCACCAGCATGATCTCCAAATTCAAGTTGGGGTTTTTTTCTGAAGTACTAAGATTTCTGCAAGTATGCAAAAAACACACTGATTCAGCTAAGCTGCACTAAAGAATATTATATGTATATCCCTTCCTACACTTCTGTGATGCATCAGCATCTAAAGCACACTACCAGCCTTTGAATTTCTTTTGTGCATTCACAAGTAAATGCTAAGAAAAACTCACTAAAACTGTTCAGTGATTTCAGCCCACATTTTTAGTGGCTCCCAGGATACAGACTGGTCACCAGTTAAGGAAGGTCGCTATATTTGCTATTGTTATTTTACAGATGGGTTTTGTACAAACGTTTAGATTCTAGTACAATGTGTCAACGGACCAGAGAGCACGTGATCAACACTGCTTGGAGTGTATATTGTAACCAAATGGGTCAAAATATTTATTATTAAAGTGTCTTGCACTTTAATAATGAATGTTCTTGCAACATTCATCCTGAGTTGCAAGATGTAATAATCATTTAATTTCATTTAATTTCTCAAATAAAATGATTAATTGAGTCAGATGTGTTATGGAGACAATTTAGGCTACTTGTACTTTGATATATTGCACACTTGATCTGACCAGAGACTTTATATAAAACATGAATTTAGCTTTGAGTTATGTAACTTGTAGCCAGTGGAAAATGGCGCTCAGACAAGTCCAGTTGTCAAGCGCCCATAGTGTATGCCATGCGTAATCTATGGCCTCAGCATTCAAATTCATGGTGTGTTTTCTGGTCAGGATCATTAGGGATCATTAGACCAAATGAAAACATTATGATATTTATTTTGTACATTATGACACCCATTGGATTCAAAAAGAGCGATAATGTAGGGACCATTTAAAATAGAGGTCACATTGTAGTTGACAAGACACCATATGAGGGTACAGCGTTCCCCAGTTTCTCAGAGCATCTGGTTTTAAAGCAGCAAAATGTTCACCTCAACATGTCAACAAAATAGTGAACTTAACATTGTTCACTATGCTTAGCTTTTATGCACAGTCTTTTAACCAGGATCACGCAATTTGGCATTAATGGATATTGTCAAGTTTCTTATGTTATCTGTAGACAGAAGAGCTATGGAAACATTTGTGTCGTTTACCACAGTCACATACAATATGTGATTTGGAAAATTCACAAAGTATAAACAACCGTAGGGATGTATGTGTTTAGTGAGTTAACATCATTCATCTGGACGTCTGGTGGCTAAGGGGAAAGCTGGAAGGTTACCTCAGAAGGTGTCCACCAGGAGGTTATCAGCAGGATCATTTAAGTGTCAACCACTTCCAGAGTAGGTTAAGACAAACGTCGTAAAGGCTTGAGTTACTAAACAAGCCACTATTGCTGATGTGCTGAGCAATGTAAAGAAACAGGTCAGATTAAAAGAGAAAAACAACACTTTATCTGGTCCTTGTGTTGAGAGGAGGATGAAGTCCAGACAAGTTGTGGCCTTTCGGAGGTAAGATGAGCAGGAACATTAAAGGATAAAAGACACTTCAAGGAAATTTAAATTCTCAAATTACCAAATAAAGAAGCCGAAGAAGCCGAAGAAGAGCTGAAATAAAGTCATATACTGCTAAAATATTCATAATTGGTTTAATTATTTATATTTACTATAAAGAGAAAAAATACGCAAATGCGTTAAAATGCGGAACTGATGTTAATTATGGGGGATCTGAGTGTTTCCAGGTTAAATTTGCTGCAGCTTTCAAAGTACAGTCAACTTCCTGACAGCATCAGCATATTTGAAAAGATCACTAATGTTTAGCACCTTAAAATGACAAAACCATTTACCAATGATCGCAGCTCCCTGAATGTGGAAAATGAGGGCTGAGTGTCTAGTTAATGACCCTCAGCTGTCTCTGACACAGAAATTGCATTAGGCTGTATGACAAAGTGGTTGAACACCAGCTAGAATGCAGAGTTTTTAATGCATCAAATCTGTCATTAAATGAAACTAACCTTTAAAAAGAAATGAGTTCAAAAAGTCATCTTCCCTTTTTGGATAAAAACACAGAACATTTGCTGACATATCAAATTAGATTTTGCAGACTGTGATTTCAAAGTGGCTAATAGATAACTGAGGCTCATGTTTCTTTTCAGAGAGATTTCTGAGGGTCCATCTATTAAAGACTGAAAGTATTAAAGCGTCAGGCTCCGTGACATGGAATGTGGTTGCCTTTTAGTTTGTTTTGGACAAAAATGCATGAGACTGAAGTAAATTTCAAACACCAGCTCATTGACATTTGTTCACATAAATTAAAACTGAAGCAAAAATAGAATCCCAACACCAGATATTTACATATTGTAACTTTTTTTGTATATTTGTCACACATGTTTCAGTTCAAATAATTTTTAATATCTAATATAACTTAAGTAAATAGAAAATGCAGTTTTTAAATGATGATTTTATTTATTAAGGGAAAAAGCTATCCAAACCTGCCTCTATTAGTCTGGAAAGTGTTATAAAGCCATTTCTAAGACTTCTGGACTCCAACAAGTAATAGTGAGAAGTATTATACACAAATGAGATCATTTGTAACACAGGTGTACCTTGTTAGAACTGGCAGAAATAACAAAATTACCCCAAGAGTGCACTGACAACTGATCCACAATGAGAAAAAAAAACCCCCAGAACAACAGCTAAAGAGCTCACTTAAGATCAGCAATCATGATTAAACAATGGGAAATGGACTGGGCAAAAATGGCATCCATGCGGGATTTCCAAGGAGAAAAAGACCAAAAAGAAAGGAAAGGCTCATCTCACATATGTGCTGCTGGTGGTGTGATGGTCTGGGGTTGCTATGCTGTGAACAAGTATAAGTTTTCTTTCCATGCAGGTTGTATGGCCAGGCTGGTTTGTCTGTGGAGGCCTCAAGTTGTCTCAAGAACCTGGCTGATTGTTGTGTAATATGGGAGCTGATATAAGCTCAGTGCAGCCTTCTGTGAAGAATAATCTTCATAATAGGATGATCTCTCATCAAGTATTCCCATAGTCAATATTTCCTAACTTTATACTTATGCACTTTTATATTAGTTGTAACTCCTGAAACTAACTCGCTCTACCAAGCGTGTTCACATTACTCCCATCTTATATTCTTTACATTGGCTCCCAATAGAGTTTAGAATTCACTTTAAAATTCTTGTTTTAACATACAGAGCACTAAATGGCCAGGCTCCAGATTACTTATCCAAGCTTCTTATAAAATACACTGCTGCTCGTCATCTCCGCTCACAGACTCAGAGTCTCTTAGTTGTTCCCCGTACACGACTGAAGACAAAAGGGGACAGAGCCTTTCAGTCTGTTGCACCAAGGCTGTGGAACAGTTTACCACTACAATTACGTTTGCTTGACTCTGTGGATTCTTTTAAAAAACAGTTAAAAACTCTTCTGTTCAAACAAGCCTTTTGTTGATCTACATATTTTATATTTTTACATTATTTACATTTGATCTTTTACATTGTATATAATGTTTATTGATTTTACTGTTTATTTTAATATTTGTGTACAGCGCTTTGTGATTGTCTGTCTGTGAAAAGCGCTTAATAAATAAAGTTTACTTACTTACTTACTTAAATATTATTTCTACCGTAGGAAAACTAACATCTGTCTTCATTTTTTGTTTTGTAAAGAATGGCAACTTAAGACATCAAGTGAAACTTCCACCGGTTCTTGGATCTTTTCTTGAGATATTTAAATCTTCAGTGGGGGTTGTCGGCAGGAGAAGCACAGAGAGCTTTTCTTAAGTCAAAATATGGGCAAGTCTTTTCATTTTCTCATGTTCTGCAAATGCAGCAAGTTGGCTGAGCAAAACAGTGTGATATCCAACAACCTTTGAGAATATATGCTGTTTTAAAAGGGGCACAGTCAGCAACCTCATGTCTTCCTTCTGTGTTATACTGATAATTGCAACAACAACAAAACAGATTTTCAGGGCAGAAGAATAAACCCCATAAATAAATAATCACTTTATATGCCTCCCTGAATATCCTGCAAGATTTGCAGTTACTGCTTCTGCCTGACGATCTTATTGATCATGCTTCTGTGTTTGGTAAGCAAATACAAAGGCCTAACACTAGCTGTCAGATTCTTCATTAAAGAGACAACAAATGCGAATAAATCAACAGTTTTAACAGAACTTCAACTGATGTAAAGAGAATAAAGTCATATTTCTGTGCTCGATTACATAAAACTGACATTCAAACAATGCATCCAGCTGTGTTGTTATATCAATGAGTCCTCTTTTGAACAGGATTCTTGTTAATCTATAATGTAAATATGTATTTGGTTTAAGCTCATTCAATCTTGTGAAAATATAGTGAATACAAAACACATGATAATTAAATTTTAATGATTCACTTTAAGCTTTAAGCCATGTGTTATTGACAGTAAACAGAAGGTCTCTTCATGGACAATCTTCACCTTATCTTTTCAACCTTCTTTCAACCCCACAGGATTCAGAATCAATCAATCTTTCATGAACCTGGCAGCATTTCTCCTCCCTCGTTCCTTGTATTCCTCCCCCTACCTTGTGCTTGTGTGTATGTATGAGTGTGCTTGCACATGTGTGTCAAGGCCGGCTGTTCTCACTCCCAGTGCCAATCAACCTGTCACCTGATGTCCATTCACTCTTCAAACCTAGTTGGATATCTTCCCTGGCTTCTCCACTCCTCATCGGTTGCCTCTGATCTCCTTCATGTCTTTTACAACTAAGCTCAGGGAGCATCTCTCAGCCCCGACTGGCACCAGCCTGCCCTGCTCTTTAGTGTAGCCATTCCCACCAAACTCGCCAGACAGTCGTGCTCCCTATCCTTTAATTCAGGCAAGAGTCCTGAATGTACTCATTTGTCCCTGTCTTATTCAGTATTACCTGAATTTATGTGTTGCTGTGACAACCAGGTAAGCAGATTTATATGAAGGTAAATCTTTTTTAAAGCTAGACCCCCTAAGGGTCGCCATGGCAGAGCATCAACCTCCACCTCATATTTCTTTCATTTCTCTTTTTCAGAGCATACATCCACCTCTCCAGCCTCTCTTCCACCTGCTCACTACTCTCAGTGCAGATCACAATGTCATCTGCTAACATTATAGTCCACAGAGTGTCCAGACCTCATCTGTCAGCCTGTCCATCACCACTGAGAACAAGGAGGGGCTCAGATCTAATTCTTGGTGTAATGTCGCCCCCACCTTGAACCTTTCTGTCAATCCATCGACACACTTAACCTGTCACGGTCCGTGGCTCGGCATCCAGGGAGCCGTGGGAGGCTGCGGTGGCCACACCCTCGGGCTGGGCCGCCTCCAAACCACCTGCGTCTCATCTGAGGCAATCACCGGAGGACTACTTCAGCCAGCTCTGACAGCTTCTCCTCGCCAGTCCGTAAGTCTCCTCCCAGTGCGACCAGCATTCGGCGTGGAAGCCTGTGGCCTGCCTGACCTCCTGCCTGACCGCCTCCCTCCCTAGGATTCCCTTCACGGGCATCTCTCCCCTCCAAGCTCCACGGTCCTGCTCTACCTGTAAGCCTCGGCAACTTATGAAGTCTAGCTGTTGCGAAATATGAGAACTTGAAAAATATGTGTGTTGGAAAAAAATAATTTGAATTTTGAAATTTTCACTTGTGTTCTACACACTTCTGCTTTTTAAATTTACAGTCATACAAAAAACAATCACAAATATGTAGAAGAATATCAACACAAATATAATATTTTAAACTTGTAATTTAAAAAGTCCGTCAAAATTGCTCTCTCCCTGTTGTCCACTGTCTGCCATGCTGGATTAACAACCACCAGGCACACCAAGCCATTTAAGTATCTTTGTTTAAAAAAAATAAACTCTTCAACTAGCCATAAATTTAGCTTGGACGGCAGCTAAATTTAGCTACTGTCCACAAACACCATTGAGGCTTACAGCTGCTACAGTAAGCCAGAGAATGTATTCAGGCTGATGTTTCTTTCTTACCCAGATGCCATAATGTGAGGAAGGTCATTGAACTGTAAGTTCACAGGAAGAATGAGATGAGCAGAGCAGCTGGCTGACTTACTGCTTTGAATAACATACGTTTAGATTAAATCTATATGTGGCATGACGACATAAACAAAGGCAGATCTTGGTAGATTTTTGGAACAAACACCACTTTGAATTGGTCATTTCAAATGTGTAAATATAAAATATTCAAGGACTGCAGCAGCCGTTGAACTACAGGTATGTGCATCTGTTTTCTGAGTGGCACAATGGAGCCTATGTACTGATGTGTTCAGCACGTGATGTGCCCCTCTCACACTAGATGAAATCTAATCGAGGTGGACAGGCCTGGAAAAGATCAGTGAGCAATGAATGAGTTGGCACTCTCCATCCTGCAAGATAGGAGAGAATAACCTGGTCCAAGTCCAAAACGATGTACTAACTGGTTCTGCCACAACAAGAAAGAGTCCTCAAACACACAGTATCTGTCAGTCATTGCAACATGGTAGAAGACTAACCAGATTAAAATATCAGCACACATATGGGTCACTAGAGCTGTGTGTGCTGCTTTTTCCCCTTTTCATTAAGCCAGTGGCAGTTCAGTCATTTAGTTTGTCCTTGACCAGATTTGCTGACTTGCATGGAAGTAGGGACATGGCTTTATGGTATCCAGAGGCTTTAGTGAGACTGGTTGGAAAATTACTACATCACTGACAGAGACTTTGAATAGTGGAAGCCGCTAAAAGCAAAGCTGGAAAAAGATCCAAAAAAAAAAGAGAGAGAAAGAAATCAAAACACATAACATGTATCACAAATAGAGGCTCTGACATATTTGTATTGTAATGTACTACCAGAAATATGGAAGCAGGTTAAAGGAATAGTTTGACCTTTTTAAGAATACAAATATTTCAGATGTAATCATGGGTAGGGATGGGTATCGTTTAGGTTTTATCTGATACCGGTGCCAAACCGGTACTTTTGAAACGGTGCCGGTGCTTAAACGGTGCTCAAACCGGTGCTTAAAGAATGGAGAACACAAAATTGGTCCAAAAACCTCTCATGTTCAGCTGTTTTTTTTGTAAAAAGATAACAATGTTAGCCTTTTCTGCAGCTATAGGGCATATATGGTATCACTCTTGGCTGGAAGCAGTGCTTAAACAATGGAAAAAACAAAAACTTTGTCCAAAAACCTCTCATGTTTAACTGTTTCCCACTTTTTATTTGGTCATTTTAGCCTTTTTGGCCAGGGTGAAGGGAGTATCTGCCATCAAACAAGAAGACAGCCGCATGTAGCTATGATGGTGTTTGCTAGTTCACCTTACATGCATTAATGTAATAACGTGGTTAGCCTACTCAACGTAAATTATACACGAACAACATTAAGCTACTCACGCAGAGAAGAACGGCTGCTGCTGCATCATCATCCTCATCATTTCTGCTACACTGGCAGGGCTAGGGGCCAGGACTCTACTCTTCAGCTTTTTGGGGGATGTTGCTAACTCTTCGTCCGATAACAGGCACCACACCTGCAGTAGATGCGCTCGGTGTGAGGTCTCGCAGCAAGCTATCAAATACGGCGCATTTTTCGGCTTTTAAAAAAAACGCTATGCGTCGCCAGGTGTTTCATCGGATTTCAGGTGTTACCTCCTTTCCACAGTATCACCTTAAAGCACTTGTTGCAGGCTGCTGAGTTTGCATCTTTTGCTGTGAAGTACAGCAAGACTTTTGACCGCTTCGCCTTGGGCATTTTTAACCTGTAGCTCTGCTCTAAAAGAACGTACGTACCTGGACCCGCCTACTATCCCCGGAAACGTAAAATGATTGGCTAGAATTCAAAGTGTATCACATCTCAGGAAAAAAAGCACCGAAATAAAGCACCGAAATGTGCGCTGCTTTTCGGTCTGGTTACTACCGTTTATATCAGAACCGGTGCCATCATGGCACCGGATACCGGTACCCATCCCTAATCATGGGTTGTTTAAAACATGGACATACTTGGTTGGAAATATGAAGCCAGTGTGGAATGTCCAATCCAATCCAATATTATTTATAAAGCACTTTAAATTACCCAGCACAGGAACAAAGTGCTGTACAGAAAATAAGTTAAAAACAATAGAATAACAGAAAACAGCAAAAATTTAAAAAAAAATTAAAAATATATATAATTCACAATAAACAGCCCTATATTAAAAGAAAAACAAAAACAAGATAAAACAGCATTGAATCAACTAAAAACAACTAAAATAAAAAATAAAAATAAAAACCAACATCTCACGTGGTGTCAAAGGCCAGGGTAAAGAGGTGGGTTTTCAAGAGTGACTTAAAAACAGGTAAAGAAGTGACCTGTCTAATCTCTAAAGGAAGGTCATTCCACAGTTTTGGTTCTCCTCTAAGTTTACGCCCAGTCCTGGGTATATTCAGGAGCAGCTGATCAGCTGACCTGAGAGAGCGGGTGGGTGTATAAGGCTGTAGCAGCTCAGAGAGATAAGATGGGGATAAGCCATGGAGAGCTTTAAAAGCAAATAAGAGAATTTTAAAATGAATCCTAAAAGAAATGGGCAACCAGTGAAGTGAAGCTAAAATAGGTGAAATGTGCTCAAACCTTCGAGTGCCAGTTAAAAGACGAGCTGCGGCATTTTGCACCCTCTGTAGATGAGTAATACATGATGTGCTGACCCCAATATAAAGTGCATTACAGTAATCCAGCCGAGTGCTAACAAAGGCGTTGATCACTGTCTCAATGCCTAACAATTTATATTCTATCCTACCAAGTTTATGGGCTCAATCATTTGTTTTGGGTCCTAAAATATAAAATTAAGGTTCTTTTGTATAATTTGGTCACATCATGTTTCAAAACTGGAGGCTAATTAATCACAAGTCTTTAGCCAATGAGTGTGCAGACCTCCTCATCACATATAGTTTTTGCAACCAAGATGGTGACAGCTGATGCGCTTATCTTAAGATTTCAAAAAGGGACTTCAGAAAACTGTGAGATGTGTCAGTAGCTCTGTCCACCTTTTAAATTGTCTACAAAAGCAATATTCATTAGTTGTTCCTGTTCAAATGTTTATTAATGCAAATATCTATTTATCCATTGATGATCAGAATGACCTGCTGAGGTTTCAAACTGAGCATCAGAATGGAGAAGAAAAGTTATTTAAGTGACTCTCAATGTGGCAAAGCTGTTGGTGAATATTTCAGACCAGCTACTGATCTTACTGGTATTTTCCCACATAGGAAACTCTAGGGTTGGTTTTTCTAGTCCTTTTCTGACAAAGTGAATATAAATTTCACATAACGTAGTTACATACACTTACATTGTATCTATTCATCATGCTTTGCATATTCTAAATTCTCCCTTGCCAGCTGGAGCGGCAGTCTTTGACATGTCTACTTAGATTACCTTCACTGGTAGCTTCTGTTCTGCCCACAGGAAGGTATCCAGGTGGTCTCCTTCATCTGCACCAGAACCAATAGACATTTGGGTTTTTTTTTTCTTTTTTTTAATTAACAAGCTTCTCACTAATTTTCTGTGACACATCATGTTGACTGTCTGAATACACCATCTCATGTTTTTATTCACTGTCCCATACTCATGGCTACAGGCTGCAGGCTACAGGAAAGGGTGGGGGCTGGGGTAAAGATTGTCCAGTGAAATCTCTTGTGACTCAGTTGTTTTTCTACTTCTATGGTACAGAATAATGTGCACATGACTATGGCTCAGGCAAAGTACATTGATACTTTAAATGCTTTGAATAATATAGGGTTTGGGAGTAATGATATATTAAATTGATATATAATCAAGACACAACCTAATATTAATAAATTGTTGTTGTAGTCTAAATTGTGTTCTTTTTTTCCTCACTATCAGAATCAATTAAGTTATAAAAACCTGCTGGAAAGGATTGATTTCATTAAGGTTTGGTCAGCTCACACTCCTTGCCGCTGACGTTCTCAGAGGCCAGTGAGTCCCAGAAGTTAGGCAAAATACTAACGCTTCTATGGTCACCACTGTGTTCCCTGCGATCATAAAGACACGAAAAGAAGAATCAATGAATGGGTGAAAACCCCACTGCCCTTTCTGAAGTGTAACTCAGAAGATTTACTAGGAGCCTAGCTCAGATTTATTGTCTTGCTTTAACGTAATTGTTAGCCAGTCCTACAGTATCACATTTTGTGTGAAGGTTGAGTCATATTCAATTTTTTGAGACACTCATTCTGTTGTGCAGGGGGAAAATAACATGCTGTGATTTGTGGCCCTGTCTATTGCATGGTCAAAATGCTTTGTCTCTACTGTGTTTGGTATTCAGGGCTCATTTAACAGAATATTATGAGACGGGGTTTGAGCTGTTGAAGCCACCTGATGCTACATGAAATAATCTTAGTGATTACTGTTACAAATTTTAACATTATTTTTTACACAACATAGAATAATTTGAATAAGTTTATTAATTATATAATTAGCAGAAAACAACTGTATGCTAATCATTAGATCCATTGCATTTTAATTATTGCCTTTATGAAATGGAGGCTTGTTAGGAAAGTCAATCAAATATATTTTCGTCTAATGAAACAAAATGTTCAGTAAACATTTTCTGTGACTGATTTCTTTCTAAACTGATTTTTCCTTTTTTTAAAAAAATATCTTGACATATTTGATAAGCAGTCATTTTGAAACATTTCTTGGACCCACAGACAAGGAAAAAAATTTTTTTTGCCAATTTCTGACAATCTTAAGTTGAAACAGTTGATCCGTTTCATCAGCTTTTTCATAGTCCAGCCAATTGAGCCAACTCATTCATGCAAAGGAACCTAACAATCTTCATTAAAGTGCATGTAATAGTCCTGCATAGAAAACTAGTTTCAGCTGCTCCCTTATTCACAATGGGTCACCGCAGTGAGTAGCTCCACATGTCTGAGTTTTGCACTGGATCCCCTTTCTGATGCAGCCCAGAATCAACTCTGAATATTTTGCTCATTAGGCAAATGTGAAAACCACTACACAAAGATACCATTATACGTGATGTCCTAAATATATGATGTGAAAAATAATTCTAGCAGAAAAATACAGGGACAAAACCTAATTGTTTTAAAATAGTCCTATAATTATACTTTCTGGTAAGTTTCAGGCATCTGATATTAAAAGTCTGTCATAGCTATCATCCGTGTTACTTTCTTATAATGACAAGCGAAAATGTCACGTGACATACATAATGAAATCATCGTATTTCAGACCACGACTCACATTTGGTATGCATCTGTAGCTCTTTCTTTAGTTGTATCTGCACATGAAGGACTCTTCCGATTACTTTTAAGCTCCGACAAACCCTTTACATCAGAACTCAGGAAGCACTCTTCAGTAACCAATCAGCATCTTCTATCATTTATTCAATGTTGTATCCTTTAGCACATCTTGGTGAACGTATAGCTCACATAGCAGGCTCAAAACCAGTTAAACATATCATGTAGCGGTAAACGTGTTTTACTGGGTAATGAAGATATGTAACCTTAAATTAATATGGACAACCTCAAGCATCACACAGGCTACACAGACACGTGGACATAATTTGTCTACAATTTGTCTTTAGACTTATTCTACACATGCATGTTGTAATTGTAAAAACCAATACGTTCAGTAAACAAACAGCCCAAACAATGAAATGCCAATGTTGCCCCTCTCCCTGCGGCTAAACACTGTCAGACGCTGTTGTGAGTGGATTTTGCCTCAGCCTGTTCAGAGCTGATGTCCTTTTCACCACTGGTCATGCCTCTTTTAGATGGTAAGACAGATCCAGTACATTTCAAGGACTCCATTATTACTGCATTAGTCTCCAAGCTGGACATTACAGCGGCTTTGCGATAGCAGTTTCTCAGCCCCTTCTGGAAGCGTATGGTGAACAGGCCATATATGATGGGGTCCAGGCAGGCATTAAAAAGACCAAAGATGAATAGGATGTGGGTCAGAGAGTGAGAGACTTTTCCCTCCAGGTCATCTGGGAAGAACCAGTACCATAGACCCAACAGGTAGTACGGAGTCCAGCACACAATGAAGCAGATCACAATAACAATGCTCATTTTCAGAGTTCTCATTCTTGCTTTTGGGATGTTGTTCTTTGAGCAGCGGAGATGTGGCTCATTGGAGGGCACTAGAGGAGAGAAAGGAACACATTTGGCATTATTTTGTAAATAAATACATTGAGTATTTATTTGAAGAAGTACATTTAGAACACACTTTTATCATTTCATTTATATGTTTCTGCTGTGAATCATGTTCTTTAACTGCAACAGTTTATACATCAGTCTATCCAGCACAACTAACATCACACAGACTTTGTACTGGGGAGACCAGCCAACGTCTGCTCCACTACATCGGACATTTGCATTCTCACATGCACATTTGTCAAATTTTCAGTGTTTTCTCACATTTACTCTGGTAGTAGAAAGATAATCTTTGCTGGTGGCGGAGATGTTAAGGTGACTGCATGGCAAGTAGGAATGGTCAAGCGAGAAAAGGTGGGAGAGAGTGCTGATGGGTCAAAATAACAAGAATACGATGAAACAAGAAAAACATAACCTGAACAGAAGTTGGTGATACTGAAGTTAAATGTTGCGAGCACCTTTTAGCTTGAACGTATTTTTTAGTTCTTGTAGTTTTGCCTGTGTTTGGATCAACTGCCATTTACTTGGACACTTACTGTTCTTTTTTGTCATCTGTTTGGAGATCTGAACAAAGATCCTGGTGTAGCAAATAATCATAATAACCAGCGGCAGCAGGAAGAGACAACAGAAGGTAAACATGTTGTAAGCGGTTTCTTGCCAGTGAGTAACGAAGCTTCCCCTGGTGGTGCACTGGGTGAAGTTTGCTGGATAGGTAATGGTCACATTATGGAAAATGAACATCTGTTGGATTAAAAATTCAAAACAAAATTAGAATTTTGCAGGCAGTAGATGTCATCCAACATATTTTTTTATTTGACCGTTGGCTTGAAGATTCAAATATTATCCAAATGATTAGACCAAATGGACCAGTATGCCTCAGTCAGTAAGCGTGAAATGACAATTAGTAGTGTACCAGAGATGTTTAGGTTTGGGGAGAGGATTGAAATGTGAATCAGTTTAAAAGTTCAGAAAACCCAAGCAGTGGTTAAGTACTTTAACCCTGTGTAGAAGCTAAACAACGATTTACTTTAAAGACATTACAAGAATGTAAGATTTACCACACAGTCCTCATCCTAAAAGTAGTTTCTCTTATATCAATAAAAGCAAAAAGCTATTCTGAAAATATGGGAAACAGTGTGTAAATTCAACCTACACATCCCTATAAAAACTAGGTATTTTTATTTCAAAGTATTTTATAGCGGCACATTGATCATTAGCTAGTAAGTTGTACTAGTACTTCTCTGCCTATAAACACAGACGCCTGATACACTTTTAAAGCATTATATGAGTCGTCAGGAGCACATTTAAGTGCCTATGCAGAGATGTTTTAAAATGGGTCAGCTTGGAGTGTAAAATCAGCAACATGTTATTTTATCCACCAGCTTGTAAAGTCTGATAGCAGCAGTTTTCATATCTGGTGGCAAAATAAACAGTTGCTTGCTATAAATGGGAAGACTGCTTTCGTCAACCTCTCTTTGTCACAGTTTCAAAAATTACTTGAGACTTTTACAGGGGTTGAATTTACATTAAGAATACCTAAATTATAATTATTGCCCCTTTGAAGTTGAATTCTACAGATAATTAGTCATTTCATGTTTGAAAATTACTCATTTTTGTTCCAATGCTATCAGTTAAAAATGTGAAATATCCAACTAGATCCTTCCAGACAACACAATGCAATATTTTCATAGTTTACTTTAAGCCCCAAAACCAAAAGATATTGCATTTATATTCATATATGAGAAAGAAAAGCTGTCCATGTTTAAGAACATGTGAGCAGTAAATGTTTGGGAAAATAAGTAATCAATAAAGCAAGTAATCCTTTCTTCTCTACAATCAATTATTATTTATGATCAGCACATTTAGGAATTCTTGCACATTTCAAAATGTTTGCAATCCTGTGCAGAATCATCTAGCATGCTTGAAGAGAAGATGGGCTATATTTGTGTTTATCATTACACCACAATGAAAAAGTGTTACAGGCTGCACTCACTACCACACTCTTTACAGGGTAAAAGCCATACAGCCAGGGTAACAGGTCCTGATCTTTTAGAAATCTGAATGATAGAGCTATTAATCCCCAAGGTTTATGCCCCCCTAAAGCCCACAGCAGAAGTTCATGCATCAGTGTCTAGAAAATACCACATCTGATGTAAATACACCCTGGTACACAGAATGTTTAATCATGTATTAATAATGTAAAAACACAATCTCATGTTCTCTTACATTTGTTTGCCCACAGTTTTCCAGTTTTATAAGACTGAGACACAATACTCATCTTCATCTAAAGCCAGTTATAAAGCTGATCTATAGCCAGCCCACTGTGATAGATTATGGATCATTCAAGGACGGTTGCACTTGCACAGGAAGTGCATGAGGAATCTGCAGAAGAAAAGGTCAGCACTAAAGTAACTACTATGACTCAGACCTTCTCTGAATTACTTAAAAAAGGGTCTGTCAAACTATAATCACGTGTCTTGGCTTCTGGTCTCACCTGTGGGATTGAGAGCAAGGCGCTCATGATCCAAGCCACCATTAGCATGACCCTGTTCCTTTTCCGGACCATAGCGATGCCCAGAGGGTTGAGGATAGCCGACTGTCTGTCCAGACTAATCACCACTGTGACAAAGGCACAGGAGTACATGGCCTGAAGCTTGAGGAACATGAGGAATCTGCAGGCCAGGTCGCCGGCCAGCCATTGAACTGTGATGTTCCACACTGCATCTACAGGCATCACGATGAAGGTAACCAAGAGATCAGCTGCAGTCAAGTTGATTATCAGGACTCTAACGTGGGACTTACGCTTGTGCCCATTGGCGGCCCAAAGCACAGCCAAATTGCAAAAAGTGGATATGCCACACAGGATAAAGGTAACAATCACTCTGATCTTGGCTGCAGTGGAAAAAGTAGGCAGCTGCAGAGCACCGTCCACTGATGTCCAGTTACAGTGAGGATCTGGCCATTCACAGCTGGCGTTGAGGTCAAGTCCTGATCTCTGCTGGTACATGACAGCTGCAGGATCACAGCAGGAGGAGCCGTTCATTTTCTGACCCTCACCAAGAACCCAGCATTTTGCTCAGCTACACGTGGAGGCCGCAGTTGCTAAAGTGAGATCAAGCATAAATATAATATACATGAGCTTATGAATGAAGTTGATGCACAAGATTTATCTGCATTGATTTGCATAACAGGACTAAAAATATTAGTTCTGTGATTAATACAGTCGGTGACAGAGAGGGAGCATTCTGCTGCGTAGAGCACATCTGTCGGATGTGCTCACTGAGGTGGAAAGACGCTGACTTCTTCTAACAACCCATCTTCTCTGAATAGAAGCAGAATCAAGAACAACCAATCAAGATGGCATCAATTTTATGATTCAAAGATACTTACTATAATACTAATACTAAATTTATTATATTTATGAGACAAAGTTTAGCATCTGTCACTTGTGAAAAAAAATGCAACTTAGCTGTGGCTTTTATGCGTCTAATAATATGTGTGTCATTTAAAATGTAAATCAACAATTAGAAGTCGTAGTCAGCGTCAAAAACAGCACTGTGCCTGAAAACAAAAACAATTAAAAATACATTTAGAAGTACTAAAGTACAATAAAATAAAATTAAAAAAAACACTCACATTTTGGTGTTGCAGATCACTGTACTTTCCAGACGGTGACCAAATCGAAGCCCACTCGTTTTATGGAAGTCCGAGATTCCGGTGCGGCTCCATGTCCCTGCAGCAGGCACAGTGCAGTGCTGAGCTTCTGAATAATAACTCTGAAGAATCACTCAAACGTTCCCTCACAGTTTTATCTCCGTACCCCTTCTGAGGAGCTCATCTCGGTTTTTATTACTCCCTCCGGTGAGCGCGTCAGCCGCTCTGTGGGCGCGGCTACACCAGGGTCCCCGCATCCGAGCCAGCGTCAGTTTCAATGAAGCCCGAGCTCCGGCAAAGTTTCTAATTTTATCTCTGGCTGAATTAATTCAATGAGGCACTACAGCCCCTATTAGCATCGCTGTTATCCACAGCATCCCAAACCAGCTCTTGTTAACGACTTGAGATTGTTAATATAACAAGCTTCACCAGCTCAGCTTTATTGTTTCATCCCCGTAACGCTTAATGTTTACTGATTAACTTCCATAAAGAAATTGTCTCTTTTGATGGCCTACACAGGTTTATTTGTTTTTTTCCTTTTGTTTTCTTTTTGTTTGTTGGGGGTTTTTTTATGTTCCCTGTCAGGTAAGAAGCCCACAAATCTATTCTAGTATTATGTAATTAGTCGATTACTAATTACGAAACTGGAAAATACTAAAAAATAAAACTTGACTTCAGTGTTGAGCTGCAGGCAAACACCTTACTCATGAGGTTGTTTTCAGCATCTTGTTCCTGGATGCAGCAGGCCTACTGTAGCCCAATTTAGACTGTTAAAATACATATAAATTAGCTTTTAGATACCGTTTTCATCAAAGCATTCCTGTGCTGATGTAAAGCAGGAAAAGGTAGCACAAAACACCCACTCAGCAATGTTTTGTAGCTAAAAAGTTGCTTTAACTTATGTACTAATCAGAGGGTATTTCTCACCCAAATGACTCAAGAGTTAAATTTAAAAAAAAATACATTAAATAATTTATTATATGGTTTAATCTATTTCCACAAGTAAAGTTAACTCAAAACTGGGTTTCATTTTCCTAAATTCAATAATCTACACATGGGTCCAAGCTTTTGTAGAGTTACGGTGGTCAGCTAAGACTTTAGACAGTTGAGTATAAATTTTTGTAGTTTGAGTTATTTTGAATAAGGCACAAAATAATGGTTGAAGAAAACCTGCAAGCAAACACAGGAAATGAGTTTCTCTCATTTTTGGGTCAACAAAAATTGGGTCAAAGTTATTTGCTAAACCTTCTTCCTGGAATAGGCCTCGGTGCACTTACATATAAATAAATCCACAGACTTCTACACTGCAAGATGCATGTTGTATGCTGTTTGACCAAAAAGCAAAGACTAAACGGAGACTAAAAGAAAACTGAAGATAAGATTCCACATGAATGTTACTAATGCACAATGCCTCCTGTTTGTAAATAACATTTAAATTTATAATAACGGATTATATGGCAGTGGGGAATAAATTTCACTACAGTAGATGTCTATCTGAAAGTGCTGTAATTAGAATTAATTTATCAGAATTTCAGGAGCGGGTCCACACCTCCATACATACACATACTAGAAATGGTGTCAAAGTTAAAATGAGGATGTGGTCCCAGCTAGTTAACTTAGCTACACTAAAAATGTGTAAATCTTCCACTGTTATTTTTTCAGTGGCATGTGGCAACACTGTGCACAGCAGTTACTTAAACTCTACTCCAACAGAGGTCGAATATCTTGTTAATAGTGTGACATCCTCACTGTGTACGACCCTGCATACTTTGGCTCTTCTAAAAAAGAAGGAAACAAATCAGAAATTCCTGAAAATCCTGCAGTGAGAGAACTGACAATGACTAGAACGTGAGACCACATTTCTCTCATATTGGCTTCTATTCTTTGGCTCACTATTAAATCAAGAAGGAAATTTAAAATCCTTTTCCTCACTTTCAAGGTCTTGAATAATCAGGCACAATCTTCTCTTCAAAACTGCATATTACCAATAAGCATATAGTTCAGACCCTGAACCCTTTCTCAGTAACACTGCAATAGGCTTAGGCTTAGAGTTTCCCACGGTGCCCTAAATGATTCTTCGTCATTCATCTCTTTCCGCTCTCTATGTGTGAATACACCATTTTGCATTTAATCAATGTTATCATTAAACTCTGCTCCATTAGTGTGTCTTTTGTCTTGTCTCGGTCCTTTCGTCTCCAAAAGGTCATCATGGCAGATGGCTCCCCTTTCCTTGAGGCTGGATTTTCTGGGCATTTCTTCCTGTTAAAAGGGAGTTTTTCCTTCACACTGTCAGCAAATGCTTGCTCACAGTAACCAACAAGCTACATTTAGTTTCTTTAACTGGCGATCGGGTAAACTGACATATTTAGAGTGCAAAAGGTGTTGTGACTATTTCTAGATTGAGGGCAGTAACTGCCTTTAGCCCTGTCATTAGCATTAGAAAGCGCCTTCATTTTTACAAAAAAGTTGAGTAAAGTTCTCTTCAGTATCAGCAAAAACATCAATACACATATTTCCCAAAATGCTGATCCATTTCTTTAATAGAAATGTCAACCTGTCAGTTCAGTGTTTCCACTGCAGAGAGATGACAAAAATACTATATAGTATACATTTATTTACTACATATACCCTCTTGCTAGAAGTCTTTTTTGCCTCACTCAGAGCTGGCTTCTTCCTCGCACGACAGTTTCTCAGCACATTAATGAGAGAACAAACACATCCCGCAAAATGTATATGTCTTTTCTTTTTTTCTTTATTTTAACCTCCTAGGACCTGGCGTCCACATATGTGGACACCACATTTTGGGTTATTTAGACTAAAATACTCAGTTTTGCTCTACATGGGCCTGATATCCATTTACAAGGACATTATACTGCTACTGTTCTATCAAAATTGTAAACCAATATCCTCATACGTGGCTCTTATTTTTCTTAAAAACAAAATAAGGTAAAAAAAAATCTGGTCATTCTTTGTTTTTACATTCATCGGGCCCCAATATGCCCAAATATCAAAGAGAAATTAAAAATGCATGCCGTGGAAGAGTTCGGGTCTTAGGAGGTTAAGTATAGCTGCTATGAAAAAGGCCTTAATTTGTGCTCTTTTTATGAAGTAATAAAAGCACTCAAGAATACATTCAGTGTCAAATCTTGGGGGGGAAGTGCCTTCTTTTTGATACTGCTTGAAGATTTAGCAGCAGAATGGCTTTGCAAAATTTAAAATCTGCAATTTAACCAAAAGCATTGCATGTAAAAAATATCTGACTCCTTTGCATTGACCAAAAAGTGATGGAAATGATGATGAGACAGAATGAAATCGTGGGAAAGCTGTTTAAGCCTGTTTTCCTTTTTTCCACTTTGCAATGATTGTTTTAACAATAGGATAAGGCATCTGGTTTTAACAGAGGAGAGAAAAGCATCTATTTATCCCCTTACGACCACTGGAAGTTGCACCTGAGCAGAAAATGCGAGCTACAATAAGATGCACTTCAGTTGTAAAGACCTGTAGAAGCAGATGTTAATTTATATATGAAGCCATAAACTCTGAATTATTTGCTGCAGCTTTACTAAGCGCCAGAAAGGAACATAGTTTTCCTATAAAAAACGTTTATGAAAACACCAGCTGTTCTGTCTTCTACCAGAGAGAAAGTCAAATAAAAGATTCAATTAGAAGCATGTCTGTTCATGCAGGGGAAATCAAATAATTACTGAAAGGCTGGATGATGCATTTTAATTATTGGTGCCTTTTTGAACAAAAAGGCACAGGAAAAGAAAGACTTAATGTCATGATATCCCTGACTTTCTAATAATTTGCAGCGGAGGATTATCCATTTTTCAAAGCAACGGAGAAGCTGATTGGTGCTTGCTGTTGGCTTATGTTGACACACTCTGGGCTACTGTCCAAACAGGCCACAATCTTTTCAGCTCCACAGACATTAAACTCATTTTTACTTTAATCCACAGTGACCTTTGTGCTTGTACTGAACTCCAGTATTATCGCAAGTTCGATTAAGTCCTTTCTGGAAAGAAGTCATTGAAATCTTGGCTGGTAAAAACGGTTTTGCTTGGTTAAACTTTTCTGTATCTCCATGACTATGTCTGCTGTGACACAGATGTGTTATCTCCAGAAATATATAGAGAAAACTGAGGTCTTACACTGATAGGCTTCATAATTGTGGTCAGAATTAAAGTTTGTCAATGGAAGAGTCAGATTCAGCCAGAATATAAAGAATGGGATGAATGGATGACAGGTGAATCCTGGGCAGATCATTCATTGCTTCATTATGAATCCCTCCACTTCAGCAATCCACAACATGTAATTGCACCTGCTGCTTTCACAACCCCGAGACAACTCTCCTTAAACAGGTGTGCATACTCAAAAACTTCACTACTTGAAAAATCAAACTTTCTGCTAAATAAACTTTCAAGCACCAATGTGTATACCAAGTATCTGGAAAAATAGTGTGTATCTAGGAAAGCTGAAGTATTCCCAGTTTGCAGTTTGTTGGAATGCCAAGGCTTGCATTTGCTTTAAACACTTCATATTTGATACAGTCCTCTCAAATTCTGCTCTGGGTTGGACAGAACTGCATCAAACAGTTTCTGCAGATTTGTCATCTGGACATTTATGCTGTCAATCTCCAATTATCCCACATCCCACAGGTATTTATTGGATTCCGATCTCTCAACTGGGGAGGTCACTGAAATCCACTGAACTCATTTTCATGTTTATGAAACTAGCTTGAGAAGATTTTTGCTTTGATGTGGTTCATTTTCATGGTAAGTAGCCACTAGAGGATGCTGAAAACTGTGGCCATAAGGGGACGCACATGCAAGAACAATTCTCAAGGAGGATTTGGATTTTAAAATCTTTATAAAATGACATTTAGGCACCTGAAGCGAAAAGAAAACACTCTCCACAGAATTACATCACATTTGACAACCTGGACATAACATAAGACAGACTGGCTTCATGCATTAAAGCTGTTCACACCAAATACAAAGCCAACCATGTCAGCCTCGGATTTCTGTTCTGAGCTGACAGGAGTGCAATGCGACATCGTTTTCTGCTGTTGTTGCCCATCCCCCCTCAAGGTCAGACGTGTTGTGCTTTCTGATACACTGAGACTTTGTTTTCCTACTTATCACAGCTGTGAAGACCAGTTACCTGACTTATCATAGCTTTTCTGTCAGTGCAAACAAGGCCACCTGTAGTCTTTTGACCTCTCTCATCAGCAATTTAATTTTTCCTACCAACAGAATTGCCAAACATAGGATTTTTTTCCAGTAATCTACTGCTGCTATAAAATAAGATACTAAAATGATACAAAAAATAAACATCGGCATATGAGCATCTTTCCTTCAGTACCATCATTTTCTTTACCTGAAGGTCACCTGAATGTAGTTAACTTGAAGAATAGGCATGAGCCTTGATTAAATGCTGAGTTGGCAGCATACACCATGTAAAAAGATTTTCTTCACACTGCAGTGTAATCACATTGAAGATAAGGCTTGCCAGGAGAAGACAGCCAACTAAGTGAAACTGCAGCTTCACAGCCCATCGTAACGTACACTGATTAGAGACGGTCTTTAGTTCGTAGCTCAGCTGACATTTTACTACTGTGTTATGAAGCCAGTGATTTACAGTAGTTGTAGATTATTCTTGTATTCATAATGTAATGATGGTGTTGCAGTGTTACCTCTGAGACTTCAAGATAATCCACATATTATCCATAATGGATAATCAAATTATTTAACAAATGGCAGGAAATAGCAGAAAAATGTTCTAACCATGCCAGTGCCAGTACAATAATCAGATATAAACTATACCAAATAACAAAAACAATCTGATTGTGTTTAAGGTGGTATTAGCTGAGGAGGAGCAATCAGACTCAGATAAATGAAGGAAATAGACGAGAAAATGTTATTTATAATCAATGTTTATGTACATGTATGCAGATGACACTCTTGGGTTCCTCAGATCAGGTTCTCAAGAGAATAATGCGTCATTTCCATTTCTCCCACAAAAGTATAAAAGAAAGCTGCGCTTGAGCCCCAGAGATCAGGGTCTACAGGGTCTTGGGGAGTAACTTTCAAGTTAATGGTCTCTCAAGACAAGTGGAAGCATGAAAAGACTTAATCAGTGCAAGGAGTGTTTACAATGAAGGTCTTTAAACTGTGGTGGAAACAAACAACCAATGGGCTAAAAGAACCTTAACAAAACTCATGACAGTAAAAGTTACAGATACTAAAAATGTAAAAATGTGGCTTTGTTGTTTGTGATGCAGGATCTTTGACCTTTGAAGTGATGGTACTAAAACCAACCAGTTAACATTTAATGAATAAATTAAGAAAATACAGTGGTACCTACAGAATAGCTTCTTTGAACTGAACTGAACAAAACAATCAACAAACAAATTTTGATTTCATATGCTAGCTAAATGTAAAGGATGGTGAATATAGCAGCAGAAGAGGAGCCAAGGGCTGAACACTACAAACTATAGACTGATTATCCTTTTGTTCACCCAACGCAACCATTTGTAAAGTCCAATGCAAAGTTAACAACATTCTCATTAAAACTCAAGTAGCACCAATTCATTTATTTAACCAGTTAACCAAGTTAGAAGCACAAGGTGGAGCCTATCCTTCGTCCTCAAGTGTACTTAATGCTCTCAGCCTGGCCAGCTCTATAAAATTGTCTTGGTCTGTCACTGCACACTGAGTAAACTCTCCTTTTACAGTCCTGCTCTTCAATTTTATTATAGAAGTATTTTAATGCTTTGGTAATATTAATTTAAGAAGCTGTCGTGCTAACTAATCACTCTTGAATTCAAAATTTACCAACAGAAATAAAAATTCCAGATAAAAAAAACTGAATAAAATATGTAAGACTTTGTACGGTTGTCTACTTTTGCCCTCTTAAATATCAGACCATTTCTGCAGGGCTGTTTTACCAAACCCCAGGACAACCCCTGCAGGATATGTATGTTTCAGTAAGAAGTCTTAAGCAGAACAGAATAATAGCACGAGTGGCTTCCAGAGATGTTGTCCTGCATTACAACATAACCCAGATGCAATGTAAATTTGCATCTATTTTATGCTTCCTCACTCTGTGACCTTATTTAAATATCCTCCTTATCTTTATTCAGTAATTTTATTTCAGCCGTGTTTCTGATTATTTAACAAACTGCAGTTTAAGCTGTTCTATTTAACCTAATTTAAATGACATGCTTCAACTAGCCCGCCTTCATAGCTCGCATATGCTGTCCATATCATATTATCTCCAAGCCAGGGAGAAAGCTTTATGCCATCCATTCCAATTACCACTCAGATGTACAATGACAGCAAAATAATTAACATGTCCGTTTGAACATAAGCTGTGGTCTGCAGACCTCCGTGGACATTATGTAAAAAATCCTCAGGAATATGGAATATTGTCTGTAGTGTGGCTTTTTTTCTGCAGGCAGCAGCAGGTCCAGAAAGTTGTGTTTCAATCAAGCTGAGCAAGAATCATGTGAGGTTGGCAAAGTCAAAATTAATCTAAGATGATGGCAAGAAGTGCACTCTGCTGCCACATTTGAGGGGGGTAGAGTGAGGAAAAATGATTGTGAACATCACAGTGTTTGCAATGTGGACATTTGTAACACTTAAAGCAAAGAGGGGAAACATAAAAATCACTATCTGCTGGTTCATCTCGTCTGAACAATCATTCATGTGATCTACATTTAAACCTGGCAGGTGTATTGCTGCGACCTGAGTGAGTGCAGTGAATGAGGAGTGGTTCCATTTTCTCCTCCCTGTTGCTAGGCAATCAGTGGCAGAGCCAGTCACATGTATGATGTCATGTGGTGCTGTCACAGCCCTGGTTTTATTTTATTAAGTTAGCATTAGCCTTTTTCTTTTATTGTTGTAGAAAATAATCTCCAAATGTTTATGTTCAGCAAGATATTGTTGCTAAAAGTAAATCGTTAACTTCAGGCTATAAATAAACGACACCACATATCTCATTTAACTACTTGTTACTAAATTAATATAATCTCTGGTTCACTTAAAAGCATTCAGGAGTGGGCTATTTAATAATAAGAGATATTTTATCTGAAGTAGTAATATAAATAGTTTCTACATGTGGTATGAAAGAGAGAGCAGTAAAGTAGAATCAGGCTGTTACTGATCTTTGAAGTGACTGTAATATCACTAAAGTAAACTGAACTTGCTGCTGCTGAGTGATAGAAACTCCATTATTTTGCTGCACATGTAAAAAAAAAAAAATCTCAACTTACTTAAGAAATGTTGGTTGCTCATCCCATTTATGTGTACAGCCTCTGTAGACTGTCAATGTGAACACCCAGGTACTTCTACCCCTCCGCCACATTAATATAGTGCACTATCCCATGACAGATACAGGCTGTGTAGCCGTCCTCTTCCTTCTGAAGTTGATCACCTGTAACAGGGCGATATTTAGCAGCTGGATTTACAGTGAGAGAGCAAGAGGCATTTATTTCAACATATAGCTCCAAGGCCATGACAGTCACTGGCATGTCAAGCCTTCTCACAGCACAATCAATCACTCTCCTGTCTAATGACAATTGGCTGCCTTAAATACTCTCATCTGTTAAGGACTAAACCATTATTTTACTGTCAGTTGGGTTTTCCAAATTTTAACTTTCCACCAACATTTTACCATTTTCACATGATTAAATATTTTACCCTTACAGCTCAACAATCATGATAAAAATGCCCCAAACCCCATGCACAACAATTCCCCACACTCCCTTAACAACTGGCCTCTCCTGGAACCTTTAAATGGTGTCTGGACCTCTGTGAAGTAGTCAGATTCAAACGTCAAGGAAGGTGGTAGGGAAGCAGACTCAGCAGACATTTGGGGTTTTTAGAGGTGAGCAATTTATTTACAGTGGACCCCATCCTGCACGAAACTTAACAAACCCCCCCCCCAAGTAACTTAATTAACAAAAGTCAAACGTACATTGCTTTGGTAACACAGCTCACTAGTGATGTGTCCTGTGTGTCGAAGCGTCGAATCGTGTGTCGGGTAATCTCGGGGGCGTTTCTGTGAAGCGCGTATCGAGACTTGCTTTGATTACGTATGCAGTGACGTTCGAGGCCTCGCGGGCAGTCCGTACCACGTGACTGATTCAGGGACTGGTTCACCGGTTCGCGCCAGATTCGAAATAAAATGGGCAGAAAAACACAGCTGATTTCCCATCACACTGTGTTGTGGAATTGGATTACATACGTGTTACATGGTTACTTGAGCATTTCTTCTTCGATGGAACCAGGAAGGAAGAGATTTTTTATTTCATTTTATCTCTCCTAATAAAGTATGCACACAGTAATAAATATCACAAATGATAAGCACCATAATATAAATAAACAACACTACAGATCCTATAATCTGCCTTCTAATTTGTTTGCCTTCTCTCACCCCAACCGGTCGCAGCAGATGGCCGCCCCTCCCTGAGCCGGGTTCTGCCGGAGGTTTCTTCCTGTTAAAAGGGAGTTTTTCCTTCCCACTGTCGCCAAAGTGCTTGCTCATAGGGGGTCATATGATTGTTGGGCTTTTCTCTGTATCTATGAAGCGCCTTGAGGCGACATTTGTTGTGATTTGGCGCTATATAAATGAAATTGAATTGAATTGAATTTTATTATTTGCTTCGAGCCCTGTGTACAGGAGCTGCATGCTAAAAGATCTTTTGTTAAAAGGGTTGGCGTAATAAGCAAATGCTTCAGCCAATACCTTTTGATTAGCCTTGTCTCATGCTTTCTTGCTTTGTGGTAAATCTTTGTTCTGTCTTCACTGAGATATTTGAATGCTAATCAATAAACATATCAATCCATAATCTGATTTCTGTCTTTTAGTTTATTAAAAAGTGAAGCGCCAAATACTAGTTTGTGTCATTATCCAGATGTACATAAGCATGATTACACAGGTACTAGCGGGTTTTGATTATCGATTAAAATCGATTCTAGCTTGGATAACGTGATATCGATTCATTAAAATCCTGAATCGATTTTTAATATAAATATTACTACATTTCAACCACCACCAAACAGCTAAAACAGTACATGAGAGCAGGTACACCGATTCTGCACAAAGACGTAAACACTAAGCGCTGACACATCACAATCAGTGAGATGTCGCCTTTCTCACCAGACAGCACGGTCGGGGCTGAAAGCCGACAGCTCACTGATTCTAATCTAAGGCATCTGCTGTGATGCTTACACATTAGATAAAGTCTCGAAAGTGTCAGCTTTCTTTTTATAGTTATAAAAATATGCAAATGTACTGATCTATGATCTGAATTATACTATTGACTGACTGTCTGAGGCTAACAGTTACACAATCATACCAAAACTCTGTCCTGATAGTTTCCACTTTCTCTTTTGTATCACACATACTGAGACAATATTCGGGATAAATAACCAAGAAAACAATTTACTTATTCAGTTTAGAGGTTTACACATCATTATAATCACAGAGCCCGCTTCACTTTAATTGTCCACTTGATGGCGCAGTAGAGCAAATGAATCATCACAATGCTTCGAATCATGAGTCGCCCAATTGGGTGGAAAGCTTCAGTTCATCATGAGGCTTCATCTCACCATCACTACAGCTCACCTCTCCTCTGTCATCAGAGGCTGGCAGAGACTGACTATATATAGGGCCATCAATCTCCCTTCAATTATTCCAGCCAGTACCACTCATTTGAGCTGAGAGATCTAAAACTCTACATAGTTGACTAAAATTGACAAAAACCTTCTCACACTTCTAATTAGCACATTTACACAACTAAATGGCTGTATTGACAAAAAAAAGATTCAACAAATCCCTTCGGACCTGGAAACAAACAAAAGGAAGCATTTCTATGGTAAAAGAAACCCCTCCTCTTGGTTCAACCTGCTGATGTCATGTGTGATGTCATCAGCACTTTAAAATTAGGAAATGCTAGGCGGGCCTTTCCCCACACCTGACCTACATGAAGACTGAAAAGAAAGAACAAATGACTTAATCTGTAACATAATAAAATATAAAGAAAACTGAGTATTTGCCTTAATTTGCAGAATGTTTGATTTGCCGGCAACAGAATACTTACATAAACAAACCCGGGATAGTTAGTGCAGCTTTGACAAATGGAAAATCATAGCAAATAAATGCAGAGACAGAATAATGTGCAAAAGAAAAGGTCAGCACACATCTGGGACAAATGGAGAGCATTACAACTGCTCATCCACTTTGTCACGACCCCCCTGGGAAACATTTCCCCTGGAGAGGACACTGAAAAAAACAGGTGAGTTATCACATCTTAACAGACGACACAGAAATAGCTGAGCTGGATGTTTCATGTGTTGAGCTGAGTCACAGGGTTTGGAGCACTGACTCACTTCGTCATCGTGTTGTTTGGTCATAAAACGCACAAGAAGTTCAAGTCAACTTTGATATGACACAGGGATGGTCTAGGTTCAGTAAAGAGGGCAGGGGAGAGTAAAAATCTGTGGCACAGCATATAATGTTTGTTGTTGTCAGTTAAGTTCAGCTAGAATTGTTTTCATTAATTTTCTAAACTATAAAAATATCCGATAGCAAGAGAAGAAGCAAGTTAATAAAAATGTTAACGTCTCTCATCAGAAAATCTTGATCTTTTTAAAATTCCTTTTACTTTTCATTTTTACTTTTACAATTTCATTCTTCAGTTAAAGTCCACGAAGACCTGTTCAATCAGCTTTGCTTATTCCACCTCTTGCCACACGTCACCTTTAAAAAATCCTGAAAATGCCTCTGGCTAATGCATCTAGCAGGTTCTCTGGTCTTTGCTGAGTGCTTTGCAAATTGCTACAGAACTCAGTCACTGGTTTTTAGCTCTACCCAATCTCCTCAACCAAGGTTATTTTTGTCTGGGGTCCTTTTGTCTTTATTTGGGACGGTGCATGTTAATGAACATACATGTTAAAAAAAAAAAGTACATGAATGTAAACATACCAGATTATAGCCAAAGGCTAATTTCCATCTGTTGTCCAAAAAACATATCAAAAATGGACATAATAATTCATTAAAAAAAAGGTTTTTTTTAATTCAGAAAAAAGTCTGGCAGCTCAGTTTAGACTTGAGAGAGACAGCCAGCTCTCAGAAGACAACAATTGGTTTCAAATCTTGGCTTTCTTACTCCCCAGGTTTGGATTCGCCACCTTATTAACTCTTCAATTAAAGTTTTCTCTGCTGTGTTTGTAGCTTGCACTTGAATCTCTCACTGAGCATTCCCAGGAGCACGACAGCCTCAGATGGCAAAGTAGCTGCTAGGAAGGACGGCACTGGAGGTCGGACTGTGTGTGGAGCGAGGGATCGGCACAGCAGTGAGGTTGTTAACAAACAGCCATGAAGCTGAGCAGAGAGAAAGCAAATAGGTGATGAAATTAAAGGAAGATGACACTGGAAAACATTAAAAGCTAAATTACTAGGAGAAAAAAAGTTTTAGTCAGTCTAGCAAACAATCTACCAGAGAACAGTTGAGGAGCAGGAGTATGTGCACTGCATAGCGATGAGCTGAGAGGCAGGTGAGCAGGATGAGGAGATAATGAGCTAACTGCAAGCAACTGTGCAGGATGAGTGGAGCTGAGAGCCAGAATAACAGAGACCCCACCCAAATCACTGCACAAATGCACAAACAGGTGGCTATGAAAAACGCAGGGAAACAACGTGGAGGTCTTCTTGTGGTTAAAAATCCTCCCTAAAGCCTTGAAACAAAGCTTTCGAGGTGCATTTTTTAACCTTTGTTTGATCAGTGTCTTACTGCATAATTGCTACTTGGGGCTTCCGAGACGTTCTTTGATTTTACGGTTTGGTTTTTATCCTGACATGCAGTCAGGAAATTTTAGCACCTTTACATCTGCATCCTAATTTGAGTCAGTCTCTGGTTAAGATGGTTCCTATAATGCAATATTAATTTCAGAATAAGAACAAAATTGCTTTGAATAAGTTTTTGTGGAAGTTCTGAAATTATACAACTTCAGCAGAAAGTTGATTCATAGATTCAATAAAGAAGGATGGACCACTTGTGGCATTCAACCAATCACTTAGTTTCAGGCTTAGAGCATTCTGCCGGGTAACCACAACACTGTGCAGAGGATGTGAGATGTTGTCCATAAAGGGGAATTATTTATTTATTTATTTTACATCTCCTACATCTCCAATTAAGATTACTTAGCTGCAGAACTTATCATTCCTTTTCATTTAAGTTTGACATGCCTGTCAGAGAAGATGATTCTTTGACTTTAAGATGCACTGTATTGTAAACAGTATTGTCCTTGTAACTGACATTTTTTAAAACATTCTAAATGTTTTTATGCTTACAATCACAGTGTAGATTCTGATCATTTTCAATAACAAATTCTTCATATAATGTTAAAAACACAAGAAGGAGATGTGCAGAGGAAGCTCCGAGGCTCTGACTCTTGAAGAATAGCTATTCGCTGTAATGTGACTGAAATTACACTGACAAAAGTCTAGTTTTGCATATTTAAGCAAACCAGGGAGACACATTTATGTAAATGAAGATCTTATAATGATATGTAAAAATTAGGATATATTCAAGAGTATTCGATTTCTCTAAAGCACAGTAGGAGGTTGAATGTCCAATTAATTTAGTACTAGAACACCCTCTAGTGGCACACAAGCTCAAACAGGGCCTTCCTTCCTTGAACCTAAAGCACACCTACATTATACATGTAAATGGCTAGTGTTGACTTATGGATTTTTGGATTGTTGATATGAGAGATTAAATTGTACAACCACAGGTAGGATCCAAATTTTCCTTCTCCACAGCTTTTTCCTGATTTGTTGGGAAAAGCAATTTACAAAAATGTAAATATTTACTTCTATAGTTTGCAACAAAACCTTTTTCTTACTCTTCATCTTCTTGTTGGTCCCTTTATATCATAACAAATCATCACCTTCCATCTCAACATCATGTTTTAGGACATACTCACCCTAGTTCACGTACAGTGGGGCAAAAAAGTATTTAGTCAGCCACCGATTGTGCAAGTTCCCCCACTTAAAATGATGACAGAGGTCAGTAATTTGCACCAGAGGTACACTTCAACTGTGAGAGACAGAATGTGAAAAAAAAAAAATCCATGAATTCACATGGTAGGATTTGTAAAGAATTTATTCGTAAATCAGGGTGGAAAATAAGTATTTGGTCAATAACAAAAATACAACTCAATACTTTGTAACATAACCTTTGTTGGCAATAACAGAGGTCAAACGTTTACTATAGGTCTTTACCAGGTTTGCACACACAGTAGCTGGTATTTTGGCCCATTCCTCCATGCAGATCTTCTCAAGAGCAGTGATGTTTTGGGGCTGTCGCCGAGCAACACGGACTTTCAACTCCCGCCACAGATTTTCTATGGGGTTGAGGTCTGAAGACTGGCTAGGCCACTCCAGGACTTTCAAATGCTTCTTACGGAGCCACTCCTTTGTTGCCCGGGCGGTGTGTTTTGGATCATTGTCATGTTGGAAGACCCAGCCTTGTTTCATCTTCAAAGTTCTCACTGATGGAAGGAGGTTTTGGCTCAAAATCTCACGATACTTGGCCCCATTCATTCTGTCCTTAACACGGATCAGTCGTCCTGTCCCCTTGGCAGAAAAACAGCCCCATAGCATGATGTTTCCACCCCCATGCTTCACAGTAGGTATGGTGTTCTTGGGATGCAACTCAGTATTCTTCTTCCTCCAAACACGACGAGTTGAGTTTATACCAAAAAGTTCTACTTTGGTTTCATCTGACCACATGACATTCTCCCAATCCTCTGCTGTATCATCCATGTGCTCTCTGGCAAACTTCAGACGGGCCTGGACATGCACTGGCTTCAGCAGCGGAACACGTCTGGCACTGCGGGATTTGATTCCCTGCCGTTGTAGTGTGTTACTGATGGTGACCTTTGTTACTTTGGTCCCAGCTCTCTGCAGGTCATTCATCAGGTCCCCCCGTGTGGTTCTGGGATCTTTGCTCAACGTTCTCATGATCATTTTGACCCCACGGGATGAGATCTTGCGTGGAGCCCCAGATCGAGGGAGATTATCAGTGGTCTTGTATGTCTTCCATTTTCTGATGATTGCTCCCACAGTTGATTTTTTCACACCAAGCTGCTTGCCTATTGTAGATTCACTCTTCCCAGTCTGGTGCAGGTCTACAATTCTTTTCCTGGTGTCCTTCGAAAGCTCTTTGGTCTTGGCCATGGCGGAGTTTGGAGTCTGACTGGTTGAGGCTGTGGACAGGTGTCTTTTATACAGATGATGAGGTCAAACAGGTGCCATTCATACAGGTAACGAGTGGGGGACAGAAAAGCTTCTTACAGAAGACGTTACAGGTCTGTGAGAGCCAGGGATTTTCCTTGTTTGAGGTGACCAAATACTTATTTTCCACCCTGATTTATGAATAAATTCTTTACAAATCCTACCATGTGAATTCATGGATTTTGTTTTCACATTCTGTCTCTCACAGTTGAAGTGTACCTCTGGTGCAAATTACTGACCTCTGTCATCATTTTAAGTGGGGGAACTTGCACAGTCGGCGGCTGACTAAATACTTTTTTGCCCCACTGTACATATGATTTAAAGGTAAATAATGAAGAAACCCAGAAACCATACAAAAAAAAAAACAAAAAAATTTTTCTCTTGATTTTTACTTTTTACGAGATAAATCTTAGAATCTGGTATTGATTGGAAAAATTTCACGGAGGTTCATGGAGTTTTAAAATAAGTAAAGGAGGCCATATTCAAATAAATAAGGAAAGGTTCATTTTGTGTCTTATCTATTAGTTTTAGGATAACACTGCCTTTTCCCAAGAAAAACTCATGTGCGTGAAAAGGTTGTTTGTAGGTGATGACCTCCAGATTATCACTCTCTTCAGATCTCTTCCAACTGGTTAAATAAAAGGAAGAATATAATGGTGTCCCAAAGTGTCACAGGGGGAATCTAACCCATCATAGATTCAACAGCCGTCGATATCTGACAATTTGTGAAGAATACAATCTAATGAAACCATGTGGTTAAAAAAATAACAAATAGAAACAGAACATAAAAAAATATGGCTGGACAACGGAGGGTGCAAGAGGCCCACCATCCCTCAACCACACTACGGCATTAATAATAGAAAAATTACAAAAAATGTATCCTCCAAAATTGTGATTTTGTTGACCCCAAGAAAGTAAAGACAGGTCACCACAACACCAAGACACGACGTCTCTCACTATCTATTTGAGAGCAGTTTAGTAGACAAACTCAGAAATTCAGAAAATTGCATTAAAATAGTGTTGAAAGTCTTAGAAAACCATTTTAGATTCACTTTCTGCATTAATAAAACTGATCCTTAGTAAGGATACTTTATAGCATCTTACAACTTCTTCTCATAGTACAAACAGAAATGGAGCAGTGGAGGGCTGCAGAAATAAACACTCACTATAGTAATAGTCTGGTGTCTATTAAAGCAAATATTCAGTAGATATGCATGTCCAAAGATCCAAAAGATCACACTATACACTAACAGATTCCTATTCACATATTTAAAACTTTATAACTGAGTTTTTGTGTACAGACAGCAACAGAGCTCAGATCCAATGATTGGCACTGTCAGGCTGTTGGGAAGGATGACACTCCTCACTAATGGTGTTGGGGGCAAAGGGGGGAAATCATATTGCCACTCTTCTGGACTAGTCCTGGGGTCTTTTGACAGTTCAAACAAGTGTTACCGGCTTATCACAGATCCATTTAAGTTGCTCTAAAGTTATCTTGTTTTAATGTTTTGCCTGTAATGTCAGGCTGCAGACCCTGTAGGCTAAATGAATACACACTGCTGGAAAGCAGAGATAACAATACATGTAGGCCTGAAGCTGGTAACTTGCATGGAAAAAACACACAGCCTAAGAGCATTATACAATACAGTCAAACCGATCCTGTGTTGGTATGAATCGCAAACTTATGACCACCTAATGTGCCAAACAGATTTTTCTATAATTGTTCAACTAGGCCAGGGGTCGGCAACCCGCGGCTCTTTAGTCTTTATTTTGCGGCTACGGGTGGTTTGGGAAAATAAATTATAAGTATTTAGCTGAAGTGTATTTTATTTGTGTTTAGTTCTTTTTTTAACTTGTAGTTCTAAATTGGAAGATTATTGTGATTTTGAAATATAAAAATAAAATTATATTTTATTATTTGTAGCAGCTGTTCTCCACCGTGAACTATGTTAAAAACAAACACCGCTCACGCCTCACAGATGGCAGCTTACAGTCCTGCGTAAAGATGAAAGCCCCGATTTGCAGATGCTGTGCGCAGAGGTTCGGGACCATAAGTCCCATTGTAAACATATCACGGCAGACCCGACAATGTTTGAATGAACATGCTTTTCAGCATCTCTTTATTGACCGCTTTTCACACACGGTTGCTGTACCTATACAGCCGGCTGTAGCTTTTCAGCTCTCTTCAGAGAGAGCGCAGACTTTAAGGCAGCAAGGCGTGATTGCGGGTCCAGCTCAGGTGCGTCCGCCTCCCCTGCAGCGGCGCTGCAGATCACGCCCCACCACACACATTAACCAGGTAAAATACATATTTAGGCAGAATTTTGCAAATATCTATTTTTTTTAGCAGCATAGTGCTTTTTTTCCAATTACTTTTTAAAAGTCAGGTCAAGGCTCCAAAAGCCCAAAGGTGATATAAGGGTGGCGGCTCACAACAGTTTTTGTTTGCTGGATCATTTTAGTTCAGCTGGGTGTCTTTCCTTTTGTTATATTTCTTTAAGAGTTCAAAATGTGTTAATTATATGAATAAAATGTAATTTTCTCTGTAGCACTTCATGGATTTCATAAGCAACACACCTTAGTTGCTCTGTGGATTCTTTTAAAAAGCAGTTAAAAACCTTTCCGTTCAAACAAGCCTTTTGTTGATCTACGTATTTTATATTCTTTACATTATTTACATTTGATCTTTTACATTGTGTACAATGTCTATTGATTGTATTGTTTATTTTAATATTTGTGTACAGCGTTTTGTGACTGTCTGTGAAAAGCGCTTAATAAATAAACTTTACTTACTTACGTTAGTTGTTCACACAAAGCATAAAAGTAAAAAAACAAAAAACAAACCATTCAAACCAAATCTTCATTTTAGATTTCAAAAAGTATTTGCGGCTCCCAGTGTTTTCTTTTGCGTGGAAACCGGGTCCAAGTGGCTCTTTGGGTGTTAAAGGTTGCTGACCCCTGAACTAGGCAATTAAGGTGAAGCCCCACTGGCCCAATATGCAGGAGACCCTTTATATGTCACACCACTCTAATGCAGTAATGAGTATCAATGCAGTAGTACAGAATTTGTATTCTTTGACCACATAGTTTTGAAATTGTGATTATAGTTTGTGGATGTAAAACAGTCCCTCAATAGATGTCCCAAATTAATCCATAGGTTTGGTCACATCAACATCGGCACTTAGTTCAGTTGCTTTGGATCATTTTAGTTATGCACATCATGACTGCTTGTATATTAATTATATAAAGATACAAAGAGCAGTTGTGATGTGCATGCTTTGATGTTTCTTCTTTAAATGTGAGGGCAAATATGCCAACAGACTGAGTGTAGACAAAAATGTTATATAAGTGTTATGCTGCAAAGCTAGGAAACAAAAGTAATGGGAAAAAGACGGTTGACTTAAAAAAAATGTAAGTCCTGAAGAATTTTCATGGCAGGAATAAATCAAAGAGAAAATGTGCAGATGCCTTTAATTTAGTGCACACTTTGGAAGGCTGCAAAAACTTCAATAACTGAAGTGCACATAGTAGTTTCAATTTGTTTGTCTAAATTCCTGTTAGCAAATCAAAATCAAATTACTCCACTTATGAAATCTCACATTCTTATTTCAGCAAAAATACCGACACACCGATTTTCTTTGGAATTATTTGGTGCGAAATGCATCCAAATTGTTCAAAGTAATGCTAAATAAGATAATTTTAGGAAACGTTTTCAAAATGTGAGCCAACGTACAACAACCTCAGTTAAGTCGTTACTGCCTAATTTTGAACTGACTTAGTGTAAATTATATCACAGAAAATCTCTCAAACCATCACAAATGCTTCCACCAATCATTATTTAGTAACAGCAGCCTTAAGACGTCATTTTAATTTAATTCCTACATGAAAAAACATCCTTTTTTTTTTTTACTTTGATAAGTATGGATAAAATACCGATTATCTTGTTGCTCCTTGGTGAAATCGTGAGTGTGACTGACCTAAATGTAAACTGGTTATGAAAAATTACTCATTACTTCACCTCTAGAAAGAAAAATAATCAGAAATCTGTATCAACTGTGACTTTCATGTTTATTGCAAAGTAATACCGTGTTGCTTGCACATCACTTTTTGAAAAAATAGAACATGATGACATGACAAAGTCAGGAAAATAGTTGCTGGGGTAACGAAGGTAACCAAAATGCTGATCAACTGTGTGATAACAGTCCATTTTGTGCTTGGACAGACTGATTGCTATTGTCCAAGTAATCCCACTCCGTATGCTCTCAGTTCTCCAGCAGATGTTGAAAAATTCTTCATTCCCCCCACTTCCCCCCAAAAAATCTTATCTTCTCCCACTGAACCCCTGAACCCACAGCAAGCCTGAGCTTTCACACTGAAGAAGGTTGCATGGGTTCATTTTTAGGAGGTGATGGACACCATATTGTTGGGACTTAGGATCTCAATCCAATAACCATCAGGGTCCTGAATGAAGGCTAAGCCTTTCATTTTACCTGCAGGGGGGAAACACAACAGAGAAGAGGGGGTGAATATAAACTGTAAGCACTGAGTGGATAAAAGTTCAACTTCAGATTCAGACATGTGCAACAAAGACAGGCTGAATACAAGATAATTCAATTTCATATTAGTACAAATATTAAATATTAGCTATTAAAGGTTTACAGAAACCTGCTATCAACATGTCATTAAATTAAAAGTAATTAAAGTAACCCTGTGTGGAAGATGTAGTTACTTTAGGAATTATTGTGTGGAAAACATATTGTTTTACTACATAATTAACTCTGATTAAAGTATCATAACCCTGAACAAATATGTCACATCTTACCATCATCAGGCTTTTTAACAAAAGTGACTCCTTGCTCCTCAAACAATTTGCAGGCTGCATAGACGTCAGGAACTGCAATTCCGATGTGTCCTGTCAAGAGTAACGGAGACGGTGCTCAGACAGACACACGAGTATCCACAAAAAGCAGCAGACACAACACAAACATACATTATCAACTCAACACGACAAGAAAGCAGTTTTACCAAAGCCACGTGGATCCGAGTTTCCATTGTGATAACTCTGACTGTCATCGGACTCAGAACCCCAGTTACTGGAAGAACAGATTCAAGTAAATATTCCAACTTGAGCTTGGTTTGCTTTTTGATTGCTTACAACACTAACTTTAGGTTTTTGACTACATTTTAACAGCCGAGGATCATTTTTCACTGGATGAGGGAGATAACAGTTGAAGAAGATGCACACAATGCAATAAAATAAATTTGTTCCTGGTAGTATCTAACATCCACCCTTACTGTGTCAGCTCGAGGGTGGCTCTTCTTGAGAAAGTCCAGGCCGTTTTTTCCTTCACATCTGCAGGGATCTCCTTCTTGTCCTCATAGCCCAAGAAGAAGAGAGAGAAACGCATCGAGGGAAAGTCAAACTTTTGCAGGAGCCTGCAAGATATCGCACATCGGAGAGAAAACATTTTACAAAGTCAGGAAACGTCCACACAAACTTTGAAAACACATTTAACGATTTTATGTCTCTCTTTGAAGTGACAAATAAAAAGATGTAAACAAATATGACTCAGTTCAAGAGCTGAGTAAACCGAAGCCCGCACGGATACTCACGTCATTCCGAGGATTCTGGTGTAGAAATCTAAGGATTTATTTGGATCTTTAACCCTCAGCATCGTCTGCTGCATCATGAAATCCTAACACACAAACATAATAATAGATTAAGGACGAGTCTTCGAGGTAAGTAACAGTATAACTGAATTACAAAAATGACAGGGATGAAAATTAATGTTTCCTTAAACTGCAGAGGAATTCAGATTCATTCAACAAAAAACAAAATTGTCACGTTACATTTAGTTGCTCAAGAGTGGCGGGACTTCAGTGAGCAGAGTACAAGACAATCATTTTATATTTCTTTATGATGTTAAGCACTGTACATTTCATTCTTGTGTGAGACAGTCAGCCTCATCTCTGGCTCCGTTTAGCAACGTGACTGAGAAAAATTTGTATCCTGGCACTAAGCGGCGAAAAAGACCTTCAGTCGAACTGTACCTCTGTGTTACCGAGCGCACAAACACAGGCGGTCAGCATCATAGGGCTGAACGTGCCAGATTTGCCTGTGTTCCGTTAGATTTACTTCCTTATTTTAAATTCAAATAATTCATCTAACGATGACCCGAGTTTTTACTAGAATGTGGTCCAGTCCGCATTACTAAACTGTCGCACCATCACTGTGTAAACACAAAGAATGAGAAACTGGAAAACTCTTCTCTCAAATATATATTTGTTTGCTTGTTTATATTCATTTTGTTGTACTTCTTTTCAATTTCAGTTCAAATTAGATTAAAATCGGATAAAAACAGTACTGACATGTCACCGCGGACTTCTGTCTGTTCAAAAACAAACTTTTGTTTTCCACGCAGTGTGTCAGATTGTGTTATATTGATGTGGTTTTGTTGCTCTGTGGAGGAGAGAAATTTGGGTTTTTTTTTTTTCTTTTTAAATGACAGCATTCAGTCACAGCATGAAGTAAACTGAATCTTTACTCAGTGCTTGGGGTCAATCTGATCATTATGTATTTGATTAATTTAATTATTTTTGTTATAAGTCATACAAGCCTTACTGGTGGACAAACTGCCACTATGTCTTACACATTTTCAGTTCCAAATGGGACATCAGGCTGCAGGTGTTTAACATATGGATATGCAGGGATTCAAACAACCATGTGCCACCTGATTAGCTAAATTATCAGAGTTAATATAAGAAAAGAAAAATGCTGTAAATGTGGTAAAGTGGGCGTCTGGTTTTTACCCTCAGTATTGCTCTTTGACTGCATTTCACAGTTAAGTCCTATCTCTGTGCGTTGTCCTTCCTGTACCCTTCCTCCTTCTGTGTTAATGTTTCATATCTATAGAAACTCTACAAACACCCCAGCTGCAATATATTTCCCCAGATAGCATCACGGCTGCATTCATATTTCCGTCTCGTTCCAGTACTAGTAGTTCATCACTCATACAGCACACATTAAACCAACAAAGCAAACGTGGAAAGCCCCTGAAAAATGAAAGTGCCTTTTATTTCTCAGGTCAAACCTCATATTTTACACGTGGGAGCAAATAAACTTCAATTTCAAAGCACGTGAGTGCCAGCCAGAGCAAAAAAGTCAGAAACAGCTAAAGAAAAATAGAGGGAACCACTTAGTTCCGCTACACAATTAGGTTTGTTTCTGTTTGTATGTGTATTTACTGTCACTTGAAGCCATACAGACAGGAAGGTAAGTGGGCTGCAGCACGTTAACGTAGTGACTTCAAAAACAGACTGAGTGGAGCGAACAGCATCTATCCAGTGAATAACATGAACAGTAAGTTACTAAGAACTCAATAAATGAAATGCAGGGCAATGTGGGGTGCATTGCTACTGCTGAAAGGCACATATCTTAAAGCATCTTAAAGAATAAACATACGAATGATGACCCTCACAAAGGTCTGGGAATGAAACCTGTGAAGGATGAATAAGCTGTGTTCAACTGAATACATCTTTTGCTACTTCTTATATGCATAGATTCAACATAAAGTTCATTTGATGGCCTTTGGACTCAATCAAGACTATTGTCATTATGTTAATAATAAGCCCTTAACTATAAAGGGCTTATCATTAACTATTTATATATTATTTCCTATGCTGTTCTGTCTGTTAACCATCTTTAGGCTTCTCTAAGTCTCGAACTTTTCTCTGGTTTCCAGGTGCCGATTAAACTTGCATGGCACCATGCTGGCATTATTTCACTCTTGCCAACCAAAGATGCACTGTGGCTGAAGGCTGCTGAAATCTCCAGCCTGGCTGAAACCTTAATACAGGTAATTTAGTTTGCAGTTTCTCCTAACAGTTTTTCTTTAAGAGGTTTTCTCTTCATGAGAAAGCAAGCAGGGTTTTTCTTCCTCACTACAAATCAGAGCCTTTTACATGTACTTACATTGTAAACTTCATTCACTGCTTTTTGTACAGCTATAGTAATAATATGCGGTTGACATAAAACCCCAAGCCACACCTCAAACCACTCCTCACTTCCACCTCACACCTACTCCTTATAAATGTATGCTGTTTGGGAACCACAGGCTCAACAGTGGAGCTCTTTTTAAAACTCAAATGTGTGTCATTTCTGTGATTTACAACCAAAATCAAAACGTGGAACTACGAAACACGAGTGGGACGCCTGGTGAGCCTACTTGTTGGACAGCTTCCATATCTTGCGACACATGCTGACCACATTAGGTATTTCAATTCCTGCGGAGTATATTCTGGTCTCACCGCACCTAAATGGCAGCTTTTCTAAAAAGTACAGGCGGCTCTCCCATTACGCACAGACTTGTTTTACGCACGCCTTGGATGACGAGTTTTATGTTCATACGGCAGCAGCCACTGGAAGGTTCACCTAGAAAGGTTAACTTACATCCGCCTGTCATGAAACCACATGGTGTTTTGGTTTCTTTCTTTCTTTTTTTTTTTTAGGTACATCATAAACTAAAGTAACTTAAACCGTGTGGAAGAGAAACGAATCCCCTCCTAAAAGAGAGCAAAACCGCGATTTTGTGGAGGAATGTGTCCGATAATGGACGTAGCATTAAAAGCGGGTTAACCTGTTTGGGAGCTGCTATCCTGTTGGGTTTGAATTATGAATTATTGCCAATATGTAAATTTAGATCACCTCCATGAGGGGCTACAATGGTCTTACCTTAGTGATCGGGTCTCCATCTTTACACACTGCTGCCACAGCCTCGTCTGACAAACCTTTATCGCTCATTTTTGCTACAAGAAGCTAGAGTGCAGTTCGGCAGAGACTGACTGACAGGGAAAGGGACTAAGCAGAGGGAGTTCCAGGAAAATATACTTCCGGCACAAGATTTCAACATAAAAGGCACAGTAACCGAGATGAAAATGCAGAGAGGATCGCTCGTTTCCTGCTCCACAGTCTTTTTCTTAAAGCTTTGCAGGATTCACAGCTCAAAATAAACTTTACTCATCTTTAACCGGGACTCTGTGCTTCTTAGTGGTTCTTCCGACTGGCTTCCACTGACAAAAAGAAGATGTGAATAGAAAGTGGGTGGGACCAGAAGTGTGTTTCTAAGATGGGCATATTAAAGATATTTGTAGATATTTGACTGACTGACTGAAACCCAGCACCAGGAGTGCTTCCAGGAATTTTTAAATGTGGTGCCGATTAAAAACAGAATATTTACCCAAATCATACCTAAAACCGTGAGTGGGATTTTCAGGCTGGTGTTTTTGTTCATAAAGATGTTTTTATGATTTTAAACTTTAGAGACATTTCACATCATCATCCACCACTTTAATGGTGTATATGCTAGAAACTAAGGAAAAGCCAAAATTACACAAAGACAAGAGTGGCGACCATTTTCACTTTTGTTTTGCTTCAGTGATTTATTCTCTGCTTTTTTGCAGGAAAAATAACTCTGCAAACTCAAAGGATCTCTTAATTATTAAATAACACAGAATGTGCAAGAAAAGCAAGCTCACAGTATGAAGTATAATTACTCGAATAACTGTAAGTGAACATATAACACTTTTATTCTGAAAACAGACAATTAGTGTAATCTTTTAATCTTGACTGAAGTTCCTCGTTATGTAACAGACAAGGTTTATCATGTGAATATTGTAATTACCTTACATACTTCCTTATGCTCAGTAAACAGCTCACGCACAATAATTTAAAACCCAATGTAAATATTATTATACAAGTTTACTCAGTTCTGTTTGATTGTAGTTTATTGATGGCATGTTTGTTGAAGTACTTCTCCAGCACATTTCGATTGCAAGCTTTGATATGCATAAAACTGGCACCGATGTAATGTATCTGTTTTCTTTTAGTTACTATTATTTTCCCATGCAGCTTTCCAAAAATAGAAAAAGATAATCTTGGACTTGATTATCTCCCCCTATTTTACCCAGGCTTAAAAAAACAATAACAAAACAAAACCACACACATACACTGGATAGTTTGCCATGGAAATTACTTTATTTTAGACAGGCAGCAGAGATCTTTCACGTGAGAGAAGAGACAGGAGGCGATATTGACCATACACACGGTTCATCACAGCTGCACCATTTGGCTCTGGTGGATAAGAGATTTCTGTTAAATATAAAGCCACATACTGTAACCATACAGACAGAGCAGGGCTGACAAAACTGAAAAACAGCAAGAGTGCTTGCAGAGTTCCTGAGATAGTCTGGCTGTGAGGGAGATGGGGCTGTTGCCAGGCAAAGAGACATTTTCCCACAGATTGTAATTCTCAGGATTTTCCCTCCCCATCATTAACATTCTCCTTTGAGAGTTTTACAAAAAGGCCAAACATCCTTAATTCATCAATTTTCAAGTACAGAAAATCTTGCATTTTAGGTACGGAGTTTGAAAAATACTCAAGAAAGTGGTTTTAAAGTCCAGATAAAGTACAATTGGTGCTTTCACTCATCAGATGTTTGATGCTGACACAACTCCTGGCCATTTCCCCCTCTGGACAGCGAGTCTCTTTCTGACATGGCCTTTAGAGGATAATCAACAATTTAGATATTAAAGGCTATAAGAGTAAACATCTCTTGTCTCTGCTCCATTTCCAAAGTGTTGTAACAATGATGACATGTTTTTCTTTTTTTTTTTAAAAACCCAAAACAAAAACAAAGAGAGCATGTTCCCTTCCTGAATCCCAAAGTTTAGTCACCTCACCAGTTAAACACCAAGAAGGAAAAACAGTTACAGAGAAGGTGGGAAAGCCCTTTTCTACTAAGATGCTTATTCTCTTGCCCCAGAAGAGCAGGTGCTCAGTAACTACGTCCAAACAGAGTGTAGTACTGGGCCGGCTCCTTGCCGCTGACACACTTCTGTCCAGGTTGGAGGGTCTTCAGAGGAGTGAATGGGATACAGAGACTCTTGGCTCCCATGGACGGAGCACCAGGCTCCAGGTCCTGGTCCCTAAAAAAGATCAAGCAAATAGTCCTTCAGTGGTGGAAATTAAGCACTCTGAGCACAACAAGCAAACTGTGGGGGAATCACATGTATACAATACCAATATGTCAGACTTACTTAGCAGTGGTTTTCTTGATCCAGTCCTCGCATTCAATTCCTCCACAGAATGGGATCTGGACAATCTATCAAGCAAAGGAAAATATATGAGATCAATTATTTGCTCTGATGAGGAAAGACGGTGAGATGTCTGAGCTGTTGTGGCTTGTTTGTGTTACTCACCTTGCCCTGGTCCAACTCTTTCTGGAACTGCTCCATTGTGTCTGCAGCCACCATGTGACTCTTCAGATCATCTGAAGCTCTGACAAATAGACATTAACCAAGTGTTTACAGACACCATGTAATCTCACAGAATCTGTTTACACTTATTTATATTTTAACTTTGACACTTGTACCAATTATTAACTCCTCTAACAAAAAGCCCTGTGGTAGAACTGTCCTCGACTGGGGATGTGTCCATTTGTAACAAAACCTCAGTGTAGTACGTATAACATACTTTTTGAACAGGCAGTTCTGGATGTCCTCCAGCATGTTGAGCAGATTCTTCTCCACTTCAGCCTCTGCTATTGTCACCTTTGCTCCTGAGTCTCTCCTCACTGCGACACACTGCTTCTGCTGCATGTCTTTAGGGCCCACTTCCAGTCGGATAGGCACTCCCTGGATGAGAGACCCCAGCATACAGAACAAGGAGTCAGAAACCAAACTGACATCTGTTTTTTTTTCCAATTAATATTCTCTGCATCAGGTTAAAACTATAATAAGGATTATGATCGTGTTGTTAATGACCTTGAGTTCCCAGTGATTGAACTTCCAGCCAGGTGAGTAATTGTCTCGGAGGTCAGACTTCACCCTGATACCAGCCTCCTGCAGCCTTTGCAGGTATTTGGTGCACTGAGCCAACAGCACCTCCTTCTCCTGTTCTGGCAAGGTTGCGGTGATCCCACAAGGAATGATGACAACCTGGGAAAGGAAAGAGAAATCTTAGGCTAGCTGTTGCAGCATCGTTTACATCAATATAATAGAATAAAAAAAGGACCTTAACATCTTCATCTGTTACAAAAATAAAATCCCATGTGTACATGTGACTGAGTGTTCACCTGGAGGCAAGCCACTCTGGGTGGCAGCACGAGTCCCATGTCATCTCCGTGGACCATGGTGAGAACACCGATGGTCCTGGTTGTGATTCCCCACGAGTTCTGGAAAGCCAGCTGCTTCTCGCCCGGCCTCTTAGGGTCCTCAAACACAATCTCAAACATCTTGGAGAAGTTCTGGCCCAGATGGTGGGACGTAGCACCCTGAGGAAAAGGGGACTCTTGCTTCAATGCAATGTTTACTTGCTTACTTGAGCAAGAGGATTGAGAGAATAAAGCCAGTGTGTTACCTGAATGGCTCGGCCGCTGGCAGAGATGAATGCCTCCACGGTTGTTGTGTAATCTCCTCCTGCAAATTTCTCCTTCTCAGTCTTCCTCCCTTTTACCACAGGGATGGCCATTAGCTCCTCATACACCCTGGCATATAGATCCAGGATTTGCAGAACCTGCATACAGATGATGCATAAACAGCCGTCCAGAAACACTGTACTCGAATATGTCTGCCTAGGTACGACTATTTTACATTCTGTCATGTATATTACCTCCTCAGCTGCCTCCTCCTTTGTGGCAAATGCTGTGTGTCCCTCTTGCCACAGGAACTCTCTTGTCCTCAGGAAAGGCTGGGGATGTTTGAACTCCCATCTCTACACAATGGAGAAGAGATGCACACTAAACTGGGTGCTCTTCCATGAGCAATCTTGCAACCATTAACTAAAGAAAAGAAGGGAACACTGACCACAACGTTACACCACTGGTTGAGTTTGATTGGCAGGTCTCTGTGAGACTGCACCCACTTTGCATAGGCTGGATACATCACTGAGGTGAATAAAGAGATAAATGGGGTTAGGAACAATGTTAAATGTTTTAAAATTGATATGCTGAATGTGAGTCTGCATAGCTTTATGTTAACCAAAGAGCTGTGGTTCAGACCTGTTTCACTGGTGGGTCTGACAGCGATGGGCTCTGCAAGCTCAGTCTTTCCTGACCGAGTTACCCAAGCAACCTTAAAAAAAGGGAAACCAAAACTGTAATAACAGGGTATTGCACATTTACAGTTCTATATTTTTACTACTAGTTTCATCTTTGTATGATTATCTCACACACGCTCTTTCTGTAAAGAGCACTCGTCTGTTTGGCCAGCTAGGACTGACTGTTTTGACCTGCTGAGAGAATTTTTACGACAGCCACCTTAAATGTTAGGACTTGAACCTTTCAATTAACCACCTCCTGACATCACTAGGATATAAATGACGGAAGACCATAAAAATAATGACAGAGTCCCATTTATGGATCAAGACTGTGCTTGATCCATAAATGCATGCGCGAGCATATCATTATGATTTCTTGTAGCTGCCTATTTCTTTACTTTATGTTACCCAGATGTCCGTGCAAAGTCTCATTTACCTCTGGAGCAAAGTCTGCAATGTGGGACTTCTCCTTCTCCAAGGCTGCCTGAGAGACAAACATAGGGAAGTAGCAGTTCTCCACACCCAGTTTCTTAATTTCCTTGTCAAAGAAGTCTTTAATAGACTCCCAGATTGAGAAAGCCCAGGGTCGCAGCACATAGCAACCGCTGACGTCATAGTACTCAATCATCTCAGCTTTAGTGATGACCTGAGGAGGACAAGAGAAGAATATTAACAGAAGATTTTGACTGACATAGCAAATTGTGCTGTTGGAGTAAAGGGTGATACTCACCTGAGAGTACCAGTCAGCCAGGTTCTCCTCTTTTTTGGCTTCCAGACCCAACCTGACAGGAGATATACAAATGAGTAAGAGTTATAGAAACATTTCGTAGGTCTTTTAAGCACAATTTATTGTTAATCATGTGTTTCTTTGACAGAATTTCATTTATTTTCTTCACAAATTTGAGAAAGCGGTGATGAAGCACTGACAGAGAAACACGAACACAACAATCGGGTAATTCTTGGTTAGTGATCACTGCTCCTGAGTGCACAAACACAAGAGTAATGACTGCAATTGCAAGTCAAGTCAAGTCCATCATGCTGCTTAAAGCAAACTGTATTTCTAAAGCTAACTGACAAAGCAGAGCCGGAGCATGAGGGCAAAATGATAATCCTTTTTTTTTTTTTTTTTTTTTGGCACAATGACACTTTTACTGCCTGAGGAACAAAATCTACTTTCTATATTTCCATATAGACGTATATAAACCCCTTTCTCTCCCAGCAGGTCTCCAATTGAGAGCTTCAAGTGTGCAAAAAAAAAAAAGTGCGAAAAACAAGACTACGAGTCTAAAACCATGTTAGTATCAAGGCTTTGTACTCACAGTCTAGAACTTTAGCTTTAGCATGCCAACATGGTAAGCATTAATTCAGTGGGTTAGCATTTAGTAATCCTAAACACAAAACACTGCTCAGGCTGAGGGGAGTGTCAGAGCGACTGTCAGGAAACAATTGCTAGAAAATGCAACTTATTTAAAAATGTAGCTTTTATTGAACCATATGGCAATTAAAAAAAAAGAAAAAAAAGAAAAAAATTTACATACAGGAGAATTTTAAACATTTTGATTTGTATCATATTTGCCATTTATTACATTTTTAAGTAATATGTATTGTAAATATATATTGTTTGGGTGCATCAAAAATGATGCACCAGGCGTTAACTCTCCCCCTAGCCCCTTATTTACCACTCCCTATATTTAGACATGCACTATTTGTTTTATTGGGGTAACTTTTAGGCACATTAAATGTAGTGTATTATACAGTAAACAAGGGGCAAATTCAGACAGAACCTATAATTATTGTATTATTACAACAAATTCCATCACTATACGTCACTAAAAGCCAAAAATATCAACCTCTTGATGCTGTGGTGATCATAGAAAACAGATATTTCAATCTGGACCAACCATGGCAACAGTGCCCTCTCTTGACAAACGGCTAAATCATGAATATTAAGAAAATTAGTAATGTAGCACCATCTTAAAGCCAGTAATTTTAAGACCGACAGCATACAACAGGCACTGAATATGCAGGAAAAAGCAACCACGCCAGACTCACCGAATCTGATTTCAAAAACTCTCCTCAGTCGGTAAGAAACAGCAGCATAGGCTTGTGCTTCAACCATCTTCGGTTTCCAAATCAACACACCCAAATACCTGTGTGTAAGTGTGTGTGCGTGTGTGTGTGTTTATTGTTCTAAGGCAAGACACCTGACAGGAAGCTGGTGGTGTTCATACCAACTACAGTCCTGCTTAAAATGTACTACTGGGGCGATCGTGGCTCAAGAGTTGGGTGTTCGTCTTGTAATCGGAAGGTTGCGGGTTTGAGCCCCGGCTCGGACAGTCTCGGTCGTTGTGTCCTTGGGCAAGACACTTCACCTACCGCCTACTGGTGTTGGCCAGAGGAGTAAAACCATTCAAATATATGTTTACCAAACAGTGCATCTTCTAATGAGCTCAAATCAGATGTCTGAGAATGTGACCAGGTGTAAATGCTTTAATTTAACTCTCCATTTATTATCAATTTTCAGCAAATTCAAGGACAACCAACTGCAGACAGCTGTGCTATTTCTTTTACAAAAATCTGCTTTCTTCCCCAATAAATGTTTCCCCCACTCATCACAGTCAGATGTACCCAAAACCCAAAGACAAACAATAACTTGTATGCAATGCAAACAGTAAAATACTACAATGTTTCTCCATATTCAATATTCATGGTATTGCATGTAATAAGGATTATCATTTTACCTGAAATCATATCAGAGTTGTTGTTATGGAGACCCATTTTAAACCAAAAACTGTGTTAGCTGGAAATTGAAATCTAAATTTAAGCCCGAGCTAGTTCATCTGCATTTGGAAATATGTGAAGAGAGATGGGTGAAGGAGTACTTCCAGTCTCTCACCGTGTCTGTTTCTTGGGTCCTTGACCCTCTCCTGCACCTCCTGCTCCTCCGGAGGACTCCTTGCTCTGGCCTCCTTTGTCTCCTTTACCCTTCTTCCCTCCTCCTCCTCCACCCTGTTTCTCAGACTTGTTCTCCTTCTCCTTGCGGTTTTTGTCCTCTCCTCCTGTACCTCCAGCAGCAGCCACCAGTTTGTAGTCTTGTCCAGTGAGAGTCTTGTACTTGCTCTTCACGTCCAGCAGAGTCTTCACAGCTTCGTCCACCTGGTCCTAAAAAGGAGATGTGATTGTTTATGTTTATGTCTGTGCAATTTTAGTTGTATTTAATGCCACTCTGTACGTTCTTACCTTGGGGGCCTTCTCAGACTTTAGCTTCCTCACCAGGTCTCCCTGCTGGGACACCTGTGAGAACAGCTCCTGGGCCTGTGGAGAGGAGTTAGACTGAGTGGAGGCTGAGCTGGCCTGGGTTTGGGTCTGGGCTGGGGTAGCTGGGGCTTGTAATCCCGGTTTGTAATCTTTTCCAGTATTCTGTTTGTACTCTGCCTTCAGAGCAAGCAACTGCTTCACTGCAGCATCTACTTGATCCTGAAAAAGAACCAATAAAAGGAGAAACATCAAGTCAAAGTCAACACCTCAAGGACTACTGAGAGCTACAAAGCCTCAAAAATTTAGGCAAATGGTAAAATCTCACCTTAGGAGCTTTTTCAGCCTTCAGTTTTCTGACCAGTTCTCCTTGTTCAGCGACCTTCTCATAGAGGTCATTGGTGGAGCCATTCTGGACTGGAGCGGGTGCTTTCTGAGGTGGGGGCGCTCCAGGCTTATACTCCTGGCCTGTGATCCGTTTGTACTCTTCCTTCAAAGCAAGCAGCTGTTTCACTGCTGCATCAAGCTGGTCCTGAAGAAGATGAAACAAGGAAACTGTAACCCAATTTATTACGATGTTTAGGATTTTTGTGGGTAAAAATATTCCCATTCCAGTGCATGGTGAATATTGTTTTCCCACAATTTACATGCTGGCGACAGCAATCTGTTTTTCTATCAGGTGTCCGATCATTGTATTACCTAAGATTGGTCACGCATTTTTGATGTTAATTCAGACATTTAGCAGTTTTTGCCTATAGCCTTGTGTTCAGCTATCACTCTGATCAGTACAATCCCTCTGGATTACCCTCTCGCAGACAGCAGTTAGAGGAAATAGGTAATTTGGTAATAGTAATAAAGCAAATACACACATTTTTAATATAAGCACTGTTATAATTGTGTGAAACAAGTATGTTAAGCACAATTACTGCAAAATTAATTTAAAACCCTAAAACAAAGTTAAAGTAGTGCAGAAAATGTGTGCAAATAAAGACAAAGCACTGTCAGTTAGGGTGTTTGTAAGAAGAGTCAGAGAAGTAATTATTTTCTTTTTCTTTTTTTAAGTAGTGACACATAATTCATGCCAAAATAAGAAATAATCAAACGTACAATTATCTGTACCAGCCCTGTTACCAAGAATAAATCTAACTGGTTCTGCACTGAAGCCATGATTGGACGGTTTGTTTATTTTAACACTTGTGTGTGTCTGAGTAACATTAATAAGTATTAGTGGTTTCAGACTAAGTAACTCCAAATTTCTGACATCCGATTTCCCAGGTAACCGGAATGTGGCATATGAATAAGGCAGGAATTTTTCTACTGTCTGTATTCATCATGCATCTGAATACCTTGGGGGCTTTTTCCGACTTCAGTTTCCTCACTACCTCTCCTTGCTGTGCAACATGTTCATACAGGCCCGAAGAAGAAGAAGGTGGCGAGGAAGAAGAGGTGGCAGTCACGGGAGATGAAGCAGAGGGGGCGGGTGTGGCCATCCCTGGTTTATAATCCTGACCGGTCAGCTTTTTAAACTCTGCCTTGAGAGCGAGGAGCTGCTTTACTGCAGCGTCAATCTGGTCCTGGTACCATTAAAAGTGATCTTATAGTAATGGGTATTTCAGAATAAGCTTGACTGTCATGCAAATGGCACGAGGAGATGGAACGGTCACTGGACAAATGTTGTGGGACATCACGAGGGAAGGACCAGACAAGTGATTTTTGACGCAAGAATTCAACGGATATAAGATGGGACATCAAAAACAAGCGGACAAACAACGTGGGGCGTAAAACGATGATCTGACAAACAGATGAGGATGTGATTATGGATTGGAAAATGCCCTTTACCTTTGGTGCTTGCTCTGCTTTCAGTTTCCTGACCAGCTCGCCCTGCTGGACAACACGAGTGTATGGGCAGGATGTGGAGTCTGAGGAAGAGGTAGGTGGGGCTGGCGTTGAGGCAGGAGGAGCCATGCCTGGCTTGTATTCCACACCGGTTTGCTGCTTAAACTGCTCCTGCAGATAAAAAACAGATGAGACTGTCAGTATTTTTTTTTTTTTCAAGCAAAGCCCTTTTTGAACATCAACTCCTGACAATTTCAAGAGAATCTGGATTTAGTATTTGCCAGAAGGATCACTTCAGCACATGTCTTTATCTTTATAATACTTTTATTTAAAGCCAGCATACCTTTAGAGAAAGCAGCTGCTTAACAGCCTTGTCCACTTCATCCTTGGGAGCTTTGGCAGCTTTGAGCAGGCGGACAGCTTCGCCCTGTGCTACAATGCTCGAGAACAGGTCAGCTGCTGGGGCTGAGGCTGGGGCTGGCACAGAGGTTTTAGGAGCCTCGGCAGGGCTGGCAGGCTTATACAACAGAGATAAAGATGAAGAAACTGTCAGTTTCCAGTTTATCCAAGATGTCTCAGATTTTTATCCCATTTTATTCCAAGCTTGCATGCTAAGCTGATGCCCTGAAGGCCCTAGATGCCAGGGAATTTTATTTATTTTCTTTTATTTTTAAAAAGACGCTACAAACATAAATATTGTTAGCCTACTGTTGCTAACAATAAAAAAAGAACACTTGATAAAACTCTGAAGAAGTAAAGAACCAGAAAAGTGTTTTGACTTAATAGTTTTAGCAGATAACCATCCATTTATCTTTTATCCATAATAATTAAGACAGGTATAGGCAGGTTTGACTTTCCTTTGGTGTATATGCACACACACACACACACACACACACACACACACACACACACACACACACACACACAATACATTCTCTTCAAAAGTAGGAATGAATAAAATCCACATAAAATTCCCAGAATAAAATCCTTCACACCCTGTGTGACCAACAAGTATAACAGAAGGAGGCTAGCTTTTCACTAATATTCAACTTTTAAGCTAGAAGCTGTCAGTTTTCAGTCAATAACAAACAATAATATAAAAGCCCGACTGGTAGCTTTCAAACTGGGCCTGAACCTTGTTTAGTTTTCACCTATTATTAGTCTAGCATTTGCTTTACTGGTTAAACCAGTTAGGATTCACAGGGTAGGTTCCTGCTACTGCCACTAATTGTACTGTGCTTTTTGTTTCCGTCTTAGTACATCCTATGCAAACATCAGAGTAATTCAGATGAGTTTATGGTTACAGTTGAACAGCAAATGTCTTTCATACAGGAACATTTGGCGTATAATTGCAAACCCCTTACTGAATACTCACTGTGTTGTCAGAAGCCTGAGTCTTGCTCTTTTCCTTGGATCCAGCTGTCGGCATCTCCTTAGTGTGGCCATCTGGAATGTAGATGAGCACACAAGGACTCTCCTTACAGCTGTTGGGACTGCAGACACAACCCCAGTTAATAAAACAGTAATACAAAAAAATGGATACATGCCCAAAAGGTGTTTTGGTACTGAGCAGATTCGGGTTTTCACTTCTTAACCTGAGTGGCTCATAAGGCTGGTCACAGATGTAGAAGCCCCGCCTCTGGAGCTGGATGATGTCACCTTTCTTCAGGTTCTTCAAACAGGGGTCACCAAGCATCTTTTCTTCCAACTGAGATCAAAAACAGCTAATAAAATAACCACATCCATGCAGTATAATGCACACACAGAGCAAATAACTGACCTTGCTATGTTTATTAATGTAGTCCTTGAAGTTGTCGTCTTTGGTGATGACAGCTTTGGAGATGAGTGGTTGATAGTTGACGCAGATGGCCGGCACCGGGAGGGAATTGTTTGTTTCAGCCAGCCATGTGATCTTTGTTGTCTTCTTGTAGTCTTTGTTGTCCAGATTCAAGCTTGCCTTCATGGACAAAACCTTTCCATCAGCCCCTCTAAGTGATAAGAAAGGGCGACAGCATGAACAGATCAGAGGGAATTCTGATTCTTAAAAGAAATACAGATCATCTAAACGATGGTCATACTTGTTGATCTTGGTGATGATGAGGTTGCCCCAGTTGATAAAAGTAACCGTCTCTCCCTCTGTGAACGTCTCAGCATCGGCTCCTTCAATCAGAACTCTAGGACCATACCAAACCTCCTTCATCCCAACCTCGGCATTCTAGATAGGCACAGAAATGGCATCAGCTCAGTAGCACTGCAGCAAAGCTACATTGGTGAGTATGCATGACTCATGCTATAGTCAAGTGACATAAACTGCAGTTCCTGGAGTGGCTGGTTTTCAAGTAAGGGAGAGTCAGTCCTCATAGCAAAAGATGCTGAATGCTATTAACTGAGATTAGGGATGCAACGATACCAATTTTTTCAAACCGATACGATACGATACTTGGATCTGAGTACTTGCCGATACAGAGTACAAAAAACGATACTTCTACCACACACACACACACACACACACACACACACACACACACATACACACAAATACAATTAATTGGAAGACAGGTTTTATTATATTCCCTGCCGATAAAAAATAAAATCTTAATAAAAATGACCACAAAAAAATTTCAAGTGAAAAATAAGCACTTCTGTTAAATTATTGCAGAGTCTCCACATTGTAATTTTACAAAACATCACTGAACTATTGGCACTGTCTCGAGCTTTCAGAATAATAAATAAACACTTCTGTTCGGAATAAAATAAATACAAATTAGGTTTGCGAATAAAATAAACGTTTAAATTATTGCAGTGTCCATATTGTAAACAAACAAACAAAATAATTATTATTAAATAAATAATAAAATATAAAAAATTAATTAAAAAAAATTAAATTAATTAAAAAAGTAATTAATAAATAAAATAATAATTGGCCCCCTAGTGGCCAATCTAAAAAACTACAACAGAAATGACATGCCACCCTCTGATTAATGAAATAAGTTGGTATCGGTTCATGGTATCGGTTAACTTTTACGAGTATGAGTACACACACATTTTACAGTATCGGCCCCGATACCCGATACCAGTATCGGTATCGGTGCATCCCTAACTGAGATGTTTCGGCTAAAAACCAAGGTGCTCTTCCCAAAAGAGAGTAACACAAGACATGTTAGAGCTAAAAAGATTTTTAGGAATAAAATCAGTTACAATGAGATTTAAATGACAGCTGTTTTAATGGGACAAACTGGACAAAAATAAGTAAGTAATCAAAATTGGCAGCAAGCTGTTAAAAACAAACAAACAAAAAAAAACCCTCAAACCTTGGGATGTTTGGCAATTTCCTTCATCTCCTCTGTAGCCTCTGGGACAGACACTGGCACCACATAGGAGCTGGATAGAGCTGTGTACCTGGGAGCTACCGGGTCTATAACCTAAAACACCAACAGAGAGAGACACAAATACACACGCAGAGGTCAGTAAAAGAAAAATCTGCACTTCCCATACAAAAAGCTGAGTAATGCAAGAAAAAAGCAAAATATGATGCGACTTTGAAGGCTTCTCCAAAAAGAAACAAAAATCTGGACAGAGACGCTTCAGCTCAGTAAGCGATAAATAAAACTAAGCCAGAGGAGGGAAAAAAAAGATGATTTTAAGAGTGAATAATGACTGTATGCAAGTTGGGAAACAAGCTTTTATTCAGCTGCTTACTCAGTCGCTATCCGCTTCCACTATTTTACCAGCCAGCCTGGATGTAAATGACAACTGAAGGATTTGAAAAAACGTGTTCATAACTGATTATAAAGTATCGTACACACACTTTTCATGTTGTTCCAAAAAGTTATTTATTGAAGATCTAGTCATAAAAGTCACCATTTCTCACAGTTACTACTAAAAAAGTTTGGAGTCATTTTTAATATAACAAAAACATTCAGAAAAGTTGCAACCATCACTGATGTGCTTCAGTGGCACACTGGTTTCTCTGATGCACGTTTACCATGTTAAAGATCAACAACTTTGGTTGATTAAAATATCAGCCCTTGTGGGCTTGAATGTAATCTTAAAATGGGGAGAAAAAAGCAAAAAAACTAAACAAAACATGGTTTTGAAAGTTGTCAGGGTAACAAATCACATATTATTTTCATAAAAATCAAGATTTCATACACATTCTGTATGAAGCCCTTTACAAACTGTCTTACCAATATGTACCATTTTACGAATCTGCCACTGGAAGACCTGTGACCTGTTCCCAAATTAAAGACTTGGGTGTTCTCACTCAGTAATGCATCATTAACTATATGAAAGGGCAACTTCTTTATCACAAAAAGTACATAAATAAAACTGAAGTGGCGTAAAGGATGAAAAAGAGACAACAGATTCATAGGAAGATAAAGACAAACTGCCTCTTTGGTTATAAACATGCTGTTCAGGGCAGTTAATATGGAATATATTGAAGCATTTCCTGTATCTTCAGTGAACATGCTTTAGATTTGACATTTGTTCAATCTGTGTAAACATGTATAGAATAAAAACAACCATATTTACTTTACTCAGAATGTTTGGGAAGGGAAGCCAACAGTCACGTGACCCTAAATAACAACTATTTTAAAAACTTTATTTTGTATCGACTTAAAATTGTCTGTTGCATTGTGCCAACCTATTGTTTGGGCTGGTAAAATAGCGCAAGCCATTGGTGGGCTTTCAGATTAACCAGCACATGATGGAAGCAGGGAGAGTGACAATGAGGAAGAGCAGGAGGAGCAGGAGGTGGAGGAGTACCTTCAGACAGCTAACGGGCAGCTTGGAAACAGAAGAGTGAGATGCTGTTTAATGTCAGATACGATAGAGGAAGAGAGAGAGAGGAAGAGACAGACACATTTACACAGAATGATCCATTCACAGAACTTATCCTTGCTGCTTTGTTACACCCTCCTGATTTGGTTTGTGTCTTATGTCAACGTCCAACGTCCTGACCACAAATGCATGTATGAATAAAATAGTGAATTATTATTTTCAAATGGACGACAGGGAAATCAAAACAGGGGAAGCAGAAGAGGAAGTGAAAGCTGAGTGATGAGAGTAATAAGCAACTGAAGAATAAACTGTGGCTAATATGGAGCCTACTTTATTTCACTAAGCTATCCATTACATTCAATAAAAGAAGACTTATTCTGCTCATTCTGCCTTGTTTTATCTACCAGTGGTGCATGACCCATTAAACATGTGTCTCTATGATGTCAGTAATTGTGGATATTGCTGATATGGTCATCAGTTTGCTGTCAGCATATGCTGTTAAACTCTGGCTGCCCCTTATTAACAGAAATCAGAATAAAGCTTATTTAATGGAGGGTCAAGAGCTACCGTGGGTGAATTGATTAGCTACATAATGGTCGAGTTTAAGATGAATAAGGATTATATTGGATTATTAACCATTTAAAACCACTGCAGTACAGTCCAAAGATACAATACACACCTAGAAATCAGCTTTGAAGTCATGTTTTGATTTTACACAATGTGGAAAAATGGCTACTATTCAAAAACGCCTAAAAATAGCAGGTATATTACTTCAACAACAGGAAAATATTGTAGCCTTGTCAAACAGACCAACAGTGTAGAGTTCCTAAAAACTGACCTAACCTGTTCTGGCACATAAGACTAAAGCACACAGTGGAATCACATTCACTGAGATTCATGTGGTCCAAAACAAAAACTGAAAGTGATCATTAACAAATATGTAACAGGTAACAATTAGTATTATTACTATTATCATTATAACTCATCACCAGAGACAGAAAATGTGAGATTTATTGTGTTTGCCATTAATGCCCTATTTCTAACTTGATTTTGGTTGAGTTTAAAACATAAGTAAATAAGTAAAGCTAAATCAAATGCTTTCAAACCTAAATGCCTGCAAAGACACTAGGATGGAATGGTAGGAACAGTACGAGGCACCGGTGAGTAAATTGTCTGTTAAAAAGCTCCATATTTGAAGATTTATATAATAAAAGGTGAATTAAAAGCAGACGGCTGCTCACAGTTACAAAGTCTTGATTAGCAGAATAAAATTAGACAAAACTCATCTCTTAAATACCTGTTAAAAAACAAACAAAACAAAAAAAACAGCCACCTTAAAACATCCCCTTGCTAGCATGAAGAAAGTTTATGAGAATAATGTAACTATCTGACAACTGCGAGGAGCAGCTGGTTAGTTGAACATGCACATGAGACCTTTGCAAAAACAGAGACAGCTGTCTTTAAATCGACCTCACTGCGACATGATCGCTGCCAATTTGTAGCTGTTGAATTTAACCACCCTTGGATATAAATCCTTGTATAGGTCATAAGTTTAAAACTGACTTTGTTTTTTGTTTATTTTTTGAGAAAGAAAAACTGCTTTCACTTTCTTTACATTTAAACTGATGGTTCACACCTTCTTCCTGACTCTGGGATGAAGCAGCAAGTGCCAGCAAGGAAGACCACACAGAGGAAGCAACACTGACGTCCAGACAGTTGAAAATGAAGACATCAAATCATGAATACCAACATATGTGGGACGTGAAATGAAGCACCTAGTTTGGTTTTTCAGGTTTTCGGTGTTATTGGGGTTAATAAGCAGGCTGAGATTCAGGTAATGAGGCAGGAGAGGAGGTGGCAAATGAAAGCATTTAAGAGAATGAAAAGAGCAAAGCCATGCCAGCAGTGAATTTGCAGAGCCTGTTTTTTACTACAGATCCATTCATTACATATACTTGAACGCTGGTAGATTTACACTTATACCTCTATGCTCACATGTGACATCTCTAACATATAAGTCAGGTTTTGACTGAAGAAAAATCCAAAACTAATTCACAAAGCAGGAAATAAAGTTATTTTGTGTGCAATTTAATATATCAAGCTTATGTTCACTGTGCTCATATAAGCCCAATAAATACATTTACTTGTGCTGCTGCAGCAAAGCTAAACAGGCTTTAACAACAACTGATTAAAATTCATGATCAGAAACATTTTAAATGTTCTACTGACAAAGATTTAGACACAGATGAAATATAACAACATTTTAAATTTACCTTCTTATTGAAGGACCAGATCTTGTCCCACTCCATGTTAACGACAGACCTTGATCCACCCTAGGGGGGGAAAAAAACAGGGATTAAGAAATAGAAAAAAAAGGCATATTTTTATTTAAGAATATACTCATTTGCATCAACATCATCGACAGATTATTGCATCTTTTTTAAAATGCACCTGGGCTGCTATGAACTGCTTCAGACCCTCCACAGTCATTCCTCTTCTCAGCACTCCTCTGACAGTGGGGAACCGAGGATCATCCCTGAAGGACAAGACCCCCCCAAAAAGTCAAAAGAGCACTTAAAGGGAGAGGGAGATAAAAGCAAAACAAACTAAGCCAAACTCACCATCCATCAACATATCCCTGATCAACAAACCAGGTGAGCTTCCTCTTGGAGAGCACCGTGTTGTTGAGGTTGAGTCTGGCGTACTCCCAGACGTAGGGCTTCCTGAGGCCCAGAGCATTGATTATCCAGTAGAACTGCTCATCACGATCATGATACTCAGTGGTCCTAAGAGCATGGGTAACGCCCTCTAAGCTGTCCACAATGGGGCAGGCAAAGTCATATGTTGGGTAGATGCTGAAAGCAAAGAAGATGAGATGTATTATCAAACTTAATTATCTGAATGTGCTCAATTTTTACCACAGACACACGGCGTGATTTGTTCCAAGGTACACAAAAACACAGCAAATTCAGAGTGACTTCTGTTATGCTCAACAATAAAGCCTTCACTGACCGACTGCTGCTGTAATGACCAACCCGTTAACTCAACTTGAGTGGTCCAGTCAACTTTAGAAAACATTTTAACCCTTTCACGCATAGTGGTCACTACAGTGGACGGCTATTCAAAGGCTTTTTCCTTATATTTGTGTCAGTGTTGATGGTATACTTGCACATAAACCACTGCATTGGACACTAGAGGTGGGAATCACCATACATCCCACGATACGATATTATCACAATACTTAACGCACGATACGATATTATTGCAATTTTTTTAAAATATTTTGTGATATTCAGATTCTGTACATAAAGGTAAACTTTATCAATATTCATTTTATCTAATATCAAAGTCTCACACTCAGTCTTTCTCTCATTTCAGTTTTATTGTTGACAAACTGAACGGTTTGTATTACAGTCTAGTCCAACTTAACTGAATCAACCATCTGGTACAATTATAGCTATTCTGAACTATGCAATTTATGAAAACTATGCAGCCCCTTCAGCAACTGAAGAATTTGAAATTAAATTAAAACAAAATATAATTTTACATTAAATAAAAAAGTTTTAAACTTAATTAAAATAAAACATGTCTTAAATTAAAATAAGTAAACTGTCATGTTTATTGCTGCCAAAAAAAAAGTTAAACACATTTGGACAGTGAAGGAATGTCAGGATTCTTGCTCAGTAAAAGGATCAACATGCTCTGAAGTCAGAGCACAAAAACCTTTTTTGTAACAAAATATCGATTTCTGCTGTCCCTGTATCGATACATTATTAGCAAACAAAATATCACGATACTACACAGTATCGATTTTTCCCCCACCCCTATTGGGCACTGATGTGTCACTCCATACACATCAGTTATCCACCCAAGTGGATATGTAAAAAAAACTTGTTGAAAAGTACATGTTTAAAAAATGAAGTTCAAAAATATTTTTTTCATGCCTAAATATGAATAAAAACTTAAGAAAAAAATCCTGATTGAGGTTGTCATGGAAGGGTTAAACCCCTGCATGGATTACGTTTATCGCCAAGTTCTATATGATTGCTTGTTTTTTGTCAGTGCGCATTGCTGGTTACTTTAGCATGCATCTAAAAAAAAAAAACAAAAAAAAACAACATGTCTCCATTTTTACCAGGTGGACAGTTAACATCTAGACAGATCTCATGAGGTAAGTGATAAATGTGAAGAGCCACTACAAAGGCTGTGAATAAAGCTCAGAAATTTCCACCTATTTAAATAAAAAACAACAGCAAACAAACAAAAAACAACAACCTTGATTTCGTGCTGTTCTCTTTTGTTAATGCAAAATGGAAAAAAAAAGAAAACAAAACAAAAATGATAAATTTGACCAACTAAAATAAACCTGCAACACAATATGCAAAATCACAGGACAACAAGTATGCAACACACATTTTCTTTAACCAAATTGAAAAAGTGCATATTATAGTAAACATTTTGGATGCCACAGAAACTAGAGATTAATAATTCCTCATCAATTTTAGGATTTTGATTGGAATAAATAAAAATTGTTATTAATACCAGAGCAGTTTTTGAATAACAGGACTTTTCGTGTTAATGCTAATTTCTGCTTTCTACGCTTTGCTTTTTATTCTGTGTATATAAATGCCACAATTCAGACTAATAATAGAATAAAGCCACATACTTGTAGGTGTTTCCTGTGCGAGGGTGGGCTGCGTTCTTGCAGCGGTAGAGGGTGGGGTCTCTCATGCAGCCATTGTTGGAGTTCATGTCAATCTTTGCCCTCATGCAGCACGTCTGACCGTACTCTGTTCCCGCTTTCATCTCCGACCACATCTTCATGTTCTGCTCCACGGCTGCAAGAGACACAGAGAGGAGTTGTATAGAAAAATCACATGTTGCTAGGCTTCAGCATTCACTGACAGGTCATCATCATCGTCCCGTCCTGAGCCGTACAATTGTTTCTGCAGGTGGACTCAACACGCTGCTCCCTCTCCTGCTTCATCTGCTCAGGTGGGGTGTTGTCGATGTAAGCTTTGCCCTCAGCAAGCAGCTTCTCTGCAAACTTCATTATAATGGGAAAGTGGTCACTGGTGTAAGTGAACTGGTCTGGATGGATCTGGAGCATGGCAACGTCTTCCAGGATCACCTAAAGAGCAGCACAGCAAAGAAATGTGAACGCAAAACTTACACTTCATGTTTTTTTTGTTATTATATTTATTTTTCCGAGTAACAGCAAAATAAATAAATAAATAATATCTTACCTTCTCAAAGTCCTCCTTCTCCTTCTCAGGGTTGGTGTCATCGAAGCGCATGATGAGCTTGCCTTTAAATGTGACCTGGTAGTGCTGGTTGAGCAGGGCAGCCTTGGCATGTCCGATGTGCAGGTATCTGTCCAAGGGAGGCAGAGAAAAAGTTAGAGAAGCCAGTAAATTAACAAACGTTTCTTCTAAACTCCAGAGTCAAGTCGTACCCGCTGGCCTCAGGAGGGAACCGAACCACCACCTTGCCCATCTCAGCTCCTGGCAATTCCACAAACTTCCCGACATCCGCCTTTTTCCCTTCCGACTGTGAAAATGACACAATCAGTCAAGAATGGAATTAAAAGGTGCATTTATATCTTAATCTTAATCTAGACATGGTACACAAACATAATAATCAAGCATTAAACATTCAAATATCAAAGTTTAATGTACCAATTTAGTTTAAAGAGATAAAAACAACATGTTTGGTGGCTTTATAAACATTAACATCTATTTTTCTTTGCATCTTCAGGTTAAGGATTCGGGTCATGCTCACCAAGTTTTACAATCATAGTTTGCCACAATGAACACTGACAAAATAACACTTACTTTGGTTTTGTTCATTGAAGCCTTCTTACTGGCGTACTTGTTGCCCACAGCAGTGAAAGGAACTTGTGAGCTCAGGAAGAAGAACCAGCGGCTAACGTGGGAAAAGGATTTGCCCTGCTTTGGCCATTCCCCATGATCTGTGGATAAAGAGTCACAATCTGTAGTGCTGATTTTAAAATGTTTAGTTACATACATTTCACACTAAAATCAGACAGAGAAAAAAGCTGTTAAATCCTGGATGTTACTGACCTTTGAGAGCAGCCCAGACAGACAGGTCAGCCAGGGTGAGGGCATGCCCAACCAGGAAGGTCCGCAGTGAGAGAGCCTTGTCCAGTTCAGCCAGTGCCACAGTCAAATCTGGCTGATTACATAGACTGCGAGCACTAAACTCCAGCCAGTGGTCAACCTGAAGACATCATGAAGAAAAAATTAAACAAGCATTCAGAACAATTGCAAAACATCACAGATATGCACAAACATACACACCTCAGTCTGCTCCATCATGTTGGATCCATACAGGCCAAGAGCAGGAGCAACCCGAGCCAAGTAGCGACAGATCGAGTTGTCATCGCTGAACTGGACTGAACTGAGAGAAGGAAAATGAGAAGAGACAGTTGAGATAAATTAATGTAAACTCCACATCTTTTATTTTGTACAGCATGTAAATTAAACTCGACCTGCAGCTCGATAATTGCGGCACCTACTCTGAGATGTGAAGCCGCGTGTCTTTGCCTTCCTCCACTGATACCTGCACACTGCTCTTCACGTGTTCAGCTGTCAGAAGTGCCCCTGCAAGACAGACAAGACAACACAGTGTTTTTACTCTCACACTCCAAAGCACAGCTCCAGAAAACAGTCAGATTTGATCACTGCATACCTGCACACTCAAACAGATATGAAATCTGACAACCAGGTGAACTGGTCCAGTGACACGAAGCACGCAAACTGCAATCTTTCCCGTAACTCTGCACAACACCCACCTTAAGTTCAGTCTGCTTCAAAGGCTTTTTGTACTGAATCCATATTCAACTCCAGACCTTTTATCTGCTTATTTGTTTTCAAACAAAACAAACCGAACAATGGCGTAAGCTCACATACAGACAAAATTACATTATTAGTTGTGTTACAGGTCTCACAATTTCACAGTAATATTGTAACAGTATGCCACAGTTAATCTAGGAGGCCAATAAAAGTTCATTTTTATTTCTGAGCTCATAACAAGCCTTGGTAAAGAACTCAAATAGATAACCCCCAAAATTCTGTAATCTGCTACACTGAACAAGCCCATGAGACAGAGTTGCTGAACATTTCATACACAGAGGTGACGTTCCTTTGAGTAACTGATGTAATCTTTTGACGAGCATGCCAAACATTCATAGAGCTACCGTGAATACTTTCTAAAGATTTTTACCACACTTCACTAGTGACCGCAACATACAATTCCTATTGCCAGTTTGACCGGAGTGATTCAGAAGACGGACCCTTGCCGTTTCGTAGAATATTGTAAAGTCATGGTTCCCTTGGAAAATGGCTTAACATTGATAGAAAATCTAAAGCTGTGTGGTGGGTGTCTGCTCATACTGTGGAACACAAGTCCTTAAAAATGATGTAAGTTGTAAAGACCAAAAAAAGAGCAGGGTTTAGAGCTTAATTGTCTGCTGTAGTTGCAGTGAAATATAAATATAATAGCAGCACGGTGGCACGGTGGTTAGCACTGTTGCCGCACAGCAAGAAGGTCCTGAGTTCAATTCCAACATCAGGCCGGGGTCTTTCTGTGTGGAGTTTGCATGTTCTCCCCGTGTTTGTGTGGGTTCCCTCCGGGTACTCCGGCTTCCTCCCACCGTCCAAAGACATGCAGTTTGTGGGAATAGGTTAATTGGATAATCCAAATTGCCACTAGGTGTGAATGTGCGAGTGAATGTGAGTGCGAATGGTTGTCTGTCCCTGTGTGTTGGCCCTGCGACAGACTGGCGACCTGTCCAGGGTGTACCCCGCCTCTCGCCCTATGACAGCTGGGATAGGCTCCAGCGCCCCCCGCGACCCTGAAAAGGATAAGCGGAAGCAAATGGATGGGATGGATGGATGGATGGATAAATATAATAAATCTAAATAATATAAATATAAATGACGTCCAAACAAATAGTACCCCCTTTCCTCCAGATTTTAGATAAGGCAACAGAGTCCAACTTCTTGAAATACAAATAAGTGATACTTACTGTGTACTTATCTTTGTCATAGAATAATGAAAGAGCAGACCTCACCTGGCCATGAAATGTGCTAATTTTGAGCATCTGAAATGAAGGACTATGTATAAAAACAGCGATAAATCCAAACCAGTGCTTTTGTTAAACCTCCTGAACTAAAGCTTAAAGTCTGAACTTCAATCAAAATCTTGATTTTTTAATGTACAGAGGCAAAGCTGTAAAGAAAGTATCTAAATACCCACAGATTTTATTGTAAGGTTTATATAGTCATATATTGGCCTGTCTACAGCTGGTGTATTTTAATATGCATGTATGTACAGCTGTAACTGTATGTTTACAGGTGCATTCCGGCATATCACCATTATAAAGGAAAACTTCTCTCTGAATTTGTTGTGACTCACATACATTCCAAGCACCTGCATTTCTAAGAAACCGAAAGAACACAGTGCAGGAGTAATCATCCCCATCCAGTTCTACTACGTTTCAGGAGGCTTGCATCAGCCTGCTGTGCTCAGTAAAAAAAATAGCTACACAGGGGCGCTGTTCAGCAATTATGAACGCTATTCATTTCATTAGCTTGCTTTTGGAAATAACTTCACCAAAATAATCCCTATAAATTATTTTCCACAGTTGATTAAACGTGTCAGAGTGGACTGCCACAATGCATTCAGTTTCAGCAGCTTATAAAAACCGAAAGCTGCCCAGCTGAGCTAACCGGCCGGTCTTTAGCTAATGTCAACGTGTCAACCAACGTGTTTAATTTCCAAGTTCAAAAATACTTTTTCTGTGTAATGTACTTATGATATGTAGATGTTACAGTGGAAGCAGGTGGATACGGCGTAAGAACCGCTGTTTTGAACAAAAAGAACATTTCGTGAACTGTTCACGTGTTGTGGTTTTGGTTTCACAAGTGCCTACTGGCTAGCTAGCTTTAGCTAGTATTTGTATGCATCTACAGATCACCAATCTCAATTGAGTAATGGATGAAGTCACACTCTTAACTTCATATTTTATTTGAAACAAGAGCTACTACTCATTTCACGATATTTTAACACTTTACATCATCTGCTATTAAATTCGGGTCGTGTACAATAATCAAATATAAGTCGTTTAAATTACAAAATAAAACTCCAACTGATTTTTTTTCACATCTTCATGTCTGTCTTAACAAGATTCATCACAACGACTGATTTTTGATATTATAATCATATATTTTCCGGTTTAGTATGACACACAGGTGCAAGGAAGCTGATGTCACTCGCAACCTTGCATGCACACACACGGCTAATTGCAAAAAGTCGCGTTATTTGGGGATCTCAGGCTGTAACTCACCGAGAGGAGGATTGCTTGTGTTGATGGTGAGATTTAACGCCATACTGCAAAATCCGGCTTCCACACAGGTGGTTACGAGACCCAGCTGAAGTTAACTGGCATGTACAAGAGGTCCACAGCACAGCAAACACTACTCCAGACACAGGAGAGAGAACGAGCCGAGTCGTTCTTCTTCTTCTTCGCCTTCCTTTGCGATTTACGGCAGCTGACATCCCTTTGAGTTACACTACTGCCCTCTTCTGGTTGTAATGGTCAATCGTCTGTTATGAGATCTATGCAGTTGTTCAAATCAAATTATTTCACATAATTCCATTTTTACCAACTTAGATTAGTTAAGATCTATGGGACCGGTTTTCAATGTTTAGCAAAAGAAAAATCACGTGACTCATTATTTCAACATAAGTTTCTGTGTTTCTTCATTTTGGGTTTTTCATTTTCCATGAAGAACCCATCAAACAACACAGTTTGGGATGGTTCAGGAGATAGAATGAGTTGTCTACTACTTGGATGATTAATTTAATTCCTTTAATATTGATTAATTTGATTCCTATCTATATGTCTGTTATATTGCAGGCCCTGTCATGATGATTTAATTAAATTAGTTGTTTGAGTTGTAAAACTTAAAAAGACTATGAAGATTTACCAAGAGTCAAAAGTCGCACCTTTACAGTTTGTATCTTATCAACCCTTTTGCAATTCTCTTGGCTTTCATTAATAACTATAAGGTCAAGAAGATGAAGCAAATTGGTATTTTTGCAGGAAATATAACCCATAAAATTATTTTAATGTTATATTGATGTTAATATGTATAATAGTTTCTGTTCAATACAATGTTTTTCTTTTTCATCTTTCAGCTCTAGGCCTGTGTAGGGTCTGTCTTTTCTAACATGCCGACTAACGATGTTGTCAAAGAATAATTACAATACTTAAACAGTGCTTCAAGATTGCATTAACTGGCTAATCCTTGATCATTTAGCTTTAACTTTATATCTCACTGAAATATTAGTGTATTTCTGTTATGTTTTATCTGCACTTCATGTTTTGGTTTGGAAAGACTTTAAACCAATCCACACTTGACAAATAAATAGGCATAAGTGACTTTTGGATTTCTGAGACTGGTCTGTCAGCACATCAGGGCCGGTCTGCCTTCCACTCTGGACCCCCACCAATTTGCCTACAGGACAAATCGATCCACCGAGGACGCCATCACCATAGCGCTCCACACTGCGCTGAGTCACCTGGAGCACCGAGGAAACTATGTGAGAATGCTCTTCCTGGACTTCAGCTCAGCATTCAATCACATCATCCCGGAGATCCTGGTCGAGAAACTGTCTCACCTGGGACTCTCCACCTCCATCTGTCTCTGGATCAAGGACTTCCTGACAAATAGACCACAGTCTGTCAGACTCGGCCCCCACCTGTCCAGCACCATCACACTCAGTACCGGGTCTCCACAAGGATGTGTTCTGAGTCCCCTCTTGTTTACGCTCTACACATCCGACTGCTCCCCTACCCATCTCTCAAACACCATCATAAAGTTCGCGGATGACACCACAGTGGTTGGACTCATCTCAAGGGGGGATGAGTCGGACTACAGAGATGAGGTTAACAGATTGACTGAGTGGTGTTCAGTTAACAACCTCCAACTGAACACCACAAAAACTAAAGAACTTATTTTGGACTTCAGGAAGGGCAGAGCAGACCCGTCCCCACTCTACATTCACGGGAACTGTGTGGAGAGGGTACACTCCATGAGGTTTCTGGGCGTGCAGATCTCTGATGATCTCTCCTGGACTGCAAATACCACGGCGTTGGTAAAAAAAGGCCCAGCAGCGTCTCCATTTTTTGAGAGTGCTCAGGAGGAACAACCTGGAGGAGAGGCTGCTGGTGACATTCTATAGAGCCACCATAGAGAGCATCCTAACGTACGGCATAACAACATGGTATGCAGGGTGCTCAGTTGCAGACAGGAAAGGACTGCAGAGGGTCATCAACACAGCCCAGAAGATCACTGGCTGCCCTCTGCCCAGCCTGGAGGCCATTGCAAACTCCCGATACCTCAGCAGAGCTGGCAATATCATTAAGGACTACTCTCACCCCAGTAATCAACTGTTTGAACTATTACCGTCAGGCCGACGGTACAGGTCACATAAAACCAGGACAAACAGATTCAGGGATAGCTTCTTTCCCAGAGCTATCACCGTAGTAAATAAGCACAAAACAATTAAACCTGCTTAACTATACTTGCCATTGTCACTATATTATGCTGCTATTCATACTATCATTATATTATGCTGCTATCCTGTATATATTGTACTTATTATTGTCTGAGTACTATGGTTGTTTTATTGTACTTTTTATATTTTACATTTATATTTATTTTGCATTTTGCACCAAGGGAGTGGCACTCCAATTTCGTTGTACTTTGTACAATGACAATAAAGGCTATTCTATTCTATTCTATTCTATTCTATTCTATTCTATTCTATTCTATTCTATTCTATTCTGGATAGCAGTAACAGTAATTTTGCCACCTCAAGCAAAACAGAACCATCTATACACAATCACAGGTGAGAAACGTATTCAGACAGGTTTTTATTGTTAACTAAGAAAAACTAATTAATTAATATAATCTTTGGTGCCTACAACATGCATTACCTGTAACTCTTTTGCATCTGGATCCGGTGTAGTTATAGCGGAACTAAATGACAGAGCGCAAGTTTCCACACGGACTCGCACTGCTTGTGATTCTCCTGCACCGTGGTTTCTCTTTATGGATGTTTTGTGTAAAGTTTGGTAGCGGTGGATTGATAAGAGTCTGTTCTTCCAGCAGAAACAACCCGCGCCACTGCGCATTGATCTGATCCGGTAAAACAAAGAGTGCATTTGTTCAGTACAGCAGTGCCGCTTTCAGCCACAGTCTGCACACCTCTGCACTGTTGATTCATAAATGCCGTCTTGCTTTCTCTGCTGTGTGAATTTATGCACTTATTCATTCTTATGCCAGCCAAATACTTAGTCTGATCGTGGTGTTTTGCACGACTGCATGAGGCCTGCTTTTACCTGTTTTTAATACAACAGTGTGATCACAGGAAATGCACTCTCTGTACTGTTATTTATGGGTTTTTTTTTTTTTTTTGTTTATTTATCTTTATTTACAGTACTGTATATCAATTTTGGACCCACCCCTCGGTTTTTTTTATCTTCATTATTATTAATAATATTTATATATTTTGCTAGTAAAATGGGAAATAGGTAGAGCGATTAATTGAAACACCTGGATGTAAATGCAGCGTATAAGGCAAAGGTGGAGTTTGTAAAGTCAATATTTTTTATTCTTCTTTCTTAATTCTTCAGCACACCCTGAATTCTTTCGGCAAGCGTTCTCGTCTTTTCTTTAAGCAGTCTTCAGAAACAAACACTCAAAGCTCTTCTTTTGATGCTGGCTGCATTTTGTTCTATTTTCTCTCAAATTGATCCCACACTGCTTCAATAATGTTGAGGTCCAGGCTCTAGGAAGGCCAATTAATGTCCTTTATTGTGTGTTTTCATATCCAGGTATACCTTTACTCTAGTGTACTGACAGTGTTTAGGATCATTGTCATGCAGAACAAAAAGAAGCTGATGTCAATCAGATGATTTCCAGATGGTGTTGCATGCTGGATTTGTATTTTTGTATTTTTCTCCGTTCATAATTCCATCCGTGTTGACAAGATACCCGACACTACTGAAATGCTGCCTCAAACCACTGCAGAGCCTCCACTGTGTTTTACAGATGGCTGTAGATACTCACTGACTTCTTCTCTACACAGACCTGTTGCCACTGATTTTTTTTCCTTCCCATTTGCCTTCCTCAAGAATGGCTTCATGACAGCCACCCTTAGGCTGAGACCATTTATGATAAGGCTTGAGTGAACACAGTGAATAGATGGATCACCCGAGGGTCCAGATACATTTCTCGGGGCCTGTGTCTGGCCTTTTTCTGTTTTTCCTGTTTTTTTTTAAGGGATTTATTTTTAGATACTGTTCGTCTACTGCAAATAGAATTATAGACCTGCTACTTCTTCTTTTATCCTCCCCATGTCTAGTTTCCTCATTTTTCTTTAAGAACACTCTGCACACTATGCTGAGATATCCCAGGTTTTTGGGTAATAGTTCTTGGGAATAGTTCTTGTTCATGAAATAATACTATTTCATGCCTGTCAAGCTGCTATCGTTGGCATTTTTTATAGATTAAACTAAAGAAATGGGAGTAAATTCTGTGTTTTTGTGAATAGGTGGCAGTAACAAAGTGCTGAAAGATACAGTTTAATACTTGTTCTACTGCTAAGTTGTTAGTGATTCCTTAAATTATGTGCTCTTATGTGATTAAGTGACTCATGGCTTAATCATTCCTCTAAACATGGTCAGGTACAAAGACTGGATGAAGAAGAGTGAAAAAGAAAAACTTTAAAACACCTTTAGAAAATCTGGAGAAGTATTGCTCAATTTGTAAAAAAAAATTACAAGGGAGTTTGGCTCCATTAGAAGCAAAATATAAAGAAATGAGGGATGGCTTGAGAATTTTGCCCAGTAGTGTAGATCAGGCAAAATAAAGACTTTTGCTCAGTTGCAAAACCATTGTCATTGTCAGTAATGATTCCCACTAGATTTCTAAATTTCTTTAAGCTTCACTTGGAATTGTATAATTACTGCCAATTTCATAGATTATATGTTTATAATGGAAGCTCAAAGTGGATGTTTCAGCTATTTGTGTCTCTGTGTGTGACATAGACTTGGCTTCTCTGTTTTTATGATTCAGGCATGTCTCAGGACAGTCAGCACGGCAAGTGGACCATCTCCAGCAGTGATGATGATGACGATGAGGCTCTTCCTCCTTCGGGGACTGCAACATCTGGTTCCCGTCAACCCACTGAGTCCAGTCACAGTTCCTACCGATCTGCTACTCCATCACCACCCGTGGAGGTGAAACCAGAGCCAGCCAAACCACCGGTGTCCTCTCTCGCTGTTGGCTCAGAAGCCAGGCAGTCAGCCGCTAAGAGCCAGTTAAACCCAGTGAAGTATGAAACCAGCCCTTCACTGGCTGGAAAACGCAAGAAAGTGGCGTCAGATAGCACGGGCTGGGCTCTCTCTGATAGTGATGAAGATGATGGAGAGGTGAAGGGAAAGAGTTTGAGTGACTTGCCAAAGAAGGCGCCTCCAAACCCCAAAACAAAGAAGCCAAAGGTGGAGAGCGAGCGTCCTCCAAGTCCTCATGGCCGACTTTACTACATCGATGAGCCCGATGACTTCTTTGAGTCCCGTCTTCCTCCACTAAATGACACCTACAGGTTTTACCTCAACAAAGTCACAGGACTGGAAAAGAAGTACAACAATGGCGCTCTGCATATCCGGGGTGAGTTTAGAAAGAACAAAGCTTCAGACACTGGTGAAGAGACAGGTTACCGGTTAGAGCTTTCAAACTAGCAGGGAAAGTTTTTTCTTATTTCATTTTATTACCTTCACCAAAGAGCTTATGTGATTGGTTTGTTTTTCCTCTCTGTTTGTTAGCAGGTTTACTCAGACAGTTATGGATTTATTTGAAAAAGTTTAGGAGTGGATGCAATAACTTTTTGAACCTTTCTTTACCATGGTGAGGTGGTATTTTTTTCATATACAAATGGAAATAGGAAAAATTAAAAACCATTGTCTCGTACAACTATTGTACCAATTCACAAAAATGACCATTTGAAAGCGCTTTATCCTTCGTGGTGAAGACATTAGAGTAATGTAGCGAGAAGTCTAGTTATCCCATTTCAGCAGTCATTTGCAAACATCAGGGAGATAAAACATCTTTTAAAAGGAAGCAACATCTGGCAGACCCAAGAGAGCAGCCATCTGCTAAGTGACAAATTCTTTGTCAAAGGCACAACAAACAATGCTACGAGCAAAGAAAAACAACAAAAAAGGGAAACTGGCAGTTATATTTGCCATTTGCGGCTCAGCTCTTGAAATCTTGGTTTTAGTTTCACTTCCCCTGTTTTTGTGATTTCCCTTTGGACATGTCTCTGCTGCAAACTCCTCAGGCTTAATGGTTTGGCTTTAACTTATAATCCAAACTTTTTTTCCTTTTATTTAGACATTCTTTCCCCATTGTTTGGCACCTTGAAAGAATCGGTTCAGGTGAGTAAAAATAATTATGCCGCCTTTTTCTTTCCACAGATGTTTTCATTTTAAACAACAGTGATAAAACAAACAATCAAAAAGCAACAACCATCTATCCCTGATAGTTCACACATGGCAATCCACTTTCTCAAAAGAAAAAGTCCACTCAGAAAAAAGGGCAGCAAATCAAAAAAATGCATGTTTGCTTGACTTCCTGTTAAATTCACATCTCCTACAAAACTCCAAAAAAGCCCCAAAAACATTTTTTAAAAAATGTTTACCTTTCTGTACATATGTTATTCTTTCTAGTAAAAAGTTGGAAATCATTTCTCTCATCCACTGTGTTCAGACCGAAACAGCGATTACTGGGCTTCTGAAAAATTTTACCCCTGTGTATTTTCCAAATCACTTTTCCTTGACCTCAGTGGAAAATGAAGTCCAGGGAAGATGTGTGGAGGAGAATTCATAAGGAGTTGGGGAGGAAAAACAACTGTGGTGATCAGAGAATCCAACTGCGGTTACAAAAACCTGCTTAATAATATGACAGTAGGTGTTGTGGAAGAAACAGGCTATAAAGTGAAATGAAATGTTTGCCACGTTGAGATTATTTGCTCATCCTGTCCACTCATGTTTTCACATCCCAGTGGAATGGTTCCAGTGTATCTCCTGTTTTTATTAAAGCTTCCTGTGACTGAAGTCTGAAGTCAAAATACTGCACTGCATTAGCTGAGGGCAGAACTAATGCACTTTAAATATAATAGAAAATATATCTTATTATTATATATAAAAATCTACGCTCTTGACTTCTTGAGAAGCAGATTTTATTACAGCAGCTTAATGTTCATAGTTTACCCGTGGGTTTAGCAGGCTGCCGTTAAAGGCTTAAAACATATCAGCAGTTTATGAACAAAACTGAAAACACTATTAATTTCTATCTAGGTCTCCAACATAACTTATCAGTCATGCTGGTGACTGATGGTAAATTGTGAAATGACGTTATCCTCTATCCTTTCATAAGCGATGGTCCAGTGTGTTCTTTGCCTAAGGAGCTGATGATAAAGGAGGTGTTGACACACATTTCTTAAGCTCTTAGAAAATGCAACTGGCTCTTAATGCCTTCAGATGTTATGCCTCGTGTAACTCAGTTAGGATCCTTCCTAAACAAACAAACCGATTAGCCAACCACAGCCCTGGTCTCCATACTGTGTATGCGGTAATTCATCATGGAGATGAAATATGTGGTAAACAGCAGCTGTTGGGTGGGTTACAATGAAACATGCGACAGATCCCTAAGGATGAATTTGATGACTTTACTTTTCATGTGTCAGGTGAAAAACTTGGGACATTGCAAAGAAGTAAAAGTATGGCTATAAACTCCACTCTCTTTCTTTATAGTTTAACTATTGCTTTGATATTGCCTGGATGGTGAAGCAGTACCCATCAGAGTTTAGGTAAGTTCTGCTTCTTCTTTCCTGTCACTGTACTATAACTCCCAGATCTCAGGTCTGATGATGTCCATATAAAAACAACGTTATTAAATTAAAAATCACAGTAAAATGAGAGAAATGAGTCAGACCATTGAGCAGTGAAAAGTACACTGTGGTGGAGGGAGGTAGTGGTGCAGGGAAAGCTAAACTCTTGTGTTTATGTTTTCAGGGATCGCCCAGTTCTGATCGTACATGGTGATAAGAGGGAAGCCAAAGCTCGACTCATCCAGCAGGCTCAGCCCTTTCCACATGTGCGCTTCTGCCAGGTACAGGCTGGCCCACACAGGAAACAGCTGTTTATCAAAGGGAAATGGTTGATATTGTGTCCACTTTGGATTGCCGTTTAGGTTGAGCTAATGTTTTGATTTGTAATCATTTTTTAATTTTTGCAGGCCAAGCTGGACATTGCTTTTGGAACTCACCATACGTAAGCATTGTTGATGTCTAAAAGGGGTGCTGAGAGCAATCTCAAGCCTTAGGCTTTGGTTCACATATCTACACTCCATTTCAAACTGTTTTTTGTCTATGACATTATACAGAGCCAGGTTGTAAGCACAGGAGCCCAACACACCTGCTGTGCTTTTGTTTGTGAGGAAAAATCAATAAGAAGAAAGTTGTTTTAAAGAGGAAAGAGCTAAAACCGTTTGTTTCATACACACAATGAATGTGAGTCATGCAAAGCTACCCTGGTCATGCAAAGCTACCCTAGAAGAATAAAAAAAGGCATAAAAATACAGATGTAAATGAGCATAAAAAGTCAATCTAAATTTATTGACTACAAACTAGCACGACTGTTACAGTGGGGCAAAAAAGTATTTAGTCAGCCACCGATTGTGCAAGTTCCCCCACTTAAAATGATGACAGAGGTCAGTAATTTGCACCCGAGGTACACTTCAACTGTGAGAGACAGAATGTGAAAAAAAAATCCATGAATTCACATGGTAGGATTTGTAAAGAATTTATTTGTAAATCAGGGTGGAAAATAAGTATTTGGTCACCTCAAACAAGGAAAATCCCTGGCTCTCACAGACCTGTAACGTCTTCTGTAAGAAGCTTTTCTGTCCCCCACTCGTTACCTGTATGAATGGCACCTGTTTGACCTCATCATCTGTATAAAAGACACCTGTCCACAGCCTCAACCAGTCAGACTCCAAACTCCGCCATGGCCAAGACCAAAGAGCTTTCGAAGGACACCAGGAAAAGAATTGTAGACCTGCACCAGACTGGGAAGAGTGAATCTACAATAGGCAAGCAGCTTGGTGTGAAAAAATCAACTGTGGGAGCAATCATCAGAAAATGGAAGACATACAAGACCACTGATAATCTCCCTCGATCTGGGGCTCCACGCAAGATCTCATCCCGTGGGGTCAAAATGATCATGAGAACGGTGAGCAAAGATCCCAGAACCACACGGGGGGACCTGGTGAATGACCTGCAGAGAGCTGGGACCAAAGTAACAAAGGTCACCATCAGTAACACACTACAACGGCAGGGAATCAAATCCCGCAGTGCCAGACGTGTTCCGCTGCTGAAGCCAGTGCATGTCCAGGCCCGTCTGAAGTTTGCCAGAGAGCACATGGATGATACAGCAGAGGATTGGGAGAATGTCATGTGGTCAGATGAAACCAAAGTAGAACTTTTTGGTATAAACTCAACTCGTCGTGTTTGGAGGAAGAAGAATACTGAGTTGCATCCCAAGAACACCATACCTACTGTGAAGCATGGGGGTGGAAACATCATGCTATGGGGCTGTTTTTCTGCCAAGGGGACAGGACGACTGATCCGTGTTAAGGACAGAATGAATGGGGCCAAGTATCGTGAGATTTTGAGCCAAAACCTCCTTCCATCAGTGAGAACTTTGAAGATGAAACGAGGCTGGGTCTTCCAACATGACAATGATCCAAAACACACCGCCCGGGCAACAAAGGAGTGGCTCCGTAAGAAGCATTTGAAAGTCCTGGAGTGGCCTAGCCAGTCTCCAGACCTCAACCCCATAGAAAATCTGTGGCGGGAGTTGAAAGTCCGTGTTGCTCGGCGACAGCCCCAAAACATCACTGCTCTTGAGAAGATCTGCATGGCGGAATGGGCCAAAATACCAGCTACTGTGTGTGCAAACCTGGTAAAGACCTATAGTAAACGTTTGACCTCTGTTATTGCCAACAAAGGTTATGTTACAAAGTATTGAGTTGTATTTTTGTTATTGACCAAATACTTATTTTCCACCCTGATTTACAAATAAATTCTTTACAAATCCTACCATGTGAATTCATGGATTTTTTTTTCACATTCTGTCTCTCACAGTTGAAGTGTACCTCTGGTGCAAATTACTGACCTCTGTCATCATTTTAAGTGGGGGAACTTGCACAATCGCTGGCTGACTAAATACTTTTTTGCCCCACTGTATGTAACCATATCAGGCTTTGCATCATTGTTGTCATTTTGGCTGTTTTCAGAAATTGTATTAAATTCTATTCTATGTGGTATTAAAAGCTCTTCGATAAACACTACAGTAAAGATGGTGTGAGATATGATGATGTGAAAGACCGATAAAGTCGTACAGAAAAAAAATACTTTAAGTCATTGCTGCTGAAAGTGGTTTTACAAGCTACTTAATCAGGGCGTGACTTTTCACAAGACTGCAAACAGTCCATTGAAACTATGTTTACGTTTATATGATCCACATATTATAGGCCTTTTAGCTTGCTCTTTGTTGTATTGTATTGCTGTGTGTCATCAGGAAAATGATGTTGCTGTGGTATGAGGAAGGCTTCAGAGTCATCATTTTGACCTCTAATCTCATCAGAGCTGACTGGTACCAGAAAACACAAGGGTACGTCTATTCTTTATTTATTGTTGTTGTTGTTGTGATTTATTTGTCTGTTATCAAGGGCATGGGAAGACTACCAAGCCAAATTTGATGCCGCTTGGTAGCAATGTGGTTTATCACCAGAGAAAAAGAGCCCTTCAGTTCAAGAAGGATTTGGAGTCTGTAAGTTGGACTACTAGCCCTACTTCTTATGAGCCACTTTAAAATTATAGAGACTTATAAATAATAATCATATTATGATTAAATGTTTCGCTTGGTTGTGAAAATGTCCTCAAATCAGTCTTTCCCAACCTAGGATGTGGATGAGCCCTCTGTTCCCTCGGTTACCAAAGGAAAGCAGTGCAAGCGCTGGTGAGTCGCCCACCTTCTTTAAGAGGGACCTGCTGGAGTATCTGGCATCGTACCGCGCTCCAGAACTTGAAGAGTGGATCCAGAGAATCAAAGAGCATGACCTGTCAGAGACCAGGTATACACAAGATGCTCTTCTGTATTTCATGGTTGTAATAAGTGGCTATTTGAGTTACTGATGCCTTTTTACCAACTCAAAGCAGTCTGGGGTCTTTCTGCTCTGACCTCTAGCACCAACAAGGCTTTTTTTTTCTTCTTCTTCTTTTTTTTTTTAAACTGCCAGTCACTGGATATTTTTTTTCATTTTATTTATTTTTATTCATTTTTTCATTAGTTTAAGTTTTGGTTTCTGTAGCGAAGAAGCTTCCCAGCTCTGACGATGTATCTGATCTTATCTTATATCCTCTTATCTTATTTTTTGAGATGCAAAGAGACAGAACAATATAATCAGTGCAATAACGCCCGGATTACAGTTTGTTCTACCTTTGTCTTCTGTTATCAGGGTATATTTAGTTGGCTCAACCCCAGGAAGATATGTAGGTTCAGATATGGAGCGCTGGGGCCACCTGAGGCTGAGGAAGGTAAAGATTTCCCTTCAACTTTACTGTGCGACTATATCACCACTGAGGTGTTGCTTTTAAAAAGTTGGGTTATAATGTTTATAGAATAGATAATTTTCTGCAAAATGCAAATGCTTAGAAGGAAAATGGCTAAAATATGCAAAACATATGACTGGATTTTCCCTTCTTCTGTTTTTTTGTTTGTTTGTTTTTAAGCTGTTGTACGAGCATACAAATCCTATTCCTGGCGAGGAAAGGTGGCCAGTGATTGGCCAGTTTTCCAGCATCGGCTCTATGGGATTGGATAAATCTAAGTGGTTGGCGGGGGAATTTCAGCGCACCCTGACCACACTAGGAAAATCCTCTCTTCGCCCAGACCCTCCTGTGCACTTGGTCTGTCCAACTACAGCAAAGATAATGCTGTTTGCTGCATGATCAGATTTAAAAGAACTGTCTGTTGGTGTAGTCACTGAGTTTATGAAGACAGGAAACTTTTTCACTCAGGTTTTCAGACTTTTTTTTCTTATATATTTGAAAACTTTAGCGCTAAATAATCAATCAAGCAGTTGCCCACTTCATATATAGTCAGGGTTTTGTTGTTCCACTCTTACTTCCAGTCGTTCCTTTTGTTAGAAAACTTTGAGAAGATATTTCTCCAGCTTGCATTATTGAGCCACTTAGCTCATTTTATGACTTTTGTGTTCTTTAGCATTAATAATTACTATGAAATTGCTATGTTTGACCACAGTTAATTAAAAGTTACAAAGCTCTATATTTCTAAAACAAGTTTTTAATGGGATCTTCTTTTGCAGCTTTATCCATCAGTAGAAGATGTGAGGACGAGTTTAGAGGGATATCCGGGTAAATATTCTTTTTACTCACATTTGAAATACAGTATATTTCATTTAAATAACAAAACTTTTTCAGAATACTTTTAGTATTTTCAATTTGAAAAGAAGTCTGAAGAAGTCACTTGGATGAGTGACGAAACGTTTCTCCCATAAAACGCTACGTCCAGATGAACAGAATCAACTTTTGGAGATTTATTTTCCTGGATGATTGAGAATGCATCAAGATATTTTCAATTTGGTTTTTTTTTAATATTTCTGTTTTTATTATTGTGAATTTACTTGTAATCTAAACATTTTTGTCCTCCAGCTGGAGGCTCTCTTCCCTACAGTATCCAGACAGCTCAGAAACAACTTTGGCTCCATTCTTACTTTCAGTAAGTTTAACCAAAGCAAAATTCAGTCCTGCTGTTAGGGCGCAGCAGTAATCAGTCACTTCTAGTGTGCAAGTATGATTGCAGTCTCCAGCCCCTTTTTTTTTGTTTGTTTATTGTCACATCTGTTTTTAACACAGAATCCTTCAGGTCGATCACAAATCAGAACAAATCAGTAAATAAAAGCAAAAAAACAAACACAGCTCAGAAGAATCAGAGACGTTCAGGAGCACCAGAAGGAAAGCAAATAGTGCAGCTGATTCCAAATAACTCACTGCAAACAAACCAGTTTAAATAAACAGTTGGGTTGGACTAATGAATTATCTAAGATTATTAGCTTGTATCTAATTTCAGTGTGCATATGGGACCACAATTTATTACTGTAGCACAAACACAACAGATGGCAACTAAAGTGTTGAAGAACATCGGGGAGAAATTAAAACAGATGAACTGACTGAGGTGCTTAAAAACAGTTTTAATAATGTAACATTACTAAACGCTTTAAACAAATGAGAAACATTTAAACCCAATATTTAATCTGAAGAGGTAGTCAATACTGCACACAAATCATAATCTTGAAGTTGGGGCTAGTCTGAAATTTGGTACTGGAAAAGTTTTTTAGTTGAGATTTTAATGAGGTGGAAAGCCTGAAGTCTGGAAGTTTCAGAGCTGCTGCTGAGCAGCTGTACTTTAAGAGCAGTGATCAGCTAACACAGCTAAATGACCAGAGTTATAATGGTTTTTCAGGTCTAGCAGAAACAATGGGAGTTGCCTATTGAGGCAATTAGATGTGAGAAAATGTATTTAGATTAGCCATAACGTAACATTCCCAAAAACAGGAAAAACATTGAAGTGGTGACCACATATGGTTTGCTCTGTTATCTTCTGGGTTATATTTGACATCCAGGTGTCCGAGTTCTTCCATGCATGAGGTGGGCCGTAACTAGGCCTTGACTTTTGCTTCTTGGCGTTCTCTGTAGGTTTTAGAACAGTGCTCCACAACCTTTTTTGCGCCACAAACCAGTTTATGTCCAACAATATTTTCATGGACCGGCTTTTAAGGTGTCGCGGATTAATACAACAAAATAAAACCAGTTCCTGTACCCAAAAAAGTTTGGTACAGTTTGCACACATCTTTTAAGTGATCCGTGGATTCTTGTGTGTGGTTGTTTTTAGCCGCTGGAAGGCAGAAGCAACGGGGAGGAGTCACGCCATGCCACATATCAAGACATACATGAGGGCATCTCAAGATTACTCTCAGCTTGCCTGGTTCCTTGTCACAAGGTTTGTGTTAGTGTGTGTCTTTGCGTCTGGTCTTTTATTTCTCATATAGCATTTACTGCTAAAACAGGCAGAATTACATTTTTATGCAAGACTAGAAATGCGCTTTTCTTGTGGGTTGCAGAATTAAGAGTTGTATGCGTTTATAGTTATCTTTTCCTGTGTTTATATAATTAGTAATACAACTATGTGGTTGATAAAATTAGTTTTCTATAATCAGTGATAGCATATTCTTGTGTAATGGTTGCATCTTGTGTTGTGTTTGCCATTAGTCTGATCATTTCCTGGTCGCCTGAGCTGTAATAAAAAGTTTCACTTTGCGTCTTTGGTGGGTTTCAGTGCGAATCTCTCCAAGGCAGCATGGGGTGCACTAGAGAAGAACAACACTCAGATGATGGTGCGTTCGTATGAGCTGGGAGTCCTCTATCTGCCGTCCGCCTTTGTAAGAGCAACAAACGATTTAATTGTGAAGAAAAAAATTCTATTGCGTTTATCATTATTATAAAAGACCTGATGTGTAGTAACATGATGGATGTCTCCCTACAGGGCATGAAGACATTCTCTGTTGACAAAAATCCATTTCCGGTCTCTGCATCCTTCTCGGGTTTCCCTGTGCCGTTCGATCTCCCCCCTACATCCTACACTACTAAAGGTACTGGGTGTTTTCTTGCTTTGGAACCAGACTCCAGGAGCTGTAGTTTTCAATACTTCAACGTTGACTTATTTTTTTTTTAGTCCTAGAGGTTTTTGCGTGTTTTCATCCACATTAATAGTTTCTGAAAACACTATAAGTGTGGATCTAGCACCCACCAGTCCTGGCTCTATGTCCTGCATAATGTTCCTTTTTATCTGGTAAATCAAAGTATCAACACTTTGAATTTTACTTCACTCTTTTCCTTCTTTGCTCTCAGATCAGCCTTGGATCTGGAACATTCCTTACAGCCAGGCTCCCGACACACATGGCAACATCTGGGTTCCCTCCTGATCACACGCACACACGTCTCATTTGAAAGTCTGCTGTCTGTACCTGTTAGTTACTGTGTTTAATTGTTAGTGGTCATTAACATTTTTCTAAATACTTTTATACTGTACCATATACTCATATGATTTCTACCAATAAATAAAATATTGTTAGATTTGTGTATTTGCAATGTCAGTTGTTGTTTTTCAGCATTAGAATAAGATTTAAACATAAGAGGTTGCACTCAAATAGCTTGAGTTATAAGTCTTCATATGTAATTCCAATTTAGAATCCCAGGAGAGGTCTGATGTGATCTTATTTTGGCATAATGGGGGAGGTTCTGTGTAAATTTACTTAATTTAAAGTGACAGCTCTGTATGAAACATCCCTTTTAAGTGAAACCTGTTGCACAGATTCATAAATGTTCAAGATATAAGCTTGTTTGCTTCTTAATATCATAAAGGATAAAGCTTGTATAGGATTTGGGGAGAACATTAATGGCTCGTTTTTTTTGTTTTTAATCGCAGATCTGCACGCATTCCTATTTTTGGTGGTTGGGATTTACAGCACTTTGTGTTTTTTTTACTATCAGGTTAATGATTATATCCATATATGTACCCCTTGGGGTAAATTAATTACTGATTAAGCAGTTTGAAAGAGCCACAACCACGTTTTCTCTCTTTAACTTGGGTAAGTTCATCTCAGCAAGATGGCTTTTTTTCATGTGTTTTAATGTTAGCTCGCTACATATTTACACTGGTTAGAATTAAAGATATTTACCAGAAACCTCAAATTAGCACCTATACAAATACAGTATGTTTTTCCCTAGATCTTTAAAAACCCAGAGTGCATTAAAAAGCAACTATCCATTGCTGTCTGAATACCCTTTTTTCTTAACCTAGCTTCAACAGCTCTTTCCAACATCGTCTCATCATCTTCATCCCACAGTAAATACTACAGCTCTGCACATCTTCTCCAGCATCGGACGCTTCCTCTCCATTCCTGGGGAAGAAGTGTCTTGGGGAGTAAGGCATCTCCTCACTCTCCAAGATTGCGTTAAGTGATCTGGTCAAAGATGTCTGCTCTCTCTTCAAGACATCTCAATACCTCCACAGGTATGTCACCTGGACCAAGTGCCTTTCTACTCTTTGTCCTCTTTATGTCTGCCCTTTCTAATTCTCTATAATTCCCGATCCTTTGTCCAGGCTTCTCTCTCTCTTTCTCCCTCGATTTCTTCATTCATAAGCTCCTCAGAGTACCATCTTCTCAAGACACGCTCTCCATTTGTTAGTACATTTCCATCTCTATTAGGCTGCACATCCTTTCCAATCCAATCTTTCTGCTTAGTCTGTAGATCCATGTTCATGCGTATGCTACACCTGGTCTGAATTAGGAGTTAAATTAGGATTCGGGGTATAAAAAGTGATTTTACAGCTTAGAAATAATTGCAATTGGGAATGTAAACATTGGGATGTACTCCCTAGTGTGTAAACAGAACAAGAAGCAAGATTATACATTCAGCTTCTACTGGGTTTCAAATTTCTTCTTCATTTTTTGTCTGCTTCCTTTAGGGGTCGCCACAGTGGATCAGCTACCTCCACCCTATCCCTAGCATTCTCCTCGGTCACATCAGACTACATCCTTCACTACATCCATGAACCTTCCCTCTAGTCATCCTCTTTTCTTTCTCCTGCTGCCTGGCAGCTCCACCGTCAACATCTCTTATAACCAGTTTATTCACTCTTCCTGCTCTGCGCATGTTCAAGACATCTCAGCCTTGCCTCTTTAACTTTGTCTCCGAGCAGCTCAACCTGTCAGTCTGATATACTGATTTCTAATTTTGTCCCTCCCGATCATGCCAAGGGAAAACCTTAGCATCTTCAACTCCTGCCACCTCCATTCTTTTTGTTAGTGGTACTGTCTCCAAACCATACATCATAGCAGCTCTCATTACCATCTTGTAAACCTTCCCTTTCGCTCTTGCTGCTATTCTTCTGTCACACCCACTCCACTCTCTTCTTCACCTATCTTGTGGATTGTCTGTTGCTTTGTGTTGCTTGGTTTTATGTTTAGAAAGATTAATGAAGTTACTGGTTAAACTACATAACATAGGGGGTAATATAGCCAAACTTCTCACCCATGTGAAGGTGAACAAGAACAAATGTGAGTGCAGTTCTTAAATAAGGTGTGAGACATACTGCAATGGGAAGGGGAGGGAGGGAAAGCAAAGAAATGCAGTGCGAAAAAAAGGAATCTAAAACTACACAAACAGCAATGAAATTTAATAAATTTAGTGAGTGTAAAAAAAGTAGAACAAATGGGTAAACTGGCTCTGAACCTGTTTAGAAGTATAACCAAAAATATATGTCAGACCAAATTATTAGAAACATCCCACAGCACTGCTTCCAAGCAACAGCTCTCTGCCACTGTACTGGATCATATCTGCAGCCAGGTGTCTCTAATAAACTGGCAACTCTATTTACTGTACGTTCAGTAAACTGCGACTCCCGTCGTTCTTTGCGTCGGTGTGTCAACATGGCGCCTGTCTGCCGGACAAAAGGCGAATCTGTCTGACGGCGGATTGAAGCCCAATTAGAAGCAGAGGAGACATTTTGGGAAAACTGTCAGTGTCTGTGTGTCCCTGCGCCCCGAGGCGATAGATATATGGTAAAACAAACATCCGCGGAGGCTCTTGGACTGGAATAATAAGGTAAGTTAAGTCCTCCAGCTCCAACTACTGCTGTCTTCAAACGGTCCTGCCAGGAGCCCGATGCATTTCCTTTTTTCTGTCTGATAACTGCAAACTCCTTAAAAAATCCCCAGTGCCACCGCAGCGGTGTTTTCCCGCGGCGGTTAAGTTTCACACTATCGAAACTGATATTAACGGTTTTGTCTGAAAAATAACGACTCGGGCTCTCATTCGGCGGGTGTGTAGTTCTCCAAGAGTCACTTAATAAAAAATAATGTCAACTTTTCCAGTTGCTGTACAATGCTCGCTAATGCGGTGCACTATGTATTCCAGCAGAGCGTCGTAATTACGCTGAATAATGAAAGTCATAATAATTGCCCTATTCTACTGTGTTTACTAGGAATTAGTTTATAAGATGTATGCCGAATTCATGTATTGTTATCCATTATATGTAAAACGTATTAGGACATCTTCTATCGAGAAGTCAGTGTTTTCCTCGAAGCAGGGGGAAAATAAAATCCAGTTTTCTTTAACGCGATTCGGCGTTGAAGTTGACGATCTAAAGACGGACCTCTGCATCGGATTTACCTTAAGACGGGGCTGTTACAGTATAACATCTGGGGACAACAGTCGACTAGTTTGTCTTGCGTTTCAGGTTTAGAGTCCAGTTAAAAAGTTTCCTACTGTAATTTAAGGACTTTGTGCATGTGCACAGCTGGCACATGTCTGCTACCAGTTCATGCCACGTCTGGATAGGACTTTAAGTAGGTCACTGGGTTCAGGAATGGTAATAGTTTTCCTAATGTGTTTGACTTTATTTGCTCTACTTGAAGAAAGAAAAGTCATAGCCCACATTTGCGCAGTGTGAAGTTTTGTTTTCTGTTTTTTTTCAGGAAGACAGTTAGATTTATTTTAATTTTTTTTGGACTGATTATTATTTAAAAAGATCTGTAGAGTAAAACTTTAATGCCCCAAAGAGACAGGTATCCTACAGTCTCAAGAGGGAATGGTTCAAAATTTGTTTAAGAAATAGCAGATGGAATCAGTAAGAATATGAATTCATTCTCTGAAGCTGAGTTTGGAGAGAGAGCAAACCTTAACCTTGGAGGTAGCATTTGCAACTCAAAGGATGCTAAGGGTTCAAAATGGTCCGTAACATTTGTTCCAGATGCTGAAGGTCACTAAGGGTGACACCAGCAATCTTGGAGCACACCTTGACAGATTTGCCCAGCTTGCTTCTGTTTGTAACACAAGGAGAGTGGCAAATCATAGATAATAAAAACGAGGAACTTCCTTAAAAAGAGCAACCGTTGATTTGCTTTTTTATTTTTTACATACAGCATGAATCAATCATATTAGGTACTATTCTTGTCTTCACCTCAAAAAGGAAGTGTGTGCATATGTGTGTTTTCATGTACTCCATACAGTGCTTAGCAGGCATGAGCCAGTGCCAAATACTATTCAATTATTGGTAAATCTGTCTGTGCTTGCACACATATCCTGTTATTTATCTGCTGGTTTTGTGACAAAGACTATCAAAGCTACACACATCCATTTAACAGCTAGACAGAGGGATATTATTTTACTGGCATTGTGGCATCTTATGAAGGGCGTTTCTCTGATTTTGTTTAAATGGGGTGGCACAAAAGAAGAACAAGGCAGGAGGGGCCCACAGAAAATCAGAATATTTGATAAAAAGTAAATACAGTGCAGGAACTTGGTGCAGAAAAAACTGGGAAAGATTTTTCAGTGTTTCAATGGGCGTTGTTTTGTATTAAACTGACCCTTTATTTAAGTAGGGTTATGAGTTTTATTTAAGTAACACAAAGGTATTAAAGGTTTACCATCAAAATATACCTGCAGAATCGTAGATGTTATATTATCACATTACAATTATTGATTCTTTGATGTGTATATCATTTTAATGATTTAGCTGGAGATGCTTTTAAATACTTTATGTGCCACTGAGTAGCTTTATCGATAATAATACAGCATAATATCACGTAATTTATATTTTTAAAAGCTTCAGAATATTAAGTAATGCAGCTTTAAAATAAATTGTATGGAGTACAAAATGTGGCAAAGAGCATCATATTGAGTAGAAGCACAAAAAATACTTAAAGTACAAGTACATTAAAATCCACTTCAGTAAAGTGCTAGTGTACATTTACTGGATACATTTGCTATTTCCTTGTTTTAACAATGATTACAACTGTTGAAGATTACATTTGGACTGCTTTAACAAGGTACCTTGTCTGTGCTTTATCAGTGTTATCCTTTTACCAAAGTTAGTGTGGTTCCCAGACGGTGTTAACATTTTAATGGCAAACCTCAGCTGGCTGGATGAAAACCTGATATGGAAGCTACAGTTTCAAATACAGCGAATAAATGTTGGTTTCCTGCCTTAATATGGTTTACTGTTAGTGTTCTCTGCTGAAAGGAAAGGTGGATTTTTGGTGGCATTCACTCATGTCTGCTAGTTAATTGACCTCTATCTGATTACTTTCTCATTTGCCTCCTCATCGCATGTTGTCACATGTTTAAAATTCTGTCTGTCTGTTCCTGACTTTGCAGAGAAGTAATACAACAAGTAGAAAAAAATCTGTGTTAGCTAAAACTGTTTTTGTGAGGGTTTTTTTTTTTTTTTTTTTTTTTTAAACCTCTTAAAGTCCCACTGGCAAACAAGGAATCAGGTTAGGGTTAGATTCAGAGCTGCTCTTTGCATTTTGTAACTTTAATTAGAAAAGAAAAGCTATACTCAATGCAAGAGTCTTCTATTCTTTCTGAAATTATACTTCTTTTCTTATGTAACTAAAATGCAATGCCAACCCTGGTGCTGCACCTGAGCAGTTCACTGTTGACCCGCTGGATGTTAAGAGAGGTTCAGTTTGAGACTTTAAAGCCAGACTTTGATGAGTTCTTCTAGTTTGCACTTACAGTACATGAAATCTTTGAAAATGCCTTTACTGGATCTTTCTTTGTTTAAAAGTGGAATATATATAAAAATCTAAAGTCAGTCCTTGGCTTAATTTTTTTGGTAATCTTCCACTGTTAATGTTAATCTTAGGTTACAAACTTAGGTTGAATCTCCAGAATGTGAAGGTTCAGATGTTTGTAGTTAGAAGCTTCTTCAACCTTTTTCTTTTAAAGCTATTTTAGTCTGCATGTCTTCCTCGGTTGGACCCCACATCTCCTCCAGTTTTATGTGGATTAGTGAAATTACACCTAAAAGATTTTCACTCTTAAACGCTGGACTTTATCTGTCCTTAATTGTCCTTTCTCACATGGGGCACGTGGCGCTATATAGTTGCTCCAGAAGTGTTGTCACTACTGGAAGTCCTGGTTCAGGTGAGGGTGATGCCTGGGTGGAGCGTGTAGGAGGGCGCCCACTCCCTCTCTCCAAATTCTCCAGACAATTACTCTTATTAATTTCTCATACAGGCGCAATGGGACGTCGCAAGGGCTTTGTACTAGGGAGCTGGCAAGTTAAAGAGTTTTTAATGCTCAATTTGATTGAGTCGGACATTTACGTTCTCACTTACAGCTCCGCTGAGTAATTAGGAGAAAAAGTGCAGAGCTGCAGTGAATGTGTGAAAGACAGTTCCCCTCAAAATAAACATCTATTTTTAGTATGCACAAAGATCAACTGATTTACCAGTGGTACTTGGTTTTAAGGCACATTGTAAAGAATACAGATGTTTCCTTTTGTGTTGAATTTGTGTTAGAAGTAAAAAAAAAAAAAAAAAAGCCAAGTAAAGCAAACAGACTGTGTGAAACAACTGAAGATATGTTTGATTTTTGAATACGCATAATAAAATGTTGCACAGGTGATCGCGATCAGTGATTATCAAATTAAATGAAGTATATAAATAGTTTAGATAATCGTTTTTGTGGTAACGTTTTCTTTATTGATCTTGTGTATCAGTCTAACTTCAGTATGAGTCATCCTCTGCAGCAGGGAGGGAAAGTATGAAGCTTTGCTGCCTGAAATGTAAATTTTTCTTGGCATTCTTCCCAAGATGCAAACACACACTCACCCGCAACCTCCCTCTCTTATATCTGTACGTGTTGATATGCCTGCTGACTTTGATTTTCTGCTGTGGCCTGTTTTTCTTCTCTGCGCCAGAAAGAAAAGCACTGAGACAGATGTTTTATCTCTTATTTCTCTGTTTATCTTCCTCTCTTGCTCTCCCGCTTTCCCCCCTCTGTTCAGCCTTGTGACTGTTATGACAGTTTTTTTCAGAAGTGACAAATTCACTGTGCAGTTATAGATAAGAATTAAAATTTAATGCGCCAGGGCTGCATTGAGGGGGGAATGTATTTGATTTAAAAATCATACAATAGCACACAGTGAATTAGGTGAATAACATATTTGTGTAACTTTAAATGATTAGAGGAACCAAAAGCTCATCAGCTATAATAAAATGCTTATTAAATGTGTAGGAATGCGCTTCATATCTGGGCAGCAGCTGCTGAGTGGTGACGTCTTACTGTGTGTGTGTGTGTGTGTTGTAAATCTGCAGGCAGGAAGTTACCAGATGTGACTGTACTGGCATTTTTTTCTGTGATTCTTTCAGAGATGTGAAGCTCATTGTGCAGAGAAAAGTCTGCAATGAGCTAAAAACTAGTGATTTTCATTTTGTTTCATAAAACTCGCACTATTTATGGAAAGCATTTTATTTTTCTGAATAGTCATTTCAAGTTATGCATTTTTTAAACACCTCTAAAGTGTTTAGTTCTGTTGTCAGTACATAGAAGCACTACGCATGCCTGCATTGCAAACACTTCACAGCAGTCATGAGGATAGTGTTACTGTGCAGTGGGCACTGATTACTGTCAGCTAGAGGTGGGCGATATAGTCTCAAAATTATGTCACAATATTTTGTGAAAATGTGCAATAATGGTGTTCTTTTTCATCATGTTAAAAAATACTGAACAGTGTTTTATTGATGTTTGTAGCTTGCTGGCATCAGCATATAGAAGTGTACCCAAATAAAGGGCGTTTTCAGTCTCTCTTATCCAGTGAGCTGCTATCACTGATGACACACTACCTAATCCAAAGTGTGAATCTATTGAAGCAAGCTACCAGCAGCAGCAGGGCATTATAGTGCAATAGTGATGACACAGCATTATATGCAGTGACATGGCATAAGTCAAATGTAAGCCATGTTTTTTCTTTTCTTTTTTAGTGTTTTCTCTGGAGATTTTAAATATAAAATAAATGCTTAACACTTTAGTTTAACCAGAACTGCATCAGTCATTTCCATCTGCCATTTGCTCTTCCCGTCATATGGAGTTCAACTGGCAATGCTTGGTTAATTCATTTGTTTACATTTGGATTGCACATCACGGACTACCAGCATCTCTCCTTCCTAGACTGGTTGTTTGTTTGTTGTTTTCACCTTCAGCTGAAACAGTTTTCTTGCTTTTGTTGGAGGGTGTTGAAATAAGGGACTGTAAATGCATAGCGTTGCTATAGCAAAGGTATTGCAATATGACACTTTTATATCATGTTAAAATTTATACCAGTGTTAGCCCAGACAACTCTACTAAACAGTTTTAAAATAATCTCCTACAGGATGTTCCAGCAGTGTGAGGAGCCTCGCTTCACCATCGAGCAAATTGACCTCCTCCAGAGGCTACGGAGGACGGGCATCACCCAGGCAGAGGTTCTCCATGCTCTGGACACCCTGGATCACCTGGATCGGCAGCATGGGCACAAGTTGACCCATAAACCTTCCTATATGCCACCTTCGTCTTCCAGCGCTGTCGCCGCCTCTTCTTCCATGACTTCTACCGCCACTCAGACAAGTTTTCCCAACAACCGCCTCTCATTGTCCCCTAATAACAACTTTGACACCACCTCCCCACCTCTGCCTGTTCCGGTAGCCTCACCTAATACCATAACAGCAGTAGTGCCAAACGGTTTGGTTGCCGTTACCAATGGGAAGCTTTCACCACCCCGGTTTCCTCTTGGGGTGGTTAGCGCTACTGTAACCACACCAGGGTATGCGTTTGAAGCTAGTGAAGAGGACATAGACGTTGATGAAAAGGTGGAGGACTTGATGAGGTAAGAACAGCCCTTTAAATGGCAGCTAAAACGAGGGCACACCAGCTAAGAGCAGATTAGGTGTTCTAGAAAGTTATTTTGGAGGTTGTTTTTCAGGGTGTGCATTCAGACAACAGGATTAGGAAACAGCTTTTTTTATTGTTTTAATTTGTATTAAATGTTGACTACAAGAGACAGCAATAATTGTATTTCCCTTTATAGGACTCACAAAGGTGATATTTCTGGTTTATTGGAAGGGTTAGTTTGAATGAGACTCCAAGACTGAGGAGTAACTGGCTGGCTTGCCAGATCTACGTCTAGCAAACTTGCGTCATAAAGCACAGCAGACAAGTGCTTTGTTAAGTGTTTTAGTCTGGTACTCCATGCCGTAAATGCCAGTAGACCAGCCTTCCCTTGATTCAATAATATAACACCTAGAAATTTGATTTTTCTAAAATAGTTTTACCAGTACTTTTGAAATACATACATGTAATTAGGGCTGCACGATTTTGCATAAAATGAGAATCACGATTTTTTGGCTTAGAATTGAGATCACGATTCTCTCACGATTTTCTTTTCCAATATAAATATTTATTGCACTTATTAACTGCACATCAACTTCGTAACAGTTGAGACTGAACATAAAAACAATAAATAAACATAAAAACAACAAATGTCTCACGTTTTGTCATTGCCGCAAAATGTTGTACTGCTTGAAATTCCGTCTCCACCGTTGCTCGACACTGCGTGTATAGAGCAGGTAGTGCAACAATAGAAAAATAGTTGCGGGACGGCACTGTGTAGCGTTTGTCTAGGGTGTTGATCATTTTCCTGAATCCCTCGTTTTGCACAGTGTTGATGGGAGCCATATCTTTGGTCAGGTGATAAGTGATAGCCTCCGTTATTTCTTTGTGCCTGCGGGAGTTCGACGGGTATAGGGAAGCGCTGTATAAGGTTCCCGTTATTGATGTTTGGGTGGTTGACCGGGACGGATTTTCTCCTGTCACTTTCTCGTCATCCCTGACGTGCTCTCCATTGTTTTTTCCCTGCTAATTTTAGCATCACACGGCACAGCTTCTGTATCACGTGGTATAAGGCTCCGCCCTTGTCATTTGTTGAGCAGGAAGAGTGAGCGCTTCTTTTCATGCAGATTACGCCCCGGATCAAAATGCGGTACAATCGTCGTCGTCTTTTCTTTTATTTTTTCTTTTATTTTTATTTTTATTTTTATTTTTAAATCGTTGTCATTTGGAAATGAGATCGCACATAAGTATGAATCGAGATCGCGATTTTCTAACGATTAATCGTGCAGCCCTACACTGAATTGGCCTGAAGTAAAAAGAAAAATCCTCAGAACAAGAAGATAATTTTAGCCAATTGTTATCTTAAACAATATAACATCAGACACTAGATAAACTTTGAAAAAAATAAATTAACCTTAAGGTTAGCCTTAAGAAGAAAAACAGTGTAGGTTTCAGAGGGGTTTGTAGTTATATGTACAACGTAGATTTAACGCAGAAGCATAAATCCGATGTGAAAAACCCGTATAGAGCCTGATGTCTGTATCTGAGGTGCTTAGATTCAAGTTTAAGGCGTGTCCTCATTTTTGTTTGATGGTGTCGCAATAATCTGTGACACTGTCTGTATACAGGCTTTTGTTTATCCCTGATCACAGAAATCTGTCTATATACAGCCGTGGATATATTTGCTTTTTTATGTCGTTGAGAATTTGATGCTCCGCTTAAGTACCGCCACTTATACTTCAATTGTTTCCCTGCAGAGACTGCAGAGACTATTTGTTGTGTTCCAGGATCTTCTATGTTATCATATAAAGTATAGGGCTTTGTATATGTTTATAACGTGTCACCTGTAAATTGGAAAAGTCAGTATAGGAGGAACCTGCATGTATGATATTTCGATAGTCATTCCTGGTAATGAGTGACGGAAAAGTGACTCTTGCCAACCAACTGCATTTAGTGCTACAAAGATTATAACACTATTTTCTTTAGTTTACTGCAAAAACAATAATAATTTAGAATTCAGATAGGTGCGTGTTGCTTTTAAAGACACATGTACAGTAATTTGCAGCAGCAGAGGGTATGTGTTAATACAGAGGGTCCTGATTCCTGACAAGGCTGCTTGTAGCTCACTCTGAATATGAATATGATGTGATGATTGCTGCCAAACAAATACTCACACATACAAAATGAACACAAGTACACACATCCAGTCTAGTGCCTCTCATCTGTAGTCTGCAGCCAGACGGCAGCAATCAGCAGTATTGATTTGAAGATGTGTGAAAATGAAATCAAAGGAGAAGGAGAGCAAGGAATATTACAGCAGCACACATTCAGGTACAACAGCCTGTAATGTATATCTGAACTGCAGACAGTTACATCTGGTATAAGTATAGTGATTGTTGTGTTGCAGTGTGTTAATTAATATCAGGCTTGTAATGTTGAAAATTTAAATGTGTTGTACCTTTTTCTTCTCCCTTCTTGTAGGAGGGACAGTGCTGTGATCAAGGAAGAGATTAAATCCTTCCTGGCGAACCGACGTATATCCCAGGCTGTGGTTGCTCAGGTAACAGGTGAGTATAAATTGAATCTGTTTGTTAAAACACAAGCAGAAATGTTGGTGTGTGAACAAGCACCAGACCCCCACAAGTGTGACTCTGGTCTCGCTCCTCCAGGAATCAGTCAGAGCCGGATCTCCCACTGGCTCCTACAGCAGGGATCGGACCTCAGCGAGCAGAAGAAGCGAGCTTTCTTCCGCTGGTACCAGCTGGAGAAGACCAATCCTGGTAACAACTAATTTCTCCAACAGCTCCACATTTCTCATAAAACGTTTCTCTAACTTTTCCACCTGTGGAAAAAATACTGTAAAATAAAACAGTAGGAGGGAGTTTTTTAATAACTAGTGTGCTGCTTTGAGTGTGTGACTCACTGTGTTGTCTTTTTTTTAGCAAGAGCGAAAGATTTTTTTTTAGGCTTAATCAGAATCAGAGATGTTTAGACTCGAGTCAAAAACTACTATTGAATATTTAAAATTACAAAAGAAGCTTACAACCAGCAATAGATCAATAATAAATAATAAGACTTTGGATTAAAATGTTCACAGCAAAAACAAAAAATAGACAAATACAATTAATTGAGAGACAAAACTGGTAAAGACAGAAGATGACAAATTTAAATTGGTACAATTACTAAAGCATTCACTCTAAAGGGAGCATTGTAATGAGTTCCAGGTGGTCTAAGCATAGAAGAGTTCTGCCAAGCTCAGACAACTTGTGGGACTTGCATTGATAGATAGTATCAGTGTAAATTCTTTTGTAAGAAAAGAAAACTTGTTTTTTTGTTGCTGTTTTTTTTTACATTTTAGGAATCTTGAGAAGGCTACAGTTATGGAAACAAAGTGTGGAATAAACAATGGCTACATTGTGTTAAACATGGGATCAGCATATTGGAATGTACAGAATGAAAAACAGTGGAGTCTACTTCTAGTTAGCATGTGACCTCCCTATAGGGAAGACAAACTATCGCGGTGCTTCTTCCAGATATTATGACTCTTATCTGCCTTATTGGCTCGTTACTCTATAAAGTACTGATTCCCAGTCGGTCTGAAAAAAATACAACTTAAGAATTAAGAATGTAGTTGACCTGTCCATGGAAGCAGGTTCAACAACTCAGAGTTTCCCATTCCAGAAAGGCTGATCACAGTAAGTTCAAACAACTCTGAGCATGTTCACCGTCAGTTAAGCGTGTGCGTGAGTAGAGACAGTAAGTCATCATCAATGTGGAGGATTGGCAAGGATTCACCATGGCAATGGGTAAATACAGAGCGGAGCTTTCATTTTAATCCGGTGATGATTATGTTTCAGTGTGAGCCATGATGTTTATCTTTATAAATACAAGACAGGAGAAAGGAGACATTTTAATTAGTTTGGCCCACAATATACATTTTGTTTAAACGGTTTCTGGTCATCATCACCCAACTTGAATTTTCATTGGATGAAACTGGAATTTTAAATTTGACTTTTATATCAAATTTTTCTTACCTAATCTAATCAGGTGTAACCTGACGGGGATAAAATGTCTGTGACAGAAACTGGAGATAAAATTCCGGGAAAATGGACACAGGTTACTTATTTGCCTGTGCTATTAGTTACACAGTAAAGCAACAGACTCTGGCACAGGTCCCCTGTCAAATGGAAGTTTTTATTAAATGAAAAAATGTTTTTTGAATAGTTTCTGACCAGCAGTGGGCTGAAACAAAATTATGTTTTATGGTGGAGTTCATTATTTCTGCCATTACTGGGTAAGAAATGCCTAATAAGATTTACAAAAAGTCTTTAATGTTTTTCACTATAAGCATTTATAATTTGGGCACTCTTACAACCATAGCAGAGATCTTTGTAAGGAGTTACAATTACTAAGTGTTAAGCGATAGTAGCTGTTTCAAGTTATAACATATGTTATTAATGTAAACATATTAAAAGAAATGTGTAAGTTTTTATAGCGCTATCTACATGCTAATCAGCTAGATTCTAGATATTTCAAACAGATGCAGATCAGATGACTGGATCTAAATTGGATACGGAGCCTGGAGCGGCTTGAATCCATGATCCTCTCTGCAGCTGCATATTGAAAAATAAACGCTTTAAAATATATTTAGTTCAGAATGTTAAAGTCAGCCTCATCTAAAAGTTAGAAATTAGTTATTCACGTCATCACCACCTCTGACTGACATTTTTCTATCAATGTGACCAACTATGACATATAAGTTAGTGATCATTGATCAGTGTATTATGTGTCTAAAGATTTATATAGAGACAAAAGTTTGATTTAGACAAGGATTGCTGTGGTAATGTACAGTAAATGCTTCCAATGGCACGAAACTGACTTCCAGAACCTACTAATTTACAGAACCTAGTAAATCTCATTGATCTTGTGTCATGTTTGATGCTCCAGGTGCTACTCTGGCAATGCGAGCCACCCCCATACCACTGGAGGAGGTGATGGACTGGAATCAAGCTCCTCCTACATTTGGTTCGGCCCCCGGGGGCTTCCGTCTGCGGCGAGGGAGCAGATTTACCTGGAGGAAGGAGTGTCTGGCTGTCATGGAGGGGTGAGAATGAGGAGGGGTACTGATGTAGAATTGATGTAAGAAGAAGTGAACGTAACAAAGTGCAATGTGTATCTGCAGCTATTTCAATGATAACCAGTATCCCGATGAAGCCAAGAGAGAGGAGATTGCCACTGCCTGCAATGCTGTCATACAGAAACCAGGTACAGTCTTACTGGCGAAAGGTTGTGAATTGCATCCCAAATTAAGTATTAGTGATTGGGGAAACGAATTATTAGATTTGCTATTTAGTATAAATATGTTAACTACTTCTTTGGCTTAATATGTATTTATTAATTAGAAGAACTGCAGGATCCCAAACTTAATTTTTCTAACTGCATTGTAAAGCTAGTTATGTGCTAGACTGATTCTGTTTTCCTGTTCAAAGTTAAAAGTTCATCTTCCCACTGTCATCATTGGAATTCCATACAATTTTAAAAACACTTGAGCTTCAGATGGCTGTTGTCCATAAATAAAATGGACTTTACATTTATTTAAGATATATGGGGGGCTTGAATGCACTTTAATAAACAAACGCAGTTGCAGACTGAATGGGTCTGGGGTGTGTGTGTGTGTGTTTTACAGGAAAGAAACTGTCTGATTTGGAGAGGGTAACATCCCTGAAGGTCTACAACTGGTTTGCGAACCGCCGCAAAGATATCAAGAGGCGTGCTAATATTGGTAATGTCTACGTCTGTATTTGTGTGTGTGTGTGTGTGTGTGTGTGTGTGTGTGTGTGTGTGTGTGGGAGTGAAAGAGAGATACACGTTAGATCAGCGGTCCCCAACCCCCGGGCCTCGGTCCGTGAGTCGTTTGGTACGGGGCCGCGAGAGTTGAGGCTCAGGTGTGAAATGTGTGGTATTCAGGGTTTTGTTATTTTGTTATCGTTTTTATCGTTAACTCGGTTTTCCTGGGTCTTTTCATGTGTTTTATGAATAAATCTTCTTTTTTACTAGTTTTATTTTGTTGCATTTATCCGCGACACCTTAAAGGCCGGTTCGTAAAAATATTGTCAGGCATAAACCGGTCCGTGGCGCAAAAAAGGCTGGAGACGGCTGCGTTAGATGTTGTATACTACACTATGGTTTGGTGTAAATAAATGAAGAACCCACAGGAAATCACTTGTACTGTATCTATGTGCTTAAGAGCATTATGTGCAAGTAGCACGCACAAGAGCTTGTGTTTCACTTACTTAACAAAAATCCTAATTGTGTGAGGTTCTTTTTCTGTGTCACCCAGTTCACACTAGTATTGCTGGTCATCACAATAGACAGTGTTAAATTTCTCGCACACCTGAAGAGGAAACAGGATGTTGTTTTCTTTCCGAGAAGAGCAGCTGCTGAATAGTTGAATCACTGTTGTCCTGATTTTGAGTGTGTTGCTGTTTTGTAGCTGAGTCGATATGCTATGATGACGTTTGTGTTTTTGAAGAAGCAGCCATCTTGGAGAGTCATGGCATCGAGGTTCAGAGTCCAGGAGGTCAGTCCAACAGCGACGACGTGGATGGCAACGACTTCCCTGACCAGGTAAACTATACGCGAATTCCTACATCTTAATGTCTGAACATAGAAACACAAACCCCCTAAAAAGAGCAAAGCAGGAACTCTGTATTTTTAAAGTTAATTGCCTCTCTGATTTTCCCCATGAGAACTGTCCTGGTCTCCATAATTTGTTTTCAAGGGGCTCGGCATAACCTCAATAAGCCATTGTTATTAATGACACCCACAGCTGCTGCTGTTGTGATTATGTTGCTCACTTGTGCACAGTTTGTTTGTGCTAGATTTTTGCTTCTCAACACTTGTGTTGGACTGTTGTATGTACCATATATCTTGTGCCTTCAACAACTCTGTATCACTACAATGACAACTGTCACAATGTTGAGTATTTATGTAGAAAGCATGTAGCAGTTCTGCGTCTTTGCTCTGTAAATCTGTGGATGATTAGTTTGTAACGTTAGCAAATTACTTGATCAGCCCAAGGCCTTTGGATCAAATGGTCTACCTGATCCTTTCAAGGCCGTGTTCTCCCACATGAAACCGATTGCATGTAATCAGTGTTACAGGGACACTACATTTAGCAAGTATTTGCCGAAAAAGAAAGTTCAGGGTCAGATTTGGTCTTGAAAACTGAAATGTTTGTCACAGTCCTTCACACAGAAATCACTCCACAGATTGTTAGAGACAACAGAGTGTTGACGATCTTCTTTATTTACAGTCGGTCAATACTAAGGCAATAAAAAGTGTTTGACACATGAAAAAATAGCAAAACACAACTCGCTCGTATTGCTCCAATATGAGGAGAAATCTCTCCGATAAGTCGACTTAGCGTGGGAATTTGTTCATAGTGCTTGTATGTTTAATAAAAATGAATGTTTGGCCCCAGTGTGTGAATGATCAAAGTCACAGGAATATATGGTGACACCGATAACTTGCCTCTGCCTTATATAACTTGTTTGCTGGTTTCTCACAGGGCTGTGAGGTGTCCTTATTTGATAAGAGAGCTTCAGCAAGGCAGTTCAGTTTCAGTCGAGCTGACCTGTCCTCTCCAACCCAGGTACAGCTGGAGCACATCTACACCCGCCTTACATTTATCAGCGATTCCACACGGAGCTACAGATCCACTCAACCTTCTTTTTTCTTATCCCCTCACTCAGGTTCCCACACTGCTTCCCAGCTGGTTTTCTGCCCTGGGTAGAGGGGGCGTGTCTGGACAGAGGGCCGCATCTCTGATTGGTCGCTCCCTAATATCAGGCGCGGTTCCTCAGATGGAAGGTTCCAGACTAACAGGTGTTTCCTGGTCCCCTCCTTCCCCCTCTCTCCAGGACGAGCCCACAGTTCACAGTGCCCTGTCCGAGGCCCAGGATCCAGTCAGTTTGGAGAAGGCGGCGGCAGTGAGTGACAGCAGCCCGGTGGTAACCAATCAGGGGGATGGCGCAGGGTGCAGCGTGGGGAATGACATCAAGACGGAGACTCTGGAGGACGACTGAAAGGAGAGGCAGATATCAGAGCTGTCAGAGCGATAAACAGGTGTCATTATATGCAAGCAGATTTTATAGGAATGTAATAATAAGTGGAAAAAAATGACCAAAAGTCGTGTAAAGTCCAACCCTGAGATACCTCCCAACCCTACCTCCAACCACCAACCTGCTCTGCTACGCTCGTATAGGCATTATTATTGTATTATAATTATAATATTAACAATAAGCTTTTATTTGTTAGTGTTCCCCAGCAACCTGTGGGAAATTTAAAATGTACCTAAAAACAAATCCAGCAAAGAAAGTGAAATAGGACGCACCTATAAGGGAACACATGCTGTAGCTGTCCGTTTTCTTTGTTGATTGTTTATGTTGAGGCATTTTAAATCTTTCATAGAAGGCTGATAAACAGGACTTTCATGTATTGTGCAGATTTTCTTGGGAAAACTGCTTTTTTTTCACAGCAGGACAACACTGTATTTGACATGGAATTCCAAACATTTCAGGGTCTTGCACTGTGATCACAACACAACTTAACAGCCTCAAAAGATAAATGCGTTCATTTTAGTTTATATTAACTGATAGTTATAAAGTGTTGCAGCACATTTCATCACAGTTCTTTATATTTTAAATTTTATATTTAATCTTAGGGTAACAGCATATAAGTAATCTGTCTCTGGGCCCAAAATGTCTGAAAAATGTTTAAGAAAAAAAAGAGAGAAAAACAGTATGAGCCTCCCCTGCCTGATAAGATAAACTCAATGTGTAGAAGCAGCGAAGGCCATAATGATTATGATAATGCAATTTTATCATTACTAAATCTTTCAGAATTTATTGTTTTCACAGATTTTTCTTGTATTCGTGTCGTTAATTATATGCTGCAAGTTTATATTGAAAATTGAGCCGCCTAAGGTTTTCAAGCACTAATTTGGACTTAAATGTGATTTATTTCTATTTACAATAGTGAAATTACCCTTTATAAATATTTAAATACTGTGAATTTAGTAGCGTTTAAACTAATTAGGGCCTCAGTTTCCAGTGAGAATTTAAATCCTGTACGGCTTTACTTTGCTTCCAAATCGATAACAAGTTGTTTTTTTGTTTTTTTCTTTTTTTTTTGTTTTGTTTTTTTGAGAGAGTTGTATGAAAACTAGAAACCTGGGCGTCCTTGTGACCGGGTGATGTTTATTCATTCGTACCCAGTTACCTGCTGGATTATATAATTAATAATCAACACATATCATTCAGCTGAGAGGAAGTCAGTAGTGTCAAAAAGCTGTTTAAATACTAAAGATTAAAATGTAAAGTGAATAAATACAGATGGGTGATAAATTAAAGGAAACTGAACCACTGAACTGAAACTGAACCACTGACCCCTACAGTGTTAGGATCCAGTTTGGGCCTGTTTGTCCCTGTAGAGGGAAAGGACACAATAACTCTACTTTCCTAATAAGGGCGTTCTCTTCCAGGCTGGCAGTGCATTGTATCTTTAGGCATGCACTGTGCATATAGCTTTCAGACGTGCTTTAAGTTTTTCTAAACATGATCTATCTTTTGATTTTCATTTTTTTTTTAAATGGTTATCTTTTGAGGTGAAAAAGCAAGTATGTTTGGTGTTAATGTCACTGGCTGGAGGCCATTGATTGGTAAACATTTGGTGCTTGGAAAGCAGCTGTGGCTGAGAGAGCCATTCATAAACTGATTGGAAGATTAGTGGTTCAGTTTGCATGTCGAATTGTCCTTGGGCAAGATGCCGAACCCCATATAAACACATTTGAGATGTTCAATACGGGTGCTGATATGATAGTTAGTAATGTAAAAAACCTGATATTCCGACTATATTGGCCCATATGTTTTTTCTTTCTCTAACATTTGTTGTGTAGCTATTTATTTACTTGTTTACGCTCTGCACTTCTCAGCTGGGATCAGCTGGTTTTTGTGTTTGCATTCTACCAAACATAGATATTTGAAACGTGTTTTCTGTTGTAAGTAGGGCTGCCACAAACGATTATTTTGATAGTCGACTAGTCACCGATTATTTTTGCGATTAGTCGACTAATCAGATCATGCATCCATTGGACGTAAAACGTACAGCTTATTGCACCAGCAGCATCTGCTCTTATATAACTATCATTAGCTTACAGCTTTAAGTGTTTAAGGTATGTGCTAACTAAAAATAAAGGCAAGATGATAGTTTATTAAATTTTAATGAAATTTGCAGATTGTTTCTGTGAAGTTTAATAAACTCCTTGCTATCTAAAATATAACAGGACAGGATAATCATTTGTCTGCTTGATGTTTATTCAGCTGTGTAAAAACTATAACTTTAATCTCAGCCAAATAGATTTACTCAGGAACAAATAAAATACTAAAAAAAGCCAAACAATAACATTTTTAAGTTATCTAAGTGACTTGTATATCATGTTTAACCTGAGTAGCGAAAGACAGCGGTGGGTTTGAAAACGATTTGCCGGGAGTCCGGTGTTCTTATGAGCTCTAGTGAGCCTAGCCCCCGGCTAGCTATCGAGCTAGTGGGTAACAGACGTCTCCGAAAACATCGGAGCGCTTTTGAAAATATATGGTGTCTTGATTAACTGAGCAGATATTTGAGGTTTACACAGTTATATTCTCGCCCGAAAACATTTAAACGTTTATTTTGTGACCCAGAAAAAGTAATGGGAGTAATATTAAAACTAACTAGCTGCCGCCATTGTTGGAAACGCGCTATGAACTCTGGGACACAGCTTCTTCTTCTTCTTCTTCGGGGTTTAACGGCAGCTGGCATCCTTGTACATGCAGTGCTGCCATCTTCTGTTTCAGTCCGTTATTACACTCTTAAATCCTACTACTTATTCCTGCGTCTTTTGGGATCTTACAAAGCTTCAAACGAAGCGTCGACTATTAAATCAGTCGTCGACGATTTTGATAGTCGACATAATTGTGACTAGTCGACTAATCGTGGCAGCCCTAGTTGTAAGTGCTGATGCAATATATAAGTGGCTAATATCATTGCCCCCGATGTATCTATCAGAGCCCGAGTGTTTGCACCATATTCTTAAAGGCCCATAGTATGCAAGCACTATATGAATACAGGTCTATTTAACGTTCACAAGTTTGGCAGTGTTGGGTTGTGCTTATTTTGTGTGAGCCGATGAACAGAAAAAAATGAGCCAAGAAAACAACTTTTGAAAACAGAAAGCAGACTCTTGTAAGCTGTGAAGTCATCAGACTGTCACCAGAATTACACTCACTTGGGCACCTATGTGAGAATGTGGGCTAGTTAGGATTCTGAAAACACCAAATGAGGGAATATGTTTTGGAGGAATGCTGTTCATTCCTCTAGTAGAGTTTTGGAAATTTGGAAAATCACTGAATTTCCAGTGCACAAAAGGCCAACACCTTGACACGACATTGGGTTTTTCCTTTAATTTGTTACCCATCTTTCTAATATGTGTGTGTGCGTAGACACACAGACTATACTTAAATACAGTATATCTATCCAAATCCATTTCTTTGTACACTATATAGACATATTAGCTTCAAATGAGAGAAACTATCAGTATGAGTCTTATCATGTTGGTGAAAGACGAGTGAAACATTAGCCAAAGTATTACGTTTTAAAATTTTGTGTATTTTCTGAGTGTATGATAATCATGGATGAAACTGTGTGTTTGAGATATGCTAATCAAAGACGCATCAGATGTGTTAAAAACTATTTCAAGCAAATGCATCATTTTTATATTCTTTTTCAGGTATATCTGTGTTTGTGCTCGATATGCCATGTGTTCAAAACACACACTGTCACTTTTAAGCTGTATTTTCATTTTGAATGACACTTCATTTGTTTATGGTGCTTTGAGTCCTTGTTGAAATATTTCACTAGTCACTAAGACTGACTGACAGGCCAGAGGAGGTTAATTCTTTTGAAATCACCATAAGAAGAAATCTCCTTTAATAATTAAAAAAACAACTAAATATTTGATTGAGGTAAAATCGAGGATATTTAAGGTTAGTACAGCCATTGTAGAAGTATTTTTAAAAACTGAAGGCATGGAAGCGTCTAATAAGCCATAATTTAACTGTCTAAGTCAGATACACTCCTTGGTCTTCGCATCTGGGTTCAAAACACCCAAGACAATAATGGCGAAGAAGTCTAGATGTGGGTGACGTCACAGCGATGCCATCCATCTTTACTAAACTCCTCGTAGTTTATATTGTCAAAGCTCCAGAACCCCAAAATAATTTCCAGATCAGTTTTGTAGTGAATACAAAATCATCCACCGGTCAAAAGTGAGTAAGGGCTCTGGGGCTTTTGGTTTAAACGCCGTCCTAGTCATGCACTCCCAAAATATTTTGCACACTAAGCACCGTGCTCGGAGCGTTTCAACTACACTAACAGAAATGTCATAGTGATCCAAGCTTTGTACGTACGTCCTGTTCCACCAGAGTCAAGGAGGAGACATCAGCTGCTTAATGTTCCGCTGATGAACATTAAGATAATTGAAAGATATACGGTCACAAGTATGTCTGCCTTTTAGTGTCAGGATGGAAGGATCCAGGATTTTAACTGAAGATTTTGACAAAATTTTGACTCGCAATGGCTGAAAATAAGCTCAAGTTTGAGTTAAGCTCAAGCGAGTTAAAACACGCTAAAAAAAAGATGACTGCAGTCTCCAGTATGAGCAACACGCACACAGACAGACACTTACTAACCTTTAAAACAAAATAAAAAAGTAAGTGCAGCTCAGTGGGGGATCACTGCTATTACCACTATCATCCAACACTATCAGTCCAGCTCTTACATTTGCTTACCTTTTACAGCTGACACTAAAACCTTCTCAACAGCTAAAACATTAATAATACTACAGTGCAGTGTAACACTTGATAGAAACCTAAATGCTTATGAAGGTGCCGCACACCTCAGCTTCACGTTTAAGTGCCTCATTTTTCTCAGCGCACTAACGGAGGATCAGTGCACGAAGAAGACTTCTACAATGGCTGTACATTTTTAACCGTACTAATGCAGGCGAGTTAATAACACGACGTTCTGTTACACTAAAGCGGCTTCATTCAAACCGGTTCATCGTCACCAGGTGCTTTACAGGCTAAGCTACTAGTTCAGAGTTTAAAAACTCAACATATATACCTCGCTCCCTCCCATTCAGCTATAAGCTACTCCCCGCAGGTTTGTTCACAGCTGCTTCAATGTGAATCAAAGCTTCAAACTAACTGTCGAGCTGATTTGTGTCAGTCCCGTCTGGATCAAACTGTGACAAGGCCGTAAAGATGATTCACGCTGGCTTCCAACAGAAGCGTCAGCGGCTTTTCAAAAGGGAAATTTCTCCTCAAACTAGAGCCAGTAAATATCACGTTTAAAGGGAATTTACTCATTTATGAGCTCCAACGTCCACCAGGGTCCATAAAATACGAAATAGTTTCTCTGTCATTCTGGTGGATTTCAGTGTTTCGGGCTAAATGTCTGAGAAACTTTGTTGCATGGTGGAGGATTTCTTTAATTGTGCGGCAGCAGAGCTGTCCTGGGTGTCTTTGCTTTAAGCATTTGAGACATTATTAGTCAGTTATGTAGCTTTCTGTCATTTAATGATTTACACCAAAATTTACAAACCCATCAAAGGGTTTTTTATTTCGTTTTTTTCTTTTTAATCTGCTAAGCAGAAGCCTTTCTGAAATGAATCTATGGATTCATTTAGGCCATTGTGCTATTTTGAGATTATTCTTTTTTGCCTTCATGTGCTTCTCATGACATTGCATTTTGGAGGTCTGAAGCAGCCAGTTAGTGTGAGTTTGTGTCATTTTAGCTATTTTGTACATAAGAAAAAGGGAAAAAAACTGCAAATGAAAAATAAAGGCAAGGTCACCTTCTTAGTTTGATTACCCATCGCGGTCTAATAAAACGATTGGATAGATAAATCTGAGGTGGATCTAACGGTGTCAATAATTTGTTAAGCACCACTAGAAGACCTTACAAAAGTGAGAGTAAACACAGATTTAAACGTTAATAAGCTAAACCTCCTTACATAAAGAACCCATATTTGCTTCTAATAACAGAAACCTCAGTCTTTTCTGGTGTTTACTGTGCTTTTGTTTGTCTGTTTTGATCTAAATGGACTCTTTTCGTGCCAGAAACTGCCTAATACAGTTAAAGTTCTCATGAAATAAAAAGCAGTAGGACAGAAACAGAAAAGCCTTTGCTCGTGCTGCTCTGTCAGGCCATTCATGCTGTGTTTCCATCTGCCTTCAGTCCTCTGTTGCCTTGTTGAACTGTTTTTCTTTTTTTGTTGTTGTTTTTTGGAACATCTACCTGTGCATATGTTTGGCACTGACTACACCTTGACTCGTCTTTACCTGTGCCATATCCCGCCGTCACTTTGGCCGGTGGTCCACATAGTACAGCAAATACTTTATTCAACAGGAAAGTTTGGATGTGAGATGCTTCCTTTAACAAAATCAGGGTGCATGTTAAGGTAGTGAGCTCATTTGAGACATTTCATTCCTCCTTCATTGCTCAGTGTTGTGATATGCAGTTTCACGTTTAAAGAGTTTAAAAAAAAAAAAGCTGTTTTTTGGGGGTTTTTTAAATTAAGGTGACAAACACATCTATCATTCATGTGGTCAACGTGAAATGGAGACGCTCCGGTGTTGATGTTCTCATGTAATCAGCCAGGAGGAAAACAAGCAGTGGTTGCCATTTCACTGTGGCAATAAGCTCTTCAATAAATCTCTGTAAAATGAAAAATATCAAACCTCAGCAGGATCTTTGTTGTATCAGTTTAAATTGATTTTTCTTTGTTTATTTGCTTCTTTTCTATTTCAGGATTTAGTGCCTTTTTTGGACAGTAGACTGTTCTGTAATCGCTATGTAGAAACTCTACATAGGCCTTTTGTTACTTTTTCATCTGTTGGATAAACCTTATGTTATATTTAAGGTGTGTTTTTATTGATATTCTATTTACAAGGGAATAAAAACTGATCAGACTCCATCAGTGTGCTGCTGTGCTTTCTTTACCCGCACATCTCGCTACAGAATATTTAAGGCATTTGAGACTTTGGATGAAATCTCCGGTAACTAGTGAGCAAAGGAACTATTAAGATATAAATGCGTTCTGAGTGTCTGCTCTTGTCACTATACAGTCTGAAAATAAAACCAGCACAAGTAAAAGAATTTGACATCCAAATAAGGTCATCTGCTTCCTGAGGGCCAAGAGGTTGTGATTAGATTGCTGCCTAATTTCCAAAGTAGTCATTTGTGGTACTGGAACTGGAAAAAAAATAACCCCACTGATATAAAAGATCTGTAAAACGGCTTTGCGCAATTGCATTATGCGTACAGTGTGATCTGTGCCTGCGACCACGGCAGAAAACTGAGTATGTGCAGTGGGCTGGACAACAACAAAGGAAACCAGAAAATAGGAAAACTTACCTTGTTTGTCCATAAGCTTTTTCCCTTTTCCCAGTTCAATGTAACTAGCGTGAAACACTTGAGCCCCGCCCAATGACACGAAATATGCAAACTGCTCCGTTCTGTAGTCTTACTGCTTTAATAATAAATAAATAATTCGCAGTTCAGTTGAATTTCTGTATAGCTCCAAATCACAACAGCAATTTTCTCAAAGCATGTTGTACTTTAAGGTAAAAACCCTAAAATAATACTGAGAAAACCCCAACAATCACACCACCCCATATGAGCAAGAGCTTTGGTGACAGTGGGAAAGACAAACACTCTTAACAGGAAGAAACCGCCAGGCTCAGGATGGAGCAGCCATCTGCCACTACTGGTTGGATTGATGAAGGAGACGAGACAAAAGCTAGGAAGAGGAAGAAAGCCAGATATTAAATGCAGAGACGTGTATTAACATGTGGTGGGTCAAAGGAATATTTGTTCCACGGTATTAACAACATAATTCCAGTTTAAGCTTCTGTATTTCCTGTTAATGTGGCTCAGTTACCAATTTGGAAAAAGCTTGAGCTCTGAAGTCTTAAGAAAATAGATATTTTCTACATGAAGAAATAAATCTGTTTTAAACTTGACTTATTTGTAGTCGAAGCAGTTTTTAATTAATTCAACAAGTTGAAGGGTGAGGTATCCTTTAAATGAGTTTTGTAAGAAATCTGACTGGAATTAAAGTGATTTTAAAGTACCGAATAACTTTTTGTCTTGGCCTTGAGTGGTGTAAACAATCCCGCCTTGACTTGTATATTTGAGTTTTCAGCTGTGACATTTTTAAATCAGAGGAGTGTTTGTCGGAGGACGCACGATTAATTCTATGCTATAATCTGAGCAAATTACACAGTCTAATGAAAACTTGGCAGCAAGACTGACTCACTTCAGTTCATTTGACCTTATTTGAACTTAAATGGGCTGACCAGTAAAACAAGTCCATAATAAACCCCCCCAAAAAAGTTGTGGTGTCTTCTAGTATTAAGAATTTATGTATACTCTGAAATAATTTACATATAATGAAAAGTCTGAGATGAAGCAAAATAAGTGCCGTTTCTCCACATGAAAGAAACACAACATGAAATCTGTAAAATTACAGGTAAAGTTCCAGAAAATGGAAAAAAGTTCCAGTGGTGCCAGCTGTGTTGTGAGATAACAAATGAAACAAACAAAATGCAGTTATTTCTAAAAACTTCAAGCATCAAATCTTCTAGGCACAAACAAACAAATACTCTGTTAATATTCCTCTTTTTTTTAAATTTTATTTAATCTCATCAGATTACCCTTCAGATGGTTTTAAAAAAAAGAAAAAGAAAAAACTTATTATAATACATGTTTATTCTTTGGATTGCAGCATATAATTACATAAAACAATTAAATTAATCAAAACCCAAACTTGTGCTCAGATTTTTTCTTTTATAATTCTTAATATGAGCATATATATATATACACACACATACATACATACATCGAACAAGCACTTGGATGGTGCACTCACACATACAAATGACACATCAGGACAAACCTGCCCTAAAGGATCAATAGTAGCAGTGACTGATAATGATTAGTTAAGATGATAGATGGGCTTTATTAATACTGCTGACCAGGCTGAAGCCCAATAAACAAACACTTGAATATTTAAATATTTTCAGCTGAATGGGTTAAAACATACACGACTGAAAATAATTTTTTTGTCGTCGTTTTTTGCAGGAGTAACAAGAGCAGTAAACTCTCTGACTCGGCAAGCACCAATCGCTCAGCTTGGTAAAAATATGGCGGCTGGTACCTCAGAGGAATTGATAACAGCCTTTAAAATACACCAGCAGACGTATCTTAAATGATGCACATGCAACAAGGCGGCAATGCATCGCCCGATGCCCTCATATTGCTCATTTGTGCAGTTTATGCTAGCACAGAAAACAGGAACTTGCTGCCAGCAGTGAAAGGCTGTAAAAAAATAACTATAAAAGGGCCTCGGAGCAGGAGGTGGCATAAGCAGAGGTAGTTTCAAGGTGAAAACTAACTACCCAGGCAGGCAAATATGCTTTTGTCCAACACAAATCCAAGAAAATACAATTTCGAAGATAAGATTTGATCCCAAGTAGCTGTTAGGTTGCTGCTGCAGGGCAGTGGTGGGTTAGATTTCACTGTCTAGCTATATAGAAAATTCCCTGTGAGGAAGTCAGGCATGGTACCCACTAGGGGGCGACACATTAGCCTTCCTTTAACTGGAAGAGAGTAATAAACCTGACAGCTCCTGTGGACCAAACCATTAAAAATTAAACCCGACTGGCTTTCTGTGGTTTTGGAATGACCCTTTTGAATACTGCTGAGTTTAGTACAGAGCAGAAATTGTTGCTGCTGAAACTAGTCTGGCTCCAGGTTGAAGGCCACATTAAGGCAGGCGGGGGTTTGCTCAACACCAGTGATCCTATACTCAGCATGCAGCTGCAGGCAGTACGACAGACGATGCAAAGACATGGGACTGAAAATGAGCAAAATAAAAGCAAAAAAAACTTTAAAAAAGAAACTGTGAGGGACAAAAGATTCGTCCAGACCGACATAGACAGCTATGCTTGGATCCATATCACAGGAATACAAGTAGAATTAAATGTGGTCCTGATGGTAGTGTCATGGAAACAATCTCTACCTCTAATCTTTATAACTACTGCAGCAGAGATGGAGCCTATTGAATTGAAGCTAGAATATTAAACTCATCCAAACAGCAATTACTAACGCTACACTTCCTTTTGTTCAGTTCTTCTTTAAAAAAAAGAAAAAAAAGAAAAAAAAGAAAAAAAGAAATCGACTCTTGTTGACGTGTGGATCTTGAGCATCCTGCAGTCTACAGAGCTGTATTCTTATCTGCTTTATGCCCTCATCACACTTGATCCACTGCTATGGGGAGCTAAACAGGAGATTGTGCTGGAAGAGAAGTCCATCTACATTGGAGCTTAGCTCTGCTTGGCTCTACATTTTACAGTTTAACATCTGGGAGGAAAGCAGTGAGTAATCTTAAATAATCATACTAGGAGAAGGAGAAGAAAAACAGGTAATCTGAAACAAAAAAACCCCACTTCATCTTTAAAAAAAAAAAAAAAAAAAACAGTTTGTATTTTTCTTCTTACATGTACAATAATTCCAGAAATTAAGTCTTCAATTCCCTCTGGAGGCGTTTGTGCAAATGAATTGAAGCGTTGGTATGAAAAAAGTGTGTGAAACATACATGGTCACATGGTTTCTGAGGCACAACAACATAAAAGAAATCCAAAAGCCTGAAGTGATCTCAAACACACAAAGAAGAGCAGACACCAGGACGGGAAAGTCTGCCGGCCGCAGAGACGGGAATTAGTATTTTTGCCAGTAGAGCAGCGAGGGTGAAGGCTTGCCGCTCTATGCTGAAGTCCCAGGAAATGTACGTGAAACGGCCGCTGACGGTTATTTTCCCATCTTGGCAACGACTCAAAGACACAACTGAATCAGAGACAGGTGCACTCAACACTCACCCACACGCACAAACGCACACAGCAACACTTCCTTTATTACCACCGAACTGTCACAGACCACATTATTGAAAACTAACCGACAGAGCACTTCACAACCTGCTAACTAATGACACAACAGGCAGAAACTAGCCAATCAGAGGACTCCAGAGGTCTGGACTTTATGGCCAGACAATAAATACACAGATAATAAAATAGACTGTGGAGCCTCATCTTATATATTCAATCAGTTTCCTGTACAGAAGTGATTCTTCACCCAGAAAATATCCTGCCCATCGCTTCTTCGAGGCTCATGCGACAAAGCGCCTCATTCGGAAGAATTTTACCAAGTCATAAAAATATATGGGCTGAACCAGGAGCACGGACTTTAGTTTTGTTTGTTAATTCGGGAATTAAACACTACTACTGAGATCCAATCTATCGTACAGTATGAGACACGAGTAATCAACTGATTCATTTACAGGTAAATTTACAACGCTAATAGCAGCGATTTTAATTAAATCATTTGTGCAACATTTATTTATTCAAATAAAAAGGCTTTACCAGCTTGTGTGCGATCACTGCGTGCACACAAGCATTTCAACATAAATAGTAACTTCACTGATGGATCCATAAAGACGATAGTGTTCAGACATAGTGTGTTTACAGTATAAGCACACAGTAATCCAGATAACCGTTCCATCATCAACATCAACAAACCTGCCTCATCCTTCAATAAAACTTATTAAGTTCACTGGGAGGCTCTTTTAAAGGAACCATAGAGCTAAAATATCCCAAGAACGTTCAAAATGAATTATTTTCCACCTTTAAAACCATCTGGCCGTGCTTCATCCTCCCTCTGAGACAAACCGAACACTTCCTCACCTCAGTCTCGACATTACTCCAGAGATTTAGTGTAGCCTTTTCAAAAAGGACCGCCTAAATTAAAAAAGCAAAAGCCAACAAAACTCCAGAACCCTCCAAAAAAAACATCTCCCATAATGCAACTCAGTAGCAGCTTTTATTAGAGTCTCACCACGAGATTAATGCATCTGTGGCTTCACGGTATAAATTTATAGAAAAGTGTCATTTGCTCAGGTGTATAAAGCTCCTCCTCAGAGCTACAGGATGTTTTCACAGGTAGTAAAACTTTTTAATGAGAACTGAACTGGACTGGCCCTTTAAAGGAGATCTATTATGCTCATTTCCAGGATTTTCATTCTTTCCCATGTGACTGAAAACAGTTTGCTTCGTATCACTTATGTTGGAATATCATCCTTTTGTCAGGCCTCCTGTGAAAGCTGCATAAACTCGGGGGAGAGTCACAATTAAAAAGAAAGGCCGACACTTTCACTTTAATTTTTGCTTTTCTCCTTGGACTTCCATCATGTAACAGATTAAAATACAACTTACTCAAAATAACCCATATTTATATTATAGTTGGCCTCGGTGGAGCCCCTCAAATCATAGAGTGAAATAAGCTATTTTAGCTCCGTTCCCCTCGCTTCAGGATGCCTTTCCTGATTGGCTCCTGAGATTAACCTGAGATGATTAGGTCATATAGAGCCAAGAATATAAAAACCGTCTGAAACAGAGCATTTTGAGAAGCTTAAATAAAGCCTTAGATTTTGGCTTATAGGGATTACTTGTGCAAACATTTATTTTAGATATGATCGTTCCCCACTGTAAAAGTATATATAGTACAGGAAATGAGTAAAAGCATAATAGGTGTCCTTTAACTTGTAAAAGCACTGCAAACATATATACCATCTTCATTCCTAATAGTGCTTTGGTGCACTGAAACGATTTAAATCACAATAAATCACAAGAATAAAATTCAGTGTAAAAATGTCATCATCCCTCTGGAATGTTTCATAAAACCTAATTTAAAAAAGTAATAATCCACATGTCTACGATATCTTTTAAATTTTCTTCCACAGATCAGTCAGGACTGCCTCTGGGTCTAACACTTTCCCAAAATGTACTCATAGCTCGTTCTCCCATTTGTGTCAGTACAAAGAAACGAGGACTAAAAACTTACTTTTAAAAAGATCAAATGCATAGAAGCAAATTCACCCTTCTCTCAAGCTTAAGTCACTTTCTTTTTCTCAGCACATACTCTGCCCATTTCCACCTCCACAGCACTAAGGTGCTGCCCAAACAGCGCCTCCTGGTGTCCGGATATCATCAGTCACTTTCAGGGACATGGGAATATCCTGACTGGGATTAAAAATCCAAACAAACAAAAGAATAAAACAAACGAAACAAAGACGACACCAAAGAAAGCCGACCTGTTCTCGTTACCTTATCTGGTCGCTGCATCATAACCACACACATGTTCTGTTCACGTACAGAAGCTCCTTATCCAACGTCTCCAGTGCAAAAATCAACTTTTAAAGCCTCCCAGTTTCATAGTGGCTTTGTCGCGACTATTCCTGCTGTACGACGCTAATCTTTAACACCATCACGACTACAACATTAACGTACACACAGAGCAACACTGTACAACATTTACACACACGCACGCACACACACACACACTGTGCTTTCCCCTCTGCAGTCCCTGAGATCACCTCACACTTAGCACAAGGCATTCTCTTCAACACAAACACGGCTACAAGGAGTTAAATATACAGACAAATGCAAACCAAGCCATGGTGAAGGCACATTCTGGGAGGATCAATCTTCAAAAGAAAATGGGAAATTAAAGGAGTCCAAGAGGGAGAGTCAAAGTGTCAGTCTGCAAATTGGACCTGGAGAGTTCAGGAAGGTGGCAACCGTAGCGTTAAATTCTGGACTATCAAGTAGAGGCATCATATGCAGGGATACAAACATGTCAAGTGTGAAAACGCAGCAAATATCTACTGCCACAATACGATTTGAGGTTTGTGGTACTCAGGAACTGAGATAAATAAATAAAATGTCAAAGAAAAGTGACGCCAATCTTCACTGCCTAATAGTCAGCTTTAGAAAATCTTTATGATCAAATAGGATCCTTTGACTTCTTTTAACAACTATTATAGGCTGACAATTAATCGTGAAAGATGAACGACAACAAAAAAAATAAAATAAGATGGGGCCAGTAAATCCATTAGCCTTGTCCTTTGAAAGTCTTCCATCCCACTGTAAAAATACCAAATTACCCCAGTGTGACCACAAAAAAGCCACATGTTTGCATCCCTGTATATCAGCTAAGAAAGCATCATCCAGCCTGCGGGGTTCAGTCCTCCCTCCTGGTCCAAATAGTTCTGCTTTTCATTCAGTCTCAGCAGTCTTCCCACTGACTGCTAATTTAAGTAGCATCATCTTCCCGCATGATAACTGGCCCTTCCATGTACTTCCAAATATCCTGCATAGTCTTTCATTATCTTACTTGAATTGTTCTTGAAAGTTCTCTTTACCGTGTTTACTTTATATCCATCCAGACTCTATGAATGGATGCAGTGAGTGTAGAATCTAACTGTAGGAGGTTAGGCAGTAGGTCAGTTGTAGAGTATGAGCCTGTTGCATAGCTGAGAGGAGGACGACGACGATTGTGGGCTCCTAGTTTTCATGTCTCAGCTGCTCCAGGATTTGCGATTCTCCCCTCGGCGTGCAACAATGGCTTCTCCTCGCAGGATGGGGACGTGGGCAGAAGGGGTAAACTCCCCTGTCTGCCGATTGGTCCGCTCGCGGGAGGATAGCCGGTTTGGGCGGACCAGCACCCCGTAACCCGGCTTACAGTGGAAATACCGCTGACCTCCGACGGAGCCGTCGTTCTTACCTGCAAACATAAGGTCACCTCCATCAATCGACAGACATTTAGAACTATGGTGGACTGCGCTGATCCTTTTAACTGGATACATACCTACAGGAGTGTCCAGCTCCACCCCCACCCAAACTCCTTCAGCAAACTGTGTCACCCCAATGTAGCGCACCGTCCCCGCCTTATTGTTCCCTACTGTAACATATGCTCCTTCTGTCAGCCAATCAGGCAGCACGTCTTCACCACCTCGCTCATCATCCTCCACAAAGATCTCTAGTCTCTCAAAGCCTTCACTTCCTCCGGAGTTTATCAGCTTCTGTTCGGAGGAGACGTCGGACGTGATGCTATTGTGATTGGCTGAGTTGTGAGAAGCAGGCGAAGCGACGGCTGACACCTTGGCACCAAACTGAGAAGGAGAGGTCACAATATCGTTCCTGTCAGCGCCCTGCTGCTGGGGGTTTGTGGGTAACGTGGTCTCGGCAGCCAGGAGGGAGGAGGATGAGGAGGAGGGTTGGAGAACGTCACACAGGGTAGCTGTAGAAACGCTAGCAGAGAAGTAGCCGCTTGACGACTGGCTGAGGGGGCTGAGAGGGGTGGTGTCATGCGGGTCATGCACAGGAAGAGGAGAGACTTCTGGGAGCTCTGCCCGTCTGTCTTTGGCTGGGGGCCGTAGAATAGCAGTCTACAGGAAACCGGGGGGACAGATAAGAGCATGCAGACAAGGCAAAACAAAAGAGTAATCAACAACAGTAATCAACCTTCAAAATAAAACGTGACAGGAAGAAGTCTAGGGTCTGCTAATCTCATCTTTTGACTGCGTTGACTCCCTATAGAGCGCCAAGGTGCATATCGGGCTAAAGCATACGTTACTGTGTACAGGGTGAGCTACGGCACAGATTTAGTGCGGTTCTATAAATCAAGCACAATGCAATTACGCTAATGAGTGAATCGCTGAAAAGGTCTTAAACTGCACATAAAGAGCAATTCATTAAAACTTACAATGGGACCACATTAAGAACCGATGTGGAATTGGAATCTAGTAAGGATGCATCTTACAGAGAAAGAAGAGAATAAACAGAACTACAGAACTGTATTATGGGACTGCGTGATTTGGGTACTAGATCTTCAGTTGATTTTAGTATCCCTGAATTTATAAAAGTGCATTATCAGACTGTTGCAATGACCCTTCAAAGGGATGGGGGGGGGGGGGGGGGTGTTAGTTGATAGATTGGGCAGCAGGGATTAATGGAAATCATCCTCTAATGCTGCAAACTGAAAACAAACAGACTGTGGTTACCTAATGCCGTTTTTCCTCAAAGAACCAAGTGGATCAAACTACAAATAAAAATGACTAATCAAAGGTATTCATGTTATTTTGATTTCAAACAAAATCTTAAAAAACCTGATTAAAATTAAATTACTGATAAACCAAACAGCATGAAAAGGATAAGACGAGATTTAATCTCACCGTCTCGGTCTTGCCTTTGTTGTCGTCCCCTCCTGATGAGGTCACTATACGAGGCACGTGCTGCTGAGTGACGAGGACACAACAGAGAAAAAAGAAATGCAAATAAACAGGCTGTGGCAGGTTAATGGCACTGAATCAATGCTATGTATTTAACATCATGTCATGCTGCATATGCAACATTCGTTTACTACAGTCATGGTCAAAAGTTTTCAGACTGCTAAAATTTGTATTTCATACACTTCGTTCCTTCATTTCCCTGCCCCGGAAGTGTGCCAGAAGGCGAGCACCTGGTGGCCTGGCCTTAGTCCATGGGCCCACCCTTTCGTAAGTCCACCACCCACAGGAAGGGCTGGATGCAGTGTGTGCTGGACCGATTATAGCTAATGTGTAAGGTTGAGAAGTACTGGATAGAGATAGTCAGGCTCAACTCAACACACAGCTCTGGAGTTATCTTTGGTGAGAGGCAGCGGAGTGGGGTGGGCATTCTTAGTATTCCTATGGCTTCCTGTACAGAGTTTTTCCTCAGTGGACCAGAGGGTTTGTTCCCTGAGCCTTCAGGTCAGGAAACAGGTCCTGACCGTCATCTCCACTTATGCAACAAATGACAGTTTAGAGCACCTGGCCTTCTTGGGAGTCCCTTGGTAGAGTGCTTGACGGTGCTCCACCTGGGGAGTCTGTCAGTGAGACCTGGAGGGGTGTGACTGGCCTGCCACTTCTGTACAAACCACAGTTTGTCCACAGAAAATCATGTTTGAACATAAGGGTGTCCCATAAGGGCACCAGGACATCCCAGGCAGCTCGTTGATCAATTTTGTAATTGTGTCATAATGAGGTTAGAGGTTAGCTCCTCCAGCCATACATTCTGGACGCTCGGGTGAAGAGAGGTGCTGAGCTGTCAACTGATCACCAGCTGGTGGTGAGTTGGACCTGTGAGGTCGCACTGGGAGAGGCTACCGTCCACGAAATCTTCAACTCCCAGCCTGAAGGAGCAGTCCTATCAGGCTTGGTTAGACTGTGGGACTTGGAAAGCAGCCAATAAGTGGAAGAAAATGGATGGATGTTTCTATGATATAGTGAAAAACAACGACTTTTACTGGCACATGAAGAGTCAGTATTTACATTTTTGACCCTTCCTTTTCATAACTTGAAGTTCTAAAAAGTGGGGGGTAAGTAGAAAACCTCAAACTGATCAGCTAGGACCACTGATATGGCAGGAATCGATCACCAGTAGTCTAAATCTGGCCAATAAGTTGATAGCCAGCATGCCACACAGAACATCACAGTGCACACTTTTTTAGTCATTAATTTGTCAATTATAATTCATCAATATTTTACTGAAACCATGAAACCCTGAAGAATAAAAACAAAAACAAAAAAAACCCAAACAAACAAACAAACTTGTGCCTGCGAAAACCTCTGGTCATGAGTGCAGCTACAGCATTACAGCTTATGCTGAAATGTCCTGGGCAAGATGTTGAACCCCAAATTGCTACTGATGCACCGATTGCAGCGTGAGTGTGTGGAAAGCAGGTAAAAACTGCTTCGTGGTGTAACCATAAGTCTGTATGGTTATGTGTGAACTCATAACATGTCACCTGCAATCAATAAACTATTTCAATGGGCAGAAAGAGTAGAAATCTATTCTGATTAACCTGTCTACAATTTAGTTCAGTTCATTTCGGTTTTATTGAAATTGCCAAATAACAACAGTCACCTCAAGGCGCTTTATATTGTAACATAAGGATCCCAGAATAATGGTTCAAATATTTAAAAATAAAAGTTGAAAAAGTGATATTATATCTATTGCAGATATGTAACAAACTCAATACAAGGCTTCCAGGGAATCTGCTGACCTGCTGGTTTTGCGGCGAAGGTCTCAGCTCCTTCTTCTCATCTCGCACTGGAAACAGAGACTTGAGCAGTTTGGGCATCTGGGGAACCAGCGCCTTAACTGAAAGATAAGAGGCAGCAAGTCCTGAACGACCTGGAGGGGGGGAAGAAGGGAAGAAGGCGAGAAGGAGGAAGACGAGGCGAGAAGGGAGGAGGCAGAAGAGAGGGAAGGAAGCAAGGAAACAAGAGGAGGTCCGGGAGGTAGAGGAGGCATGAAAGATTAAGATTGGAAGTTGAAAGTGAGTCCAGAAAATGGCAAAAACCCCAATACTGGGATAGACTAACAGAGGAAGCTGGCAAAAAAAAACCACTAAACAAAAAACAAACTAACACAAAGATGATTTTAGCCATTAGGAAATGATTTCATAAACACTCTAAATTACTGGACTGTGAAAGAGAAATTATTTAAACATCATTAATTCTGTTTATTTTCAAAACAGAATTACGCTGAAGGACGTCACAGTGACAATGATTCAAACTGACATTAACATGAAATCACTATGAATCAACTAACTGACAGACAATATTCAATTAATCACAGCAGACATTAAAAAAAAAGCTCTGTTCAAGGAGATGAGGAGAGAATGGAGACCTTTACACTAGAAATGAATACAAAGAGAGCAGGTAGATAGTGTGATAACACACCGGACATGGAGGATCCAGCATTTAATAATGTGAACAATGAAACATCAGATGGTGTGGTTAAATATCTTTGGAACATCAGACAAAAGAGGACAAGGTAGAAGAGAAAGTAAGGTGGAAATCTGTGAGCAGCTTAAGTGGATGAATCCAGGCAGAAAAAAAGGAGGAGAAAAGAATGGCTGGGGGAGTAAGATGGAGTAATGAGCAGAGCCCAAAGTGTTTTAATGAAGAGAGAAAGGAGATGGGAAAAGAAGGAGGGGTTTACCTTGCTCTGGTTCCTGGTTCTGTGGAGGAGGGGTGCCGAAGGGAGTAGGTGATGAAGACGGGGAGGTGGAGTAGGTGGAAGGGGAGGAGGCTGGGCGGGGCAGGGTGCGAGGAAACTGAGAGGGCATGTAGATATCCTGCTGACTCTCCCATCGACCCTGAGGGAGCAGACAGAGATAATGTTGGATTTAAAAGAATGAAATATCTGAGTCGTACAGCATCCACAAGTAAAAGCACACAAATTACTGCTCCAAGCACAAAGGGAGCGCTTTTAAAGACCTTCTATGACTCTGTGGTGGCATCTGTCATTTTTTACAGTGTGGTATGTTGGAGCAGCAGTTTATCGGCAGCTGAGAGGAAGAGGTTGGATAAACTCATCAGGAAGGCCAGCTCTGTTCTGGGATGCACCCTGGACCCGGTGCAGGTGGTGGGAGACAGAAGGACTCTGGCCAAAATAACATCTCGGATGGACAGAGTCTCCCACCCCATGCATGTATATGTTGCTGAACTGCAGAGCTCCTTCAGTGACAGACTGCTGCATCTAGGATGCAGCAGTCTGTCACTGAAGGAGCGTTTCCGCAGGTCCTTCCTCCCTGCAGCTGTCAGACTGTACAATCTGAACTTCTCCCAACAAACATAGATGTTTACATCAATGCTGTAACTGCAATAAGTTAGTTAATTAACCAATTCGCACTACAACCTGGTTTGCCTCTTACCTGTAATTATTTTTATTTAATTTAATAACTGTACAGTACTCTCTGTTTATAGTAACCATTGTCCTTAATGTAAATATGTAAGAAAAATTGTGTATGTTTCTGTTCCGTGTCCTGTGTACTGTTTGTTTGTATATTTGTCTTTTTGGCTGCTGTTACAACCAAATTTCCCCTTGTGGGACAATTAAAGGATTATTCTATTCTATTCAAAGTATAATTTATGTATAGCTGTTCTTGTCAACTAAAAGATGCAAGTTGGTTAGTTTCTACTTTCAATGTACTACCTGTGCTAATACACATTATTTTTAAATAATAAATAAGCATATTACTTAAAAAAACAACAACAGCAAAAACAAGAAAAAACAAGAAAAAAAAACAGGAAAATACCCCTTTTTCAGATATACATGGTAACCCGTATGTAAACAAATCATAAAATTTTTATGCAAATATAGGGTAAAAGCAAACAGGTCTTTCTGTTGATTTAAACTGAAAAAGTTCAAACAGAATTCCTAAACTTTTCGAAATATTGTTTTTTGGTCTTTCAACATGGTTTGTGTTCCAGTGTGCTAATGCACTTCACAATATGACATTAAAGTTGGGCCTTTTGAAGCATGTTGGCTGAAGCATAAAAAGTAAACAAAGTTAAATAAGCAGACTAAGAAAAAAAAGTGTCACTTTCTCAAAACTCACTGTCAATAAATTATAAACTTATTTAAATGATTAAGGTTGGTTACTTTGGTTCAGTGAACTCTATAGTGTTTGGTGCTGAGATTAATCTGACTAGTATTACGTAGATACATTTAACTAGAAAAAAAAGTTCTTCTTTTATTAATTAAACTAAGTAAATTAAATGACCACATAAAATTATCGGGTCTATTTAATAACTGAATGCAGTGTTAAATACAAAGAGGTAAAGTTTTTGATTTCATGCAATAATAACACAGCTCTCTTTATGCACGCTAATGAAGAGAGCTTCCAACGTTGCACAGACAACACTCCAGCAGTTACACAGTGTACAGAAACACATGATTTTGTGCTGTTCAACAGTGCGTATTACCTTATCATCCAGCAGGCAGGTTGTGGACAGGTCTTGTCTACTTCCAGACAGCTGACAGAAGGGACAGGCAAGAGTATATTGAGAAAATTCACATCTTATTGCAATATAATGCAATGCCATCTGTGCTATGATGGTCTGCCACTATATTTCATGCTTTACCCTGTTAACAGAAGGAGAGCTTATGCTCCGTCTGTTACTCTTCCCTCTGCTAGTCAACTGCTCCTTCACGGCCACTTCCTAAAACACAGAGAGTATTTTAATGTATATATTAGAAGAAAATATTAGAAGATCATCAATTTAAAAAAAGCTGTGTGACTGGATGAATGCCTGCCAATTCATAATGTGGGTTTAAATTCAATCTACAGCTCTATTATTTATCTCCACCTACCTGTCTGAGTCTATCCAGTGTCAGAATGTTCTCCAGACTCAGGACACTCCGGAGGTATTTCTCAATGGCAGCCTCATCATCGCCTGACTGGCTGTTGTGTGCGCTTGCAGCGAGTCGGGCCAGCATCTCCCTGTCCTCTGAACCGGGAGCATCCTAAGGAGACAAAGCATCATAAAGATTAACAACATGTTTAATAATATGCTTGACAAAACAATGCTTCTTCCCATTGGCCTTACCCCAGGGATGTTGGAAACCACCTCAAAGGTGACCCCACAGCCAGGTACGGTGCTGCGGGTTGACATCCTTCTGAGAAAGTTGTGGGCAAATCCCTGGCGGCCCGGGTTAACATTGACGCAGATCCTTTTTCTCAGCACCAGCTGCATGTCAGCAGGGTGACTGAGCTGGACCACCACCCGTATGGTCAGATAGACACGCTGCTCAGGATATGATCCCCCTCGACTGAGCTGAGGACACTCATGCACAGTGGAGTCCCATGATGCCTCTGCTTTAACCTGTGGAGTGAACAGCTCAGTTATTAAAAGGGTTTCTAATGAAAAGGCCTCCTTATGAGAATTACAGGTTTATCCTCACCTCTCCATCGTAGTGTCTGACAATCTGTAGATCAAAAAAGTCATCCTCATCCTCTCCATTCAAGATAGCATCCCAACCTCCAGCCTCTGGAACTTCAAACTGGTCTTGAGAGCTGAGGTCATCAGCTGGGGAATCAAAGATATTTCACATTAACTTATATAAAAGGATAAACACTTTGTCAGATTCTGCACAATTTTGCAAATGACTGACTTACGTTTGAGATTGAGGAAGAGGACGGGGATGTGAGTCTCCATGCCAGGCAGAGGAACCCTTTAAAAAAAAAAACTTTGTTGCTTAAACCTCTGTGTCTTAAAAGGTTATAATGAATGCTAATTTCCAGCTCAATATTTTTGTTCTCAGACAATAATCCTTTGCAATTGGCCTACATGCACCTCCTCAGTTCAAACAAGATGCTTTATCTCCCTTCAAGCCGTTATTACAAACTGCAAACAGAAGGTTTGATGAGACTTCTGTGTTTAAACCAGAGTGTGTGCCTTATATGACCATATTAGGGATATCTGCACTCACTGACATCACAAAGAGCTGTTTAAAATTTTAAAGCGGTTTGATACAGAGCGTTTAAAGCAGTCTGAAGCTGCAGCTTTAGGCTCACAGGGGCTTCAGCTGTTTTCAATAAGAACATCATTTAATGGGCTGTACCATTCAGCAGGTGCTCCAGGAATGCCGCTGCCAGCAGAGGGCACCATTACAGCATTTCTCTCCTCAGTTAGAGTCAAACGCCATTCAAGGAGCTGCGCCTCCCTCTCCATGTCATCTTCTGTTTTTTCTGCACAAAACATGCATGCATTAAACATTTCATTCACCTTATTCCACTTGAAAAGTGTAAATTGCTGTAACTGTGAATTAGGATCAGAAACAGTTGTTAAAACCTGTGCATATCAATATTTTGCATACTAATCTACGTATTTTTACCTGCTTTGCTAACCAGGCTCTGTAGGTGCTGATCAAGGTATTCCTGTCTCTTGGTGAGAGCACCTAACCACTGCCGCCGTAACCGTTCCAGGTCTCTTTCCTGTCCACCAAACAACTCAGTTAATCACTCCATCTTCTTCTTCATGTCAGCTACTTCAAAGGTAATTTATGACTCAATGAAAGAGTAAATCACACTGTAGGCAGAGTGGTCTACCTGATAACTGTCCATCTCATCTGCTTCCTGGTTTGCTGTGGTGTTTCTGATCTCCACACAGCCCACTGATACAGCGAGCACAATCTCTGCGATCAGGGGCATAGTGCCAGAATCCTGAACTGAGCGCACGTCCACCTGGATTCTTCTCGACTGACCCTAAAGGAGTATGAGGAGAAGGTTGAGGAGGATTAAGAAGACAAGACACTAGTTAGAATATTTAGAAGCCCGCTTTTCCAGTTTTCTGATTCAAACAGGTTGACTGTTTTTGTTGTGATGTGTCATCCTCACCTGCCGAAGCTGGAAGATTCCTCCGGTCCGCACATCTCTGGCAGGTACCACTTCCACTGGAACAAAGTCTCCATTCTCGTTTATCTCCAGGATTTGAATCCACAGCTCGAGCTTACGTGTTACCTCACTCCATCTACAAAATCAGACACTGTTTGCACACCTGTGCTCCTTGCAGAACAAGAATCTATATGTACTCTTTCTGTTATATCTACCTGTCTCGTAATGTGCGTGTCTTAGCTTGGATGATGCTGAGGTCCCACAGTGCGGGGTTTCTTCCAGCATCAGCCTGTCTGTGTCCGTACACCTCGATGGCGACTGCCCCTTCTGTAAGGTGCTCGATAAATTCCTCAGTTACGGACACAGCCAGCTCCTACACAAGCCCCCAAAAAACAAGTGCCATTCAGACCAATCCCCAACACATTTTCACACAACTAGAAATCAAAATAGACACCATTCAGGAAAGCTTCTTGATTTGTTGCAAGACTTGAAATTCTCGCCTTCCCTCCCATGTTTACCTTGCAGCTGTCAAACACCACCATGCAGTGTGGGTCCTTGTTGCTGGGTGATGAGGATGACGTGTCAACTTCGGGAGCCACGATGATAGGCTCAGGCTGGTCCCAGAAAGAATACTGACAGAAGACGAAGTTGGACAGGTACTGAGGAAGACCAGTAGCCTGCAGGATTTTAATCTGTGGATGACAAACAGGAAAAATGAAATGCCAACTAAACATACCTAATAGTCCTGGAAGTATTGGGAAGATTCAGATGGTCTGAATGCACTAAATTTTCTGATGAGCTATGAGTCTTACCATGCAGACCAGTTTGCGATCCTGAACTTCAATGTCTTGGTTGTTGTCAGGTTCATCTCCTCCAGCCATGTTATCCTCTAAGCCCCCTCCAACTCTTACCACCTCCACATGCAGGCGACCTGCAACCTAAACGCAGCAAGAAAACAGAAAACATCCTTTAGTATAAGAAAAATACTTTTTTTTGAACGGGGAAAGATGCAAAGCTGTTTTAATAGACTTCATGAATAAAAGTACGGACTTGAAAATGAAAACAAAATTTTTTCCCAGAATTTGTTCCTTGTCCCCAAAGACTTCCTGTATCTCTGGCTGTTCTATTCTATAGCTGCTCATTCACCGCTCAGATTTCAAATGCAATCATCAAAATCAGCTAAAAGTTTACATCAGCTTCCTGGAGTCAATTTTTGCTATCAATCTTTTAACATTTTACCACCCCAATTCCCTGAATATCATGCAAACTTTTAAATTCTGATCTCACTGAAACTCTTCCTGAGTCACAGTGAAAAGCGTAATACCATACCAAGTCTAGTGACTGTTTCTATAAGTCAGGGCTACTTCTCCTATAAGAAGAAATTAAGGAATTAAACTGGTGACAAATTGTGTTCTACCTCTCCTTTCTGGTTGATGATGGGAACTGCATACTGCAGTTTGACGTCATAGAAAAGACAGGAAAGGAAGACGTTGGCGACGCCGATCAGACTGTGGTTTTCTTGCTCGTCAAAAAACGGGTCCGCTCGGCGGAAATATGAACGCATTACCTGGACAAGGAAAATTTTAATAGGTAGATGTTAGAGATGTGCTTATTATGTGTGACTTCATAAGATTCCCAATAAGTTTACAGTGAAGCTATCATGGTGGCATATGGCTGTTAACTCACCTGGTCGTCTGGATTATTTAAGTGGTAGTCCTGCCATTCCTGGTACAGCTCTCTCATGTCAACCAGACGGTTCTCCATCTTCTCCAAACTCCAGATCTGTTTGCCCCGACCCCGTCTTCGAACCTGGATCGCTGGTTCACTGAGCACTGCATCCCTCTACACACACACACACACACATACTTATAAGCTTTTGGGAACACCAGAGGACAGGTCACCACATGTAAGGTCTTCATGTTTGTTTTTACGACCTTGCGGTTTGCATTAAGGTTGTCTGATGGGATCTGCAGAGTGACTCTGTACTCTGTGTGACGTTCCAGCTCATCTGCAATGAAACAGGCTTCTTGTACCAGGAGGTTCGCCCTGACTATCTGCTCCCTCAACCTCCGAAGACTCCTCACCAACACAGCCTCCCTGCACAAGGACAACAGGTGGAAAACAACATTAAGGGAGACAGGCGAACGGATGGATTAGGAAAACCAAGTTGGTATTAATCAGCACATTATGCATGTTCCTAAAATTCAAAGACACTCACCTGTCCTCACTCCACTGCCTCAGTCTGCTCTGAGCACTGCTTGAATGGCTCATCCCTCCTATACTGAGCCTCTCCATGCTGCGATAGTGAGATTGCTGTCCTGGACCTTGCTGCCCAATTGTTGGCCCTCCAGACTGACCTGTGGACAGGCGTTCTGGGTTGAGCTTCTTACGCAACTGCTGGAGCTCCTGCTCGTACATCTGCCTCTGTCGCTCCAAAGCAGACCGCTTCTCCTCTTCGTGCTGCCTCTCCAGAGACTGGAGGACTGCCTGCATGGGGTCTGAATTGACACAACATTGAGAAGTCAGACAGGAAGTGAAAAAGACATGCCGTTTTCCATAATAGTGTCCTAACACATCTTACCATTGCTGCCCAGGGCTTTCATCATGACCTCTGTCTGGGCAAACTCATACGAGAAGCTGACTTCACTGGACACTTCACTGGCTGTATCACCATCTGCATCCAGCTGCTCACTGCTACCACTGTTCTTCATCACGCCACCTTCACCCTCTTCATCATCAGCAGCCCGAGAGCGCCGCTTAGGCAGGTTGATCCTGAAAGTGAGTTAAATGCATTCATCCATGACTCAAAAATATTTTATGTAAATAGCCCAAACCAATTGATGGGAGTTTTTTTTAAAGACTTAAAATATAAATTAAATAGAAAGAACAGCGGTTACCTAAAGAAGTGGTTGTTTCCCCAGAGGATTCGGTCCCCATGGTGGAGTTGCAGAGCACTGGTTACTGGAGAGCCATTAACACACGTCCTGTTTAAAAAAAACATGGTGACAATAGTTGGGAGTTGCATTTGTATTTCTAAAGAACCTCAAACAGAAGCTGAAGTAACCGACTGAAGAAAACATCTCTTTTGGTAAGAGGACTTTAACCCTGGTGGGGTTAACTACACTATGTTTAGCCTCATCAACATAGGGCCTGTATAATGTAGCAAGTTCCAAACAACCAGGACATCTTTTTCTTATCTGGCTTTACTTTGTAATCTTACATCTTGGACATGTATTTGTATTTTATAGCTTATTTAACACCGATGAACCAGCCAGGAACTGCGCATACAATTAGGTAGTAGCTAAATCTAGATTGTTTCTCTCATGAGAATGTTTTTGTGAACGGTCCCTGACAAACACAGAGTAAAACTAAACTTAACTACTCTAACATAAGCAACGCTCACACGAAGGCGTTTATTAACTAAATAAGTCAACCTAATGTTTCCCAGTGTAGTTACAAGTGTGTTCACATAAACTAGGCATTTTTGCACAAGGGTGACAAATTGCATATTTTAGAAAAGACAGCTTTAACATTAGTAAAATAAGAAGAAGCAGTTTAGCAACATATTTGCTGCAGTCTTACTAGATATAAAGCAGTCAGTGTGAGACAGGAGAAAAAAAGTATGTATATGTTTGTGTAGTTTGTGTAGCATAAAGATATCCTTATGCAATTTAGAACTCTTGTAGCACCTTTTCCCAGCTGATGGTGCCGAACTATTTGAGAGCAACAGGTAAGTAGGCTGACCTGTAAATTAACATAGAGGTCAACCAGAAAAAGGACTTTGTGTTTCTGTAGCCAGCAGGAAGGGGGAAAAAGAATCAGGATATAAATTTCACTCCACTGGTCACAAGTTAATAAGGGAAAAAAACAAGGTTTAGAATGATTGCTGAAAACTACTGACACTCTCTCCGTGCACTGAGGCTGGAGAGAGAATCCAGCTGGCTAGTGGGCAGTGGTTTTGTGTGTGCTGATCTCTTATCTTGAATATAACCTGCTGAGAAATAAACCACCTTTAGAACTTTAAAAGCCCTGGTTTTAATCCAAAGTTACCCAATTAAAACCTTGCAGTGTAATTCTCTGAACTTTGTTTGTGTTACGTTTGCGTTCCTTACCTAGCGTTGCGGTAGGGGGCGAGAATCACAGCTGCCTCGGCTGTGATGTCAATGACACAGTGCTCTGCCTGGATACCCATCCCGCACAGCTGAATGTCCTGGGAGTCTGCTGAGCCCACTTTTGTGTGTTCCTGAGATGTTCAACATGTTACAATCAGCTGACCCAAACAAAAGGGGAATAAAGAGCCTGTCTAGAGGAACACATCATAAATCTATGGGATGTTCCAGTTATAATTACAGTCACAACTGATCTAAATTTTACTCCTTAAACTTTATCTGTTCTAATCAAGCAAATCAAACAGCAACATTATTATGTTTCCATAACACCTGGTTGCCTTTCAGGTTTCGTATAAATAAATGAAATTGAAAGCGTTTTCAAAACCCAGTGCAAGTCACATGACAACTGGTTCTTCTTCAGCTTGCTATTAAGAAAAATGAAACTTCAGTTTCTATGATTCAAACTGTGTAAAAAAAATAATCTCTTACACATCTGATCAAATTTAGTTTTTAAGAGGACAAAGACTGATCGCTCATTAAGCTGCAGTTACACAACTCTGCTTTAAAAAAAAAAAAGAGTCAGGAATAATACTTTAGAAGGCATTAGGTAAAGCATGATGGGGACTCTGTGTGTGTGTGTCTGTGTGTTCATGCAAACCTTCAGGTAGTACACAAGCAGTTCATTGAGTGCAGGATCAGCATTAAGGTTGACAAGAAAACTCTTATCGTCTCCAACTTTAATCCCTGAAGACTGAAGAGAAATACCCAGACTCTCCAACTGCTTCTGACGCTCCTGCAGACACACACACACAAAAAAAAAAATCAGACTTTCAGCTTTTAAAGTATCTGAATGATGCAGTTTGAGAAAATAAAGACACTGTGCACTGTAATTATTGCACTGAATAAAAACAAAATCAATTACATTGATGTTTCTTGTGCGTCTCACCTGTGCAATCTCCTCAGTTTTGCGAAGCTTCTCCTCCCACGTGACCGTCATCTCTTGAATCAACTTTTCGGACTCCTCCAGACGGTCTTTGAGCTCTGGAGCTTTCAAAGACTGGCGATAATAAAGCACATGAGAAGCAGGTGAGGCAAATACTTCAACACGGTGATTGCTTAGATTGTGAAGATCTCTCACCTCTGCCTGTGTCAGTTGCACTCGTAGTTTTTCGACTTCCTCTCGGAGCTCCCTGATGATGCGAGCGTTGGGATCTTCATTAACGACAGCATGGTTAACTATGCTCTTTGCTCGGTCGGCATAACGTAGCGTCGACAGCGTCTCCTCGTAGTTGTCTGCCGCTGGACTCACAGTAGCAACCATTGCTGTCCGACTGTTACCTCCCAGGCAGTCCTGGAGAATTCATAAGATGGGAAAAAAGAAAAATAAGTAAAATATAGAGGAAAAAATGCCTCAGGTGCTCAGGTGGTCGTTTATGTTTATCATACCTTCAGTAACCATGTCAAAACTGAGTCTCTGTAAGGAACAAACTTGGTCTTGTTCTTGGCAGTTCCTTGTTCAGCCAGAGCTGAGATCACTAGACCCAGAGTAGTGAGGGACCTTGCAAACACAAAGAGAAACAAACACTTGATTTTCTATAATTTACCAGCTGATGGACTGATAGCAATCATGTAGCTCTCTGTCTGCTTGTGTGTTGAGATACTTTAACGTCAGGCTTGAATGACCTTCAGAAATATTTTTAACCTTTATTGGGAAAACATTTAAAAAACTGTTTTATGTACTGTTTCTCTGTATCCATGTTTTAATTGCTTCATTACTTGTTGATGTTGCTTCCTTCCTTCAGGCGCTCTCCTGCTGCTCCAGTCTTTGCTGCTCGCTCACTTCCAGCCAAGTCTACTAGGCTCAGCCGACTCACCTTTTCCCCACTCGTCTACAGAGATACGGAAAGAGCAAAAGGAAAAATAAAGTCTGATTACTGCCCCATTTGTTGCTGCATCCATGATGCCTTATGCACTAGAGATGCTCTAGCAGGGTCCTGCAACCCGCGTTGGTGTTTCTGTCCACTGTAAAATGTATTCAGTTTTTTTCCTCCTTTCTCTGACTTTCCACTGATGTTTTTTTTCCCAGTGTAACAAGCAATGGAACAAAAAGCCATGGTGTTCCCAGGCTGGTTTACAACATATCCAGGGGTTGCAGTAAAGATGATTAGGCACATCTGAATTAACTTCACTTACTTCAGAAAGCAGTAACACTGACCCACAAGGGGTCTGACAAATCTCTAATAACCCTTAAGGAGGCTGATTTTTAAGCAGCTATTACCTGAACACATTTCTGTATGCTTTTAAGTTTAACTGAGCAATATCCTTTCTTGTCTTCTATACTTCTGATTCTTGTAATTCTACCAACCGGAGCACACCGCTATCTTTCAGTGTCTTGATGACAGTTTCCCTCTGTGTCTTCCCAAGGGCTGTTGAAGAGGTGGCTATCACATCTCTATCTGTACGCCACATCCACTCCTGATTGTGACAGGTCAGCAGCTGACAAGGCTGAATCTAACACCTGATCAACACCTGCTGACAAGCCAAAGCAGCCCATCAGCTGAATATCAGCAGATGCAGTCCTCCGTGTGTGTCAACTGTGCACTTGTCAAGCAACCTTGCTTTTCTGCACACATCAATGTTTTAACAAAGTCGCATACAATGTCATGCAATTACTGATCAGCTAAGCGGCTGATGATCTCTGGTGTGACATGTCTGGACTCTACCAGATGTTCTTATGTCGAGCCTCCAAAAGGTTTTGGCTGAATGTGCACACAGATACAATGATAATGGTGTTCTTGTAAAAGAACTGGTTCACTCCCACTCCCACATAACTCCATAAATCTAAAGTCCACACTGCTTCACTTCAGTTGCAGCCTTGCAGACTCAACAAGCCAACTTCACAAGATGAGACTACCCGCTCCCTTACCAGAAGAGTAACCCCAGTACACAAAACGCCAAATTCATTACATGAGTCTCACTGTGCTACGGGTGAAGCCGAATATACTTAACCTTCTACTGCATTAGTTTCAGCGTTGTGACCTTTAGGCTCTTCTGGACTGCAAAGCAAAATTTCAGCTAACACCATCCTAACTATTCTTTGACATCACTGGTTTTGATTAAAACAAAAACAAGCTCTCTCTTTTTAGTGTATGTTCATCATTATTTCTGATTCTCAACTTTCATCAAAATCTTTACAAGTTGTTCAACATTTCAACAAGCTTGACTATTGAGACTTAAAGCTGACCTACTATGAGGATTTTTAGCTTTTATTCTTGGAGATTTATTGAATCTGGTTCGCCTACTGTCTGAAACAAGCGAATTTAGCATCCTTTAAGCCAGCGGTCCCCAACCTTCTTTACACCACGGACCGGTTTATATCCGACAATATTTTCACAGACCAGTCTTTAAGGTGTCGCGGATAAATACAACAAACTAAAACCAGTACCGGTGCCAAAAAAAGATTTATTCATATGGGAAACGAACCAAGGAAACAGAGTTAATGATAAAAAAGATTTAAAAAAAAAAATATGCTAAAAAACAATAAAAACCTTGAAAACCATAAATTTCACACCCGAGCCCCAACTCTCGCGGCCCGGTACCAAACGACTCACGGATCAGTACCGGTCCGTGGCCTGGGGGTTGGGGACCGCTGCTTTAAGCCATTAGAAGCAACTTAGAAGCTGAAAAACAAAAAAACTGAGGCTCTATATATCTGACAGTATTACCAATATTGTTATTTGTGTTTCTGTGTCTTTTCTGAATGGCTGACTCTCAACCCCCCCCCCCCCCCCCCAAAAAAAAAACAAAACAAAACAAAAACCCAAACAAGAACAAAAAGCAACCAAAGTCTGAACAACAGGCCATAGTTCAAGGGTGGGCAACTCCAGACCTCAAGGGCCGGTGTGCTGCAGGTTTTAGATCTCACCCTGGGTCAACACACCTGAATCAAATGATTAGTTTGATTCAGGTGTGTTAATTAACTAACTAATTAAGTTAGTTAGTTAATTAACCAATTTGCACTACAACCTGGTTTGCCTCTTACCTGTAATTATTTTTATTTCATTTAATAACTGTACAGTACTCTCTGTTTATAGTAACCATTGTCCTTAATGTAAATATGTAAGAAAAATTGTGTATGTTTCTGTTCCGTGTCCTGTGTACTGTTTGTTTGTATATTTGTCTTTTTGGATGCTGTTACAAGCAAATTTCCCCCTTGTGGGACAATTAAAGGATTATTCTATTCTCTTCTAGTTCATTACCAGGCGTCTGGAGAACTTCAAGCCATTTAAATCAGCTGTGTTGGATCAAGGACATCTAAAACCTGCAGGACACCAGCCCTTGAGGCCTGGAGTTGCCCACCCCTGCCGTAGGGGCTGCTAGGCTCACTGGCCAAGCTACACCTGAGCAGGAAAAAACCCTCTGAAACAGAGTTTAGGGCAATCTGAAATCTCGGCTAAGAAGGATTTCGAGCATATAAGGTGATGTCATGGTTAGAAATACAACCATGACTAATATGAGAATGCACTATTGTAACCTATTTTATCAGGATATATAAATGAAAGAAAATAAGGAAAATCATAATAAGCTAACTTTAGCCTTTTATTACATACAGAAAAGCTTTTCTACATTTTTTCTACACTACATTTTGCAGCAGTTTGTTTATAGTTGTGAGAATGTGTATGTGTTACTATAAAATAAACATTTGTTAAAGGGGTTTTCATTGTGCTTGGAAAGCAAAGCAACCTTAACTTGAGAAGCAGATAGGTTCAATCTTAAATCTTAAACAGCTGCATTGCATTGTCACCTTGAAATCTCAGGTAAAGTAAACTCAAACTTGAATTCTGAAAAGACTCGTTTATGAGATAAAGCTCACCCTCAGGGACAAGTGATACAGATCAGCCTCACACCAGCACAAGTGTAGATGCCCCAGGACTGAGCAAATTGTTAAACAAACAAGAGATGTTTATCCGGAACAGAAAACTAGACCTTTTTTAAATAATGCCCTGAACTGAGAAGTCACGTTAGACAGCTACAGAGAGCGGGGAGGCAAAGCTGATGACTGAACAGCACTACCACATGAGAAGCCACAACCTTTTGTAATTCAGTAATTTTAGCTCCTTACTACATCATCAACGATAGGATCTGTAGCCCGGAAATATAAGACTTGGAGATAAACACAAAAGTCTACAGTACCCTGACACTTTTGTCTTGTTCGAGTCTTAACATCTAACTAGCTATTCGAATAGTAAAAAGAGGGAAATACTTTATTATTAAAGCAGGGGAGTTGATACTCGAGTCAGTAACAAATATAATGCTGTAATGTATCTGCTCATAAAACGAGTGTCGGGGCATCAACACGCAGATACACATGGTAAGAAATAGGGTCAACTCTGCAGCGCAAAAAACAACTGCTACAATACATTTTAACAACTCTACATTATACTATACAGCCTGCAAAGTGTTTTATGACACAGAGAAACATCAGGAAACCATTGAGATATAGATAGGTACACATGGCCAAAGCGCAACCAAATTTGACCTTTGAGTTGAAAGCGTGGCTGAAAAGTCCAAACAGGACAGGATACTGAAAGGAAAACCAGTGACAAGAATCTGAGTGTCAGAATGACTCATCCAGCAACAGGTGATTCTGCTACTTGTCAAAAGGTTGCCTCTTATTAACCTGCCCCCAACACAGGCTGCGTCATTTGAGGGCGGAGATGAGCTCCGATTCAAAGATCAACGGTCACTATTTCTTTAAAACTGGGGACAGATTATATATTTAGCTTGAAGAAACTTGGAAGCTTAAATACGTGTTGAATATTGAAGTTGACTACCTTAAATGGTGTTCTCAGGGGCTCAGAAATACTGCTTACCACTGCCTAACAAGGTTTCAGTGCCATGAAACGAGTCCAACATCCCTAATGACTAATACTCTGCTAGTCAGAGGATCATAAACATAAAAACCAACCTAAATATTGCAGTCAGCACTGCAAACACAGAAACAAAATTACTCAAATTGCACTGAATGGTCAAAATTGTGTTCTTTGGAATAACACAAACCAGTAGAGATTTTTAATCTGATGTTCACTTATGACGGGACAATAAAATATAGTGTTAAAAGTAGCAGAAGGATGTGTCAGCTAAGTGATTCACTCACTGACTACACAGTTTATGCGTTTGCTGTCTGTTAGACTTTGTTCAGCTTGATGAACCTACCGGCGAATTGTCTGGCCAACTCAGTGACTGACTCTGGGCGTGACTTGAAAGGAGAGCAGGCTGTATCAACTGACAAACTCACAGTCATGTCTGTGAATTATTAACAGGACTTGCTGGTAGCAACTCTAGCTGGAAATAAGAGCAAGGATCAGGAGAGACTAAGTGGGTCAGTCAGGACGGAGAATTAGTCATTTAAGTCTTTTCTTAGAGAGCCTGGTCACATGGCGGAGCTGACATCATCCCTTTTGGTAGCTTTCTTTTTTCTCGTGGTTTAGATATTATTAAAAATAGCAGAAACATTATCGCACCCCAAAAAAGTTCAGCAATCAAAGTGATTAAAAAGTAAAGTCTCAATCATTTCTAAAGCTTTAGATTTCTCGCGCCCGGCAAATCCTTGCAGGCCTTTTGAAGAAAATCTATGTGTGATTGATGTGGCTAGACAGTGTAGAGCATATTTGAGAGCTTAGAAGTGGGTGGATGATGCAGCAGCTTGATGGTGCAGGGATGAGATTATGGCATGGGGACTGAGGGAACATGGTTTGAATCCAAGTTGGAACAGATGTTAACTAGTCATCTTTATAAATAACAGATCAGTTCTGTGTGAGCATGTGTGTGTTTGTGTTGTTATATCTTACCCCAGACTTTAAGTCTTTGAGTGTGTGTGTGAGAATAATGTTGAAGACTGCATGCGATCGACTGCTCTCCTCGTTCATGTTGGTAGCAGCGACAGTGCGTGACTTATTGCCCTCTGACATTAGAGACTCGATGTCCTGACGGAAGAAGAGACAATAAACAAACAATACAATCATTCTCATATTTTCCCATTTTGCTTTAATTTCAAAAACAGATTACATCACAGCATTTTACTAAAAAAGAAAATGCTAAAATATTTTGCCATGCCTTCATAAAAAAATCACTATTTTGTCACATAAAAGAGAAAATGTGACAAGCATCATTACAAAGCTCAAACTCCAACCTTTAATACTTATGCAGTGACAAGTTCATGAGTGAGGATGGATGGATGCAGAGATACTGTAAATTATAAAATTGTTTGTTTCACTTTTATTTGAACATGCTTTACCTCGCTCCAAAGAATAGTTGTCAACATGGCCATAAATTACACGGCACATTCTTCGCCTATTTCTATATTTTATAATGATTATAATTTAGAACTAGTGCGGTTGAATCGCCTGAAAATCACAATATAAAACAACAAAATGTTATCACCATTTTTGATTTGGTTTGTGAGACTACTAACATTTGGTACTTCAAGCGATATAAATACTCAAAGAGGACGGTGAGAGGAAATGGCAGCAAGAAACTCTGTTCAGGTGTTACAGAAAATCTGAAGAACTGATCAGACAGGATGTGTGGTGCAGTGCTGCATGGTGGACGTTTGGGGTAGTAGGTGACATAAATGCATGAAAGGTTTTTTTTGTTCAGTGAATTGTTTTTACCTTGTAGCTGGCCACCGCTAGTCGAGACAGGCCATCCACGTATGGACCCAAAACTTTATGTTCTCTCACCCGCAGTGTTTGCCTGCCCCTGGGCATAGAAGAAAATGAGGTTTAAAACAAAGACATGGTCACTCATGACCAATTGCATCCAATGCTTGAACAATGATGTCCAAGCAGGGGAGGCAGTAGAGGCTAGGCTCGCTCTGGTAACCAATAGTCCACAGTGCACAGTTCACACTTTGTGAGCACTTGGCTCTCTGACCCCAATTCTAACTTGCCGCAGATCTACGAACTTCATCATTATCTGACCCACAGCAGAGCGCATATGGCAGTCAGATGGTCTGCTAGTCTTTGGTCCGTTTTATTGAGGTTAAAAGTCATGCAGCGAGTGAAGGTCAAAGGTTATAGTGTCTGGGACAGCAGGCACAGGCCTGGGGTCCTGATTTACAGCTGACCTGCTGGACACGAACCGGACAAAAACAGTGACTGCAGGGCAGAATGCTAATCTTTTTATGCACTGACCACAACAGCTGGTGGATCCAGAACAAATGACAGACTTTCACTGATTTATCAGCTAATCTGAGTTTATGTTAGAGCAGAGCTGCAAGCTGGTCATTTACCAGAAAAGTAGACTTACAGCAGATGTATTTTAGTTTATTGGAATTGTCATTATCATTATTAATGTGCATTTTCTTTTCAAATTATTTGGAAATAAAACGTTTAGTGTCTAAAATATTAGAAAACATTTTCTATTAATGTTTCTCCAAGAACAATTTCAGGGGTTGTGCCTGACATGCAGGTCAAACTCTCCAGATATTCAATATACAATAATGTCAAATACAGAATATCTTCAATCATTTTTGCTTGAAGAATGCCTTGAACAATTCTAGACTTTCAAAACAGTTTCACATGCATTTTCTAAGAATCAACTTATTAATAAACTGAACAATAAATTAAAATGTGTTCTAATTCTTCAGTGCCTGTGTTTACAGTCATCTAACTATGTAAAAATGAGTTTGCATTTGAAAATACACCGAAGACTGATGTAATTCTACACCTGCTGGTGCTGTTACAACCTTTGTGGGTTTTACAGTGAGTCAGCTCTAAGATGCTGAATCTAGTTTAATAGGATACTAATATTAGAAAGGCAGAATCTGCATTATAAGGATATGAGACGAAAGAAAAACGTTCTGTAAATCTAATACTCTATTGATTTAAATTTGGCTCGTGGAGGGGAACTCAACCAAAGGCAACTACTGAATTGTTTAGGATTTATCAGAGCGGCCACACCTTTCAAATGAAAAACGAAACCACCCACACATTTGGAAAAGGGCTGATTGAGGAATGAAATCATACCCTTTGGGATCGAGCAGATCTCGGACCTTCTCATTGTAGATCTCCATGTAGGAAACCTCAACAGTGAAACTCTCCTCCTCCCGCTGTTCCTTCTGTGTCCGTTCAAACAAAGCACTGCACAGTCGAGGTATCAGCCCTGGCTGATCCACTGAGCCCATCATAGTGTACGACTTTCCCGAGCCTGCAAACACGGAGACAAATACTCCAATTTAAGGAGACTGACTGCAGCAGGTATAGTTAAATGTAAAATAATTTCCCGTCTTTGTGGCAGCTGATACAAAACACAGCCACTAACACACAAAGTAATGATGGTACGATTGTGAAATTATTAAAGAATGATTTCACCTGACAAACAAGCAAAGGGTTCGACTCATTATGACTCATGTGTAGACAGTGGATCAATTTATGAGCTCCAACTTGCTGTCGCAGGGTCAAGATTATATGTAAAGTAAGAGTATGATAAGTGCTCTACACATTATGGGACATGAGATATCTGAAACATGTGCATGTATTTTAACTTCTGTGTCTTATTTGTACTGAAGAAATGCAAGTCGGTACAAGTGGTAGTCCACAAAGACACTCCTAAAAAAGCTTTAAGGCAATAAAAGATTGATAGAAATCTGCCACATACTATAACCAACCCCTGTTGTTAAGTTAGACGCTCTGTCATAAAATAAGATCCATCATAAAATAGTGAGTTGTCTAAGTGTAAATTACCAGTTTGTCCATAGGCAAATATACAGGCATTGTAGCCCTGGAAGGCATTGTGGAGAAGACTTTCCCCAAGGCACTGGAACACCACCTCCTGACCTGCAGTTAAGTGGCACAAACAGACATAGTCAGTCGGTATAACTGAAGTATATATTTAGTTAACACATCTGGTAGTGATATTTTAATGCAATTTCTTTTTGAATGATTAAAATAAAAATTTACATACCTGCAAATTTTTCCTTATCCGTCTCATCCATGGACCAGAAACAATAATCGTAGGCAAAAACCTGTAAACACACAGACAAAACAGCACCACCATGAGATGTTATACTGGAATATGTAGTCGCACAAGCCACCAGAGTAAAAAGGTGTATATTATGTTTTTAAATACTCAAATGCTCAAATTGTGTAACCATAGCGACCATCAAGTCTCAAACGACGATGAAAATAATCACACACAGCAAAGAGAACCAGTGGGAAAAAACATTCAGTTCCCAGGAAACAAGTATTGCCTCAGGATTAAAATAAAGGTTCATAAATTAAACAAACCATTTAGGCAATAATGGTTTTTACAAATCATTACTTTGTATCGCTGCCTGTATGGTCGCACACAGCTCAGAAACCGAGCTGAAGTAGTACAGCGGTGCCTTTGTTTAAAACAGATGATTCACAACCATGGAATTAGCTCAGTGTTGAAAATGTCCGTGTGTGTATTTGTGTGCCGTTACCTTGGACTGACTCCTGATGATGTTGGGAGGATCGAGGTCAACGGGAACATGTGGAAAAACAGAAAGATGGCATTTAGTGCAAATTAAAAGGATGCAGTAGGATGGGCTTTCAAGGCTAATTTTGACCCTAATGTGTAGCATGCAGAGATAAAAAGAGAAAGAAATTTATATGTGGGTGGACAGACAGGCAGACTGGATTAAAGTCATTTGCTTTAGGCTTTCCTTGTTTTAACATTTACTTTAAAACATAGCCATTGTTGTAGTTGTTTACAGCTTCTGTGTCACATGTCAAAAACAGCCTCTCAGGGGATTGGGGTGTGTATCTGGGTGTTAGGGTGGGCGCTGCATCCATCTCTGAGGGCGTAGTAAATCGTTTCAGGAATGCGTGTGTGAGAATAGCACTGGATGTGTGAGATAGAGGGGTACTGAAGCTGGCAGTGTGTTGACATTGTCTATTGCATTCAGATGATGGTGTGGAACAGTTACTGGGCTGAGGTCATAAGCAGATATTAAAGGTGGCATGTAGGAAAAATAATGAAAAAACGGTAACCTTTAAAAAGAAGTGGAACAGCTCTGTGTATCTGTGCAAGCTTTTACAGAAAAACTAAGGAAATATATACACAAGCAGCCTCAGTCATACACACGACAGACATGATGAGCTTTTAGCCAACAGCTATGTCCTTCAAAATGGTTTCCTCCAGTAAACAGACGGGAACTCCATCTGGTTTTCTCTGCATATGAGGAAATGTCAGTACAGACTAACCTAAATTTAAATAGTATGTGCTGAAAATGAATTATAAGCTCTTAAGCTGGCAAATCAATAACTCTAAGTTACAGAAGCATAAACATTTGACATCAACCTGCTCCACAGATTATAAGAAATACATAAATTAGAGCATGGTTTTACATTATTGTTTGCATGAAGTAAATGAGTATGTGTCTGTAAATATGTGCATGTGATTCCAGTTTCCACATCTTGGAGTAAAAGTGGACTGTTCAATCAATTCATTCATTCTTGCTTCCCACAAAAAACACAACAAAATGTGTGAATCTGAGTGTGCAGAGAAAACCAACCATTTTAGAATTGTCATTAAAATATGAAGTATGACTGAATACTGGTAAATCAAGCCTGGTGTAAGGTTACTAGCAGCCAGCTTGACTGTCAAATCTCCTAAGGTGCTTAAGCACAATAATTATGCAAGTTCACTTCAGGCCACATTTTACAAGATGGATCATTTAAACTTAGGCAAGCGATTGCATTTGACGCATTTTATGAATTGGTGCCAAGACGCTGTTATTACTTGAGTGAGAAAGAAAAAGAGCTGGAGACCGTACACAAAACATTCTACTGCAGCAACTCAACTGGGTTTTCTACTCTGGAGGAATTGCAATCATTTTGTTTTATATGGTTTACTCGCACCCGTTCTAAGTGCCAATCTCTTTTGATCAGCATTGCACTTCACGCTGCATTCCTATTGGTTTGTTAGTAGATACGGGTCAAACCAGGGCTCACAGCATGAGACAGTCATCCTAAATTTGACACTATCTGAATTTTGTCCCAGGATTTATCTATTAAAATGTCCTACCCTGAACCTCTCACAGTGCTACACAGGACTACCGATCTGTGGTTAGGGTCAGGCCGAACTCTCAAAGCATACTAGTGTGACCCAGGCCTGCAGATTCTTTTCAAAATCAAGATTGTTCAGTGTGAAGCCACAAGCACTGATTAGATTGGTGTTCCCTGAGAGAGGGAGTCTCTGGCAGTGCCTGTGACTCCTTCTGCCATAGTTCATATTCACTTCAAATGCAATAAGGTTTTGTCTGTTGTCCTTTATTCAATTCATCCTAACTCTCCTCTCCTGTCACCTTCTTCCTCCATCAGTGCAGTGGTGGTGCTGCCCAAAGGGTGAGGGCAGCTGTCAGCCAAAGAGCTGCATCAAGTCAGATCACCATCTGACTCGATGGCTTGAGGAAAGAGATTTCTAGCGGTTTAAAAACCCACACTCAGAAATACTTCTGCCACCAAGGCCTACAACCTTTCACCAGCTTCCTTCTAAAACACATAACTGTACAGCTTAACATTCGGCAATGAAAGCCTTGCTTAACCGAACTGTTCCCATTAGCATTAATCCTTTGTCTAAATATCTGAAACACATTTCGGCCCTCATAAAGATGGCATCGCGAGAAAACACACTTGCACAAAGACATCCTCACACCTGTTTCCTTTTACCCATGCACATTCTTTATAAACCACTATAGCTGCAGTTCTTGCACAAACCAGCCAGCAATCTGTAACACTTCATATTTCACAGACGTTCCACTGCTGATGTGTTGCATTCAGAGAGCAGATGCACGCAGACCGATTCCTATCTGCTGTGTAATTGACACCAGTAGCTTTTCTTCAAGAAGTATCCAATCAGGACTTCCTACAAATGTTTTAGATGGTTTTGTTAATGCTAAAAAGTGAAGTTTATTTAAGTTCCCAAGTTAAAATTCATTAATAACATTTACTCTCTTAAAGCACAAAAAAGGGGATGAGATAGGAGTCATTTTATACACTATAGTTGTCATCCACACCCTTATTTTCAGATTTTTTTTTAAAATCCTATTCTTGGGGGCTTTTCAAAAATCTCCCTGCAGATGCATCTCCAATTCAAGGATGAAGCTAACGTGACAGGTTTTGACATACACAGTGATGACAGCTGTCACAATTGCTTCAAAGGCTGCTGGCAAGAAGGGTCACCCATGTTTTGCGTTATATGAAGCTAGGGACCCCCCCTGACCAATGAGCAAGGAGAATGAGGCGGTCAGGAGAGCTGTGAACCCGCCTCGTGCACTTCTATTAGTCCCTCCCTGCTTCGGCCTACTCCTCTGCTCTGATCGCCGTCATTTAAAAAATAACTTAATGCATGGCTGCTTTTCCCCCCTCCTTTCTCTCTCTCTTCTGTTCTTGCATTCCTGCTCTCTCTCTGTCTCTCTCACTCTCTCTCGGACTGTACCATCCATCGATGTAGGGAGGAACAGGAGTGGATGATGGAAAGAAGGCTGAAGGTAGCCAAGGGGTTTAAGGAGGAAAGAGCCTGAGTCTGAGACTGGAATGTTAAGCTGAAGCACAAAGAGCATAAGAGCAACACAGCACATACTGATGACAACAGTTTTAGTACAGTTTACACAGGTTGGTATGTTATAGAACAATTGGCCCTCACATGGTGTGTAAATGATTAAATGACCTGAATTTATCCTCCTATATTAACAAACTGTACTTTCCAGACAGCATACAATGTTTTATAAATAGCACATTTTAAACCTCTGCACATTCACTGTATATGTGCAACAGCAACCTGCTATTCTTCCGATGAGCAAAAGTGAAATAATATAGAGAGTCTGCTGTTTCTGTCCTAGTTCTTACTGCTCGATGTTCTGAATGAGTAATTAATTAACCAGTTAGATGTATAAGGTCACCCCCCCCCCCCCAAAAAAAGCCAGAAAAAATCCTTCTGAAAATGTATACATTCAAGACTCACTGTAGTTTAAGTGTGTCTGCAGTGATCATGTAAGTACTGCTGACATTAAGCCCCAAACCAAATTGAAGCCCAAGTAAATCTAGTTCAGTTTCTCAATCCCTGTGATGCACTTTTAGCGGAGTTCTGGGTGGTTACTTTCCCTGCCTGCATTCAACCCTTTGCAGCAATATGACAGAAAACTTGACCTACAAAGTATAAATAGATTGCATCATTTGTATTATCAGGCAACTGAACAGTAGAACAATTTTTACACAAATAGGACAGACCAAGCTGTTTATGCGGCTTAGCTTTGATATGAACACTGAAATTAAGGCTGCAGATTTTTTGATGTTTAGGACAGGAATAATAACTAAGTTCCACCATCTCATACACTCAGGGTTAGGTTACTACTAAAATCCACACCTGGGAGAGGATATAGTAAAGGTGGCAGTGACTATCGCAGCCTATTTATATATTTGTCGGATCAGCCAGTGCTCTCCTGCTTCCCTCTGGTGCTAAGCAGATAAAGTATGCTCAATTTATTGATGTGCTTACATTTAAGCTCTCTTCTTATCGCTGCACTACAGGCCAAACAAAGTCCATTTATCTCCAAGATGTTCATGGAAAAGTCAAATATTCAATCGACTGCTCACAGTACATCAAAACAATTCAATTTCTCACACATTTTAATTTTAGTTTTCATGGCTGTCACGTTCAGACAACAAAACCAATGGATTAAAGATTGCTGTGGACCTAACTCTGTATTCTCAAATATTAAAGCTAAAAGCAAATGAACATGTTAGCTTGGACCCTAACCCACTGGTTAAATCCTTTCAGACATTCAGATAAGAGATCAGCTCGACCCAAATTCAAAAGTAGCCTGATGGAATACTGGTCACAAATGTACTTATTTTTGCGCTGATCTATTCTGGTTTTATATCACATGTGACAACAGGAGCTAGCAGGAGAGCTAATGTAGGAACAGTATGACAGGTGGACTATTTACTAAACAGGTGACTTCTGAAGGCAACTGGTTGCACTGGATTTTATTTAGGGTTGTCTGAGTACAACCAGACTTTTTAGATTGTTATTTGGAAAAAGAAAATGAACACTATATAACATTTTCCTTCCAATTCACAAAGCCAATGCATCAGTATCACCTCTACTTGCAAGAGCAGGGATAATGTGGAGTCATAAGCCAGTGTGTCAGTCTTTTCCATCTTGATTCTAATGCAGACATTTTATTAGTGGACCCCCAACACATGGTTGGTTCACACTGAACAAGTTAAGCACCCCCCCCCCCCCCCCCTTACTTTACATTCAAGTGCCATCTTTTCGACATTAACACAAACACTGTAGAGCATTCACTCCCAACACAAATCTTAGTGAGCACAATAAAACCACTCTTACAAGCACAATGTATACTGCCCTCAGACATATGGTGTTACACACACCTCATCCAGCATCAATTCAAGATAAGGGGCCACATAGCCACTTTTGTGTATCGCCTTGGAAACCAAGCCGCCTGTATTTGCCTCGTTGACATCTGATGGGAGACAGATCTTTGTCAGAGTGTGTCAACATTCAGCTTCACGAGTCCAAAGCAAACAGCCTCAGGTCATCATGCAAACCGCAGTGACTGATGACACGGCTGTAGGGCAGTTAGCTGCCTGCTTATCAGACACACAAGTGCAAAGTACCCTGGAAAAGCAATGCAGATTCTGGAGGTAAGGACATCTCTGGTAAGAAAGGACACATGGAAAAACACCAAGGATACTAAGTTTAATGAGAGATTTAATATAAGATGAAAAAAAGACCAAAAAATCCCCCACAAAAAACTCATTAACCTTGGTTGACAGAGTGAATAGGGAGGTAGATAATTACATCATTAATGTATCTTTGATGGTCAAGAAATTTCCAACTTCAATCAAAAATGTATCACCATTATAGTGAGTCACAGAGTGGTCCCCTGAACAGCTAAAGTGTGGTCTGCCCAGGAAAAACTGAATCAGACCCACACACAGGACACACAACTGAAAGGGAAAAAATAAGGAAATGCCTGCTGAGACCTTTCAAATACTTGTAGTTGGTATCCGCACTACAAAGTTGTTTTTTGGTTATTTTTGTTGCCTCCTTCAAAGGTTTTACCCAGGGGAGAAAGAAAATCACCAGTAGTGTAATAAAATATTTTTAACTTAAAATATAATTACAATAATAATACAATACAGAGTCATTAACGAGCAAGTGAACACCCTGTAAATGAACCGTCTTAGCACTGAGGTGCGTCATTTCAGTCCAATGTTGAAAAACGGCTAGCAGAGAAAACTTGTGCTTTGATAATTTTATTATTTAATATTTTTATTGTAGTATAGGCTGTCGTAAAGAGGCTGCAAGTAAGCCTAAATAGAAAGGACAAGCTCTGTTGTGTTAATTTTGTTTAAGGTTTAGGGCGATCGTGGCTCAAGAGTTGGCAGTTCGTCTTATAATCGGAAGGACAGTCTCTGTCGTTGTGTCCTTGGGCAAGACACTTCACCTACCGCCTACTGGTGATGGCCAGAGGGGCCGATGGCGCGATATGGCAGCCTCGCTTCTGTCAGTCTGCCCCAGGGAAGCTGTGGCTACAACTGTAGCCTCCACCAGTGTGTGAATGTGAGAGTGAATGAATAGTGGAACTGTAAAGCACTTTGAGGGTCTCGAAAAGCGCTATATAAATGCAATCCATTATTATTATTATTATTATTATTATTATTCACCCATCCTGTACACAACCTTGTCTGCAGGCTGCCTTTCTTTCCTTCCACATTAAACAAGACAGTCAGGTATGAGAACATAAGTTACATTTGGAAAAGTCCTAATCCTTATATTTCTATATGCTGATGTCTGTATCGGTTTACACAATAAGCTCCAAGTCTTCAAAAAGTAATCGTCATTTAGCCTTGAAAAAAAGTGTCCTCTGCTGTGACCCACATTAAACCGGAGGTATATGCCTAAACTGAAACAACCGACAGGTGCTTGTGCATCAGCTGTAAGGCATTCAGCACCAAGTCCATCTGGATGCATTTACTAATCAGGAGTAAGCTTGAGAGCAGATACCTTTTAAATGAAAGTTGTGCTCCCAAGCTACCATTAGATATCAGATCAAGTAATCAGATCAGTGGCCATGACTTTCCCCCATCTGCCTGGTTAGAAACACAGGCCCTGACAACCTAAGAGAAGAAAATCCTTCATTTGTATTTAAACAGAACTAATCCTGAGTTTCAGCAACAACCCCCAACAAAGACGCTGCTGGAGACGTTACTGAAAACTGTCTCACGGCAGAGATTAGGGGTCTACTACATTAGAAGGTGAACATTTCCACGGGTGAAGTTTTCAGCTTCTTTTTTAATTAATAATAAGGCAGTGTGTTTTCGTGCACAGCTAACGGTATGTCAGAAAGCAACCTTAGGTTAAGGAAAATCAGAATAACTCACATACACACACACACACATATACACATGCAGATGTACACTCATCCCCCCTCCAAACGCCTTCGACGCTTATTCCCCTCCGATGCTGATGGTGGATCAAGGAGACCAGCGCTGCTGCAGGCCCCGGATGTACTGTCTACATTGGCTGTCTCTCACCCTTTACCCATCCCTGTTGCTTGTCATGTGTCTTTGGTGTATTAAGAGTTTTTTCATGTGCTATGTGCAGAGGTGTTTTTTTTCTGTTCTCAAACTGATCTCCCTGTTGGAGCTCAGTCTGGGGGGAGTTATTTTTTTCTCCTTATCTTTCCTCATGTGGTGCATTTTCCATTGTTATACCTCTCTGACCTGTCTTCCCCATGTGATGCTTTTGTGTAATGTATGTATGGTCGGAGGGTAAGATGGCGCCGCCATAGCGTGCAATAGGTCGGCAGCCTTAACATGAAATTTCCCATTCATGGGACTAATAAAGGTATCTTATCTTATCTTATACACCAGCCTTCATCCTTCAGCCCACCAACACTAGTGGGCTGTATAAAAAATGCATATTGAGCTACCCTAAAGTTAAATAAACCTGTCACTGCTCTGTAGATGCCCAGCAAAATGATCCCAATCCTTTTGTGAAGGCCACATGTCACATGACCTCTGACTTAAAACTTCCTTCCTTGAGCTCATTTGTATAGCAAATGTCCTGTCCAATTTCCAAGCTGCCTATTGTTCCACACTAAGTGCTTTTACACAGTGTAAGCCACAGTTCTGACAGTCTGTAGTGGTTTGTTTAACATCGTTATTATTGTTTGAATTATATTAACAAGTGCAGTAATAAGACTCTACTTATTAAAGTAAATAAATTTAAATGAGAGTCTAATAATAATAATAATAATAAAGCTAGTTCGTGCAGATAAAGCTATCAGTAAAGATGACGTTATCTTCTGCCCAGCTTTAAACAGAGGCCCTTTATAACTCAGTAACTTAAACAAATAGTGTGCACCTGCAACACCCTAACCTTTATTGCACCCACTCCAGTCTTTCGAAACCTTAACAACCAGGAAACTTGGTGAGTAAAAGATAATCCTCAAATGTAAACACCATGTCAATGAAACCTGGACCCAAGCAAACAAAATAAAAACAGCATCTGCAAACAACACTCAGTCAGCCCATCCTTCTGTCACTTCGTTAGTCCTTTGTCACTGACAGACAGTGGGAGAAGCGGCAGCGCTGCTCTTGTTCAGGCCACCATAAAAGTCACCTCTAGGAAGTTTATGGGCGACAGATGCTCGTGTAAATGAGGCCTTTCCCCCCCTCTTCCATCTTCTCCTCAATCAAGGAAGGGGCTTCACGGTCACTGGCAGTGACCCAGAGTTAACCTCCTCGTGCGTTGCTAAGGAAACAGAAGAGTTGAGAAAAAGGGAGGAAGCCCAGGCACAAGGAGTTGAGCAGGAGTCAAGTCTGTCTTTTTATATATACAACTCTCTCTGTCTGCGTGCATCTCGATGGTGCAGTCTTTCTTTTAGGCATATCTCTCTCTCTCTCACACACACACACACACACACACACAGTGCTGCTGTCTGCTCATGAACATCAGCCTGAAGCCATTATTCACCGCGTCTGATCTGGCAGTCTGCAGTCAGCTTCAGCAGTCACAAGGAGGTCTTTCTTCTGACACAGCTGGCTTCCACCAATATGGTCAGTAGTCAGAATCCGTAGTCAAGAATGATTAATAGATGATCTCAAACCATCCGACTAGACGAAAAAAGGTTAATTAAAATCGCTTACATCCCATCAATTTGAGACGCAGTTTGAGCGATCTCACCATTAGTCTGGAACAACTTGGACACAAATTCACACACACACACAATCCTGTTCTGTGCTTTACAACCAAATCTAACACATCTTAATTCCTTCAGTACAGGAACTCAGACACCCCGAGCACAGTTATGCCATTACCACCAACAGCAGCTGGTTAACAAGATGAGGCAGAGGGAAAGCCAAGAGTGGAAAACAAGTGGCAAGTGGTGCGAGTTAAAATCCACCTGCCTTGAAGAGGCCCAACAGGTGGCTGGTCTGCTCCCTGCCAAAAACTACATCATGAGGACATTCCAGACAAATCTGAGACAAGACCTCTTGAGAAACAGCAATTAGAGGGAGGATATAAGAAAATTCCCAAAGCACTGCAAGCCTCTAAGAAGACAAAAGGTAAAGGGCAAAAAAAGAATAAGAAAAAAAGCCAACTATAAATCTGTATGAGGGCAATAGAAAAGGGCTACTGGCAGCTCATGAGACGTGTGACTATTAAGGCCGTTAAAAGTAAGACACTGAAAGCACATCACTATTATTTTATCCTTTATTTTCTTACAATTTGGCTTAACCATTAAAAGTATGTCTATTCAGCCCGTATCAGCATGGTGTCTCAGTGGTTATCAATGTTGCCTCATAGCTAAAGGTTCAAATGCAGGCAGGACCCTTCTGTGTAGAGTTAACTCACTTATAAAGAAGAGAGAAAATAAATATCACAAAACAATCTGTTCAAGTGAATAAACACAAAATTACAGTTATTCATTACAGTTCGTGCAACTTTGTAACGGAGGTATTTAAATTTCATGTCCGCAACATGTATTTTGTTTAGAATAGACAAAGTGTGGACATGTAGCTGTTGCGGTCAAGACAGCAGAGCTTGAAACCTTCTAAAATGACAAATAAAGTGTATAACTTGAACTTGGGTCTCTGGTGTGAGAGCTGAAACCTATACACTAAACACCAATAGTTTTTAAGTGTTAATGATTTAAACTTTTCTAGATCTAAACATATTTAGTAAGGCTGACATCACCACAAAAGGCAGGATACTGCACTTTAACTGATGAATTTACAGTAGGTAATGACTAGGTCACATGTGTGACATCACTGGAGTGGAGCTTACATTATGCCTGTACGGGATTTCTTTCTCCCTGCCACAATACCAAAAAAAAACCCACATGCTGCCTATTTTGGCCTAGGACACTCAAAAAAGTTTCACTTCCTGGTAAAAACCCAGGCTAAAAATTGCTCCTTTCTCTTAAATACCCCTGGATAGTTTTGGCAGAATAAAAGTCAAATAGGGGTATTCTCAGGCAGGTTCTAGAGTTGTAAGAGACAACTTTTTTCCATTGATTACTAAAATCATTTATGGATGTACATCTCTAATGGTCATAGTAGGTAATGTCCTCAGAACATTTTCTGAGAATTTCTCAAGTCTGTTCCACCCACATCCTCTTGAATTGTGTCAACACATAACAATGTGAAATGACTGTTTTCATTCACTGCTGCACAAGACATGCATTGCAGCCCTCATTGAGAAAGAAAAAAAAAAGGGGGGGGGGGGGGGGGAATTAGGTGCCAGTGAAGAAAATACATCAGCTGTTGACATGAGTCACACTCTAAACAAACTTACCTAGAGTCCCCTTTTCCAAGGTTACCTCCCGCAGGATGGAGGATCGTCTGGTTTTTCACCATTTCCACAACACATTTAGTGTTTAATTCCTTTTCTGTGGATCAGAAAACACAAAGTGTTATTACTAAACGCCTGAAGCTCAAAACCTCACATATCCCAGTCAATGCAACCATTCACAAGCAAACATAATATTTGGACCCAGAATCCTTAGTGTTATATACATGGCTGACACCAAGTAACTTTTACTAACACTGCATAACAAGCAGGAGTTAAACTGCATTAGATATTAGCCGTAATTTCCTGTGGAACAAACGTTATGTTTAAACAATTGTGTGTGCAGAAAAGCAATCACAGACTCAGAAAAAATGACCTTTTACCTTAGAGTAAGCATTTGGCTAATCAATACCCTGGTTATTTTGGGCACACAAACACATACAGAACTAAGGACGTTCCATTCTGACCGTGGCCTGTTCGTGCAGTGACGTAACACTTGGCCTTCAGACCACCCACTGCCCACTTCCAACTCAGCGTGTCTGTCGGGTGACAGACACTCTCTCTATTTTTAAGATTAGACTTAAAATGTTTGATAAAGGCTATACTTAAATCTAGATCAGATGACACACTGTAGTAAAAGTGGGTCGATTCTTAGCGTTTGATTGTCTCGCTATTACTGTAAGATCCAAAGCTTTATAATATAAAGCAACTTGAGGGGACTTGTTATGATTCGACACTATATAGATTAAATTAAAATCATGCATAAGGACTGGTCTTGATGCCTTTTTCATTTATAAAAAAAAAAGAAGCTAGCTGTAAAAGTAACCACACTGGAAAATAACAATAAATACATTGAGACTGGCATGTCTCTCCATTCATCTGCCGTCCTTAGGAGACCTAATAATAGTTGTCTGCATACTCGCATAGTAGGTGCTGCCAGCATATCCTGGGCTTCCAACATCTGACAGAACTGCTTGTTTATTTGAATTAAAAAAAAAAAAACATGTACTCATAGGAGAATATAAGTTTCATTAGAGTCACTGGAACTTTAAAAAAAATTACCACTGTGTACAATTACACATTATTACTATAGTTAAGACTAGGGGTGGGGGGAAAAAATCGATACTGTGTAGTATCGTGATATTTTGTTTGCTAATAATGTATCAATACAGGGACAGCAGAAATCGATATTTTGTTACAAAAAGGTTTTTGTGCTCTGACTTCAGAGCATGTTGATCCTTTTTCTGAGCAAGAATCCTGACATTCCTTCACTGTCCAAATGTGTTTAACTTTTTTTTTGGCAGCAATAAACATGACAGTTTACTTATTTTAATTTAAGACATGTTTTATTTTAATTAAGTTTAAAACTTTTTTATTTAATGTAAAATTATATTTTGTTTTAATTTAATTTCAAATTCTTCAGTTGCTGAAGGGGCTGCATAGTTTTCATAAATTGCATAGTTCAGAATAGCTATAATTGTACCAGATGGTTGCGCTCAGTTAAGTTGGACTAGACTGTAATACAAACCGTTCAGTTTGTCAACAATAAAACTGAAATGAGAGAAAGACTGAGTGTGAGACTGTGAGATATTAGATAAAATGAATATTGATAAAGTTTACCTTTATGTACAGAATCTGAATATCGCAAAATATTTAAAAAAATTGCAATAATATCATATTGTGCATTAAATATTGTGATAATATCGTATCGTGGGATGTATGGTGATTCCCACCTCTAGTTAAGACTGTGGTTAAATGCCACAAAATACTGAATAAACATAATTAGTCAGTTTGTTATAAATTCATGTTTAATCATAATAATAACACAGCTACATACCACATCAATAGGATGTCTTTCTGTGTCAGCAGGAAGCATATTTGTTAAGACCATAAATATATGGCTGGGTATTGTGTTCTCCCTGGTAACGATATCCTCTTTAAAGTATCAATAAAATTACCCTGTGATCAGAGGTCACAATGGGGTTCCTTAAAATGCAAATCAGTATTTGTTCAAGGTCATTTTTATTGATAATAAATACTTCCACCACCACATGACCTTGTTCAGGCCATGTGTACATATGCATGATAGAGTAGCAGTTTTATTACATTGTTGCTGTGCAAATTACCACCATATTCAGTAAATACTTCAGCCAAATCTTAGATATGGGCTGTTAGACGTTTTATTAAACAAACAGTATATGAAATAGACAACTGTCAATAACCTCTCAACTATGCAGTAGGCTTGCAAGAACATGTAGGGATGTTTTGATCATGAGCATGTGTTAGGACAGGAAAAACAGCTCGTGGTTTCAATTCCTTTCTGCAACAAGAACTGTCTAAAGCAGCGTTACAGAAGTGCTGTTTCTTCAGTCGTTTCTTTTTTTTTGTAACCAAGTCATGACTGCTGGTATAATCAACAAGTCAGGGTGACGCATACACTCGCTCACCATGTGCCAAATCATAGCTTCACAACCAACAATTCAATATCACTATGAGAGGAGTGCAACAATATCCCCCAAATTCCATACAATAATTTTTGAACCACAGTTGCAATTAATTAATCCACTTGATTGGATCACAAAGCAATAAACTTGCTTATTCTAATCCATTTCTAGGTAAATTGGTACCTGAATGACCGTTAAACATGAATTAATTTCACAGAATTAAAAGCTGGGAGGGTAAGACAGTTTGAGAATATTTATAACCCTAGTGCACAGAAGACATTAGTAGCCTTTCTCATGGTTTGGTGACCAAGTATGAAAAGTTAGCTTTATTGTTAAATAAAGTAATAAAACACGCTTTAGCAAAGGGCATTTCCAATTGCTGTGTAGCTGGTGAATAGGTTGTATGTGGTTTTACATGCTGAATTATTAGCATAGCTGCCTTTGCCTAACAAACAAGATGCAAATAGTCACTTTATCTAGCTGGTACAATTTCTTACATACAATACAAATGGGAATCCCAATGTGTGTAGTTGTACATCTCCAGGTTTTTCTGGCTTAAGTGGACAGGGTTATGGAAGCGAGCATGATTGGACCACATATAGTTGTGGTCCAAGGTACATAGGCACAAGAAGGCTGTATTGCTCGACTTAAAATAAGTCAGTGCATTTTACAGAATTTTTTGTTAATTTGACAAATAACATGTACTTTATGCTTGAGCAAAATCAGTCTAACTTACAAAGATGTTCAAAATCAAAGGCCTTGTGATTTTCCGTGGGTGGAAGGGCAAAACTTGTCTGGTCGGCACCAAAATTTACTGTATGCTGGAAAAACTGACATCCAATGGAGAGGACAAGTGTGGTCATTAGAAATATTATGTATTTTAAGCTGAACTGTCTGCTTCGTGGAGCTTGCACTACTGTTTCAGGCATGAGGGTAGAGCCATGGAAACTTAATGTCAGAGGTCAGAGAACCTGAATCACGCTCCAATTCTTCTGCTGTCAAGGGCAGTACAAAGCAAAAAAAAGGAAAGCAAGAAAAAAAAGGCAGGTTGATTCAACAGAGAGCCCATAACAGACAGAAAGAGCAAACGTTAAACAAGGGGGCTGACACAGACATACAGCTTTTAGAACGCAAACTTTCTGTTCTTTTTCCTTCTGTTGCTGCAGCCTACATTACCCATGTGCCCCATGTGCAGCAGCTGTACTCTCTGCTCAGCAGAGAGGAAAGTGTGATGTAGCATGGTTGAGAGGATAAATGTACCCATTGTTATCTGCCTCTCGTTGCTCCATAACCAGCTCCCACTTTCCACTGGCCTTCCCTGGGCTACCGGTGCTGAGGTTTGGCACCACAGCACTGACATCAGCCAGGAAGCTGATTGGCCGCGGTGTTGCCGTTGCTACGCCTGAGGTTGCTCTGTTCTTCGAAGTCCACAGCCATGGGAACATGGAGGATTATGCAACGTTAGCAAATACTCATTCAGACTCACTCCCTTCCTGCCTTTGTCCAGCTAGGCAGCTACACCACCTCTCCTCCTCAACCTGGGATACATGGGGACAGTGGCCTCGGGTTAAAGGGGCCTGCTTATTATTTCAGACTCTGAATCACCACACCAGCAAGGGAAAGCTGAGAGGAAAGTGCTCTCCCTTAACTACCATGACTGTTTCCAGAAACAGCTGTGTGATGCTGGAGAACCGAGTAAGAGCTGTGGCTGAACAGATCAAAGGTGCGAATGTGTGAACTGGAAAACCACACAGAGCAATTTTTCTGAGATCTGAGAGGATTTGTGAGTGCACTTCTCCTGGAGTGACTCTTGCCCACTGCTTTTTATGAAATCAAAAAAATACCACTTGAATGCTGGTAGATGTGGACAGAAACTCCATTCAGACAGAGAAACCATCAAAAAGGCCCTCATGGAAACGTGGCACTGCCAGTTCCAAACCTATTCCCACTGCATTTAGCAAACTTTCAATTTTCCTGCCTGTTCCTTTTTTTGCCAAAATAATAATTGGTTCAACTTGCTGGAAGATAGAGGATGCATATAGGAACTGGTTTATGTACAACATTAACTAACTACTAGACCTGGATGCTGGCTTTGATCTAGCTTTAAATCTGCTTCTGAAAGTTGCTTTTAGTGGTTTGAAAATATAAGCCCATTTGAGTATAGTGAACTCATTGTTATGCTCATGAAACTAATTTGAGATCATTTAAGCTTTATGACCTGGCACATTACGTTATCCAGCTGGAGGCAGCCACAACCACCAGTCTGAACCATTAACATGACTCGGGATGGAGCCATGCTTCCATGTTCATGTTGTGTATGCCAAATTATGAGCCTACCATGCAAATGTCACCACAAACACCAAGTGTCATCAGACCAGGGAATCTTTTTCCAATCTTCTGCTGTCTTGGCTGGCTGATTAGTTATTTATGTTAACCACCAATTGAACAGGTGTATCTAAAGTGGCTGTGGCTGATGGGCATGTTGTTAAAGTTCAAGGAAATCCACTGAATTAAAATTCACTTCATAAGTCTATCAAGCAATCATGTAAAGTAACTGTGACTTTAGAAACTGTGTTTGTTTTTCCCACACGTGACTCACATGTAAGCCTTTCTCCATTCTCAGCAAAATGCTGCACAAGCCTTTATTATTTATGGAATCAATAATAAGAGCATTAAAGAATGTGCTCCAAGTATCAATAAAATCATAGATATCAGCTGTACCCGTTAGGTCAGATATCACGCTGAAAAGGGATAACTGAATGAGGACAAACTGAAGACATCTAAGACAAAACAGGACAAATGAACTTCAAGTAAATTCCCATCACTCCCTGTCAACTACCTTGCAGCTGTTGGTGAAAAACTGGACTTTTTAAAGTGGAAAACTTTAATTTTACAGAGAGCCATCACTGAAAAAAGAAAAAAAAAAATCATCTTTCTCCCTGCAGAGTTTACTCTACATCAGAGTTCACAGTGAGAACAGTGTGGTGATCCACTGCCTTGATCTTGTGACCGACATCTCCAGTTCAAATGAGGGGGAAGACACACGTGTTTCATTTTGCCAGTTGTTGGTCAACCACTCTGCCTCAGCAGCTTTCCTCTTTCTCCTCCTTTTATGGGACACATGGTATCCCATGGCACAAACACAAATTGGAAATTGACCAGGAAATGTCATCTGTGTCTTCCTTCCTGCAGTGCAGGGGGAAAAAAAAAAATCTGGAATGCATTTGACAGGCGCATTCGAGCATGCACAAAAGATTTGTGCAATACTGTGCTTTTGTTATCCAGGCTTTTCTAAAATTAGAGATGTAACAAGGTGTAGATGTTAAGATGTTAGCAGCCCAGGAGAGACAGTGGGAGATGCAAAGACAAAAGCCTAAATTTGTGTTCCAACATCATTAGGTCAGCCTTCTTGGGTTATTTACATTAAATGAACCAAAAAACGTGCCTCCTCAGCATGTGACAACAAAAAGCTACGGACATCTGTATCAGCCAGTAAAGGAGACAAAGCGTCTAGACTTCCAAACAGTAGATCTTCACACAGCAGCTCAGCTTTAAATCTGGCTGGATGGCAGGCAGCCATCAGGGAAGCCCTATGGCAGCACTGTACAAACATGTGCCATCCAGCTCATTTCACTAATGGGTCCTAATCTCTGACTGCCATCCTACTCCTAAGAAATAAATTAAAAAAAAAAAAAACAGAAAAGGGGAACAGTTAAGTCAGCCCAGGCTCCTGTGAATAATCCATACAGCATAAAAGTGTGAGACTGCCAACATGACGTTACTGTATGTCAAGAAGAACTAGGAATCATGTGCAGTGTCAGTGTTTTAATTTCTCTGCACAAGCAATCATGCTGTATGTGTACAGATGATGTCAAAGCCCTCCTTTTAGAGAACATGTGTTGCAGCTGACAAAGACTCAGGTGGCACACAGAGATGCATTCAGGATTCTGATGAAACCTCAAAGACACAAGTGCACACCAAATGTTTGAAATTGATGTGTCAGCCAACTGATTCTACCCACTCTTTCTAGAAACACTGGAGCAACTGATCATATCTCTGGGATGGACAACAATGTGAGAAATGAAATAAAAGTTTTTTGTATGGATATCAACCCCAGTCATAGCAGACTGAAGCCACCCTCTCACCTCTCCTGTTCATGGGCCGTACACGAACAGCCACCTTGACATTGGAGTCGTCCAGGCTCGGCTCCCCCATGCTGTCTCTTTACCCGGGGAGGGAAAGCAGCGCTTGTCCAAAATAAATCCGCCTTTCAGCTGAACAATCATCCAAAACTCGGGAAATCCTCCGCTAGCCGGACTCTGGGCCGGCTAGCCTCTCTCAGCTTTGCTCCACAGACCAGGCATGTCCACGGGAAAAAACAAAAAGCCTGGGTGAAATCCTGCAGGAAGACAGCCACCTCCACTACCACCACCGCCGCTGCTGCTTATTTTCTTCTTCTGTTCATATTCCAGGCTAATTTAAATCCGCCGGGGCGTGGAGGCTGGAAGAGGAAGGAGAAATGTAAATCAAGCAAGATATTACAGTAGCTGGGGTTTGTGACTGAGCAAACATATGCTATCTCCAAAGCCAGAAAAAAGGGGGGCTAACCAGCTAATTTGGCAGGCAAACTGAAGGGGAGCAGCGGCAGGAAAAGAGCAAGTTTTGAATCTTTCCTACCATTTTACTCCATAACATGCCAAAACAACACCCAGTCTACGATCTACACACCTAATGGAATTCATCCCAGATGTGACACCGTTAACCTGTCAGTAAAAGCGAAATGATGCCTGCCGATGATATGCAGCTTCCCAACGGAATCCGCTGTCCTCCCTTTGCGTCGAGTTGCAAACACCGAGCAGCATCCGCCCTTCCGCTTAATTATTTTCCCTTCATAATAAAAGCCCAAAAGTGTTGTTCTATCCCGCCGTTATCAAACATCGACTAAGTACACTGAATTATCTTAAAATGACGAACTGACAGTAAAGGTCAAATAAGGAAAAATACCAAACACATTGACAACTAAATTTCATCTGCTTCACTTTACGCCTGCTTTCAGGATTTTATACCAATTACCTTTACGTATAAACTTTACAAACTCATTTTAGTTGCGCCGGATTTTAACAAATTCATCAGTGGGCCTCAATTTAATTTTATTCATCATTTAAAGTTCATTCCTCGCTCAGCCATCAGTACGTCATCAAACGCCCAGCCGGGTCCGTTAACAGCACGCTAGCCACACAACAAGCTCCCTTCTTAAGATACTAACTTGTGACTTTAAACTATAACCAGCGTGAATATAGCAGATACCAGCCAATGCCACAATCTTTTGGATAAATTGTTGACAAAAAAAGTACTTTTTACCAAAACTGTTCAATACCCCGGCCACTCTGTCAGTCACGCGACACTTCCGGTGATCACCGTCAAGTTAAACGCAGCATACGGAATACTTCCGATATTTTGTTTTCCAAAATATAACACGACAACTCCTTTTGACACTCATTGCAATTTCGGGTCATGTTCCTAAGTCACATCATAACATAACGTTACAAAATCAAATTCTAAATTCAGGCGCAACAAATAAACAAAGCAAAATGAATAAATACAGTTAACATTTAAGAGCTAACACAGAAAGCAATGTCTTCAAATATTAGCTATGCAGTACAGTTAATAATTTTACAGTTGTACCCAAATATCAGTGTAGCGATCAGCTTTTCTGTAAGAACCTGCTCAATAGATGCCCTGTCCAAACACTGAGCAAACAGCACTTCATAATTAATAACCTTAATGAGAAATAATTTGATGGTAATTATCTGAGTACGTCTGTGGAAAATACTGAATAGGCAGAACCAGTAACCAGTAACAAATTTCATCAGCGTGAATAGTTTATATTAGATATACAGAAAGGCCTATGCATATTATTAGTGTGTAATGCCTCAAGAAAAAAATCTGCAAAAAAGAAAAAAACAAAAAACCGATGTTGATTGACTATTAATTTTAAAAACTTATAACGGAAGTCAGTTCACATCCTTAAATGAACAAAGGACTGTCAGTTTTGATTTTGAACGTGCTGGAAGATCCCTGACACCTAGTGGCCACAGGTGGAGCTGCAAGCAAAAAAAGGACGCCTGAACTGTTGATAATAATAATTTGTGTCAAATTATTATTATCAATTTAAAAAAATAATCAAAATTATATTAACAACAGCTATTTGTTTATTCATGACACCATAGTATAATTACTGTACAATATATGAATAATATGACAATATATTACATCATCCTGTAAGTGAATAATTTCATTTTTACATTCGGTCTGTGAAACTGAAAGGATAAAGTTGAAACCTTTGATTCAGAGACATCATAAGGCGCTTAAATTAATACTGAATCTGAGGGAGAAATGTGGAACAGCAAAGATAGTGGTAGAAATATAACTTAGAGCGGGGGTGATTGTGTGTCCCCATTCTGTTTGGGATCACACTATTACAGAATGGTCGTTTGAACATGGCTGCCAAAGGGTGAGATGTGTTTATAAAAAGGACTTTGGTTGATCTGCTTCCACTGTGGCTGCTAGGAAGTTTCTGGAGTTGAATCTAGGTGGAGCTAAAGTTTGCAAAATGAGATAAAGGACATCGGCTATAGTGAGGACTGTAAATGACTTTTAAATACAATTCTGGATTTGAGCCTTCCTAAGAACAATCATTTCACTTTTTGGAAAGAAAGCTGTATCTTCATATGTTCTTCCAACCAAATTTCTCACAATGTGTCTGCCTTATTATATATTTTAAAAGTAGGTTAAGATGGCTCAGTCTTCGTGCCTTTTAATGACAAAAACAAACAAGAAAACAACAACAAACAAAAAACAACAACAACAACAAAAAGTGAAGTCTGCGGTTTCATTTCTTGTTTATGGTCGTTCAACATAAATCAGTGGTGTATGGTTCAGACCACTAGAGGATGCCCTGCCTCAAGATGTGGCAGCACTAAAGGTGAGGCACTGGAGAACAGACAAGACCTTGCTGAGCTGATTTTATGGTTTCTTTTGTCTTTACTAACTCTATGTTTGTATAAGAAAATTTTTAAATTATATGACCTTCACAATCAGAATAAGCTAACAAGATCTGTCGGTCTGCAGCTATCAGAAGGTCAGAGTAAACACAAATTGTAAGTAGCAATACTGACAATTTTTACTAGGACAACCATCATCTGTTGTCGTTACTAGCATCTCAAAGACTTTTCTTTTTTCCTTGTTGTTAATGCCTCATAGAATACATGTACCACGGTGCTGAAGGAAACACACACCTAAAGCATCGCTAAAAAAAATGAGATTTAGAAATGAAATCTGTGAAAAAGATGCTGTGCTAAATGGAGATTATGTAACTCCAATGCTGAGTTCTCAAAGATTGTGAATTACCAGGTGACTCTTTCAGCCAACCTGTCAAATGTAAGTAAGTGCATGGAAGTGACAGGACCTCCAACTTGTCTTATGCTCTGATGAAGGCCATGAGGCTGAAATGTTATATTGATTGACAACCGCTATGATCATTTTGACACTTGTAACACTTTAATCATAATGAAATAAATCAGATGCACAGGAAACATTTTTATTACACCAACTGTTTTACCATAAAACTCAGCAAAGCCAAAGTTGTGTGATCAGACTGGTAAAATGGGAAACTTGCTCAAGGGCATTTATATGACCTTCTGATGATGATCTCCTCTCTCCCCTCTTTCTCATTAGCTGCCCGAGGTTTCATTATGTTTTATAAATCATATGAATGCTAACACAACAATGAACACAAATTGATACGAAAAGGTTGTTTTGCGTTTTTTTTTTTGTATTTGAAGTTTTTTTTATCCTATTTTTTGTCTGTTATTGATTTTTGTATGTCTTTGGTATTTTTGTGTCTCTTCTCTGTTTTTCTCAAGTCATATTTTGTCTGCATAAGCATCTTAATTTGTAGTTGTTTGATTATTCGGCTTTATTTGTTGTGTTTTTATCACTGTGGTAATTTTGTGTCTCTTTTTAATTTTTTTTTATTGTCTTTGGCAATTTTGTGTTTCTTTTTTCCTTTTCTTGTGTCTCATCATTGTCTAATCTTTTGTAGTAGTTTTGCGCTTCCTTGTAATTGTTAATGTTATGGTGGTCTCTTTATGTCCATTTGTAATTGTTTTGCTTCACTGTCTCATCATTTTGTATCTATCTGCAGTTTTTCTGAATCCCTCTGTCATCAGTTAATTGACTCTCCAATAACATGCTAGCCCAGGAAGCATGCATTGCACAGAATTCATTGTGACCTTTTATAATTGTGATGTATAATAGAAAATCAATTGATGAATAAGTATAAGAAAACACAGGACTTATTGTTTATTATTCTCAGTTAAAAGGTCTGCGTATGTTTCATTTTTAGCACTCTGCTCCACTATTCCATCCGTTCACTTTGCCACTCATATGACGTATGTGTCTACGTAAATGCTAAGCAGGAGTGACTGAGGAGATGTCAAATGATTACCGAAACAAACCCCTCCTCTTATACGTAGGAGAACTGGAAATAGCAGACTGAAACAGAAGAGGTGGGAGTCAGAGGAGAAGAGGAGGCAAGGATGGACAAGGACAAGGACTCTACTTAATGTCCTACCCGTCTGTTTACTTATTTACTAAATTATTTTTACAGAAAGAAACTAGGAGGGCCAAGAATGATTAAGACCACTAAGGGGTTTTCCTAGGCAAAGGGCAGGAGTTTTAAAGAATATTAAAACACTCCTACTGTCTACATTTTTCAGTTCAAATCAACACCTTCCATTTAGGGCAATGAGGAATGAAAGGTCAGGGGTCAGCTGAGTTCCTGGCAGCTGGGAAGAGACCACAGAGAAAAATAATTCACATTTTATAACTGAGTTTTCAGAGGTTTGTTTGGTTATTTCTTAAACAGTTGTTTATTATTACTATGCATGGTCACATGATTTTTATTCCCTTTATCTCTGAATGAATATGCCTGAAAAATTTTGAAATAACCAAAAACTGGCTTCATGCCCTATTCTTGATTCTGGTCAGACTCCTTCATTGTATGTTGCACCCGTCTACTGCTGGTTCTTCAATAAAGAAAAGGCTCTCAAGGCAAGCTAGTCAAAGTCCACAGGAGAAATTATGGCTGCATACTGTATGTAGTTTTTGAGCTTTCCTGTCTCCCTTGAAATTTACTCATAAGCCTCCTTTGTGTTTCGTGTTGTCTCACTTCTTTTAGCATTTACTGTATAACTTTTTCTGTAAACCCGGTACAAAGTGACAGAATTAATAAGGGCAAAATGTTAACTATAACATCCAAGATGCCATGTTATCAACTCTGAAACTGTAGGCTACACAGTCACACTCCTGTTTTAACCTAAACGCAAGCTTTTTCACAGTAATCTTGTTTCTTTTATTGCTGAGAACGATATGAATGTCTCAACTAACTTTCACACCAGTCTGTCATATATCATCAAAAACAAATGCTACAGAAGAAGTCAGCTGCATATCATCAACAGGAAGTACAGTATCATCTCGGGACTACAAATATTAGATTGATACATTTGTGTCCTGCATTCATTCACTGTGTGAGGTAGATTTTGTCAAACTGTTTCACTGTTTCTCCTCCCAGCTTTAGGTGAAATCGCTTGAAATGTCCAAAGCAACCTGAAAAGGATGATGGACATCTGTAGGAAATGATGCTTTCTCCAGTGTTTCTTTGGCTTTGTGTGTGTGTGTGCCTGGGTAAACATGAGCGTGGTGATTTGAGTGATAAGAGAGGAGGGTGGAGGGGGAAGGACTGACTCCTTATCTGTTCCTTTGTTAAGATGACATGATTACAGTAATTGTTCCGGCCACTAATCAGGCCAGTGCAGGAGATGGTTTGTGTGTGTGTTTGTTTGTATGTTCCTGCTTTGTGTGTGTTTTCATTGTGCGTGATGATTAGTTGAGAGATGGGTGTTGGAGATTCTCACAAGCATACCTGTTGTATTTTGGCGTGCACAATAGGTATTCGAGGAACCTGATTGGGTCATGATTTCCAATTGTACAATAATAATAAATAAAGTAGTTTTTGTACATTTAAAGGTACACCAGTATCAGGTATTTTTATTCTTATGCTTTGTACCTTATTGGGAGTAGCGCAGAATTGTGGTGAACACTGTTCTTTTATTTATTTATTTTAAAAAGTTCCTTTTTTGTTTTTTAACATTAAAATGTTTTTAAATGGTTCATGAATTAGTCCAAGTGTGCTTGGCCTACACTCCAAAAAATGGGTGGTTGTTACATTTACAAGACTTAACAAGTAATTTGAACAAAAATAATTTCATGTTTCTATGGTGAACGTAATTAAATCATGTAGGATCTGCATGAAATTAAACAACTTATCTTTATTTATTCTTGTTGAGATTACATGATGATAGCAAGAGTGGTTAGAGTGGTTGCCTGGACTCGTGAGAGTCCAAGATCACGCGAGATTTCAAACCACAGCAGAATCACTGGGGATATAAGAGGCAGAAAAGCATACACATGTGTATACTATTGCTACTTATTATGGTTTAACCTGCCAAAGATGAGGTTAAACCACAAACAACCTTGATAAAGACAAGAGGATGGTTGGAGTGACAACTATGTGAAAGTTGTTATAAATCTATTAAAGTTTTATGTAAACCAGACTTTATTGAAAACTCAAAAAAAGAACTATTTAAATTAACTTAAAATAATAATGGAAAGGATTTCCACATTAATAAATGGCTTTCTATTAGCATTAAATATTTTTATTGGACTAAAAGTAATTTGCATGGGTTGGATCAGCTCCAACTCAAGTACAATAAGTTGAAATAACAGAGCTGCATAATAACAGAGCTGCATAATGCTAAAATAAAGCAATTTAATTGTATGGAAATCCGTTCCATGATTTTTTTAAATGTTCGTTCAAAAGTTATTTTTTGAGTGTAGTGTTCTGATATAGCACCTCAGAATCAAGAAGAAACCGTTCACCTGATGTGCCTTTTACTGCTTGGGAACATACAGTTACCTGCCACTTTGTTAGGTACACCTGTTCTGTTGTTTGTTAACACAAATATTTAAGCAGTCAATCATATTTCAGGAACCCAGTGCATTTACGGAAATATTTTCACACTGGGCTTCTTAGTACCAACTGATCATTTAAATACCACAGCCTACTTGAGTAGCCCGAGTATTGTTGTTGATCAAGCCCATCCTCTGACGACCTCAGTGCACCCATCTTCTGATGGCTGCGGGATAACCTGCCATGTCAAAAAGTACAAATCATCTCAAACTCGTTTGTTAAACATGACAGTGAACCCAGTGTCCTCAAATGGCCTCTCACAGTCACAAATTCTCAGTATGATAGAGGAACCTTTGGATGAGGCGGAACGGGAGATTTGCATCATAAATGTGGAGTCAACAAGTCAGCAGCAATCATGTTAATATGGATCAAAATATCTGAGGAATGTTTCAAGCATCTTATTGCATCTATGCCACAAATAAATAAGGCAGTTCTGAAAGCGATTGAAGGTTCAACCCTGCACGTCGGTGTATTTATGTACCTTTTCGGTTATAAGGATTGTACCTAATATAACACTGGTGGGGTTGTTGTCTTCATTTAGATAGATAGAGAGACACCCTGTTTTAAATGTTTTTAGATTTTAGTCGGTTGCTTAGGTTGCTCATGGGCATGGTGATAGTTGTTACTAAAAATCAGGAGGGCATTACACATTCTTTCTCCCTGTGCAGGGTGTGATAATGTGATGTATTAAATGGTTCACGTACTCTGGACATTAACCGGTTTTTCTTGTTTCCTGGGCTGTCTGCAGCAGACATCTAGCACTCGCAGCAGGTTACAGGAGCCACCTGGTGATTGGAGTGCTGCTGGGTTGAATTCCCAAAAGAATCCGGGAAGTCCAGGCGGGATAGAGACATCATTGAGTGGTGCTACCCTCCAGCAGTGAACCACACACATGAGCACGCACTCTTTTCACAGCTTTTGTTAAATGATGTTTCACATTGAAAACTGTTTGTACTTTTTAGCCCCGAGGCGATCTCTAGACTCACTCAATTAAGGCCGAAATCAAGGCTGTGTGAGACTCTTGCTGCGTCAAAAACCACTCCCTCGTTAAAGTGCACTGCGTTTATTGATTTTATTCCAGTGTCTGGATCATTTATGTGATCCAGACACTAAAAATTAAACTATTAAAAATCACGTCATGTCCTACTTTCTGTGAATGCTACACGGTCCACAAAAATGACAGCACCAATTTTCAGTGATAATGAATGATAAATATGCTAGCAGACTGTTTAGTGTTGTTATAAAGAAAGTAAGAATAATTACTAATGAAAAGGAATAATTTTGGATATAGATGTGTATACTATGCGGTCAGTGTTGATAAATGTCTGAATCATCTGACATTTTGGTTAACTCCATTCAGTGAACTAGTGAGAGTGAATTATATAGAGAATATAGCATATAGAGAGTGAACGAGTGGATGGTCTCAGACATCCATACATAAAGGGCTTTAAGTCCACATTATTCTGACACAAATCAGTTTTGGCTGTCACTCCCCAGCTCAGGAAGCTCAGGAAGAGCATTCAATGACGTTTAACATCCAGACACGACCTGACCTGGAGTATGTCCATCTGCAGACAGTCACGACCTCAGAGATGTGATGTCAGTTACACGTGGCAGTGCATCAGAGCCTCCCACACTTTGCAGACCCACTCTAGCCAACTAAAACTTAATAGGATCTCAAATGGTCGCTTAATATAATTGTCTTTATTGCCTCTGTGGAGGCCACGGTGGATGGTAGGGATGCAGTTATTGCTGGATGTGACCTAATGGGTGGGGTGGGTAGAGGTATGAAGCTAAAAGCCGAGTTCTGGCAGGAGACATCGGAGATTGCACTTTATGGCCTTGGCGGCGGGGATCCATGGCAGAAGATGGCCGTCCATTACAGTGAGCTCTATTAGGTTAATGACTTTAGCGGTTTTATGGGCATGAGCTCATTACTTAGACAGGCCAATCTAATCATCAGCCGCACCAATGACCATGGACATAGCAAACTGGTTTGTGGGTAAAAATGGACCCGAGGGTGTTCCCTGTGCAGCCTGGGAGATATTGTGGTTTCTGTGTTGTAGCTCTAGCCATAATTAAGTGGATTCACCTGTACATTCATACATACATCCTGTACTGCATTGTACTTGTATGAGGCTTTATAATATCTTTGATACCTGCATTCTAATTTTGATCAACTCAGAACCAGATTAAGCTACCCAATAGTTTTATTCCAATACACTGAAAGTATTTGGACAATAAAACCATTTTTCCTCTGTTCGCCATTACAGCGGATGTGATGGGAGGCCAGAATATTGATTAAATTAAAGGGATTTAATAAATGTATTGCATTAACTGTTTGGGGACATTGTTTAGGACATTTTCTGAGGCTTAGAAGTTATTAGATATGCAGTTTCATGTTCAGGGGAGGGCTGTTTGCTCATTATTCCACCACAATCGTGGCTCAAGAGTTGGGAGTTCGCCTTGTAATCGGAAGGTTGCCGGTTTGAGCCCCAGCTTGGACAGTCTCTGTTGTTGTGTCCTTGGGCAAGACACTTGACCCGTTGCCTACTGGTGGTGGTCAGAGGGCCCGGTGGCGCCAGTGTCCGGCAGCCTCGCCTCTGTCAGTGCACAGGGTGGCTGTGGCTACAATGTAGCTTGCCATCACCAGTGTGTGAATGGGTGGATGACTGGATGTGTAAAGCGCTTTGGGGTCCTTAGGGACTAGTAAAGCGCTATACAAATACAGGCCATTTACCATTTACATATTAAGCAGATAAAAGATCTCCAATTAATTTCAAGTGTTGAATTTGTGTTTTGTTGTTGTTCGCTGGGAATCTTAAAGTTGCAAGGGGATGTCAATGCAAGTGAAGGAGGCCGTCATTTAGCTGGAAAACATAAATAAATGAATAAATAAATACGAGAAATAGTAAATCCTCTAGGAGTTCCCAAAGCAGCAGTCTGGTACCGCCTTAACACAAATGAATGCACTTGCCAGCTCTGCAACACAGAAAGACCTGAAAGGAATTTCTTTCTTTAGTTCATCTTGCAAAATGAAAAAAAGCTGTCAATGAGTTAAGTACGGCATTGCCAAAGTCTACAATCAAGGCAAAGAAATAAGATATTGGTGAACAGCCAAGTCAGTCACCTGATCTCTAACCAACAAAAGATGCTTATGAGTTACTGAAGACAAACTGAAGACCCACAAAGAAGCAGCAACTGAAGGTGCCCACAATAAAAAGCATCAGTACAGCATTCGGTGGTGTTGCTGAGCCCTGGGCTTCAGGTACCTTTAACTGTAAATGATTTTTATCCAAGTATTAACATTTTTGTTTTATATTTTACAATTATTTCAGTTAAGAGTGTCTCTGGAGTACCCCTCTAAATATAAATTTGATTCAATCTGCATTTTAGACAATTCAATAACATAATGGAGAAAAAAAACAAACAGTTGGTTTATGTGCACTGGCTTTGTGGGCCTTTTGGATGTATACATGTCCATGATTCCCATGAACAGGCAGGCAGACAGTGATGAAAAACAGCAGCAGTATCATGATCAGCTCTTCCTGCATTGACTTATCAGGCCGATGCTTCCTGGGTCTGCAGTGTTCAATAGGGAGCTGCAGGAGTTTGTTTGGTTCATCTCACACATCAACCACTGACAGGGTTATTTTAAACCCACGGTTTGATGGTACACAGTGGTCTAGAAGTTACGGAACAGGCATGTGGTGGTCAGGGTAAGAGTAGAGCGTCACAGCAACTGATTTAATCTAGAACCACATAAAGTGGGTCATTTAGCGTTTTGGCAACTTGAATTAAAAAGTAATTAATAAATGTAATTGGCAGAATGTTCTGTTGTTTCTTATGCTGCAGCCTGTTGTTCTGTCCAGCTGATGCCATAGAAATACAAAGTGGCGGCTTGACAAATGATGCTAATGCATCAGTATCAAATACTGCAGTTGATTGAATGGTGGCTAGAGGTGTCACAGTTGACGCTGGCCAACCGTGGGGATGTGAGGAAGGAGGACCCAAATGCTGGACTCTGTGTGCTTAGCAATGCGTTTATTTACAGTGAAATGGAAAATAACAATAAATCCTCACTGCGTTTCCGACTCCCGTGACGTGTCCTCTTCCCAGTGTCAGTGTTCCTTGTCCCCGCTCCTCAGTGTCTGAGCACCCCGTGCTTGCTGACCTCTCGTCTCCACGCTTCTCCTGGGGGAGATAACAAACAGGCAGCCGTAAGACACATACAATGCGGCAGACTAACCGTACTGACTGGCCAAGAGACTAGCGTAATGTCACGCAATGATCCAGTGTCGGAGAGAGCTCCACTGCACTCTTAAGTTGTAGACCAGGTGCTCTCAGAAACACCGGCATCCACACACACACACACACACACACACACACACACACCCTGGGTCGCTCAGACCCAGGGTCCCTGACAAGAGGCTAGTTCCGGAATTGAGTCCATCACCACTTCCATGTTAAAATTATTAACTTTAGAGCCAAAAAACAAGCGAGAAAACAAACAAAACCTTTTTGCAACCATATACAAAAAAAAGCTCAATAAGGATGCCGTTTGGGTTTTTTTTTTGAGTCAGTTACCTTTTTTCAGATCTTAAAGTTATAAATCATTAGGGGGATGTCAGCTGTGAATGATGGCTGTGGTGATTGTCTATCAAACTTCACCTCAGCACTATCACGACTGAGCCGGACCTCTCACTTGTGTTTGTTGTGTTTATAGCTTTTACCTGGAGTCAGTGTTGGGGAGTAACGGAATACATGTACCGCGGTTACGTAGTTAAAATACAAAATATGAGTAACTGTATTCCGTTACAGTTACCGTTTAAAAATGTGGTATTTAGAATACAGTTACTTTGTTGAAATAAATGGATTACACGGGGGTACTTCCCTGTTTCATATTGTGGCGGGTCAGGACTGTTTGGGTTTTGTTTGACAGCTATGTTCTGTTGTTCCAGGCGGCAGCGTTACGGTTGCCATGGTTACAGGGTGACGCTCTCTCTCTCTGTGTTTCCTGGGTGAGAGAGCGACTTTTTGTTGTTGTTGTGCTAAGCTAATAGGCAGAATGCTACCGGTATAGCTCTAAAGAATGTAGCATCATAGGCAGCGTAGTCCGTGCTGCAGGGAGAATGGACTGCCATACCCGTTATGTGTCTGTGAGCGAGGGAGGGAGAAAAAGGAAAAGTACGAGCTGTCATCGAGCAAAAACGGAATCTGGAAGCATGTAAATATAATAATAACCACTGCAGCCAAGAAGAGTGCCTGACGAGCCCAGTTGTAAGTAAGCTATCAAGACTTGTTTTCCTCCAAAAACAACAAGTTCCGTTGGAGCAGCCTTTCAACGCCTCTCTCTGTCTCTTGCTAGCAAAGTTGACCCAGACAACAAAGTAAAGCTAGTTTTCGGCTACCAGCCCGACACAGAACCCACCGTATTAGCCAGAGGTCCCTTTACTAGGCTTCGGAGCCGCAGACCTTCAGTAACAGTAATAAATCACAGTAATAGTACATTCATGTAGTTGTAAACAGCATGACAATATATTAAGTAATCCAAAGTATTCAGAATATGTTACTCTCATTGAGTAACGTAACGGAATACGTTACAGAATACATTTTGGGGCATGTATTCTGTATTCTGTAATGGAATACATTTTAAAAGTAACCTTCCCAACACTGCCTGGAGTTATATGACAAACTATTAAGACTGCTGTGAGGTTAATGTCACTAGCAGTCCATCCAAAAAGTCTGCTTTATACAGTTCAGGGTCATAGGAAGCTGAAACCCATACCAGTGGTCATAGGTCAGGAGGTAGGGTACACCATCGGCAGGTCACCAGTATAAAGCTTCGATCCTACTCTGTTGTGGACATGGACACAAACAGCGAGACGTGGAGATTAAGTAGTCTTTCCCCTTATACTTATTTGAAGTTTCTTTTAAGCCCATTGCCTAGATGATGCGTCTGTATCTTCACAAAAACAGCCAGGCATGCAAACATCTGCACAGATATTTGCACTCATGTAATGATGAAATTTATGCCACTCACATCCAAGAGGAATCACAAATGACAATAAAAGATTAACACACAAAAAGAAAGACAGCTTTCGCAGTCACATTTAGACATTTGTTTAGTTTGTGGTTAAAAAACACACGTCTTTGGACTGTAGAAGTAAACCAAACATGCACAGAACAATGCCCCCAGGTGGTTGATGAATTTAAATCAGTGACCTTAAAGCTGTGAGTGAAAAGTGCTAACCTCTACATCACTGTGCATCCTATTTCTAGCATTTGCAGTTTCACTTTTTTTGCATTCTATTTCCCACAAATTATGTGCCTGTGCATGCAGCCCATGGATTCTACTTTGCAATTCAAATAGGGTCACTTTTGAAAGAAAGAAATGAACATGCTGATGGCTAAAACGCTAACACTGAGGCTTTAAAACGAGTCCATGAACCGGTGGGTGATACCATGTTGTCTACATTGATCTTTCATATACTTGACTTGCTGTCACATGTAAATTTATAAATATTTTAGCAGTAACTTCATATTGTAGAATATATGCGCAATATTTGAAGGCTGCGTGAGTTTGAACAGCATAAGCAAAGTCGTTTACAGTACTGTTGTAACGTTTATAGTAATTTGACTGATTTGTCATTAATATGAATTTATCGATAATGTTGTCTTCATGTATTACTTGCTAAATTTCACTTTTATACTCTAGTGAGAAGTTGGAAAGCCACAACATCTCATACAACATTTTCTATAATGAGGCAGTTACAGCTGGCTAAAAACACAAAGAGATTTTTTGTCAGTTTTCTTGATTGTGTATCTAACTTTGGGTTGCGGGGGATGGCGCCTTGATGAGCTGTCGCAGGGAAAGAGAATGGGCACACCTTGGAAACAGACACAGAGACACAAATGGACTAGCTATATCCTCAGTCATCCACACCCACCACCAATTTAGAACCACCAGTTATCCCAACATGAATGTTTTTTGCAGGTTTGTTTTGGTACAAAACTGGAGTAAACCCACATGATCACCAATATAATGTGCAAAAAACAAATTCTGATGCAGACTTTTAAACCCAGAATATTTCTGCTGTGAAGAAACGGTGCTAACCATTGCACTATTGTCCAAATTAATGATTTTTTACTACAATTACTTGAAGACATTGTTTGAGCTTTAAAATCCAAGTCAGTTTTTCATTTTAGACTGTTTTCATGCTTTAAAGAGGCTTTAACTGTAGATTAGGTGCTCAGTGCCGCTTACCAAACTCAGGCTGTGGCCGCTATGTGTGCGTGCATGCGGGAGTGTGCGTACTTGAATCTGTGCATGGTTGCAAGTCGGTGAGTGTTTTTGCGTGTGTGCGTGAGTGTGTTAGACAGCAGAGACATGACAGAAGTGAAGCTTCCAGGGAACACTGGTAGATAACAGAGTGTTTCTGTTCTCCGCTCTACTGAATACCAATCACTTTCCCTTTCAGATAAAACCCAGAGGAATGAAAACAGACTAGAGAATGTGCGAATGTGTGTGTGTGTGCTTATAACTCCATGAAGGGCTGTGTGACAAAGAAGCATTTACTATTTTAAAAGTATTAAATATTTCTAAAGTATTGCTGAACCAGCTGTCCTTGAGTCACTTTTCTCATTTTTATTTGGATTGACCCTCAGGTAGAAGTAAAACCCTGCAAACCACTAGGTTGTGTATCTCTAAGTCCCTGATGCTTTGGCCTTCTGTCCACATCCAGATTTCTTAGCTAATGGTTATGACCTCTATTAGTGCCCCTTTTCCTCACAGACTCACCTCTTCCATCCTTCTTCACGTTTCGCTCTCTTCTCGTTCTATTCCCGGCTCTTCCTGCTTCTTGAACGAACACTTTCTTTTCAGCTATCTGCTCCTCTTGAACCTCATTTTGCCAACATCAACACAGCACCGAGAGCTTATGACACAACAGTGAGGTGACAAATGGCACATAAGATTTTGTAGATATAACTTAAAAAATTGCAGCATATCATGATGTTGTTACAAGAAATACGCTTTTACTTTCTTTAGCTGTATCTGTAAAGCTGTAAAGTCCACAAGTAGGAAAAATTATTTACAATACTTATATAATATTATGATAATGGCTGGGAATAATAGAAAAAATAATATGTAAGACTCTAGAATTGTTCCTCCTGGCAAATAATTCATGTAAGAGCATGTTTTTAACAGAAAGACAGAGGTCAATTAGAAGCCTTACTGTTATGATTAAAATTGATTTGATTAATTTACTGAACCCAAATCTTCCCCAGTTCTATCAGTTAACATATCTAAACTTGAAAGAGCGGCCCTCTCATTATACTATTTGGTGTGAAAGAGAAAAAGAAAACTAGAAGAGAGGAAAAAAGTAATTCGTAGATATGGTCAAGGAAATGACTACAAGATCACTCTGAAACAGCCTCAAGTCCCTTTTGCCAATTCTACAGGGTTCATGGTACCCTTCCTAACGTCTTTGTGTATGGCCAAAAGCCAGAAACTGATCCAAAGTAGCAAAAAATGGAGGAATAATAGGATTTTTGCTTTCTGAACAAAATTGGGCACCGTGGAGAAACTGGACTCCAGAAGACCCCATTTTTGAGAGACAAACATGACAAAGCCTGACTGGAGTTTGCTGAAATGCATCTTGACAAGTCACAATGCTTCTGGGAGACAGCTTTCAAAGAAAGGAACATTGCCCTCAACATGAAATACAATAGAGGCAGCTCAAAAGACTGTTTTGAATGTGTGAAGGGCTCAGTGAAATCAGACCAGAGAGAGAGAGAAACATGCTCCCCAAAGCTCTGACCCAATCAACGACTGTGGGAACATGAACCAAAACATAAGTGTGAAAGGATCCAAGAACTGATGGGTAATGAATCGCCTCAGTAAATGACTTGCTATACATCCTGATCTGAAAATGCATAAAATGAAAAGATCAAACCTGAGAATTTTTGTAGTTCATTGAAAAACAACTACTGCTTCTGTCAATGGATACTTAATTTCACTTTTGTATCATATATTAAGAATGCAAAGTGCTGTACTGTAACTTTTCCCATTAAAAAAAATCACATTTTTTTTTAAATGTATCTTTTATTCCTTCGAAATTGTGCATTCATGTACAGAAATCATGTTTTCTTCTTTCTTCTCCTTTTTATATTTATATTTATGGTGAAATTAGTAAATATATTACCAAATAAACTAAAATGAATCATTTTCAGTTGTTTAAGAGGACATATTATTTAGTTATTTCCTCACTCTCTTGCTTAGACTTGCCTCCTGGGTTGAGAACTGTTGCTGGTAAGCACGCCACCTCAAACTTCCATCTCAGCCTATTAATAGAGACCTTCGGCTCTATCACTGATCTGTCTCCATCCAGATAAGGAGCTCTTTGGCCGGGGAGGTAGCAAATCAAACCATTTGACGTAAATTTCCCGGTTGGGTCCCTCAAGCCGATCTATCTTGGAACTGAGGTGTGTGTTAAATTCCTTCTCTTTCTCTGACTAAGCTTCCTCCTTTTATTCATCTCATTTTCTGCATTACTCCTTAAATGAACAACCTCTGGCTAGATAATTGACACTCTGACCATTGACCAGCAGATGACTTTTTGCAATGAATTATGGGTTTTGCATTTTGTTTACAGCGCTATCACAGCTCTCAGTCATCTCTAATTTCTTAGATGCAATGGGCCATCACAAGACAATGATGGAGAAATATATTTATTCAACCATCTGCTCGTGAGTTCAACCCGATGTGCCCATTACGGTGTGGCTTTTAAAGGCTGATAAATCAGCCATTGCAGAGAAGTGAAATTGAACTCTAATTGGCCCCAGCCCTAATATCTTCTGCTAAATAAAAGCCAGTCACCAAAGCTGTAGGTGGAGTTTTCATTATCATTTGTCCGCTTGTCTGTTTGTTTTTTTGTCTGTCTGTCAGGCAAAATTACCACGACACGGTTGGTGAAAGTTAGTAGAGAGGCGGAGCTCACTAGCAGAGGCATTGCAAAATTTCACTGAAAGCAGCTGAAATAAGTCTAGATGCCACGATTTGGCTATGTGGCAGGTTAGGCAGAACTCACACTAGAAAACACAGCGTGAGTGGACGACAAGACAATGAGCAGAGGGAGACTGACAACATAAATACACAAAGGATATGAGGGAACAGACCACAGGTCTGAAACTAGTCTGACTGATGAGAAAACTGAACACAACGCGCACAGGACGAGAGACTATGAAAGTAAGACAGGGCGTATACAGGGATATAGAGACATGGAGACAAACAACAGACTGGAGAGACAAAGAAATGAAGCGGAGAGAACACTTAGAGAAACCAGCCATAAAGAACATTAACAGATAAGTGAGGCTCAATCACAAAACTCATGATAACCTAAAAAATAACATTCAGACATGATGATCTCCTCCTTTCAAAAAAATACAAATCCAGACAAAAAAACGATCATGACACTGGAATTCTTTTAGCTAAGCAATGGTTGTTTTCTACTAAGAGTTATTTAATAAATTATGTACACCAGAGGTTTTTGCAGTGAACACTTGATCAGGTGTAATGCTGGTAGTGGCAAGAGGACCATTAGGCCTAATAGAAAGTGTCTAAATTAGACATGAAAGAATAGCTGTGGTCTGCAGTGGACAGGAAAGGGGCAGTCTCGGTAACCTTTCTGACACATTGGAGGGTAGGAAAATGACATGGTCTGACGTCTTGCAGAATGAATCACCTCTGTGACATTTGGTCCACAGAGAGGTTTTTACATGTGCTGGCTAGAAACGCCCCCAGAGCGGCAACCAAACAAAATCATGGCTCGGAAAAGAAAAGAAGAAAAAGCTTAAGTTGTTTTTAACATCCTAAAACACAACAACTGCATACTTTACTTTTTGCTACTTTACCTGGTTTGGGAGCATAAAATCCATGTGCAGCCTGGTATTATGAAATGGTATTCAAGTAGCTACTTAGCTACTGTCTTAGCTAAGCATTTTCCTATTGATGAACAACATGCTAACCAATTCCCTAGTGCAGCACAAACTGAAACTGAGCTGCGTTGCCAGGAAAAATCAGTAAAGTGTCATTTTATGGCTAATATGTGGGGCGTAAAAGAACATGCGCACACGTGTTGTTTTCATTTGGCTGGTTTTAATCTCTTTTAAATAGATTTAAAACTTTGCTCATTCTATACGCTGATGCCCTGTTCACCCTTCAGCTAATCGATGCATTGTTCCTTCAAGACACAAATTTTTAACAAAAGTCTCCCCTCCCTCATGAACCTATTTCCCACTGAGGCTTTTTGTGTAAAAGTCGATGAATTGTTTTAACCAGGTCTCGATTGGATTGGGTCTCTGAGCGTCTGGCGGGGAGAAGATAAGACCCGTTATCTCTTTCTGCAACCTCTCTCTGTCCTCCCCATGAGTGGACAGGTAGATGGGGAAAAGTGAATAAAAGAGATGGAAGACAAAATCAACAGAGATGTAGTTAATAATGGTCTTAATATTAAAAAGCTCCCGGTCTTATGAGAGCTCCACTGGCTGAAGTTAAGATTGTGCTTTTTAGTGGCCTACTCAGTATAAGTGAACAAGAATGCAAACAAAGTTGTTACCAAGACTTCCTGTTGCCACTTCCTGCAAGAGGTCAGAACATTCATTCCAAAAATGGACATTTAATAATTTATCCCAAGCTTTTTTCTCTGTCACACCAACACTGCAGGTTCTCCTTGATGTGTCAATGCCATTATTTTTTGCTGATGATGTAACTAGCCTTGCAATGCATTCTGGTACTGTTGTATTTTATTTTGATAGTCTAGTTGCCTACTTAAGTGGTTCGCTTGCATAAAGTGGAGTTTTAGGCAAATCACAGTTATCAGGTGTGACTTGAAGCCTGTGAAAACAGAATGAAAACAGATTTAGCAGTTGCACAGTTCACCTAACCTCACCTTTTGTTTTCAGAAGGAGGTTGGAGTTTGAATAGCAGGACTTAATGTAAGAAAGTTTAGAAAGAAGCTTCTATCTTGGAGTTGATCTGAAATCCAGGAGCAGAAAGCCTATGAGAGGCATTTGTCCAAGTGCAACAATGCGACGGAAGAGCCATCTGTCAATCACCTATCATAAGCCTCTCCAATGGAGGGAAGCATTACAATCCATAGAGTGCAAAACACACCTGTGGACACGTATCATTACTTACATGGCAGAAAACATCACATGCATTGATTTCCTTTGGAAGGGCGATGGTGGGGGAAGCAATTGGTCTATTATCTAACATAGAAGTAATAAAAAGATAAAATACCAAAGCTTGATACTGCTAACACACTGTATTGATCTAGATTTAAATCTGTTTATTTGCAGCATTAAAATAAAAAATCACTATCTCCAGTAGATAAATACATTTTTTTAATTTTCATAAAATCCTATAACATAGACAGGTGAGGCACACAAGTTTTTTTTTTAACAAGTAATTATGTGTTACTGCGGGCATGCTTACAGGTGATTAGCCTATTAGGTTTATGCTTATTATGCTCTATATGACCTCGCACGTCCTGTCGAAGAAATGCAAGTGAGCTTAGCACAGGAACTGGTCAATAAATAATCATTTCATTTCAGTCACAGCAAGACATGCTAATGTAAGTGACTGTTGTACTTTAAATGATTCCTTCCCTCTTGTTGTTTTGTAGCAGGCTAAAATAAGCATCTGTTGTGGTTCTGCCTAATTTACTGTTTAGCTATCAGCCATTTCCCTCAGGAAAAGTCTTAACGAGTATTTAATTAATGACATTGATTCATTTGGTGGAGGAAAATGTGCTTCATGAATTGGACACTGAGATCAGACACAATAGTGACTTTAATTGTTTCTCAGTCGTTGTCTTCATTTGCCTCCTTGTGTTTGACAATACTCTACCTTTCTTTAAATCTCTCAGATTTCTTCTGCACAGATTCATTCGTTACCTTTCATCCTGTTTGGTTTAATTAGCGGTCAACTAGAGGAACTTGGCTCCGCAAACCAATCCAATTGCTCATTTAGCGTTTTGTGTCTCCTTTCAGATCGTCAGAATGCCAGAGTGTGTAATCAAGGGTGGGCAAATAAGTCGGCATCACTGTATCACAGATCCATTTAGGTTAGACGAAGATGGACAAGAGTGTGACTTTGAAGTGAAGGAGATATGTATCTGTTGACTCTGTCTGCTCTCATTATTACATGCTCTCTGCCCTCTGTTAATGTGATTTGTGTGCGAGCTGATTCAGTATTGATTTGATTTGAGCTAAGCTTGGCCGAGTTGAATCAAGTGAAATTATGTCATTCTTTCTGGCATTTTTCTGAAAACATAGCTAGCACCGCAGCCTGCGTCAGCACTAATTACCACTCTGTCAGTTTTTTAAGACCATCTGGGGAAAATTTCATTCCCTTCTCTGTGATTACTTCAAAAAGTAATTATGCAGGTAATGGCAAGGCATTAAAAAGTGCAGTATTTTGCAGTGAAGTCATGTCAGTAATCTACAGTGAACTTTAGATGATCACGGTTTATATGAATGAAAGAAGAAAAATAATATTACAGAAATAAAATTGGTTATTTGGCACTTTGAAGTGTGTCATGATACAATGCAGTACAGTGGATGGAAACATTAGGGGAGATGGCACTGTAATTTGTGTTTTGATAAGAGAAAAGTCTTTGACCAAGCTGCTCTCTCTCCTCTGATGGCTATCTACTAATGAACCTCTGAGTAGAAGAGACAAACACAATAATGGCCTATTGACCTCCAGAAGACTGCATTTACTCCCACAACAACCTCTGTCTGTCTGTTGGTTTGTTGGTACTCAGATTTTTGACTTCATGCCACAGAGCTGGGATTCTTGCATCAGCCTAGCAGTAGCAAAACAGTGTCATTCCCAAGTGATCCCACTGTTTTAAAATGTGGGGTTAATGTTGGCATTTCAACCCAAATTACAATCCTTTCCTAGCCACAACCAGCTCCTTGAAGGAACATAATTAAGCAGTGCGTGAAAGTTAAAGTGATCCCTGAGTGAAAACAAAATGCAAAATAGAAGTTGTGATTCACCCTTTACACGTACTTTGTAGCTGCTGTTGCTGTCCAACATTGTGTCAGCTGGTGCATCAGTGCAAGTCTGTGTGACGCTTGTAGCTTCTGATGAAATGTCACAATTGGGGATGAAAACTAGTTAATTAGAGACGGAAGCTGGATCCAAGACTCAGTTATCTCTCTGGCAACTTTGACCAATACATTAGGCCACATCTACTTAATCCGTATAAACCTTTTTTTCACCTCAGACTGTTTCTTTTTGAGCCTCCGGAAAATCTGCATTTCATGGTATAATGCCTCACCATTCATATTAATAAATAAATTAGATGCTATAGTATGTTTATTGTTGAGTTTTAGCTGTACTTAAAGACTTTTTTGCATTTGGGCAGATTTGGCTTGGCTGTTTCATCATTTTTTTATGCTAAGCTAAACTCAAAAATGAATGAAATGAAGGGTATTTTCTGCCTTTTAAGCTGTCCCTTTAATAACAAACAAAAATGTCTATCCATCAGAAAAGCAGAGTTTGTGTGCTGCAAAGTCTGGATGCATACAAGGATTGACGAAACACACCCTGCTGCAGCTTTTAGATTCCATCTCACAGGGCATTTGTTGACTCAAGGAAACCAAACGCGATGGACCGGAGGCAGGAAACGTTCCAGAAACAGTAAGCTAACCCACTTGGTTGACATGGATCCTCATAAGAAATGATCACTTGACAAAACCTATTTAAGCTGCTTCATTTCCACCCAAATTGACCTGAGCTCCTACTGCTCCTACCTTTCATGACCCCTTAAAAGGACAGGTAGGCATATGCTTTATGGTACTTGAAAGTACACATATTGTTGAAACTCATGTTTTTGTTATTATTTTTTCTAATTTGAAGTTCATGCATTGACTGCAGTGTTGAATTTACATATTGCACTTCTAATATAATGAGGTGAATGAATGTGTAAGTAATTCTTCTGAGCCAAAAACTGAGATTTCAGGCTGCTCTAAATACTCACATTCAGTTTATATTTCTACTCTTGGCTCTATGTGATGTCACTGAGATCAGACATCTCTTATACTGTCATCTTAGGTGGCTCTGGCTGTTTGAACAGCAGAATCTTCTGTTTGAGAGAGCCGTCCAATCCGACCAAAGTTGGCTTAAAATAAGTGTGTGGGAGCTAAAGATTAGTAAGGATTATTATAAATCAAGCAAAGCTATTTTAGTAGACTTAAAGAATAAAAGTTTGGTGGTGAAAAAGGCCCTTTTATAGTCTACTCTTTAAGCTTTTGTGGCAACTTGCGGTAGAAAAATACCTTATTTGAAATCCTTATTTTTTATTAATAACAATAATAGTGAGCATGGCTCAGCACTCAGTTAAAAGTAGTGTTGTTAATTAAAAAGTCAAACAGAAAAGTGCTACAAAAGTTTAAAAAGACAGGATTATAGGGCAGTTTTTTTCTGTTAAGGAGTCCAGTGTGTGAATGAGAGTGTCAATACATCACAGAAGAAGGTCCTAGTACTCATAGCTCTGAGGCTGCCACGAGATCTATCGATACAGACTGCAGGGAGCAGGAGGGAAGGTAAGTCTGGAGGAGGTCAGGGAGATATGTAGCACAGAGAAGAGCCTTAAATGTTAATGATAATTTAAAGTTAATTTGTTGCAGTTCAGAGAGTCAGTGTAATTGAATCAGCAGGGGTGTGATATCAGTTCTGTTCTGTTCTTCCTGTAATCATGCTGATCATAAAGAGTGTATTTTTGATGGCTGCTGTCTGCTTTTTGTTGGTTTCTGGTAAATTGCGTATTTTTTAAACTCGAAATATTTGAAGCTTTTCTGTTTCACGATGCTGGTTTTGCAGTTGTAATTGTCATCCAGCGGAAGCAATTATACTGTATTTTATGTTTGGCATATTTATTATTATCGTTTGCTTTTTGGTTAAATATTTTATATTTTGCATGATATTAATGAATGTATTTCATGCATTCCTTTATTGTACAAATTTCTTGTTTTGATATTGCTTTACTTCCCACTCGTGACACTTTACATCTGCTTGGTTCAGTCCCACAACATAATGTGATTTCCAGCCAATCAAGGAAAGCTTCCCTTAGGCTAGGACCATTAGCATAGAAGACATTTACCTGTCCACATTTCTTAGATTGCCTGTTATGAAAACAAGAAAAACACAAATATTTTGGAATCTATCAAAATCTTGTTTATAATTTAAAATTATTTGAAAAACATAATATAATAATAAAAAATTTATACCCAAATTTAAGCCAGCACACTGGACTTGTCTGAAATGTAAGAAATAATTCAAACACATCATTCAAAAAACATTGTTTTTTTAAACAAGAATGCAAATAAATTATGGTAATTTTAATTAAAAAATACAAATGTGCTTCACTATTATTTCTGATTTTTTTTTTAATTCAAAATTCATGAATAACAACAATAATTTTATTTTAGCATTAAAAAAATACCATTTTGATTAAAGAGTGTGTTCATGCTGGTAGAGCAACCGTTACAGAAACATGAAAAATGAGTTTTTAAACTACCTAGATTGTTAATTTAGGGCAACACTGGCATACACATTATATTTGGTGGTAGACTAATATGCTTTTTTAACCACAAGTGAAAAGAGATTGTGAAAAGCAAATGTAGTTTGCAGGACAATAAAAGAGGTTGAACCAGAAGAAATGTCTTGGAAGCCACATAGATGTTTTTCCAAGCATCTGGCAGAATTAAGTGTGGCGTGGAAGCATGTCCAGCGTGGAATCCATGAAAATCTACAATGTATCATGCAATGAAAGCCACAGCACTACATGTTCTTGATAGTCTACGGTGTCGCGGATAAATACAACAAAATAAAACTAGTACCGGTACCGAAAAAAAGAAAATTTATTCATAACACACGTGAAAAGACCAAGGAAAACCGAGTAAACGATAAAAACGATGACAAAATAACGCTGAAAACCGATTAAAAACCCTTTTATTCAAAAGCTCTATTTACTATTGGGACTCTGTAAGATTTATGGCAGTTTTAATTGGTTTTATCCCCTGTATTGTTGTAGGCTTTAAGGGTGTGTTTACTTAAATAATTATTAAAATTATTTCTGTACCTGAGGTTTCCAGCAGAACATTGCTGACTAAGTAACACTGTGATATTGGGAAACCAGGCATCAGAGAAAGTGAAAGAAGTAAAAGTTTTATTGTAAGTAAGGAAATGCTTTCTCAGCATCAAATATTGGCTAGATTGAAGGTTTCCTACAGGGCAGCGCATGGCACACTAAAATGCTTTGCAGAAACTGGATCAGTTGCATCCAAAGCACGATCAGGCAGTGCAAAAGTAACACACTACTGGAAGATCAATACGCCAAGCTTTGTTCTCTCAGAGATAGAAAAGCAGCTTCATCACAGGTACAGAATCTGATAAATTAAGAACACAAGACTTCGAGTACTGAGAAAAGAAGAGGCTGTGTGGTAGCGTCTCAAAGGAAGAAAAGGTCCATGAACCACCTCACATTAGAGGAAACACTAGGGCTGCGTTAAGGTATATAAGTATTTCACAGGCTTTTGGTTCACACACAACCACAATCCTATCAGGGTGAAGAAATTCAAACGACCACAGTATATTTGTGTGCGTCTGTGTGTCGTCTAAAGTTCTTCAAGGGACGACTGCCTCATGCAGTTATTCATTACAAGTTATTACAAGAGAAACAAGGAACAAAACTTATATACAAATACAAAAATACAAATCAAATAGGAATCATGAACCCATAAAAACCCAAAGTCCTGGGTACAAAACCCAGGGATGATGACAGAGAGCCACATTTTAATTTCTACACTTAATGTAGATAGTACAGTCCATTCTGATAAAACTACTTTAAAAAATGGATTTTCCCTGAAAAAAATGGTTGAAAACGTTTTTCACCTGTAAAGTTATACTTGATGATCAGCGTGTCCAGCCCTGGGCTTGGCCCAGCAGTACACTGGACAATGCTAATTCACTTTACAGCTGTAAGTACAATTACCTACATCTTTACTAAAATGATGAGTATGTTGAAAATAATCATTAACCTCTACCACACAACACACAACTGGCTCAGGTTTTTCACAAATTAGCTGCTGCTGGTCTCTTTGAGGGGCGACACACAATACCCTCAGTGGGTTAATATTCAGGATTCTTAGAGCGCTAACTCGCTAAAATGTTAGGGACAGTCCATGCTGTAGCAGCCTATCAGTCACAAGATAGGCCCAGCCTAAAGTAAAATGTGCTTTGGTAATTAGATCTGAACTTACATAGCAATTTTCTCAAAGTGCTTTTTACTACATTTTGTTTAGGTCTTAAATTGACATTTCTAATTTCCTCTAATTTGGCTTCCTGTGTTAATGTACATCCTCATTCCCTATGCTAATGTAATATTTTGATTTCATATTAGCTTAAAGGTAAAGCACAGCTTCGGTACTGCAACCTGCCTCTTTCTGTGTCCTGCATTTGATTGGTCCTTTCAGAACAGTAACCCTAACAGTATCTTGTTTCCTCACTTGTTTATTTCGTTATTGCGATACTGTGTTTCATTGTGTTCCATCCTCCATCGACAGGCGAACGCATGGCCAAAGCAGAGCAGCCCTAATCAGAGAGAAACAGGACACATCCTCCCCATAATGAAGGCCGGACGGACACATAATAAGTAACTCTCAAATACACGCTTGTCGTGATTCTTTTGTTTTCAGCCCAGAATATTTTTTCCTTTTTTTGAGCAGAGTGACAGTAATGCAGTCCTGCCACTGCCTGAAGAGAGGTTGGAGGACATCTGACTGTCACTCCCACAACATAGTGGAGGAGTGACAGTCACATGTCCTCCAACCTCTCCTCAAAGCAACTCTGCGCATTAAATATGACGTTTTATCTCTTTTTATAAGAAAGTAAGTGTACTTAGGTTGTGGAGTTCATTCATATAATGATAATAAACAACAAACAGCTCAAATGAAATATTAAGCAAGACTGTTTGGATCACTGTTTCCCTGTGAATTACTTTCTTTGTATTTTATGTTATAGAAATAGTAACATGTTACAGATTTTTGGCTTTGGCTTAAATATTATATTTAAGCCAAAGTAATTATAGTGCTATATATTTTTACCATGTATTAAAATAAACACCAGGAATATTGTGTGATATGGACAGAGATTAAGATGGATCTGGAAGAGAACAGTGATGCGCTATCCTGGACTGTGGTGTTCACTTTAGGTTACTCAGCGGTAGCAAACAGCAATATAAATTTAAGGTGATGACGCTGATTAGACTCATTCATTCGTCTGTCAAGCAGTGTGTTAGGAAGCTACTGTGATCTTTGCAGCATTGAAGTGAGATAGCTTGTTAGTCAGAAAATGAGACCTCTGATCCTTGCAGCTGTCGTAGGTGGGTTAAAATAGATCTAATATGCTCTTGACTAGCTTTGTATTTTTTACTCTTGCACCCTACTAGAGAAGCTTTGCATTATCCATACTTCCTTATGCACTGAGGGCCTATATTGGCCCTCAGTGCTGCCCCTCACTTCATGCTTTGTCTGAAACAAGCCATTTCTGCTCCAGTCCTTTTAAGGCTTTTCCTTTAAGTCAGGTTTCTTCTGATTGGCTGCTCCCTGCAAAACCAAAGATTTGAAAAGCAAGTGGGGCTTATGTTCTCACAGCCACAACTGTATGCCTGAGATAATTGGTTAATTAATATCACACAGATCCAAGTCTATGGAGAAAAAACGTTTGAAACACAGTGTTTAAAGCAGCCTGAGCTGTTGGTTCACAGCGATTACTTTTACATATGTTATTTGAAACTGTGACTATGTTTAATACGAGAATCAGTTAATAGTAACAACTATATTGGAGGACGAAGTGCAACCTGTTGCACAGTGTGATCGGCATCTGTGTCCTAAAAGGAACACAAAATTGAAAAAATCTGAACTAGCTGAATATGTATGTGCAAAGACATCAGAATAAGAGACTTGGGGGGCTGTGTCCACATTATTTCATTTGTTTAAGAGTTAAATATACATAGAGTATGTAAAAGAAGATATTTGAAGTCCCCATTTATGGAATTCATCTTGCAGAAGTGTGATGCAGGCATGGGAAGGATCACGTTTACATATACCAAGGATGAGCCACTCCAAAGCAATTAAACTTTTGAAATTAACTTTTTATTTATGCATTTTTTTAATGAAGCAGTACTAGTTGTAACTATAGTATCAATTAACTGTAGAATACCTTTTGAAAGAAGAATATTATATATTTTTAATCTTTGAGTGAAATGTATTAGTATTTTCTGTTTTATTAGTATTTAAATGTATTGACGTCAATTTTCCGAAAATGACAACACAGCAGACATATGTCTTCCGTCCTTCCTCTTTACGTCTTTCTCCCTTCTTCTCAGCTTTGTTTGCCTCTCCATCTTCCCACACACGTTGTCCATTAGTTTTTTTTATCTACAATCTCTCGTCTATCTTCGTCTTCTCCTTGCAGCCCTGCTTCTACCTCCTGACTCCTCCTTGCTCCCCCATCTTCTGCCTCCTCCTCCCTTGTCCATCCCTCTCTCTCTCTAAGTAATGAAAGAGGGATTTTTGAAAGAAAGAGAGTGAGAGAGAAAGAGAGACAAGCAGAAGGAGGAGGTTGAAGTGGAGGGGTGGGTCCCTATAAGAGCAGCTGCCTCCAGCCTCCACGTAGCCAGAAACGCCACACTGAGACAGAAGAAAGGAATCATACGCTGACAAACTGCATTCACCCAAGGGACCTCCTATTGGCAGCCCCAGAACAGGTAAGGAATCCTTGGCGAGCAGGAGGGAGTAGTACAGGAGGAAAAGAAACTGCTTGACCTCTGACCTATATATAAAGAATTTTTTCCTTTGTATTTTTCTCAGTATTGTCATGCACTAACCGTTTGTTGTGTGTATTGTTGAAGAAACCCCATAGAAACTATACATTTACATTCATTTGACTCGTTTTAGTTCCTTTAAAGGTGAGTGATGTTGCATTGCAAACCCTGTTTAGACAGCCCAAAAGATGAAATCTAAATTTAGCAGAAAATACAAGATAAACAGGAGAAAGAAGAAACCAGTGAGTCCTTTTTAAGAGTAAAGCTTTATTATCCCAGTCAGTACGTGTCTTCATTGCTACTCTGTGACCCACACCTGCTGGAGTCTCCCAGGATAATTACTTTAATAATTACTGAGTAATAATTACTTCTGTGTCGTTACCTTCTGACATTTGAGCTTAATCGCACTGAAAAAATATATATAATATCTCAAACTGTAAGTGACAGTGTGAGTTAACACAGTACCTCAGGTTAAACACTTTGTGTTCAATAGAGTCAATGCATCTGCTCTTAAAGAACAGCTACAGACCTCAATGTTCCAAAAGCAAAAAGTTATGTACAGAACACAGAGCAAGACGTGAAGAGACTGCATCTGAGGAGTACACATGCATTTTAATTTGTAAGCACATTGGCAGGTAGCAGATAGAAAGGTCATAAATTGCTGGTCATGATTTGTCTTTAATCATCAAGCTCTGATTCACAGCTGATAGGATCCAGGAATGAAAGGGGAATCTTTGCAGGAATATGTTGTTTGGGTTCATCTGAAGTAATGATAGGTAATTTGGATGAGCTCATGTTGCCTAATGAGGGTAAGATTTTGCAGAACTCCCTTCATCAGAGGAATATTTTTAGATTTTTTTTTGCCTGAAGGTTATGTTGTTTTTAATGACAGCTTCTGCCACATTCTTCATTAAAGTAAAAATACTTTGGCTTAATTATGACCAAAGCAATTACATGAACATTAACCAGTATGAGCTCTCATGTAGTAGATACTTATAGACTTCTCTCAGCTTATTTTGAGTCACTGGTGTAATTTGGAATGAACATTGCTACTTTAAAAGGTAGCGGCTCAGAAATCAAGGGTTTTACTGACAACTACTGTGAATAAGTCTCAAGCTTGTTTTGTTGTTGTCATTCAGAACCAGCTGTTCAGCTCCCTTTATAAAATATAGAGACTAAAAGGTTAAACTGAGTAATATAAATAGATTTTATTGACATGTAAGGCACCTGGACACATCTGGCCCATCGTTTTGCTCCAGACTTCAATGCTCTTTATTACCCCGTTCAAGAGCCGGAGTAATGAATCAAGCTAAATAGGATTGATTAAAATGGTTGGATCTTTTATCAAATTTATCAAATGACAATTTGATGACACATACATCATCCATTATAGTTTTTAATTTTCTTTAATTAATGAATCATGTTCTCTAAATAACAAATGTAATAATTAATTTCGTATTAATCATTGTAACTAATTATTAATCAATCAATTTTAAACAGTCTTTTATTTGCATTAGTAGTACTAATACCTGTAGAAGTAGAAATAGCAGCAGCCTCCTTCTTACATAGTTTATTAATATTATTCTTCCTGTGCCTTTAAGCATTTAATAAACTGATTACTAAGAGCTGCATTTAGTCAATCTCTTAAAAAAACCTTTATAAAGCCAGTAACAAACTTGAATATATCTTAGCCTATAACCTTAGCCTAATAATTAGTCTAAGGTTATATTTAGCCTGGTGCACACTTTTCCTTTGACCTTCAAAGAAATTTAAACAAAGGCAATACTGATGATGGAATTTTCTATAGTAAACTTTTGTTTAAAGACCTTTTTAACAACTATTAATCCTTGGTCTTGTGTCAGTTTATATTCATCTTCAGGAATATGTTTACAGACAGTGCTTTTAAAAAGAATAAAAATAATAATAAATAAGCGTCTGCTTTCTTACACTTCACAGCAAAATTTCCTGTGGGTACAACAGATCAGGGTACAAGATGTTCCTATAGCTGTCTCGTTGCAGGAGTTTTGCATTGACTGAATAAAACCAGATAAGTAATGTCTTTGGTGAGGCTGCATGAACACTAAATAACACTATAAAAATGTAATGCTTGAATTTTGAGGAATACTTTGAAAAGAAGTTGAGGATTTGGTGTGGGTGGTTTTAGGTAAACACGCTTTTGTATTCAGAGATACTGATGTATGCAAAATGAGGTTTATATTGTAGCTCAGTTGTACCATTGTGAAACACATAATCTTGTAGTGATGAGCATCCTTTCATTTTGTGGGCGATTTCATTGTGTACCTGGAGACAACCTGACAAACACTGCCAAAGTGACAATGAGAGATAGTGAGAGAGATGGGATTTCAAAACAAACTGCAATTGCAAACAAAATGTTTGAAATGTCTAAGACAGCTATCTTAAACATCGTAGAATCAATCCAAAGAGACAAAAGAAGGCTCACTCACAGAGCTCTGAGCTTTTTTGTTCATGACATAGCTTGTCTTGCAAGTTTAATTTCTCAGTTTTTATTCAGACAAGAAAATTTCTTACATTTCTTATCCCTATTGGAACTATTTTCAACTCACGCCTTCAGCCAAATGCATCAAATATAATGCTTCTCCTGGCTTGTAAATCCCTTCTAATCCACAGTTCTCTTCCTATCACTAAATACATTCCACAATATCATTATTTTTTATAGTGAGATATATATATTTTATTCCAGCACAGTTTGTGTGAAGAACCTACAATTTTGTTGTACATGTTCTTTTCTAATTCTATTCTATTCTATTCTATATGGATACACGTCGTTAACACTCACAAAACATTCTCATTTAGGGTAGAAAGGGAAAATGGAATGAGAAAATGATTGCTGGATCACAGGTCACACGGCATAGTGGCGGTGTACACATCTCTGACAGGAGCATTGAACTGCCTGTGAACGTGTGGACTTAATCCAAAGATACAATGTTCCTAACACAGCAGGATCTCCAGCCATCCTTTTATGCTTATCTATCCCTTCACAGACACCTCTCCTTATCGTCTTGCTGTGTTCCACTTTTCCCCTCTGTTTCAACACCAAATAGAAATGATTAATGTCAGATACAGTCTGTTGAGCAAGAAAACCCTACTTAAAGTTACCTAATTTCTTCGGTATCTACTCAAGAAAAACCTGAAAGTCATGATTATTGCTGTCTAGATACAGTCTCCATACTTTCCCTCTGTCTTAACACGTGGATATATTAAAAGACCTGGATGTGACCTTCTTAGTGGCAAATGATGAGCCTACTCCCTTGAAATTGCATACTTCCTCAAACTAAATTGCAAGAGCAGAAAGGCATAAATACAATTAGATTATATATATTTTTATCTATTACAGCAACGACAAAGCTTTGATCATTAGTGCATTTGGCAGGCAACAAATAATTGTTAATATATTTGCTATTCAATCTTGCATTGCAATATTTACTTGTAGTTCCTGCTACATCTGTTGTTGCTACATTTTGATATGGGGAAGATTTGAAACATGATACGTTTCTATGCTATTATGCATGACGCTTGTACAAGCCTCAGGCAAAAATTATTTATTTTTATATTTGTTGCCTAATGCTAGCCAGTGATGGGAGGCAGGATGTGAAAAATGTTTTTTTTACAAGAAAGCTGAGTGCTTTGTATGTCTCATATCCACCTCAATCACCTCCTGCAGCCTGTTATACCTTTTGAATCTGTCAGATTTTAATTAATCTTGTAATTAAATTAACATAGTCATAATAATATAGAACAAGAAAAGATTAAAAATGAATAAATAAACAGGTAACCACTATACAGTAAAATTTTCTTATTATTAACAAATGATAAACATTTGTTAAACTTATTAACAAATCATTTTAACATTTAGATTTTAAAAACTACAAATTACTGTGAAAGACATCATGCTGTAGTAAATCGGTAGGCAGTGAAAGAGGGGAACAAAATCTGGTTTTGAAGGAACTTGATCTACAGCTTTGACTTTACAGATCAAAGTGTAAATTAAGTTCAAGGGAAATTATGTCTGGCATATCCATGTTCAGGAGTTAGTAATTTACTGAGGAAATTTGGGTTATAGGGCGTGCAGCCTGAGCCACAACTCAACCTGTTCATTTCAGTCATCTGTCAGTGAATCTCTGTAATAACTTGAAAAAAGTGCAATAATAACAAGAAAAATCATTGGGAAACCAGTCTGGTGTGACCTCTGTGTAAGTATGTGTCAGTCACCTCTACAACGTCAATTGACTTCAGGTGATTAGATGCATTGAGAAAGGAAATTGATTTAACTTAGCGTGTCTGCTGTTAATGGCTTCAGCTGCTACATCGCACTCAGTCTGATTGACAGGGAACATGACCCCCTCCCCCCCTAAAAACCAAATAAAACAAAACTTGAGGTCTTTTTCTAAATGTTTCCTCAAATCTGAGATTTATTGAATCACAGATGCATCAATCACAAAACTATATGAGTAATGGTGCAACTGACATGACCTCTGACCAGTGTTGGGAAGCTTACTTTTAAAAAGTATTCCATTACAGAATACAGAATACATGCCCCAAAATGTATTCTGTAACGTATTCCGTTACGTTACTCAATGAGGGTAACATATTCTGAATACTTTGGATTACTTAATATATTATCATGTTGTTTACAGCTACGTGAATGTACTATTGCTGTGATTTATTACTGTTACTGAAGGTCCGCGGCTCCGAACCGTAGTAAAGGGACCTCTGACTAATACGGTGGGTTCTGTGTCGGCTCGTAGCTGAAAACTAGCTTTACTTTGTTGTCTGGGTCAACTTTGCTAGCAAGAGACAGAGAGAGGCGTTGAAAGGCTGCTCCAACGGAACTTATTGTTTTTGGAGGAAAACACGAACACGGTGTACAGTCGAGTCTTAATAGCTTACTTACAACTGGGCTCGTCAGGCACTCTTCTTGGCTGCAGTGGTTATTATTATATTTACATGCTTCCAGCTCCCGTTTTTGCTCGATGACAGCTCGTACTTTTCCTTTTTCTCCCTCCCTCGCTCACAGACACATAACGTGTATGGCAGTCCATTCTCCCTGCAGCACGGACTACACTGCCTATGATGCTACATTCTTTAGAGCTATACCTGTAGCATTCTGCCTATTAGCTTAGCACAACAACAACAAAAAGGCCTCTCTCACCCAGGAAACACGCAGAGAGCGAGCGTCACCCTGTAACCATGGCAACCGTAACGCTGCCACCTGGAACAACAGAACGTAGCTGTCAAACAAAACCAAGAGTCCTGACCCGCCACAATATGAAACAGGGAAGTACCGCCGTGTAATCCATTTATTTCAACAAAGTAACTGTATTCTAAATACCACCTTTTTAAACGGTAACTGTAACGAAATACAGTTACTCATATTTTGTATTTTAAATACGTAACGGCGGTACATGTATTCCGTTACTCCCCAACACTGCCTCTGACCACGAAAAAGAAAGTTTAAAGAAATAACTTAGTGTTAAACCTTGTTTTTCACACAGATGACTTATAGCTTTTGGAACATTGATACTGGGACATACATGCAGAAAAAGTAAGAAGTTGTAGTAGAAATGTTGTCTTGTTTTGGTGGGAAACAAAACAGTGCAAGTGAAAAAAAAATAGCAGCATAAAGAGTGAAAAGAACAAAAGACACTGAAACTGTGTCTTAAAAGAAAAGAAGAGTTGATAACAGGGGAGTATAAGAGTGCACGTAGGCATAAGGAGGAATCATGTATTGATGTGCAAGATTTATTTGCTCTCCTGAAACGTGTCACGTCAATGACCACACTGCCATTTTGCCAGTTAGACATCAATATTACAACAAAGAGCACAATGTATTTTGAGTGGGCCTGGGACAGGTTGTCACTCACAGTCTCTTTTCTGACAGAAAATGTACTCTGGCTGCAGGCAGAAGACTAAACAACATTTAATTACCTGTCAAATCGACTCATCAGCTTATAAAACCAACATCGTGATTTCACTCCAGTTATTTAATATTTCTTTAAAATTGCTCGTCCTCACTCCTGCAAGAGTTGGAAGGATTTTACTCCTTATAAAGAAGTCGTTTGAGCTGAATTAGCCCATAAAATAATCTGTACATAACTAAGGATTCAGAAGAGTGTAAAAAAAATGCTTTAAGCACGCGTCGCATGAAAATTTAACGTGACATATTACACCAGTTACTATTTTTAAAACATACTTTATTGTCCCTTAGGAGAAATTCAACATTCCTCTGAGATTTTGGTCTATATTGACATAATAGTGTCACACAGTTGCTGTAGATTCGTCAGCTTCACATCGATGATGTGATAAGCCATCCATCCATGAATTAAGCCTCGTGACATGGCACGTTATCCTGCTGGAAGCAGCCATCAGAAGATGGGTACACTGTGGCTGTAAAGGGATGAACCTGATACAAGGCAGGATGGTTCCACGCTTACTCTAAATTCTGACCGTACAATCCGAATGTTGCAGCAGAATTTGAGATTTATCAGCCCAGCTAACATTCTTCCAGTCTTCTGTTCTCCAGCTTTGCCTGTATGAACTGTAACCTCAGTTGCCTCTTCTCAGCTGACAGTAATGGTACCTGCTGTGGTCTTCTGTTGCTCTCAGCTTCAAAGCTTGATGTGTTGTGGCCTTAGAGATGCTCTTTTGCATTGTGCTTGGTTGTAATGGCAAGTTATTTGAGTTTGTATTGCCTTCATCTCAGCTCAAAGCAGTCTGGCCATTCTCCTCTGACCTCGGTCATCATCAATGCAATTTCACCCAGAGAATTGCTGCTCACTGGACAGTTTTGCTTTTTCACACCATTTTCTCAGTAGATCAGCAGTTCTAAGTTCAGCACATCCAGAATAATCTTTTTTCTTCATTCTTAACGAGAGTTTAAAATTCATCAGGTTATTTTCACTATGTCTACATGCCTAAGATTCATATATTTATAAACATAAATATAATACATTTACATATGTAGAATGAAATAATAAAACATGATAAAACTATTCACTACAACTTTGTTTTGCATCTGTTTTTTTGTTTTTGTTTGTTTTTTGTTTGTTTTATTTTTACAATAAAAGCAGCCAGTGAAGTAGCAGAGTAAGTTAAAGAAAGATAAGAAAGAGAAATTCAAGGCAGGCTAAGAAAATTATATTAGAGAGGAAGCTTGTGACACTTTGATTTGCACGAACTGTCTATGCACTGTCTTCCCGAGGATAGTAATCTGTTTTATACTCATACAATTTTGCTGCCCCTTTATACTTATGGTCCATCATCTTCCTCAAGTCAAATTTTTAAGTTTAAAATCAAGTGGCAGTTGTCACATCAGTTCATAAAGTGAGCATTGTCTCTAGTAGAGACTCTGAGCCAGTCATTACCACACAACAAAGTCATTGCAATCATATCATCAGCATCGCATCATCATTTGGCAGACAACAGTTAAACTCACACAGCCTTGTAATGCCATTCGTGCATGTGCACATCTACAGTGTGTCTGGCATCACAGAGGAAGCAAAAAGTGAGGAAAGTTACAGCCGAGCGGAGACCCTGACGTGGTGCACTGACGCAAATTTGCCAATACTGTGGTCTTTACATAAGTTACCCGATAATCTGCAGCTTTGCTTTTAAAAAAAGATGCACTCCAAGACGGATGCACATTGCTCCCCGATCAGCCACGCGTAAATAATCCGGCTTTAAGCTGTACTTCAGGCTGGGAGTAATTTATTTTTTATTTCCTATTCTTGATGAGAAAATGGCAATAATGGGGAGAAACACTGGTGGAAACAGTCGATAATACGATGTGAGATAGTTTGAGAATTTCTGAGGGCTGTCCTTATAGTGGGGTGTATGTGGCTGGATGACAAGACCAGAAATTAGACTGGAATATACAGTTAAGACTTTCTTTAACCTTCTTTAACCTTAACAGCACTTCTAGTTTCCTCGATGTAATTTCGAAGATTCTGAAGATTATAGATTTAAATAAATGTGCAAACATATTTTCAAAGTACAAACTTATGTTCCTGTGTCAAAATATATTTATTGATTATAGAAAATGAAAGAAAATGCATACCATTACATTTTTAATTACATAGAGGTTGCTGAAACAACCATTCAGTGTTTATTTCCTCCAAAAAATGTTTTAGCTTCACTTCATATTATTCCTAGCTCGCCACACCCCAACCTTCATTGACTTTATGACCCATAATTTGAGAACCAGTGAGAAATAACAGGTTTGGACACTAATGAGAAATGCTTTTCCTTTCATCGGGGGGCTGGACTTATTCATTTTGACTGCAGACATCCATCAGTAGCGCCTCAGCACAGTGCCACACAGTAATGACTTAATTAACTGGTTTATTTAGTGGTTAATCAGTTAATTAAAAGCAGAATAATTGAGTCTAACAGGCACTCAAGAGAACATGGCAGACTTGAGAATAAATCCACACTGTGCTTCATTTTTACAGAGCTTTGAACAATTTAGAAAAGAAGACAAATATAGATAAACACTACCTTCAGGGCTCCTCTGTTTGCACACATATCTGTACTCCAATATCCTGAGTGAGTGCTATCAGGCTGTGTTCATCCTCTTCTGGTATATTCTGGATAGCAAATCGGGCCTTAGTTCTTCGCCAGTGAGAGAGTTAGCCCAGATAGGATAGTCATCTGTTCCCTAAAGTGTAGCACTATGGGTGCTCGTTCCAATGACAGCTGCCCAAGCATATTTGAATTTTTACAAAACTAAGAATACTTATCATATTATTCTGACAGGGTTAGCCAGTTGCCTTAATTTTGTCTGAAACTTGTGAAAGAGGGAATCATCTGAACATCATCAATCATCTAAACCTTTCCGAAACACAGACATTTGACTTAGTTGAAGTAGTAATGTATAGATGTATAACTCTGCGACTGTTCTGTTGGTCAGTCAGTCTAAAGTGAAATATTCTACCAGCAACTGGAAATTGTGATAAAAACATTAAATTGATCGATCTACGTTTAAACCCTCAACTGTGGTCATCGACTCTAAGAAGTGACCAAACGAATGAAGTCGCAGATTTAAATGGGTGAAAGGAGTTTCATTTAGTGTGACTTGACTCAGCCTAAGAGATACAGTATGGTGAGGAGCTGAGACATCTAGAGCCTAAAGTAAAGCTGCTGCTATGATTTCAAAAGGATCCAAATGATCGGATTCAGGCTTCTCATCAGAATGCCTTTGGAGGTTTTCCAGGCACGTCAAACTGAAAAAAACCTTGTCTATCTAGACCCCAGAAGAGACACCGGGGCAGGCCAAAAACTCACTGGAGGGATTATGTATCTAATCTAGACTGAATGTATGAGAATCATCCAGAAGGAGCTGGAAAATGGTTTCCAGGTCCTTCTGGTTAGAAGGATATTTACTTAGCCTGTTACCACCATTGCCCAACCTAGAATAAGTGGAATAAAATAGACTGAGGCATGGATGGCTGGAAGCTCACCTCTGACTTTCACTGTAACAAAATTAGAAAGTTTTGATTCATAAATAAAATAAAATTACAATAATATTAATCCTTAATTGAAAATGGAAAATTGGCTTGAAAAGCAATGCAGTCATTTGTTCATCCTCCTTTGATGCAAGCATAACTACTAATGTTTAGTAGTAGTATAGCGGTATAGTATACTAAAATATTAAAACTGAGATAGTAAAGGCTCAGCTCAGAAAGCAGCAGCATGGTTTCACCCTGATGAACATGATTTAACCAGATGTGATTTGTTTAAAGGAAAAGCTCACTGTTTTCTTATTTAAATTATTCCATCTGGTAATATTAATCTGTGTGGTAGAGAAGATGGATTTGTCTGAATGCAACCATTTTACAAGCAAATAAAACATAATTTAAAATCCAGCATTACAGAAGGACATGCATTAGTATTCCTAAAACAGATGTTGAAAGATGAAGAAAGCTTTTTACCTGTTTGAGGTAAGAACATATCCGCCACACCGTTACCCCACCGCCAGCAGTTGGCAGGATGTATCCATACCTTCATGTTGTTTATACAAAACTATGACCCTGCCATCTGAATACCACAACAGAAATTGAGACTCATCGGAACCTTTTAAGAATTTTCTATTGTACCGATTTGGTGAGGCTATGTCAATTGTAGCCACAGTTTCTTGTTCCTCTATGATAGGATGTCAGTTCTGTGTGGTCTTCTGCTGTAGCTCATCTGCTTCAAGTTGGACACACTCTGAGATGTTCTTGCACTGGCCTCTGGCATCAACAAAGCATTTTTGTCCAGGGAACCGCTGCTCACTGGATAGCTTTTCTTTCCTGTAAACCCCAGAGATAGCTGTGTCAAATGTCAGTAGATCAAACACTTATGAAATAAACCAACAACCATGCCACGTTCAAGATCACTTTACTTTCCCTTTCTGATGCTCAGGGGTTGCACCGACCATGTCTACATGGCTGAATGCACTGAGTTGCTGCCATGCAAATGGCTGAATAAATGAGATAACTGAGATAAAACCAGGTAATTAGATAAAACCAGTTTATCTGACAAAGAGTACGTCTTTAATTATCTTCACTCACTGCTAAATTAAGGATATGTGGCTCGCCTGTGTTATACTCTTCTGACCACATCTCAGTAGAGAAATGTGGCCATCTTTGCACATTATCCTCTTGCTTTTGGAAAACAAGCTGGGACAGATTCAGTGACAGGAGGATGGAGAATGAGATGTATTGCGGCCACATGAATGCGCACAAGCTGTTTGTCTAAATCCAGTGCCATCTGTCTTACATTCCTGCCTAAAACAGCTGTGATGTTCTTTTGTCCTTCACTGGCAAACCCGCCCTCTTTCCCATCAGATTAAAGACTTGACACACACTTTTATTGTTTGCACACGAGAAGGCTGATTAATTTTGCAGAGCTATTGTTTTTCATGAGTTGTTAGAGACTGGACTGAACTGTACTGCAATTACATTTCTATCATTTTTTAATTACCCTGAATAAATTCCAGATTTCTAAGACATTAAAAAAGTTTTTCACTGAAGACAAATTAGTTCTAAATTTTTTTTAAGCTGTTTTAATAGATAATTTAAACCAGCCGTTAAACTTGCATTTTAGTACTGTCTGTTTTAATGTATTGAAGTACAGATACAATGTGGACATGTATGCTTGTGTGCCGTGTAAGTGTGTGTGTTCCACTGTTTTGTGCATATGAGTTCAAATTTGTTTGTCATCAAGAAACAATGACTCAGTTTGTTGCCGGAGGCATTATTGAGGCATCAATTAAAGGAGTTAACGAGTTTGTTTAATGAGACGAAAACCGTAATTGTGTTTCTGACGTCAGACTTGCCAGACCATTCCTACCAAAATAAGGTCAAACTGTTTTATTTTGTTTTTGTCCCTCTCTGTATGCCGTTTCATTTATCGCTTAGACTCATTCAGTATTTCTTTTTTTCATGTGGCTGTGTTGTTTTTCCTCTTGAACTCTTGTCTGCCCTACACAGTATTTAGTGCAAATCACACATTGATGAGAAGCTAGTAAAAGTTTAAAACAGCCATCCATTCGCTTATCCTTTTTCGGGGTCACGAGGTTGCTGGAGCCTATCCCAGCTGGCTAAGGGTGAGAGGCAGGGTACACCCTGGACAAGTCGCCAGTCTGTCGCAGGGCTAACACATAGACAAAGACAAGTAATTGCACTCACATTCACCCCTATTTCCAATTAACCCAACCCCACTAACTGCTAACTAACTGGAGTGCCTGGGGTGAACCCACGCAAACACGGGGAGAACGTGCAAACTCCCCACAGAAAGACCCCTGATGGTGAAATTGAACTCAGGATCTTCTTGCTGTGAGGCAATAGTGCTAATCACCGTGCCACCGTGCTATTAGTATCAGTTCAAGCTATTAGTATCAGTAATAATTAAAATGTTATTTAAAAAGTAATTTGTATTAAAAGTGACTTTCAGTTCTATGTATTATTACTGTGATATTAATCAAAGGTATTTAGCACACCAATGATTGAATAGTAGCTATATGTCTGTGTGACATAATGACACTAATTGCACAAATGGCAGTAGTGGTGTGGTCAAGGACATCAAGGACATTCTAGTAATTCTTGAATGTTTATTTTAAAACTAATTGTCAAATGTAATGCATCCATGCAGTCTGTGAATGCACCTTTCAATCCTTACAGGAGATAACTATTCTCTCATCCAAATATTATCATTTCTGGCTCAAAAATTCAATACTGTCATTACCATAATGCCAAACTGAGAAGAAATGCCACCATTATTATTGATATAATACATAGAAAGAAGTGTCACTATTAGAAAGAACACAGATTGTAATATAGAACAGACCAAGTGAAATGTGTGGGACTGCAAGAAAAGGTGCATAAATCTGTTTGCTACTTCAGCTCTATTGCTTTATATTGACTGGTATTTTAGAGCTATGATGGAACTACACATCCTAACTTAGAGAGTCAGTGAGTCAGTGAGGCAGGCTAACTTGTTCAACTAAACAAAACCACTTCTCCTGTACTTTTTCGGGGATGGGCAGAGGTGAAGGCAGGTTGACTGAGGAATGCAGTCAGTGCTCCCTCATCCCTCATCAACTGCCTACTGAGGTTTTTGTCAATGTATTTAGCTGAATTTAGAATAATGAGCTTGGCAAGCTCAGTCCAAGGTCTCATCAAAAATATATTTGAAAGTAAAAAAGAAACCCCAACCTAAAACTCAATCAAATTTATAAAATATGACAGTAATAAACAGCTTTGTCTCATGCTAACTTCTCTTATTATACTATTATCAACTATAGCAGATATTTCCATAGAAAACCCTGTAAAATGTGTTGGATACGTTGTACAATATCTGCGTCAGAGAGACACAGTTAGCACCTGAAGTTAGAGGGAAATTTCAGAGCTAGATATTTCCCCGAGGACTTTGTGAGAAAAAAAACTACTATTGAGACAAAAAACAGAGCTAAATGAGACTGAATATTACAATTACATTTGCCTCGTGGCCAGAAACACGAGTCCAAATTTATGACAATGTTGCTCCCTAACTGTTACAGTAAGGACTCTGTAACAAGCTTGTCACATTAGCTTAAAACATGTGTTCATACTGCCTACACACTATGCTGCTAATTGAAAATGACATTGTGGGCTTAACAAGCACAAAGTGCTTTTTAAAGACTACACTGCATGCTTGATTTTGGATACCCTGATAGGTAATGTTCAGTGTTGGGGAGGTTACTTTTAAAATGTATTCCATTACAGAATACAGAATACATGTCTCAAAATGTATTCTGTAACGTATTCCGTTACGTTACTCTCATTGAGTAACGTAACGGAATACGGAATACGTTACAGAATACATCATACTTTGGATTACTTAATATATTATCATGCTGTTTACAACTACATGAATGTACTATTGCTGTGATTTATTACTATTACTGAAGGTCCACGGCTCCGAACCGTAGTAAAGGGACCTCTGGCTAATACAGCAGGTTCGTGTTGTCTGGGTCAACTTTGCTAGCTAGAGACAGAGAGGCGTTGAAAGGCTGCTCCAACGGAACTTATTGTTTTTGGAGGAAAACACGAACACGGTGTACAGTCAAGTCTTAATAGCTTACTTACAACTGGGCTTGTCAGGCACTCTTCTTGGCTGCAGTGGTTATTATTATATTTACATGCTTCCAGCTCCCGTTTTTGCTCGATGACAGCTCGTATTTTTCCTTTTTCTCCCTCCCTCGCTCACAGACACATAACATGTATGGCAGTCCATTCTCCCTGCAGCACGGACTACACTGCCTATGATGCTACATTCTTTAGAGCTATACCGGTAGCATTCTGCCTGTTAGCAACCGTAACGCTGCCGCCTGGAACAACGGAACGTAGCTGTCAAACAAAACCCAAACAGTCCTGACCCGCCACAATATGAAACAGGGAAGTACCGCCGTGTAATCCATTTATTTCAACAAAGTAACTGTATTCTAAATACCACCTTTTTAAACGGTAACTGTAACGGAATACAGTTACTCATATTTTGTATTTTAAATACGTAACGGCGGTACATGTATTCCGTTACTCCCCAACACTGGTAATGTAGCAGGACACCACAATTAAACAAAACTTCGTTGATAGACATATAGTTATGATTTCAGCAGGGATTTGTTTCCTTGACCTTTCTTCAATGTTTATTTGGCTCGCAGAAATTCTTATTGGTGTCAAGAAAATAAGGCAAACCATGACATATCAGAAGATACGGACTTAATCACTGCACATTTAGCTGAAACTACTTTTCATAGCAATTTGATGTTATATTACATAGAAGTATATTACTCTGCTATTCTGCAAAGACAGATAGTGTTTGAAAATTGCAGACTCACCAAACACTACAGAATGTAAGTTACCCGAGATGTAGTTAGTTCAGTAAAGTGTTGGACTGAACACGTGCCTTTGCTCTGTCCTGTTGTGCAACAGAAGGTGGGACCATGAAGACCGTGGTGGCTCTGCTTCTGCTCTGTCTCTGTGATCCTGGACAGACTGACTGTCAGACTGACTGCCTGTCTTGCAACAACATCCTGCCCAAACAGCTCAGTTTTAACACCATGGTAAGGGCTCAACACACACACACACACACGCTTGTGGTTATAAGAATGACCCATAGTCACAAAGGTGAAGGCAACAGAAGAGACAGGTAGCTGCTGTTCTTCACTTTCACATCAATAATTATTAATTATTTGCCATCAGCCATATAATCAGTAGTTGATGGTATTATGCATAATAATTTTTCAACAATATCTTATTATGAAACTACTATGAAGCTCAGTTTTGCTACACATCAACTATGAAATATTAATAACATAATAATGCACAGCAGATATGTCATGAAGGCAAAACTGGTCTTCTCTCACATTACTAAATAAGCTAACACATAGCACTAAATTAATCTCTTCACTTGTATTCTTTTCATTTAGTGAATATAAACGGGAAACTCCTCACTCCACCTCCCTGTATTTATCTCATCCTCTCAACAGCTCCCTCACTGACTGACTCAACAAACTACCCTTTTGGCATTTGAGTTTTAATTTGTTGTGGCTAATTGATTCCTGGGGATAGATGTATGTTTCTCTTCGTGTTTATGCCTGGTGGTTGTTTTTCTCCACTTAATGGCATGTCTGCTTCTAAGTCAATTGTGGCAGGGAGCACACTAGAAGACATTCAAGTCCAAATGGCTTAAAACATAACCTTTTAAACTGTTAGTGTTAGGTACTTAGGTCAGGTGTGGTATTTAAAGGGACCTCAAGTGAGCCTAGTGCTCAAAGACAAATTGTTATTTAAAGCTATGCTGACCACCTTTTACTCCTTTGCTAATTTAAATGTTCAATTTCTTTCAATTTCACTTGGAAATCTTGCAGCCCTACAAGCACCTCAGTATTTCATGCATTACATGTTCGAATCCTCAATCTTATTTTGACAGATGCAGTCCAGTAACACAAACCAGCATACCAGTTACAGAATGGATCCACATCCATACTGCATCAACACAGTATGGTGATGAAAAACAGGTTCCCTATTTAATGGTGAAGATGTGATTTAAGGCTTAGGGTTTGGGCTGAGGTGAGCATTAGTGCTTGATATGCAGTATTTTAGGTTAGGGGTATCTTAGAAATTAGCGTATGTCAGTGTTCTTTGAGAGACAGACACCCAGGCAAGCAGACACATCACAAATGCCCACTGAACAGCTGAAGTGGAAGAAAGAGTGATAACAAGGACAGAAATCCAATCAATGTCCTTTTGTCTTATTGATTTTGGCATTTTTCGAGTTAAGGACTTTCCACTCAAGCAGCCCTAGCAAATCAGGTGCTTTAATACTGCGGCACATGTGTAAATGTCTATGCTTTTAATGCGTAGATGTGTTCAGGACTCAGATTACCCAATCATCTAACAATGCATTGCATTTTCCAGTTTCTCAGTCGTATGTAATAGTTATATTTCCTATTTTTGTGTGTCATGGATTTCTCAGGAGCCATAATGGGAGAGACACAGCTTCATCCAAAATGCATCAATTTAGTAATCAAATAGTCTGTGTTAGTCAGTGTCATTAGCGTGTCAGCATGAGTAGGTGTATGGCTTTGTATGGCGCAAACCAATGACTATGATTAATTTTAATATTTGTTAAGAGCTGATATAAACAGCTCAGCCACAAATAAACAGATCTGGTCATAAACCTTGTCGTTTTATTTTGTGGCCATCAGCTGTGTTGTCAGTTGTATGTCTGGGAATCAGCATCAGTAAACTCAGATATCAAGTGGAAACTGGTAAAATGATGTAAGTGTGTGACTGTCAGCCAAGAATACTGTGAGAATGCCTTCAGTCTTCACTGTAATCCATCTTTGGTTGATATTACATTACCATCCAAACTAATATGAATTTAGTGATGTGCATGCTTCTATTTATCAATTTTTAAATGCAGCAGCATTATTTATTTTTGTGTTTTTATCTGAGAGATTACCTTATGTGCAAACTTTTGTCTGTTACAAAGATCTCTTCTGTTGGGAGCTGGGAAATTAAGATTATCTCCTGTCTTTGTCTTTGTCAGGTGTGTTTCATTGAGTGCGAAAGCAGCGTTTCCCCATCCTCCTCATGGGACCTCTGTCGTGAAGCACTGCTGTCACCAATCTTGTCCCCAAGCGGTTCAGTGTGGAAACGATCTCAGGAGGAGGTGGAGGCTCTGTTTCCTGGGGAGGACGAGCAGATGAAAGGAAGTTTGTTTCTTCCTATTGCACTACAAAGGGTTGATCATGTGAACCATGAACTTGATACAGAGGAGAGGGATCTGGGTGGGAAGGGAAATCACCTCAACACTGCCTATAATTCCCAGAATTCAATGTCCCTGGAGGATGAGTATGCAGAAGAAGAGGAAGGTCAGGAAGGAGGAGACCCTGATGTGGCAGCAGGGCAGGGAGATGTAGCGCTAATCTCCAAAAGGTTTGGTGGCTTTGTCAAAGGGAGGCACGGCCACAGGAGACTCATGTCTCCAGGAAGATCCTACCAGAAGAGGTATGGGGGCTTTGTTGGTATTCGGAAGTCAGCCCGCAAGTGGAACAACCAAAAACGTTTCAGTGAGTTCCTGAAGCAGTATCTGGGGATGAGCACTCGGGCCACTGAGTTCAACAGTGTGTCAGAAGACCTCACTCAACAGAATGAGGTCTGAAGTCTTTTCATTGATCTGTTTTGTAGTCCGGTCACTAACATGTCAATGTTTGTCTGACATCATCAAACCTATTAAATCTAAGTAACCAAAATGAAGCCCATAATCGGAGACTTCTGTTGGAGTTCCTTGATGTTCTGAGATATTTGAAGTGCTGATTCTGTTTTCCCATTCCTTGTATTTATGTTATCAAACTCTTCTTTGAACACTCATACAGTTTGATCCTCCAGTGGAGGTTTTAGGCCCTTTGAAAGTGCATATAACCTGCCATGTTTCCCACCTCTTGAAACTCTTCATTTTTCAGACTTCCCATTCTGTTCCCTTGATCGAATGTACCAGTTTCATTTGATTGGCATTTGACTTTTGAAGGAAGCTTTTACTTTTAAAATCCATAGTAGTCCTGCAATGATTTACAGTAAAAGGTCGATTTATTTTACTGTTTTATACAATCTGGCAGTCAGATTACCAACAAAGGTAGCATAATCCTTGCTGTTCTGCTACCAGGTATTATATGATTATTTTAACCAATAATTTTAGTATTATTTCAGTAATGCTTAAAACGCTTACATCCATCCTTAATGTTGAATATGTGTAAGTTCCTCTCTCTTAAATATATCTTGGAGCAGAATGCAAAAGTCAGTCTCTTTAAAATGACAACATCATTTTTTTTCTTAATTTATGGTTTGGGTAATGTCAGCAGTAATGTAAAGTAATCTGTATGTAACTTGTGGAAAATAAATGGAAAAAAAAAATCAGCTCAAATCTGTTGATTTATCACTGTGCCAAAATACACCTGAGACAGGGCTATTGCTATTTCATGTACAAGTGAGCAACATACATAACTGGCTCTTGAAGCGCCAGTGTGTACAAAAAGTGTTGGGTTCTTGAACTGTGCTAGTGTGGAATATTTTTCTTGCTCATTATTATAACTTGTAAATAGCTGGATTTAAACATGTCAATAAATATAGTTTAATATTTCCTTCGTGGCTTGTCATGGAGCAACTGATTCTGTGTCTTGAAGTGTTTTTTCCTTTGTTTTTATAAGACAGATGACTATTTGAAACTACTTTTTTTTTTGGAAGAGCAGAAAAAATTATTTGGTCTCTCTATTAAATTATCAAGTAGGCATACATGTAAGTAATCTAGTGGTCCATGGCTTTAACCCATAAGCTTTAATAATAGAATCTTTATACTGATCCAACGAGAGAGGCGCTGTAAACAATATAGATGGATGGAAATGATTTAGACTTTCCAGAGTTTCATTGTGAGCTTTTCATAAAATCAAACTGGAATAAAAGCCCCATATTCAGGATGAATCTGCTATTGCTACATTTTTATTTTTTGGAACAGTTTATTGATTCCCTGTTCGGTCAATCACGGCACTTTCCCCTTAACATAGTAAATGGATTATTACACAAAGTTTTGCTACTTAAACTAAGTAGTATTTAAAATATGCGAGTTATCTAATTATTAAGTGAATTAAAAACAAGGAAACACACAGAGATAAGCATGAATGTGTTTTATTAAGAAAAGATTACATGTAAATATACAATTAACAATTAATGGGAGTAATTTAGTCAGTTATTTTCCACTAAAAACTCAAAAAAGGTTCCTTTCTTTTAAAATTTAAAAGATAAGTACACAAATAAAATAAAAAGGCACTGGCTATTTTATATGTATTTAGATTAACTTGACACGTGACTGAAAATTCACCAATAAAGTGGATGTGAGGCATTTTACTTTGCAGTGCAACATGTTAAAAATACATTTAGAAAAGCTGATTACAAGAATGATTATTCTGTGTGACCCCCATACACAGTGGACATGGTTTCACCTCTTTGCAAATCTCAGTTTAACCTGATTACTTGTGAAATCTCAAAAGAACTTTGTTGCCATGCATTTAATTTTTCTCTCCCTTGTTTGTGTGAAAAAATGTGAAACTGAATAAGAAGGCTAGACTATTGTATAGACAATTTAAGGTAAAACAAATTAACAGTAAAATTAAACCTGCTGAAAAAGTTGAATTACTTATAGAATATTCTTAATTGCATTATAATATTGCATTTTGACCTTCTTGAAAATAGGGTAGCAGTAGTAACAGGGTTACTAACCCTCTGGGAGTTAATTTCACTAACATGAGGGAGCGCTTCCTGAGAGTAAGTTATATTTCTACCTTTTGTGAACATTGAATATTAATTAGGACTAGAAATAGACTGAAACACACATTTAGTACCCTTTGTTTCACTAGAACACTGCAGCCACAGAAGCATGCAGACAATACTTACAAATCCTGCAAAGAAGGTTTTTGGCTCCCCTCAGTGGTTACCTCTGTGCAGGCCCAGCTCTATGCTATTGCAATATACACTTGCCAGCCCCTTCTTAAGTTTCCCAATTCAACTGCTCATCAACACAAATGTGTAATCAGCCAATCACATGGCAGCAACTCAGTCGTCTATTTAAGCATGTAGACACGGTCAAGATGACCTGCTGAAGTTCAAACTAAGCATCAGAATGTGGCAGAAAAGTGATTTACGTGACTTTGAATTTGGCATGGTCATTAGTGCCGGGCAGGCTAGTCTGAACATTTTAGAAACTGTTGATCTACTGAGATGTTCCCACACAACCATCTCTAGAATGCTTATTGTTGATATCAGAAGTCGGAGAAGAATGGCCCGACCTCTGGCCATTCTGGGCACACAAGTCAACTTTTGGAGCAGAACTACACTAGCATAACACCACACTGGGTGCCACTCCTGTCAGCGAAGAACAGGAAGCTGAGGCTACAATTCACATGGGCTCAGAAACATTTGACAATAGAAGAGTAGAAATAATCCCTTGGTCCAATGAATACAGAACTGCAACATTCTGTTAGGCTTAAACAACATGAAAGCATAAACCCATCTTGTCTTGTAACAGTTCAGGCTGCTGCTGGTGGTGTAATCATATTGGGGGTATTTTCTTTGCACAGTTTGGACCCCTTACAACCTGAGTATTGTTTAAACCCTACAACCTATCTGCATATTGCTGGTGGCCATGTCCATGTTCCTTTAGAGTAGAGGCGGCTTCAAAAAGTTAATGCACTTGATGTTTCTTGAACATCACATTTAAGAAACATCTAGTATATTACCTGTTGGAGTGAGTTCAATTTACTCAAATAGCCTCCACACAGTCTCAGATCTCAATGCAATAGAGTAGTGATGGGTCGGTCGCGAACGAAATGGCTCTTAGAGCCGGTTCTTTGACGTGAACGACGCGAGCCGGCTCCTTATCACGAGCCGTGTTTTGTTTTTTTTTCTTTCTCTCACCCTCTCTCTCGCACTTTTTTTCCACTTCACTCAGCATGCGAGCCTTGTGCTTTACGCTGGGAAGAGGGGGGAGGGGCGGTAGTTACACAGTAGCACAGGAACAGAGCAGGAGGGAGAGAAAGAGAGCCAGGGACAACAACGTCACATTAGAAAGGTATAGTAATCATCCACTGTACTCAAACGCTTGAATTCAACCTAAAAGCTGTGCTGTCATACAGAACCAAGTACCCTCCACGGAAGCTATAGCTAATGTCACAACTGGATCTGATGAGACAGCTATGATTTCTGGACTCGAAGTAAATAATCTTGAATCAATTTATACAACATCAGTTTGTTTGTTTTGCTTTCATAACAAATAGTTTGAGCCTTTAAAAAAATGAAAAGAAAGTATCATCAAGAGAAAGACAATAAGCTGCCTAGTTTGTTCGAAATACACCGCAGTATAATATTATATCACATTTTTTTATCTCTAGTTTTTCGTGTCCAGTTATTTACAAATGAATACTGTGTAATGCTTGTGTAAGTGAAAACCTGTCCGTCTACCTTGATCAGATTTTTACTGCACTACAAACTTCTAGTATGATTAAAAAGAACAAAGAAAACACAATGAATATAAACAGAATATAATGCTTTTCACTTAAAAGTAAATACTGCCCAGAGAGTGAACTACTGTGGTGGAGTGCTTCTGGTTTACGATATAATTTACACGTGAGCCTTGAATTCCAGTTTATGAAATGGCTCTTGCTGATCATGCAAATACCTCTCTGCCCTGTCCTCACTTTCTTTTATCTTTGTTCCATGAAGTTGGGACATATTAATGATATTTTTTCCTGTAAAATTCAGTAACTCTTCCTTTTGCTAACAGTTCCAATGTGTGTCAAAGTGTACAGGTCCTTCTTAAAAAATTATGATTTTGTGATAAAGTTCATTATTTTCTGTAATGTACTGATAAACATTAGACTTTCATATATTTTCGATTCATTACACACAACTAAAGTAGTTCAAGCCTTTTATTGTTTTTATATTGATGATTTTAGCATACAGCTCATGAAAACCCAAAATTCTTATCTCAAAAATTAAGCATATCATGAAAAGGTTCTCTAAACGAGCTATTAACCTAATCATCTGAATCAACGAATTAACTCTAAACACCTGCAATCATAGAATGATTACAATATTGAAACAAAACAAATGCCTGAATCCTAAATTGTGGATATCCTATTGTTGTGATCTAAAATGTAACACTAAATGTGATTAAAACACTAAAAATCTGGACTCCTGGGCTCAACGACTGCAAGGATCACCAGCCCGAGGAAAACACAAAATACACATGACCCCGTGACAAAGACAATTCATTCTTGAATGAAGACATTGATCTGACTTTTTAAAATTTTGCCATTTGTGTTTATTATTAATTTGGGAAATAGAAAGGTGTGTGTGTGTGTGGGGGGGGGGGGGGGGGAGTTGTAAAGAAGAAGGGAAAGGAAAGGGATAGAAAGAAGGAAAGAGATAGAGGAGAGAAAACCCCAACAATACCCTCTGAGCAAGCACTAGGTGCGACAGTGGATAGGAAAAACTCCCTATAAAGGAAGAAACCTATGACAGAACCAGGCTCTAGAGGGGGCAGTCAACTGTCGGGACTGGTTGGGGGGTGAGGGTGAAAAGAGAGGGGGGGGGGGAGGGGGAGATGGGCCAGGTGTTAGGAGGTAAAGGGAGACAGGGGAGGGAGAGGTGTCAGGAGAGAAAGGGAGAGAAAGGGAGAGAAAGGGAGAGGAGAGGTGAAAATTAAGATGGGACAGAGGTGGAGGAAGACAGGGTGACATCAGCAGTAGAAAAAGTAGAAAAAGAAGAAAAAGCAGGAGTGTTCTTCCTCCAGAAGAAGCGGAATCTTTTTTTCTTCTTTTCCATCAGCTTTTCCACGAGCACTTTTTTCTCTAGGATGAGGGTTCTCAGCTGATCGATTGTCTCTGCATTCTCCTTCTCAAGTCTCTTGCATGTTTTCTCCACTTCTTCTAATTTGGCTTGTTTGTCTTCAAGCCTTTCTTTCATTTCTTTAGATGTTGCCTCCTGCGTTAGCTTTCCCTCGTGCAGCTCTGTATAACTCTGTTGAAATTTGTTGTGCGTGTCTTCCAACTGCTGACTGCTCCTCTCAATTTCTTGAAGTGTACACTGCAGGTCTTCGTTTGTTTTCTCCAGGTGTTGCTTTAGCACCTGCATCTCAGTGTTTTTGCACTTCAAGTTGTCTGAAAGTTCCTCGAGTTCTGTGTTTTTTCTCAGCATGTCATTGAGCTTACTCTGCATCTCTGAGCATTGGTTTTGCAGCTTTTCCTTTTCCTCTTCCAGTTCAGTTGTTTTGTAGTTCAGTTTGTTATAAAGTTCTTGCAGGTTTTGGTTTTTCCTCTCAAAGTCCTGGAGAATTTCTTTGTCTTCTTTCTGCTTTATTTCCTGTTGTTCTTGGTCTTGAAGCAGCTCTTGATATTTGTGCAGTGTTTCATCAAGCTTTACCTACAGCGCTCGGTGTTGTTCCTGCACACCTTGCATGTCTCTCTGGTTAATGTCCAGTTTTTCTTTCTCTTCAAGGATTTCTTTATTCTTTTGCAGAGCTTCATCAAGCATTACTTGCAAGCCTTTGTTGTGTTTCTCGGTGTTCTGAAGCTTGCAATCCAGATGTTTCTGTTTCATGTCTTGCTGTTCTTTCTCTTGAAGGAAATCTTTATTTCTCTGCAGTGCTTTATCAAGCTTTATTTTCAGCTCTGTGTATTTTTCCTGCATGTCTTCAAGCTTGCAGTCCATCTGTTTCTGTTTAATTTCTTGTTGCTTTTGTTCTTGAAGCAACTCCTTATTTTTGTTCAGTGTTTTATCAAGCTTTACCTGAAGCGCTTTGCATTTTTCCTCCATGCCTTGGAGTTTGCGCTGCTTCATGTCCTGTTGATCTTTTTCATGGAGGAGCTCTTTAATTTTTTGCAGAGCTTCATTAAGCTTGATTTGCAAGCCTTTGTTGTGTTTCTCCATGTCCTGAAGCTTGAAATCCATTTCCTTCTGTTTTATCTCCTGTAGCCTTTTTTCTTGAAGAAAGTCTTCATTTGTGTGCGGTCTTTCATCAGGCTTTGCCTGCAGCGCTCTGTATTTCTCCTCCATGTCTTGGAGTTGGCACTGCATGTCTCTCTGGTTAGTGTCCAGTTTTTCTTTCTCTTCAAGGATTTCTTTATTCTTTTGCAGAGCTTCATCAAGCATTACTTGCAAGCCTTCGTTGTGTTTCTCGATGTTCTGAAGCTTGCAATCCAGATGTTTCTGTTTCATGTCTTGAACTGAACTGTTGCTAACACTTATGAGATGAAAATGAATCCATCGTGAAGATAGAGAGTGACAAATGTTACTTTTCTTTATTTGTTTATATCTAAACTTTAAAAACAAAAAAAGAATCTGTTGAAATTACCTGGACTGCCTCAGCCCAGGTGATGTAACATTAGCAGACAGAAGGTTTGATGTTGCAGAATCTTTGGAGCTGTACCATGCTGAACTGAAGAGCCCAGCTTTCACCAAAAGGAAGAACTAACTGGTGTTATGTGTCAAATTAACTGACATGTTAGCTGGTGGAGTACCCACTGCATTATATATATATATATATATATATATATATATATATATATATATATATATATATATATATATATATATATATATATATCATGTCTTTTTTATAATAAATAATCAAAAACTTTATTTAAACTAAGATTTTAAAAATATGTGCAGTGATCGATGTGCTCTCAGGCATGTGCTTCAATCCACACACAAATACAAAACGACCTGACCACACGTACAACTGTTTCACAAACTCTATAAAGCATTCACACTCCAATGGATGCATCAGAAAGCAACTTGGGATTACGATCTTGTCCAAGAATATTTTGCCTGCAGACTGGAGCAGCCAGGGATCAAACCAGAAAACTTTCTGATCAAAAGCTGACTTGTGCTAAATCCTGAACGGCAGCCACCCCATTTTAGCCAGCCAAGATTAAATGGCACATTCTTTAATTACGGAGTTAGGGATTGTTACATGGAACTCAAAAGAAATGTTGAACCCATCTCGTGTCCTGTGTCTTCTAAAGCTGTCTGTACTTTTACAGACAAAAGTTCATCAGCAAACAGTTTGCAGGCCTCTAATTATCAGGCTGTACTCAAGCGCTTGAATTCAACCTAAAAGCTGTGCTGTCATACAGAACCAAGTACCCTCCGCGGAAACTCTAGCTAATGTCACAACTGGATCTGATGAGACAGCTATGATTTCTGGACTCGAAGTTAATAATCCTGAATCAATTTATACAACATCAGTTTGTTTGTTTTGCTTTCATAACAAATAGTTTGAGCCTTTAAAAAAAAGAAAAGAAAGTATCATCAAGAGAAAGACAATAAGCTGCCTAGTTTGTTCGAAATACACCGCAGTATAATATTATATCACATTTTTTTATCTCTAGTTTTTCGTGTCCAGTTATTTACAAATGAATACTGTGTAATGCTTGTGTAAGTGAAAACCTGTCCGTCTACCTTGATCATATTTTTACTGCACTACAAACTTCTAGTATGATTAAAAAGAACAAAGAAAACACAATGAATATAAACAGAATATAATGCTTTTCACTTAAAAGTAAATACTGCCCAGAGAGTGCTTCTGGTTTACGATATAATTTACACGTGAGCCTTGAATTCCAGTTTATGAAATGGCTCTTGCTGATCATGCAAATACCTCTCTGCCCTGTCCTCACTTTCTTATATCTTTGTTCCATGAAGTTGGGACATATTAATGATATTTTTTCCTGTAAAATTCAGTAACTCTTCCTTTTGCTAACAGTTCCAATGTGTGTCAAAGTGTACAGGTCCTTCTCAAAAAATTATGATTTTGTGATAAAGTTCATTATTTTCTGTAATGTACTGATAAACATTAGACTTTCATATATTTTCGATTCATTACACACAACTAAAGTAGTTCAAGCCTTTCATTGTTTTTATATTGATGATTTTAGCATACAGCTCATGAAAACCCAAAATTCTTATCTCAAAAATTAAGCATATCATGAAAAGGTTCTCTAAACGAGCTATTAACCTAATCATCTGAATCAACGAATTAACTCTAAACACCTGCAATCATAGAATGATTACAATATTGAAAAAAACAAATGCCTGAATCCTAAATTGTGGATATCCTATTGTTGTGATCTAAAATGTAACACTAAATGTGATTAAAACACTAAAAATCTGGACTCCTGGGCTCAACGACTGCAAGGATCACCAGCCCGAGGAAAACACAAAATACACATGACCCCGTGACAAAGACAATTCATTCTTGAATGAAGACATTGATCTGACTTTTTAAAATTTTGCCAATTGTGTTTATTATTAATTTGGGAAATAGAAAGGTGTGTGTGTGTGTGTGTGTGTGTGTGTGGGGGGGGTTGTAAAGAAGAAGGGAAAGGAAAGGGATAGAAAGAAGGAAAGAGATAGAGGAGAGAAAACCCCAACAATCCCCTCTGAGCAAGCACTGGGTGCGACAGTGGATAGGAAAAACTCCCTATAAAGGAAGAAACCTATGACAGAACCAGGCTCTAGAGGGGGCAGTCAACTGTCGGGACTGGTTGGGGGGTGAGGGTGAAAAGAGAGAGGGGGGGGGGGGGGGGGAGATGGGACAGGTGTTAGGAGGTAAAGGGAGACAGGGGAGGGAGAGGTGTCAGGAGAGAAAGGGAGAGAAAGGGAGAGGAGAGGTGAAAATTAAGATGGGACAGAGGTGGAGGAAGACAGGGTGACATGAGCAGTAGAAAAAGTAGAAAAAGAAGAAAAAGCAGGAGTGTTCTTCCTCCAGAAGAAGCGGAATCTTTTTTTCTTCTTTTCCATCAGCTTTTCCACGAGCACTTTTTTCTCTAGGATGAGGGTTCTCAGCTGATCGATTGTCTCTGCATTCTCCTTCTCAAGTCTCTCGCATGTTTTCTCCACTTCTTCTAATTTGGCTTGTTTGTCTTCAAGCCTTTCTTTCATTTCTTTAGATGTTGCCTCCTGCGTTAGCTTTCCCTCGTGCAGCTCTGTATAACTCTGTTGAAATTTGTTGTGCGTGTCTTCCAACTGCTGACTGCTCCTCTCGATTTCTTGAAGTGTACACTGCAGGTCTTTGTTTGTTTTCTCCAGGTGTTGCTTTAGCACCTGCATCTCAGTGTTTTTGCACTTCAAGTTGTCTGAAAGTTCCTCGAGTTCTGTGTTTTTTCTCAGCATGTCATTGAGCTTACTCTGCATCTCTGAGCATTGGTTTTGCAGCTTTTCCTTTTCCTCTTCCAGTTCAGTTGTTTTGTAGTTCAGTTTGTTATAAAGTTCTTGCAGGTTTTGGTTTTTTCCTCTCAAAGTCCTGGAGAATTTCTTTGTCTTCTTTCTGCTTTATTTCCTGTTGTTCTTGGTCTTGAAGCAGCTCTTGATATTTGTGCAGTGTTTCATCAAGCTTTACCTGCAGCGCTCGGTGTTGTTCCTGCACACCTTGCATGTCTCTCTGGTTAATGTCCAGTTTTTCTTTCTCTTCAAGGATTTCTTTATTCTTTTGCAGAGCTTCATCAAGCATTACTTGCAAGCCTTCGTTGTGTTTCTCGATGTTCTGAAGCTTGCAATCCAGATGTTTCTGTTTCATGTCTTGCTGTTCTTTCTCTTGAAGGAAATCTTTATTTCTCTGCAGTGTTTTATCAAGCTTTATTTTCAGCTCTGTGTATTTTTCCTGCATGTCTTCAAGCTTGCAGTCCATCTGTTTCTGTTTAATTTCTTGTTGCTTTTGTTCTTGAAGCAACTCCTTATTTTTGTTCAGTGTTTTATCAAGCTTTACCTGAAGCGCTTTGTATTTTTCCTCCATGCCTTGGAGTTTGCGCTGCTTCATGTCCTGTTGATCTTTTTCATGGAGGAGCTCTTTATTTTTTTTGCAGAGCTTCATTAAGCTTGATTTGCAAGCCTTTGTTGTGTTTCTCCATGTCCTGAAGCTTGAAATCCATTTCCTTCTGTTTTATCTCCTGTAGCCTTTTTTCTTGAAGAAAGTCTTCATTTGTGTGCGGTCTTTCATCAAGCTTTACCTGCAGCGCTCTGTATTTCTCCTCCATGTCTTGGAGTTGGCACTGCAAGTCTCTCTGGTTTATTTTCAGGTGTTCGTTCTCTTCAAGGATTTCTTTATTTTTTTTTCTCTGAGACATGTTTGAATCTGTAAACTGTCACTCTCAAAAAGATACAAATGTTTTAAAAGATTTCTCTGGCGAATGTTTGAACGCTACGAACATAAATGCTGCGAATAACGGACTAAAAGTGGTTGTGTCTCACCCCTGTTTGAGGGTTCTTTAGAATCAAAGGATCAAAGGACAAAGTGGTCATAAGATTCTAAACGTGTCATAGTTGCCAACAGATGGTGGCAGTTTTTTTGCATTTGAAAATAAACACTGGGCTGATTTCAACACCATTACAAGAAGTGTTGTTAATCATTCTTTTTAAATCATAATCAGGTTACCACAAATTGTTTTTTAATTTAGTAGTCTTTGTCAGTTTGTCAGTGGGTAAACAATTCATAATGCACCTTCAGGAACATCAAGTTATTCTTAGTACTGCATACTTGCAATGAATAAGTTGTCCTAACAGTCATCTTAAGTAAACTTTACTCAATTTTTTGGAGGTAACGAGTTTGCATAGTTTTTTGAGTTCTGGGAACTAATTCGATTTTACAGTGCAGTAGTTTGAACATTTATAATAACATTTCTGCACACTGGAACAAACCTGTCTCCTTTTCTAGAACTGTTGCTAACACTTATGAGATGAAAATGAATCCATTGTGAAGATAGAGAGTGACAAATGTTACTTTTCTTTTTTTGTTTATATCTAAACTTTAAAAACAAAAAAAGAAACTGTTGAAATTACCTGGACTGCCTCAGCCCAGGTGATGTAACATTAGCAGACAGAAGGTTTGATGTTGCAGAATCTTTGGAGCTGTACCATGCTGAACTGAAGAGCCCAGCTTTCACCAAAAGGAAGAACTAACTGGTGTTATGTGTCAAATTAACTGACATGTTAGCTGGTGGAGTACCCACTGCATTATATATATATATATATATATATATATATATATATATATATATATATATATATATATCATGTCTTTTTTATAATAAATAATCAAAAACTTTATTTAAACTAAGATTTTAAAAATATGTGCAGTGATCGATGTGCTCTCAGGCATGTGCTTCAATCCACACACAAATACAAAACGACCTGACCACACGTACAACTGTTTCACAAACTCTATAAAGCATTCACACTCCAATGGATGCATCAGAAAGCAACTTGGGATTACGATCTTGTCCAAGGATATTTTGCCTGCAGACTGGAGCAGCCAGGGATCAAACCAGAAAACTTTCTGATCAAAAGCTGACTTGTGCTAAATCCTGAACGGCAGCCACCCCATTTTAGCCAGCCAAGATTAAATGGCACATTCTTTAATTACGGAGTTAGGGATTGTTACATGGAACTCAAAAGAAATGTTGAACCCATCTCGTGTCCTGTGTCTTCTAAAGCTGTCTGTACTTTTACAGACAAAAGTTCATCAGCAAACAGTTTGCAGGCCTCTAATTATCAGGCTGTACTCAAGCGCTTGAATTCAACCTAAAAGCTGTGCTGTCATACAGAACCAAGTACCCTCCGCGGAAACTCTAGCTAATGTCACAACTGGATCTGATGAGACAGCTATGATTTCTGGACTCGAAGTAAATAATCCTGAATCAATTTATACAACATTAGTTTGTTCATTTTGCTTTCATAACAAATAGTTTGAGCCTTTAAAAAAAAGAAAAGAAAGTATCATCAAGAGAAAGACAATAAGCTGCCTAGTTTGTTCGAAATACACTGAAGTATAATATTATATCACATTTTTTTATCTCAAGTTTTTCGTGTCCAGTTATTTACAAATGAATACTGTGTAATGCTTGTGTAAGTGAGAACCTGTCCGTCTACCTTGATCAGATTTTTACTGCACTACAAACTTCTAGTATGATTAAAAAGAACAAAGAAAACACAATGAATATAAACAGAATATAATGCTTTTCACTTAAAAGTAAATACTGCCCAGAGAGTGAACTACTGTGGTGGAGTGCTTCTGGTTTACGATATAATTTACACGTGAGCCTTGAATTCCAGTTTATGAAATGGCTCTTGCTGATCATGCAAATACCTCTCTGCCCTGTCCTCACTTTCTTTTATCTTTGTTCCATAAAGTTGGGACATATTAATGATATTTTTTCCTGTAAAATTCAGTAACTCTTCCTTTTGCTAACAGTTCCAATGTGTGTCAAAGTGTACAGGTCCTTCTCAAAAAAATTATGATTTTGTGATAAAGTTCATTATTTTCTGTAATGTACTGATAAACATTAGACTTTCATATATTTTCGATTCATTACACACAACTAAAGTAGTTCAAGCCTTTCATTGTTTTTATATTGATGATTTTAGCATACAGCTCATGAAAACCCAAAATTCTTATCTCAAAAATTAAGCATATCATGAAAAGGTTCTCTAAACGAGCTATTAACCTAATCATCTGAATCAACGAATTAACTCTAAACACCTGCAATCATAGAATGATTACAATATTGAAAAAAACAAATGCCTGAATCCTAAATTGTGGATATCCTATTGTTGTGATCTAAAATGTAACACTAAATGTGATTAAAACACTAAAAATCTGGACTCCTGGGCTCAACGACTGCAAGGATCACCAGCCCGAGGAAAACACAAAATACACATGACCCCGTGACAAAGACAATTCATTCTTGAATGAAGACATTGATCTGACTTTTTAAAATTTTGCCATTTGTGTTTATTATTAATTTGGGAAATAGAAAGGTGTGTGTGTGTGGGGGGGTTGTAAAGAAGAAGGGAAAGGAAAGGGATAGAAAGAAGGAAAGAGATAGAGGAGAGAAAACCCCAACAATCCCCTCTGAGCAAGCACTAGGTGCGACAGTGGATAGGAAAAACTCCCTATAAAGGAAGAAACCTATGACAGAACCAGGCTCTAGAGGGGGCAGTCAACTGTCGGGACTGGTTGGGGGGTGAGGGTGAAAAGAGAGAGAGGGGGGGGGGAGATGGGACAGGTGTTAGGAGGTAAAGGGAGACAGGGGAGGGAGAGGTGTCAGGAGAGAAAGGGAGAGAAAGGGAGAGGAGAGGTGAAAATTAAGATGGGACAGAGGTGGAGGAAGACAGGGTGACATCAGCAGTAGAAAAAGTAGAAAAAGAAGAAAAAGCAGGAGTGTTCTTCCTCCAGAAGAAGCAGAATCTTTTTTTCTTCTTTTCCATCAGCTTTTCCACGAGCACTTTTTTCTCTAGGATGAGGGTTCTCAGCTGATCGATTGTCTCTGCATTCTCCTTCTCAAGTCTCTTGCATGTTTTCTCCACTTCTTCTAATTTGGCTTGTTTGTCTTCAAGCCTTTCTTTCATTTCTTTAGATGTTGCCTCCTGCGTTAGCTTTCCCTTGTGCAGCTCTGTATAACTCTGTTGGAATTTGTTGTGCGTGTCTTCCAACTGCTGACTGCTCCTCTCGATTTCTTGAAGTGCACACTGCAGGTCTTGGTTTGTTTTCTCCAGGTGTTGCTTTAGCACCTGCATCTCAGTGTTTTTGCACTTCAAGTTGTCTGAAAGTTCCTCAAGTTCTGTGTTTTTGCTCAGCATGTCATTGAGCTTACTCTGCATCTCTGAGCATTGGTTTTGCAGCTTTTCCTTTTCCTCTTCCAGTTCAGTTGTTTTGTAGTTCAGTTTGTTATAAAGTTCTTGCAGGTTTTGGTTTTTCCTCTCAAAGTCCTGGAGAATTTCTTTGTCTTCTTTCTGCTTTATTTCCTGTTGTTCTTGGTCTTGAAGCAGCTCTTGATATTTGTGCAGTGTTTCATCAAGCTTTACCTGCAGCGCTCGGTGTTGTTCCTGCACACCTTGCATGTCTCTCTGGTTAATGTCCAGTTTTTCTTTTTCTTCAAGGATTTCTTTATTCTTTTGCAGAGCTTCATCAAGCATTACTTGCAAGCCTTTGTTGTGTTTCTCGGTGTTCTGAAGCTTGCAATCCAGATGTTTCTGTTTCATGTCTTGCTGTTCTTTCTCTTGAAGGAAATCTTTATTTCTCTGCAGTGTTTTATCAAGCTTTATTTTCAGCTCTGTGTATTTTTCCTGCATGTCTTCAAGCTTGCAGTCCATCTGTTTCTGTTTAATTTCTTGTTGCTTTTGTTCTTGAAGCAACTCCTTATTTTTGTTCAGTGTTTTATCAAGCTTTACCTGAAGCGCTTTGCATTTTTCCTCCATGCCTTGGAGTTTGCGCTGCTTCATGTCCTGTTGATCTTTTTCATGGAGGAGCTCTTTAATTTTTTGCAGAGCTTCATTAAGCTTGATTTGCAAGCCTTTGTTGTGTTTCTCCATGTCCTGAAGCTTGAAATCCATTTCCTTCTGTTTTATCTCCTGTAGCCTTTTTTCTTGAAGAAAGTCTTCATTTGTGTGCCGTCTTTCATCAGGCTTTGCCTGCAGCGCTCTGTATTTCTCCTCCATGTCTTGGAGTTGGCACTGCATGTCTCTCTGGTTAGTGTCCAGTTTTTCTTTCTCTTCAAGGATTTCTTTATTCTTTTGCAGAGCTTCATCAAGCATTACTTGCAAGCCTTCGTTGTGTTTCTCGATGTTCTGAAGCTTGCAATCCAGATGTTTCTGTTTCATGTCTTGCTGTTCTTTCTCTTGAAGGAAATCTTTATTTCTCTGCAGTGCTTTATCAAGCTTTATTTTCAGCTCTGTGTATTTTTCCTGCACATCTTCAAGCTTGCAGTCCATTTGTTTCTGTTTAATTTCTTGTTGCTTTTGTTCTTGAAGCAACTCCTTATTTTTGTTCAGTGTTTTATCAAGCTTTACCTGAAGCGCTTTGTATTTTTCCTCCATGCCTTGGAGTTTGCACTGCTTCATGTCCTGTTGATCTTTTTCTTGGAGGAGCTCTTTATTTTTTTGCAGAGCTTCATTAAGCTTGATTTGCAAGCCTTTGTTGTGTTTCTCCATGTCCTGAAGCTTGAAATCCATTTCCTTCTGTTTTATCTCCTGTAGCCTTTTTTCTTGAAGAAAGTCTTCATTTGTGTGCGGTCTTTCATCAAGCTTTACCTGCAGCGCTCTGTATTTCTCCTCCATGTCTTGGAGTTGGCACTGCAAGTCTCTCTGGTTTATTTTCAGGTGTTCGTTCTCTTCAAGGATTTCTTTATTTTTTTTTCTCTGAGACATGTTTGAATCTGTAAACTGTCACTCTCAAAAAGATACAAATGTTTTAAAAGATTTCTCTGGCGAATGTTTGAACGCTACGAACATAAATGCTGCGAATAACGGACTAAAAGTGGTTGTGTCTCACCCCTGTTTGAGGGTTCTTTAGAATCAAAGGATCAAAGGACAAAGTGGTCATAAGATTCTAAACGTGTCATAGTTGCCAACAGATGGTGGCAGTTTTTTTGCATTTGAAAATAAACACTGGGCTGATTTCAACACCATTACAAGAAGTGTTGTTAATCATTCTTTTTAAATCATAATCAGGTTACCACAAATTGTTTTTTAATTTAGTAGTCTTTGTCAGTTTGTCAGTGGGTAAACAATTCATAATGCACCTTCAGGAACATCAAGTTATTCTTAGTACTGCATACTTGCAATGAATAAGTTGTCCTAACAGTCATCTTAAGTAAACTTTACTCAATTTTTTGGAGGTAACGAGTTTGCATAGTTTTTTGAGTTCTGGGAACTAATTCGATTTTACAGTGCAGTAGTTTGAACATTTATAATAACATTTCTGCACACTGGAACAAACCTGTCTCCTTTTCTAGAACTGTTGCTAACACTTATGAGATGAAAATGAATCCATTGTGAAGATAGAGAGTGACAAATGTTACTTTTCTTTATTTGTTTATATCTAAACTTTAAAAACAAAAAAAGAAACTGTTGAAATTACCTGGACTGCCTCAGCCCAGGTGATGTAACATTAGCAGACAGAAGGTTTGATGTTGCAGAATCTTTGGAGCTGTACCATGCTGAACTGAAGAGCCCAGCTTTCACCAAAAGGAAGAACTAACTGGTGTTATGTGTCAAATTAACTGACATGTTAGCTGGTGGAGTACCCACTGCATTATATATATATATATATATATATATATATATATATATATCATGTCTTTTTTATAATAAATAATCAAAAACTTTATTTAAACTAAGATTTTAAAAATATGTGCAGTGATCGATGTGCTCTCAGGCATGTGCTTCAATCCACACACAAATACAAAACGACCTGACCACACGTACAACTGTTTCACAAACTCTATAAAGCATTCACACTCCAATGGATGCATCAGAAAGCAACTTGGGATTACGATCTTGTCCAAGGATATTTTGCCTGCAGACTGGAGCAGCCAGGGATCAAACCAGAAAACTTTCTGATCAAAAGCTGACTTGTGCTAAATCCTGAACGGCAGCCACCCCATTTTAGCCAGCCAAGATTAAATGGCACATTCTTTAATTACGGAGTTAGGGATTGTTACATGGAACTCAAAAGAAATGTTGAACCCATCTCGTGTCCTGTGTCTTCTAAAGCTGTCTGTACTTTTACAGACAAAAGTTCATCAGCAAACAGTTTGCAGGCCTCTAATTATCAGGCTGTACTCAAGCGCTTGAATTCAACCTAAAAGCTGTGCTGTCATACAGAACCAAGTACCCTCCGCGAAAACTCTAGCTAATGTCACAACTGGATCTGATGAGACAGCTATGATTTCTGGACTCGAAGTAAATAATCCTGAATCAATTTATACAACATTAGTTTGTTTGTTTTGCTTTCATAACAAATAGTTTGAGCCTTTAAAAAAAAGAAAAGAAAGTATCATCAAGAGAAAGACAATAAGCTGCCTAGTTTGTTCGAAATACACCGCAGTATAATATTATATCACATTTTTTTATCTCTAGTTTTTCGTGTCCAGTTATTTACAAATGAATACTGTGTAATGCTTGTGTAAGTGAAAACCTGTCCGTCTACCTTGATCAGATTTTTACTGCACTACAAACTTCTAGTATGATTAAAAAGAACAAAGAAAACACAATGAATATAAACAGAATATAATGCTTTTCACTTAAAAGTAAATACTGCCCAGAGAGTGAACTACTGTGGTGGAGTGCTTCTGGTTTACGATATAATTTACACGTGAGCCTTGAATTCCAGTTTATGAAATGGCTCTTGCTGATCATGCAAATACCTCTCTGCCCTGTCCTCACTTTCTTTTATCTTTGTTCCATAAAGTTGGGACATATTAATGATATTTTTTCCTGTAAAATTCAGTAACTCTTCCTTTTGCTAACAGTTCCAATGTGTGTCAAAGTGTACAGGTCCTTCTCAAAAAAATTATGATTTTGTGATAAAGTTCATTATTTTCTGTAATGTACTGATAAACATTAGACTTTCATATATTTTCGATTCATTACACACAACTAAAGTAGTTCAAGCCTTTCATTGTTTTTATATTGATGATTTTAGCATACAGCTCATGAAAACCCAAAATTCTTATCTCAAAAATTAAGCATATCATGAAAAGGTTCTCTAAACGAGCTATTAACCTAATCATCTGAATCAACGAATTAACTCTAAACACCTGCAATCATAGAATGATTACAATATTGAAAAAAACAAATGCCTGAATCCTAAATTGTGGATATCCTATTGTTGTGATCTAAACTGTAACACTAAATGTGATTAAAACACTAAAAATCTGGACTCCTGGGCTCAACGACTGCAAGGATCAGCAGCCCGAGGAAAACACAAAATACACATGACCCCGTGAAAAAGACAATTCATTCTTGAATGAAGACACTGATCTGACTTTTTAAAATTTTGCCAATTGTGTTTATTATTAATTTGGGAAATAGAAAGGTGTGTGTGTGTGTGTGTGTGTGTGTGTGTGGGGGGGGGGGGGGGGAGGTGTAAAGAAGAAGGGAAAGGAAAGGGATAGAAAGAAGGAAAGAGATAGAGGAGAGAAAACCCCAACAATCCCCTCTGAGCAAGCACTAGGTGCGACAGTGGATAGGAAAAACTCCCTATAAAGGAAGAAACCTATGACAGAACCAGGCTCTAGAGGGGGCAGTCAACTGTCGGGACTGGTTGGGGGGTGAGGGTGAAAAGAGAGGGGGGGGGGGGAGATGGGACAGGTGTTAGGAGGTAAAGGGAGACAGGGGAGGGAGAGGTGTCAGGAGAGAAAGGGAGAGGAGAGGTGAAAATTAAGATGGGACAGAGGTGGAGGAAGACAGGGTGACATCAGCAGTAGAAAAAGTAGAAAAAGAAGAAAAAGCAGGAGTGTTCTTCCTCCAGAAGAAGCGGAATCTTTTTTTCTTCTTTTCCATCAGCTTTTCCACGAGCACTTTTTTCTCTAGGATGAGGGTTCTCAGCTGATCGATTGTCTCTGCATTCTCCTTCTCAAGTCTCTCGCATGTTTTCTCCACTTCTTCTAATTTGGCTTGTTTGTCTTCAAGCCTTTCTTTCATTTCTTTAGATGTTGCCTCCTGCGTTAGCTTTCCCTCGTGCAGCTCTGTATAACTCTGTTGGAATTTGTTGTGCGTGTCTTCCAACTGCTGACTGCTCCTCTCGATTTCTTGAAGTGTACACTGCAGGTCTTCGTTTGTTTTCTCCAGGTGTTGCTTTAGCACCTGCATCTCAGTGTTTTTGCACTTCAAGTTGTCTGAAAGTTCCTCGAGTTCTGTGTTTTTGCTCAGCATGTCATTGAGCTTACTCTGCATCTCTGAGCATTGGTTTTGCAGCTTTTCCTTTTCTTCTTCCAGTTCAGTTGTTTTGTAGTTCAGTTTGTTATAAAGTTCTTGCAGGTTTTGGTTTTTCCTCTCAAAGTCCTGGAGAATTTCTTTGTCTTCTTTCTGCTTTATTTCCTGTTGTTCTTGGTCTTGAAGCAGCTCTTGATATTTGTGCAGTGTTTCATCAAGCTTTACCTGCAGCGCTCGGTGTTGTTCCTGCACACCTTGCATGTCTCTCTGGTTAATGTCCAGTTTTTCTTTTTCTTCAAGGATTTCTTTATTCTTTTGCAGAGCTTCATCAAGCATTACTTGCAAGCCTTCGTTGTGTTTCTCGATGTTCTGAAGCTTGCAATCCAGATGTTTCTGTTTCATGTCTTGCTGTTCTTTCTCTTGAAGGAAATCTTTATTTCTCTGCAGTGCTTTATCAAGCTTTATTTTCAGCTCTGTGTATTTTTCCTGCATGTCTTCAAGCTTGCAGTCCATTTGTTTCTGTTTAATTTCTTGTTGCTTTTGTTCTTGAAGCAACTCCTTATTTTTGTTCAGTGTTTTATCAAGCTTTACCTGAAGCGCTTTGTATTTTTCCTCCATGCCTTGGAGTTTGCGCTGCTTCATGTCCTGTTGATCTTTTTCATGGAGGAGCTCTTTAATTTTTTGCAGAGCTTCATTAAGCTTGATTTGCAAGCCTTTGTTGTGTTTCTCCATGTCCTGAAGCTTGAAATCCATTTCCTTCTGTTTTATCTCCTGTAGCCTTTTTTCTTGAAGAAAGTCTTCATTTGTGTGCCGTCTTTCATCAGGCTTTGCCTGCAGCGCTCTGTATTTCTCCTCCATGTCTTGGAGTTGGCACTGCATGTCTCTCTGGTTAATGTCCAGTTTTTCTTTCTCTTCAAGGATTTCTTTATTCTTTTGCAGAGCTTCATCAAGCATTACTTGCAAGCCTTCGTTGTGTTTCTCGATGTTCTGAAGCTTGCAATCCAGATGTTTCTGTTTCATGTCTTGCTGTTCTTTCTCTTGAAGGAAATCTTTATTTCTCTGCAGTGCTTTATCAAGCTTTATTTTCAGCTCTGTGTATTTTTCCTGCACGTCTTCAAGCTTGCAGTCCATCTGTTTCTGTTTAATTTCTTGTTGCTTTTGTTCTTGAAGCAACTCCTTATTTTTGTTCAGTGTTTTATCAAGCTTTACCTGAAGCGCTTTGTATTTTTCCTCCATGCCTTGGAGTTTGCACTGCTTCATGTCCTGTTGATCTTTTTCTTGGAGGAGCTCTTTATTTTTGTGCAGAGCTTCATTAAGCTTGATTTGCAAGCCTTTGTTGTGTTTCTCCATGTCCTGAAGCTTGAAATCCATTTCCTTCTGTTTTATCTCCTGTAGCCTTTTTTTCTTGAAGAAAGTCTTCCTTTGTGTGCGGTCTTTCATCAAGCTTTACCTGCAGCGCTCTGTATTTCTCCTCCATGTCTTGGAGTTGGCACTGCAAGTCTCTCTGGTTTATTTTCAGGTGTTCGTTCTCTTCAAGGATTTCTTTATTTTTTTTTCTCTGAGACATGTTTGAATCTGTAAACTGTCACTCTCAAAAAGATCCAAATGTTTTAAAAGATTTCTCTGGCGAATGTTTGAACGCTACGAACATAAATGCTGCGAATAACGGACTAAAAGTGGTTGTGTCTCACCCCTGTTTGAGGGTTCTTTAGAATCAAAGGATCAAAGGACAAAGTGGTCATAAGATTCTAAACGTGTCATAGTTGCCAACAGATGGTGGCAGTTTTTTTGCATTTGAAAATAAACACTGGGCTGATTTCAACACCATTACAAGAAGTGTTGTTAATCATTCTTTTTAAATCATAATCAGGTTACCACAAATTGTTTTTTAATTTAGTAGTCTTTGTCAGTTTGTCAGTGGGTAAACAATTCATAATGCACCTTCAGGAACATCAAGTTATTCTTAGTACTGCATACTTGCAATGAATAAGTTGTCCTAACAGTCATCTTAAGTAAACTTTACTCAATTTTTTGGAGGTAACGAGTTTGCATAGTTTTTTGAGTTCTGGGAACTAATTCGATTTTACAGTGCAGTAGTTTGAACATTTATAATAACATTTCTGCACACTGGAACAAACCTGTCTCCTTTTCTAGAACTGTTGCTAACATTTATGAGATGAAAATGAATCCATTGTGAAGATAGAGAGTGACAAATGTTACTTTTCTTTTTTTGTTTATATCTAAACTTTAAAAACAAAAAAAGAAACTGTTGAAATTACCTGGACTGCCTCAGCCCAGGTGATGTAACATTAGCAGACAGAAGGTTTGATGTTGCAGAATCTTTGGAGCTGTACCATGCTGAACTGAAGAGCCCAGCTTTCACCAAAAGGAAGAACTAACTGGTGTTATGTGTCAAATTAACTGACATGTTAGCTGGTGGAGTACCCACTGCATTATATATATATCTATATCTATATCTATATATATATATATATATATATATATATATATATATATATATATATATATATATATATCATGTCTTTTTTATAATAAATAATCAAAAACTTTATTTAAACTAAGATTTTAAAAATATGTGCAGTGATCGATGTGCTCTCAGGCATGTGCTTCAATCCACACACAAATACAAAACGACCTGACCACACGTACAACTGTTTCACAAACTCTATAAAGCATTCACACTCCAATGGATGCATCAGAAAGCAACTTGGGATTACGATCTTGTCCAAGGATATTTTGCCTGCAGACTGGAGCAGCCAGGGATCAAACCAGAAAACTTTCTGATCAAAAGCTGACTTGTGCTAAATCCTGAACGGCAGCCACCCCATTTTAGCCAGCCAAGATTAAATGGCACATTCTTTAATTACGGAGTTAGGGATTGTTACATGGAACTCAAAAGAAATGTTGAACCCATCTCGTGTCCTGTGTCTTCTAAAGCTGTCTGTACTTTTACAGACAAAAGTTCATCAGCAAACAGTTTGCAGGCCTCTAATTATCAGGCTGTACTCAAGCGCTTGAATTCAACCTAAAAGCTGTGCTGTCATACAGAACCAAGTACCCTCCGCGGAAACTCTAGCTAATGTCACAACTGGATCTGATGAGACAGCTATGATTTCTGGACTCGAAGTAAATAATCCTGAATCAATTTATACAACATTAGTTTGTTTGTTTTGCTTTCATAACAAATAGTTTGAGCCTTTAAAAAAAAGAAAAGAAAGTATCATCAAGAGAAAGACAATAAGCTGCCTAGTTTGTTCGAAATACACTGAAGTATAATATTATATCACATTTTTTTATCTCTAGTTTTTCGTGTCCAGTTATTTACAAATGAATACTGTGTAATGCTTGTGTAAGTGAAAACCTGTCCGTCTACCTTGATCAGATTTTTACTGCACTACAAACTTCTAGTATGATTAAAAAGAACAAAGAAAACACAATGAATATAAACAGAATATAATGCTTTTCACTTAAAAGTAAATACTGCCCAGAGAGTGAACTACTGTGGTGGAGTGCTTCTGGTTTACGATATAAGTTACACGTGAGCCTTGAATTCCAGTTTATGAAATGGCTCTTGCTGATCATGCAAATACCTCTCTGCCCTGTCCTCACTTTCTTTTATCTTTGTTCCATAAAGTTGGGACATATTAATGATATTTTTTCCTGTAAAATTCAGTAACTCTTCCTTTTGCTAACAGTTCCAATGTGTGTCAAAGTGTACAGGTCCTTCTAAAAAAAATTATGATTTTGTGATAAAGTTCATTATTTTCTGTAATGTACTGATAAACATTAGACTTTCATATATTTTCGATTCATTACACACAACTAAAGTAGTTCAAGCCTTTCATTGTTTTTATATTGATGATTTTAGCATACAGCTCATGAAAACCCAAAATTCTTATCTCAAAAATTAAGCATATCATGAAAAGGTTCTCTAAACGAGCTATTAACCTAATCATCTGAATCAACGAATTAACTCTAAACACTTGCAATCATAGAATGATTACAATATTGAAAAAAACAAATGCCTGAATCCTAAATTGTGGATATCCTATTGTTGTGATCTAAAATGTAACACTAAATGTGATTAAAACACTAAAAATCTGGACTCCTGGGCTCAGCGACTGCAAGGATCACCAGCCCGAGGAAAACACAAAATACACATGACCCCGTGACAAAGACAATTCATTCTTGAATGAAGACATTGATCTGACTTTTTAAAATTTTGCCAATTGTGTTTATTATTAATTTGGGAAATAGAAAGGTGTGTGTGTGTGTGTGTGGGGGGGGGGGGTTGTAAAGAAGAAGGGAAAGGAAAGGGATAGAAAGAAGGAAAGAGATAGAGGAGAGAAAACCCCAACAATCCCCTCTGAGCAAGCACTAGGTGCGACAGTGGATAGGAAAAACTCCCTATAAAGGAAGAAACCTATGACAGAACCAGGCTCTAGAGGGGGCAGTCAACTGTCGGGACTGGTTGGGGGGTGAGGGTGAAAAGAGAGAGAGGGGGGGGGGAGATGGGACAGGTGTTAGGAGGTAAAGGGAGACAGGGGAGGGAGAGGTGTCAGGAGAGAAAGGGAGAGAAAGGGAGAGGAGAGGTGAAAATTAAGATGGGACAGAGGTGGAGGAAGACAGGGTGACATCAGCAGTAGAAAAAGTAGAAAAAGAAGAAAAAGCAGGAGTGTTCTTCCTCCAGAAGAAGCGGAATCTTTTTTTCTTCTTTTCCATCAGCTTTTCCACGAGCACTTTTTTCTCTAGGATGAGGGTTCTCAGCTGATCGATTGTCTCTGCATTCTCCTTCTCAAGTCTCTTGCATGTTTTCTCCACTTCTTCTAATTTGGCTTGTTTGTCTTCAAGCCTTTCTTTCATTTCTTTAGATGTTGCCTCCTGCGTTAGCTTTCCCTCGTGCAGCTCTGTATAACTCTGTTGGAATTTGTTGTGCGTGTCTTCCAACTGCTGACTGCTCCTCTCGATTTCTTGAAGTGTACACTGCAGGTCTTCGTTTGTTTTCTCCAGGTGTTGCTTTAGCACCTGCATCTCAGTGTTTTTGCACTTCAAGTTGTCTGAAAGTTCCTCAAGTTCTGTGTTTTTGCTCAGCATGTCATTGAGCTTACTCTGCATCTCTGAGCATTGGTTTTGCAGCTTTTCCTTTTCCTCTTCCAGTTCAGTTGTTTTGTAGTTCAGTTTGTTATAAAGTTCTTGCAGGTTTTGGTTTTTCCTCTCAAAGTCCTGGAGAATTTCTTTGTCTTCTTTCTGCTTTATTTCCTGTTGTTCTTGGTCTTGAAGCAGCTCTTGATATTTGTGCAGTGTTTCATCAAGCTTTACCTGCAGCGCTCGGTGTTGTTCCTGCACACCTTGCATGTCTCTCTGGTTAATGTCCAGTTTTTCTTTTTCTTCAAGGATTTCTTTATTCTTTTGCAGAGCTTCATCAAGCATTACTTGCAAGCCTTCGTTGTGTTTCTCGATGTTCTGAAGCTTGCAATCCAGATGTTTCTGTTTCATGTCTTGCTGTTCTTTCTCTTGAAGGAAATCTTTATTTCTCTGCAGTGCTTTATCAAGCTTTATTTTCAGCTCTGTGTATTTTTCCTGCACATCTTCAAGCTTGCAGTCCATTGTTTCTGTTTAATTTCTTGTTGCTTTTGTTCTTGAAGCAACTCCTTATTTTTGTTCAGTGTTTTATCAAGCTTTACCTGAAGCGCTTTGTATTTTTCCTCCATGCCTTGGAGTTTGCACTGCTTCATGTCCTGTTGATCTTTTTCATGGAGGAGCTCTTTATTTTTTTGCAGAGCTTCATTAAGCTTGATTTGCAAGCCTTTGTTGTGTTTCTCCATGTCCTGAAGCTTGAAATCCATTTCCTTCTGTTTTATCTCCTGTAGCCTTTTTTCTTGAAGAAAGTCTTCCTTTGTGTGCGGTCTTTCATCAAGCTTTACCTGCAGCGCTCTGTATTTCTCCTCCATGTCTTGGAGTTGGCACTGCAAGTCTCTCTGGTTTATTTTCAGGTGTTCGTTCTCTTCAAGGATTTCTTTATTTTTTTTTCTCTGAGACATGTTTGAATCTGTAAACTGTCACTCTCAAAAAGATCCAAATGTTTTAAAAGATTTCTCTGGCGAATGTTTGAACGCTACGAACATAAATGCTGCGAATAACGGACTAAAAGTGGTTGTGTCTCACCCCTGTTTGAGGGTTCTTTAGAATCAAAGGATCAAAGGACAAAGTGGTCATAAGATTCTAAACGTGTCATAGTTGCCAACAGATGGTGGCAGTTTTTTTGCATTTGAAAATAAACACTGGGCTGATTTCAACACCATTACAAGAAGTGTTGTTAATCATTCTTTTTAAATCATAATCAGGTTACCACAAATTGTTTTTTAATTTAGTAGTCTTTGTCAGTTTGTCAGTGGGTAAACAATTCATAATGCACCTTCAGGAACATCAAGTTATTCTTAGTACTGCATACTTGCAATGAATAAGTTGTCCTAACAGTCATCTTAAGTAAACTTTACTCAATTTTTTGGAGGTACGAGTTTGCATAGTTTTTTGAGTTTGGGAACTAATTCGATTTTACAGTGCAGTAGTTTGAACATTTATAATAACATTTCTGCACACTGGAACAACCTGTCTCCTTTTCTAGAACTGTTGCTAACACTTATGAGATGAAAATGAATCCATTGTGAAGATAGAGAGTGACAAATGTTACTTTTCTTTATTTGTTTATATCTAAACTTTAAAAACAAAAAAAGAAACTGTTGAAATTACCTGGACTGCCTCAGCCCAGGTGATGTAACATTAGCAGACAGAAGGTTTGATGTTGCAGAATCTTTGGAGCTGTACCATGCTGAACTGAAGAGCCCAGCTTTCACCAAAAGGAAGAACTAACTGGTGTTATGTGTCAAATTAACTGACATGTTAGCTGGTGGAGTACCCACTGCATTATATATATATATATATATATATATATATATATATATCATGTCTTTTTTATAATAAATAATCAAAAACTTTATTTAAACTAAGATTTTAAAAATATGTGCAGTGATCGATGTGCTCTCAGGCATGTGCTTCAATCCACACACAAATACAAAACGACCTGACCACACGTACAACTGTTTCACAAACTCTATAAAGCATTCACACTCCAATGGATGCATCAGAAAGCAACTTGGGATTACGATCTTGTCCAAGGATATTTTGCCTGCAGACTGGACCAGCCAGGGATCAAACCAGAAAACTTTCTGATCAAAAGCTGACTTGTGCTAAATCCTGAACGGCAGCCACCCCATTTTAGCCAGCCAAGATTAAATGGCACATTCTTTAATTACGGAGTTAGGGATTGTTACATGGAACTCAAAAGAAATGTTGAACCCATCTCGTGTCCTGTGTCTTCTAAAGCTGTCTGTACTTTTACAGACAAAAGTTCATCAGCAAACAGTTTGCAGGCCTCTAATTATCAGGCTGTACTCAAGCGCTTGAATTCAACCTAAAAGCTGTGCTGTCATACAGAACCAAGTACCCTCCGCGGAAAACTCTAGCTAATGTCACAAACTGGATCTGATGAGACAGCTATGATTTCTGGACTCGAAGTAAATAATCCTGAATCAATTTATACAACATTAGTTTGTTTGTTTTGCTTTCATAACAAATAGTTTGAGCCTTTAAAAAAAAGAAAAGAAAGTATCATCAAGAGAAAGACAATAAGCTGCCTAGTTTGTTCGAAATACACCGCAGTATAATATTATATCACATTTTTTTATCTCTAGTTTTTCGTGTCCAGTTATTTACAAATGAATACTGTGTAATGCTTGTGTAAGTGAAAACCTGTCCGTCTACCTTGATCAGATTTTTACTGCACTACAAACTTCTAGTATGATTAAAAAGAACAAAGAAAACACAATGAATATAAACAGAATATAATGCTTTTCACTTAAAAGTAAATACTGCCCAGAGAGTGAACTACTGTGGTGGAGTGCTTCTGGTTTACGATATAATTTACACGTGAGCCTTGAATTCCAGTTTATGAAATGGCTCTTGCTGATCATGCAAATACCTCTCTGCCCTGTCCTCACTTTCTTTTATCTTTGTTCCATAAAGTTGGGACATATTAATGATATTTTTTCCTGTAAAATTCAGTAACTCTTCCTTTTGCTAACAGTTCCAATGTGTGTCAAAGTGTACAGGTCCTTCTCAAAAAATTATGATTTTGTGATAAAGTTCATTATTTCTGTAATGTACTGATAAACATTAGACTTTCATATATTTTCGATTCATTACACACAACTAAAGTAGTTCAAGCCTTTCATTGTTTTTATATTGATGATTTTAGCATACAGCTCATGAAAACCCAAAATTCTTATCTCAAAAATTAAGCATATCATGAAAAGGTTCTCTAAACGAGCTATTAACCTAATCATCTGAATCAACGAATTAACTCTAAACACCTGCAATCATAGAATGATTACAATATTGAAAAAAAACAAATGCCTGAATCCTAAATTGTGGATATCCTATTGTTGTGATCTAAACTGTAACACTAAATGTGATTAAAACACTAAAAATCTGGACTCCTGGGCTCAACGACTGCAAGGATCAGCAGCCCGAGGAAAACACAAAATACACATGACCCCGTGAAAAAGACAATTCATTCTTGAATGAAGACACTGATCTGACTTTTTAAAATTTTGCCAATTGTGTTTATTATTAATTTGGGAAATAGAAAGGGGTGTGTGTGTGTGTGTGTGTGTGTGTGTGTGTGTGTGTGTGTGGGGGGGGGGGTTGTAAAGAAGAAGGGAAAGGAAAGGGATAGAAAGAAGGAAAGAGATAGAGGAGAGAAAACCCAACAATCCCCTCTGAGCAAGCACTAGGTGCGACAGTGGATAGGAAAAACTCCCTATAAAGGAAGAAACCTATGACAGAACCAGGCTCTAGAGGGGGCAGTCAACTGTCGGGACTGGTTGGGGGGGTGAGGGTGAAAAGAGAGGGGGGGGGGGAGATGGGACAGGTGTTAGGAGGTAAAGGGAGACAGGGGAGGGAGAGGTGTCAGGAGAGAAAGGGAGAGGAGAGGTGAAAATTAAGATGGGACAGAGGTGGAGGAAGACAGGGTGACATCAGCAGTAGAAAAAGTAGAAAAAGAAGAAAAAGCAGGAGTGTTTCTTCCTCCAGAAGAAGCGGAATCTTTTTTTCTTCTTTTCCATCAGCTTTTCCACGAGCACTTTTTTTCTCTAGGATGAGGGTTCTCAGCTGATCGATTGTCTCTGCATTCTCCTTCTCAAGTCTCTCGCATGTTTTCTCCACTTCTTCTAATTTGGCTTGTTTGTCTTCAAGCCTTTCTTTCATTTCTTTAGATGTTGCCTCCTGCGTTAGCTTTCCCTCGTGCAGCTCTGTATAACTCTGTTGGAATTTGTTGTGCGTGTCTTCCAAACTGCTGACGGCTCCTCTCGATTTCTTGAAGTGTACACTGCAGGTCTTCGTTTGTTTTCTCCAGGTGTTGCTTTAGCACCTGCATCTCAGTGTTTTTGCACTTCAAGTTGTCTGAAAGTTCCTCGAGTTCTGTGTTTTTGCTCAGCATGTCATTGAGCTTACTCTGCATCTCTGAGCATTGGTTTTGCAGCTTTTCCTTTTCTTCTTCCAGTTCAGTTGTTTTGTAGTTCAGTTTGTTATAAAGTTCTTGCAGGTTTTGGTTTTTCCTCTCAAAGTCCTGGAGAATTTCTTTGTCTTCTTTCTGCTTTATTTCCTGTTGTTCTTGGTCTTGAAGCAGCTCTTGATATTTGTGCAGTGTTTCATCAAGCTTTTACCTGCCAGCGCTCGGTGTTGTTCCTGCACACCTTGCATGTCTCTCTGGTTAATGTCCAGTTTTTCTTTTTCTTCAAGGATTCTTTATTCTTTTGCAGAGCTTCATCAAGCATTACTTGCAAGCCTTCGTTGTGTTTCTCGATGTTCTGAAGCTTGCAATCCAGATGTTTCTGTTTCATGTCTTGCTGTTCTTTCTCTTGAAGGAAATCTTTATTTCTCTGCAGTGCTTTATCAAGCTTTATTTTCAAGCTCTGTGTATTTTTCCTGCACGTCTTCAAGCTTGCAGTCCATCTGTTTCTGTTTAATTTCTTGTTGCTTTTGTTCTTGAAGCAACTCCTTATTTTTGTTCAGTGTTTTATCAAGCTTTACCTGAAGCGCTTGTATTTTTCCTCCATGCCTTGGAGTTTGCGCTGCTTCATGTCCTGTTGATCTTTTTCATGGAGGAGCTCTTTAATTTTTTGCAGAGCTTCATTAAGCTTGATTTGCAAGCCTTTGTTGTGTTTCTCCATGTCCTGAAGCTTGAAATCCATTTCCTTCTGTTTTATCTCCTGTAGCCTTTTTTCTTGAAGAAAGTCTTCATTTGTGTGCGGTCTTTCATCAGGCTTTGCCTGCAGCGCTCTGTATTTCTCCTCCATGTCTTGGAGTTGGCACTGCATGTCTCTCTGGTTAATGTCCAGTTTTTCTTTCTCTTCAAGGATTTCTTTATTCTTTTGCAGAGCTTTCATCAAGCATTACTTGCAAGCCTTCGTTGTGTTTCTCGATGTTCTGAAGCTTGCAATCCAGATGTTTCTGTTTCATGTCTTGCTGTTCTTTCTCTTGAAGGAAATCTTTATTTCTCTGCAGTGCTTTATCAAGCTTTATTTTCAGCGCTGTGTATTTTTCCTGCACGTCTTCAAGCTTGCAGTCCATCTGTTTCTGTTTAATTTCTTGTTGCTTTTGTTCTTGAAGCAACTCCTTATTTTTGTTCAGTGTTTTATCAAGCTTTACCTGAAGCGCTTTGTATTTTTCCTCCATGCCTTGGAGTTTGCGCTGCTTCATGTCCTGTTGATCTTTTTTCCTGGAGGAGCTCTTTATTTTTTTGCAGAGCTTCATTAAGCTTGATTTGCAAGCCTTTGTTGTGTTTCTCCATGTCCTGAAGCTTGAAATCCATTTCCTTCTGTTTTATCTCCTGTAGCCTTTTTTCTTGAAGAAAGTCTTCCCTTTGTGTGCGGTCTTTCATCAAGCTTTACCTGCAGCGCTCTGTATTCTCCTCCATGTCTTGGAGTTGGCACTGCAAGTCTCTCTGGTTTATTTTCAGGTGTTCGTTCTCTTCAAGGATTTCTTTATTTTTTTTTTCTCTGAGACATGTTTGAATCTGTAACTGTCACTCTCAAAAAGATCCAAATGTTTTAAAAGATTTTCTCTGGCGAATGTTTGAACGCTACGAACATAAATGCTGCCAATAACGGACTAAAAGTGGTTGTGTCTCACCCCTGTTTGAGGGTTCTTTAGAATCAAAGGATCAAAGGACAAAGTGGTCATAAGATTCTAAACGTGTCATAGTTGCCAACAGATGGTGCAGTTTTTTTGCATTTGAAATAAACCACTGGGCTGATTTCAACACCATTACAAGAAGTGTTTGTTAATCATTCTTTTTAAATCATAATCAGGTTACCACAAATTGTTTTTTAATTTAGTAGTCTTTGTCAGTTTGTCAGTGGGTAAACACTTCATAATGCACCTTCAGGAACATCAAGTTATCTTAGTAATGCATACTTGCAATGAATAAGTTGTCCTAACAGTCATCTTAAGTAAACTTTACTCAATTTTTTGGAGGTAATGAGTTTGCATAGTTTTTTGAGTTCTGGGAACTAATTCGATTTTACAGTGCAGTAGTTTGAACATTTATAATAACATTTCTGCACACTGGAACAAACCTGTCTCCTTTTCTAGAACTGTTGCTAACACTTATGAGATGAAAATGAATCCATTGTGAGATAGAGAGTGACAAATGTTACTTTCTTTATTTGTTTATATCTAAACTTTTAAAAACAAAAAAGAAACTGTTGAAATTACATGGACTGCCTCAGCCCAGGTGATGTAACATTAGCAGACAGAAGGTTTGATGTTGCAGAATCTTTGGAGCTGTACCATGCTGAACTGAAGAGCCCAGCTTTCACCAAAGGAAGAACTAACTGGTGTTATGTGTCAAATTAACTGACATGTTAGCTGGTGGAGTACCCACTGCATATATATATATATATATAATATATATATATATATAATATATGATATATATATATATCATGTCTTTTTTATAATAAATATATCACAAACTTATTAAACTAAGATTTAAAAATATGTGCAGTGATCGATGTGCTCTCAGGCATGTGCTTCAATCCACACACAAATACAAACGACCGTGACCACACGTACAACTGTTTCACAAACTCTATAAAGCATTCACACTCCAATGGATGCATCAGAAAGCAACTTGGGATTACGATCTTGTCCAAGGATATTTTGCCTGCAGACTGGAGCAGCCAGGGATCAACCAGAAAAACTTTTCTGATCAAAAGCTGACTTGTGCTAAATCCTGACGGCAGCCACCCCATTTTAGCCAGCAAGATTAATTGGCACATTCTTTAATTACAGAGTTAGGATTGTTACATGGAACCTCAAAAGAAATGTTTGAACCCATCTCGTGTCCTGTGTCTTCTAAAGCTGTCTGTACTTTTACAGACAAAAGTTCATCAGCAAACAGTTTGCAGGCCTCTAATTATCAGGCATGTACTGTCAAGCGCTTGAATTCAACCTAAAAGCTGTGCTGTCATACAGAACCAAGTACCCTCCGCGCGAAACTATAGCTAATGTCACAACTGATCTGATGAGGACAGCTATGATTTCTGGAATCGAAGTAAATAATCCTGAATCCAATTTATACAACATTAGTTTGTTTGTTTGCTTTCATAACAAATAGTTTGAGCCTTTAAAAAAAGGAATAAGAAAGATATCATCAAGAGAAAGACAATAAGCTGCCTAGTTTGTTCGAAATACATGAAGGATAATATTATATCACATTTTTTTATCTCTAGTTTTTCGGTGTCCAGTTATTTACAACATGAATACTGTGTAATGCTTGTGTAGTGAAAACCTGTCCGTCTACCTTGATCAGATTTTTACTGCACTACAAACTCTCTAGTATGATTAAAAAGAACAAAGAAAACACAATGGAATATAAACAGAATATAATGCTTTTCACTTAAAAGTAAATACTGCCCAGAGAGTGAACTACTGTGGTGGAGTGCTTCTGGTTTACGATATAATTTACACGTGAGCCTTGAATTCCAGTTTATGAAATGGCTCTTGCTGATCATGCAAATACCTCTCTGCCCTGTCCTCACTTTCTTTTATCTTTGTTCCATGAAGTTGGGACATATTAATGATATTTTTTCCTGTAAAATTCAGTAACTCTTCCTTTTGCTAACAGTTCCAATGTGTGTCAAAGTGTACAGGTCCTTCTCAAAAAATTATGATTTTGTGATAAAGTTCATTATTTTCTGTAATGTACTGATAAACATTAGACTTTCATATATTTTCGATTCATTACACACAACTAAAGTAGTTCAAGCCTTTCATTGTTTTTATATTGATGATTTTAGCATACAGCTCATGAAAACCCAAAATTCTTATCTCAAAAATTAAGCATATCATGAAAAGGTTCTCTAAACGAGCTATTAACCTAATCATCTGAATCAACGAATTAACTCTAAACACCTGCAATCATAGAATGATTACAATATTGAAAAAAACAAATGCCTGAATCCTAAATTGTGGATATCCTATTGTTGTGATCTAAAATGTAACACTAAATGTGATTAAAACACTAAAAATCTGGACTCCTGGGCTCAACGACTGCAAGGATCACCAGCCCGAGGAAAACACAAAATACACATGACCCCGTGACAAAGACAATTCATTCTTGAATGAAGACACTGATCTGACTTTTTAAAATTTTGCCATTGTGTTTATTATTAATTTGGGAAATAGAAAGTGTGTGTGTTGTGTGTGGGGGGGGGGGGGGGTGTAAAGAAGAAGGGAAAGGAAAGGGATAGAAAGAAGGAAAGAGATAGAGGAGAGAAAACCCCAACAATCCCCTCTGAGCAAGCACTAGGTGCGACAGTGGATAGGAAAAACCCTATAAAGGAAGAAACCTATGACAGAACCAGGCTCTAGAGGGGGCAGTCAACTGTCGGGACTGGTTGGGGGGTGAGGGTGAAAAGAGAGAGGGGGGGGGGGGAGATGGGACAGGTGTTAGGAGGTAAAGGGAGACAGGGGAGGGAGAGGTGTCAGGAGAGAAAGGGAGAGAAAGGGAGAGGAGAGGTGAAAATTAAGATGGGACAGAGGTGGAGGAAGACAGGGTGACATCAGCAGTAGAAAAAGTAGAAAAAGAAGAAAAAGCAGGAGTGTTCTTCCTCCAGAAGAAGCGGAATCTTTTTCTTCTTTTCCATCAGCTTTTCCACGAGCACTTTTTTCTCTAGGATGAGGGTTCTCAGCTGATCGATTGTCTCTGCATTCTCCTTCTCAAGTCTCTTGCATGTTTTCTCCACTTCTTCTAATTTGGCTTGTTTGTCTTCAAGCCTTTCTTTCATTTCTTTAGATGTTGCCTCCTGCGTTAGCTTTCCCTCGTGCAGCTCTGTATAACTCTGTTGAATTTGTTGTGCGTGTCTTCCAACTGCTGACTGCTCCTCTCGATTTCTTGAAGTGTACACTGCAGGTCTTCGTTTGTTTTCTCCAGGTGTTGCTTTAGCACCTGCATCTCAGTGTTTTTGCACTTCAAGTTGTCTGAAAGTTCCTGGAGTTCTGTGTTTTTTCTCAGCATGTCATTGAGCTTACTCTGCATCTCTGAGCATTGGTTTTGCAGCTTTTCCTTTTCCTCTTCCAGTTCAGTTGTTTTGTAGTTCCGTTTGTTATAAAGTTCTTGCAGGTTTTGGTTTTTCCTCTCAAAGTCCTGGAGAATTTCTTTGTCTTCTTTCTGCTTTATTCCTGTTGTTCTTGGTCTTGAAGCAGCTCTTGATATTTGTGCAGTGTTTCATCAAGCTTTACCTGCAGCGCTCGGTGTTGTTCCTGCACACCTTGCATGTCTCTCTGGTTAATGTCCAGTTTTTCTTTCTCTTCAAGGATTTCTTTATTCTTTTGCAGAGCTTCATCAAGCATTACTTGCAAGCCTTCGTTGTGTTTCTCGATGTTCTGAAGCTTGCAATCCAGATGTTTCTGTTTCATGTCTTGCTGTTCTTTCTCTTGAAGGAAATCTTTATTTCTCTGCAGTGCTTTATCAAGCTTTATTTTCAGCTGTGTATTTTTCCTGCATGTCTTCAAGCTTGCAGTCCATGTTTCTGTTTAATTTCTTGTTGCTTTTGTTCTTGAAGCAACTCCTTATTTTTGTTCAGTGTTTTATCAAGCTTTACCTGAAGCGCTTTGTATTTTTCCTCCATGCCTTGGAGTTTGCGCTGCTTCATGTCCTGTTGATCTTTTTCATGGAGGAGCTCTTTATTTTTTGCAGAGCTTCATTAAGCTTGATTTGCAAGCCTTTGTTGTGTTTCTCCATGTCCTGAAGCTTGAAATCCATTTCCTTCTGTTTTATCTCCTGTAGCCTTTTTTCTTGAAGAAAGTCTTCCTTTGTGTGCGGTCTTTCATCAAGCTTTACCTGCAGCGCTCTGTATTTCTCCTCCATGTCTTGGAGTTGGCACTGCAAGTCTCTCTGGTTTATTTTCAGGTGTTCGTTCTCTTCAAGGATTTCTTTATTTTTTTTCTCTGAGACATGTTTGAATCTGTAAACTGTCACTCTCAAAAGATCCAAATGTTTTAAAAGATTTCTCTGGCGAATGTTTGAACGCTACGAACATAAATGCTGCGAATAACGGACTAAAAGTGGTTGTGTCTCACCCCTGTTTGAGGTTCTTTAGAATCAAAGGATCAAAGGACAAAGTGGTCATAAGATTCTAAACGTGTCATAGTTGCCAACAGAGTTGGCAGTTTTTTTGCATTTGAAAATAAACACTGGGCTGATTTCAACACCATTACAAGAAGTGTTGTTAATCATTCTTTTTAAATCTAATCAGGTTACACAAATTGTTTTTTAATTTAGTAGTCTTTGTCAGTTTGTCAGTGGGTAAACAATTCATAATGCACCTTCAGGAACATCAAGTTATTCTTAGTACTGCATACTTGCAATGAATAAGTTGTCCTAACAGTCATCTTAAGTAAACTTTACTCAATTTTTTGGAGGTAACGAGTTTGCATAGTTTTTGAGTTCTGGGAACTAATTCGATTTTACAGTGCAGTAGTTTGAACATTTATAATAACATTTCTGCACACTGGAACAAACCTGTCTCCTTTTCTAGAACTGTTGCTAACACTTATGAGATGAAAATGAATCCACGTGAAGATAGAGAGTGACAAATGTTACTTTTCTTTTTGTTTATATCTAAACTTTAAAAACAAAAAAAAAAACTGTTGAAATTACCTGGACTGCCTCAGCCCAGGTGATGTAACATTAGCAGACAGAAGGTTTGATGTTGCAGAATCTTTGGAGCTGTACCATGCTGAACTGAAGAGCCCAGCTTTCACCAAAAGGAAGAACTAACTGGTGTTATGTGTCAAATTAACTGACATGTTAGCTGGTGGAGTACCCACTGCATATATATATATATATATATATATATATATATATATATATATATATATATATATATCATGTCTTTTTATAATAAATAATCAAAAACTTTATTTAAACTAAGATTTTAAAAATATGTGCAGTGATCGATGTGCTCTCAGGCATGTGCTTCAATCCACACACAAATACAAAACGACCTGACCACACGTACAACTGTTTCACAAACTCTATAAAGCATTCACACTCCAATGGATGCTCAGAAAGCAACTTGGGATTACGATCTTGTCCAAGGATATTTTGCCTGCAGACTGGAGCAGCAGGGATCAAACCAGAAAACTTTCTGATCAAAAGCTGACTTGTGCTAAATCCTGAACGGCAGCCACCCCATTTTAGCCAGCCAAGATTAATTGGCACATTCTTTAATTACAGAGTTAGGGATTGTTACATGGAACTCAAAAGAAATGTTGAACCCATCTCGTGTCCTGTGTCTTCTAAAGCTGTCTGTACTTTTACAGACAAAAGTTCATCAGCAAACAGTTTGCAGGCCTCTAATTATCAGGCTGTACTCAAGCGCTTGAATTCAACCTAAAAGCTGTGCTGTCATACAGAACCAAGTACCCTCCGCGGAAACTATAGCTAATGTCACAACTGGATCTGATGAGACAGCTATGATTTCTGGACTCGAAGTAAATAATCCTGAATCAATTTATACAACATAGTTTGTTTGTTTTGCTTTCATAACAAATAGTTTGAGCCTTTAAAAAAAAGAAAAGAAAGTATCATCAAGAGAAAGACAATAAGCTGCCTAGTTTGTTCGAAATACACGCAGTATAATATTATATCACATTTTTTATCTCTAGTTTTCGTGTCCAGTTATTTACAAATGAATACTGTAATGCTTGTGTAAGTGAAAACCTGTGTCTACCTTGATCAGATTTTTACTGCACTACAAACTTCTAGTATGATTAAAAAGAACAAAGAAAACACAATGAATATAAACAGAATATAATGCTTTTCACTTAAAAGTAAATACTGCCCAGAGAGTGAACTACTGTGGTGGAGTGCTTCTGGTTTACGATATAATTTACACGTGAGCCTTGAATTCCAGTTTATGAAATGGCTCTTGCTGATCATGCAAATACCTCTCTGCCCTGTCCTCACTTTCTTTATATTTGTTCCAAAGTTGGGACATATTAATGATATTTTTTCCTGTAAAATTCAGTAACTCTTCCTTTGCTAACAGTTCCAATGTGTGTCAAAGTGTACAGGTCCTTCTCAAAAAATTATGATTTTGTGATAAAGTTCATTATTTTCTGTAATGTACTGATAAACATTAGACTTTCATATATTTTCGATTCATTACACACAACTAAAGTAGTTCAAGCCTTTCATTGTTTTTATATTGATGATTTTAGCATACAGCTCATGAAAACCCAAAATTCTTATCTCAAAAATTAGCATATCATGAAAAGGTTCTCTAAACGAGCTATTAACCTAATCATCTGAATCAACGAATTAACTCTAAACACCTGCAATCATAGAATGATTACAATATTGAAAAAACAAATGCCTGAATCCTAAATTGTGGATATCCTATTGTTGTGATCTAAACTGTAACACTAAATGTGATTAAAACACTAAAAATCTGGACTCCTGGGCTCAACGACTGCAAGGATCACCAGCCCGAGGAAAACACAAAATACACATGACCCCGTGACAAAGACAATTCATTCTTGAATGAAGACACTGATCTGACTTTTTAAAATTTTGCCAATTGTGTTTATTATTAATTTGGGAAATAGAAAGGGGTGTGTGTGGTGTGTGGGGGGGGGGGGGTTGTAAAGAAGAAGGGAAAGGAAAGGATAGAAAGAAGGAAAGAGATAGAGGAGAGAAAACCCCAACAATCCCCTCTGAGCAAGCACTAGGTGCGACAGTGGATAGGAAAAACTCCTATAAAGGAAGAAACCTATGACAGAACCAGGCTCTAGAGGGGGCAGTCAACTGTCGGGACTGGTTGGGGGGTGAGGGTGAAAAGAGAGAGGGGGGGGGGGGAGATGGGACAGGTGTTAGAGAGTAAAGGGAGACAGGGAGGGAGAGGTGTCAGGAGAGAAAGGGAGAGGAGAGGTGAAAATTAAGATGGACAGAGGTGGAGGAAGACGAGGTGACATCAGCAGTAGAAAAAGTAGAAAAAGAAGAAAAAGCAGGAGTGTTCTTCCTCCAGAAGAAGCGGAAGCTTTTTTCTTCTTTTCCATCAGCTTTTCCACGAGCACTTTTTTCTCTAGGATGAGGGTTCTCAGCTGATCGATTGTCTCTGCATTCTCCTTCTCAAGTCTCGCATGTTTTCTCCACTTCTTCTAATTTGGCTTGTTTGTCTTCAAGCCTTTCTTTCATTTCTTTAGATGTTGCCTCCTGCGTTAGCTTTGCCTCGTGCAGCTCTGTATAACTCTGTTGAATTTGTTGTGCGTGTCTTCCAACTGCTGACTGCTCCTCTCGATTTCTTGAAGTGTACACTGCAGGTCTTCGTTTGTTTTCTCAGTGTTGCTTTAGCACCTGCATCTCAGTGTTTTTGCACTTCAAGTTGTCTGAAAGTTCCTCGAGTTCTGTGTTTTCTCAGCATGTCATTGAGCTTACTCTGCATCTCTGAGCATTGGTTTTGCAGCTTTTCCTTTTCCTCTTCCAGTTCAGTTGTTTTGTAGTTCAGTTTGTTATAAAGTTCTTGCAGGTTTTGGTTTTTCCTCTCAAAGTCCTGGAGAATTTCTTTGTCTTCTTTCTGCTTTATTCCTGTTGTTCTTGGTCTTGAAGCAGCTCTTGATATTTGTGCAGTGTTTCATCAAGCTTTACCTGCAGCGCCGTGTTGTTCCTGCACACCTTGCATGTCTCTCTGGTTAATGTCCAGTTTTTCTTTCTCTTCAAGGATTTCTTTATTCTTTTGCAGAGCTTCATCAAGCATTACTTGCAAGCCTTCGTTGTGTTTCTCGATGTTCTGAAGCTTGCAATCCAGATGTTTCTGTTTCATGTCTTGCTGTTCTTTCTCTTGAAGGAAATCTTTATTTCTCTGCAGTGCTTTATCAAGCTTTATTTTCAGCTGTGTATTTTTCCTGCACGTCTTCAAGCTTGCAGTCCATTGTTTCTGTTTAATTTCTTGTTGCTTTTGTTCTTGAAGCAACTCCTTATTTTTGTTCAGTGTTTATCAAGCTTTACCTGAAGCGCTTTGTTTTTCCGTGCCTTGGAGTTTGCGCTGCTTCATGTCCTGTTGATCTTTTTCATGGAGGAGCTCTTTATTTTTTGCAGAGCTTCATTAAGCTTGATTTGCAAGCCTTTGTTGTGTTTCTCCATGTCCTGAAGCTTGAAATCCATTTCCTTCTGTTTTATCTCCTGTAGCCTTTTTTCTTGAAGAAAGTCTTCATTTGTGTGCGTCTTTCATCAGGCTTTGCCTGCAGCGCTCTGTATTTCTCCTCCATGTCTTGGAGTTGGCACTGCATGTCTCTCTGGTTATGTCCAGTTTTTCTTTCTCTTCAAGGATTTCTTTATTCTTTTGCAGAGCTTCATCAAGCATTACTTGCAAGCCTTCGTTGTGTTTCTCGATGTTCTGAAGCTTGCAATCCAGATGTTTCTGTTTCATGTCTTGCTGTTCTTTCTCTTGAAGGAAATCTTTATTTCTCTGCAGTGCTTTATCAAGCTTTATTTTAGCTCTGTGTATTTTTCCTGCACGTCTTCAAGCTTGCAGTCCATTGTTTCTGTTTAATTTCTTGTTGCTTTTGTTCTTGAAGCAACTCCTTATTTTTGTTCAGTGTTTTATCAAGCTTTACCTGAAGCGCTTTGTATTTTTCCTCCATGCCTTGGAGTTTGCACTGCTTCATGTCCTGTTGATCTTTTTCATGGAGGAGCTCTTTATTTTTTTGCAGAGCTTCATTAAGCTTGATTTGCAAGCCTTTGTTGTGTTTCTCCATGTCCTGAAGCTTGAAATCCATTTCCTTCTGTTTATCTCCTGTAGCCTTTTTTCTTGAAGAAAGTCTTCCTTTGTGTGCGGTCTTTCATCAAGCTTTACCTGCAGCTCTGTTTCTCCTCCATGTCTTGGAGTTGGCACTGCAAGTCTCTCTGGTTTATTTTCAGGTGTTCGTTCTCTTCAAGGATTTCTTTATTTTTTTTTCTCTGAGACATGTTTGAATCTGTAAACTGTCACTCTCAAAAGATCCAAATGTTTTAAAGATTTCTCTGGCGAATGTTTGAACGCTACGAACATAAATGCTGCGAATAACGGACTAAAAGTGGTTGTGTCTCACCCCTGTTTGAGGTTCTTTAGAATCAAAGGATCAAAGGACAAAGTGGTCATAAGATTCTAAACGTCATAGTTGCCAACAGATGGTGGCAGTTTTTTTGCATTTGAAAATAAACACTGGGCTGATTTTCAACACCATTACAAGAAGTGTTGTTAATCATTCTTTTTAAATCATAATCAGTTACCACAAATTGTTTTTTAATTTAGTAGTCTTTGTCAGTTGTCAGTGGGTAAACAATTCATAATGCACCTTCAGGAACATCAAGTTATTCTTAGTACTGCATACTTGCAATGAATAAGTTGTCCTAACAGTCATCTTAAGTAAACTTTACTCAATTTTTTGGAGGTAACGAGTTTGCATAGTTTTTTGAGTTCTGGGAACTAATTTCGATTTTACAGTGCAGTAGTTTGAACATTTATAATAACATTTCTGCACACTGGAACAAACCTGTCTCCTTTTCTAGAACTGTTGCTAACACTTATGAGATGAAAATGAATCTTCCATCGTGAAGATAGAGAGTGACAAATGTTACTTTTCTTTTTTTGTTTATATCTAAACTTAAAAACAAAAAAAGAAACTGTTGAAATTACCTGGACTGCCTCAGCCCAGGTGATGTAACATTAGCAGACAGAAGGTTTGATGTTGCAGAATCTTTGGAGCTGTACCATGCTGAACTGAAGAGCCCAGCTTTCACCAAAAGGAAGAACTAACTGGTTTATGTGTCAAATTTGACATGTTAGCTGTGTGGAGTTACACTGACGATGTATATATACCACATGTATATATATATATATATATATATATATATATATATATA